>NW_026782032.1:45000-773625 GCF_031769215.1 Ylistrum balloti
CTTCAATAGCATGATCAGATGGGCCAAAGATGTAAAGGTTTTGATGATATTTGGAGGCTAGTCTATATATCAAATTAGCCTTTTGGTAACAATCTCATATTTTCATATATATGGATGGAATTGCGGCAACATGGACCAAAGGCGAGAGGGTTTTGATCGCATTTGGAGAGTAATATTTCATGTTCTGATATATAAGTCTGAATTATTTATCTGTATGTAGATGTGAACATCGCCATTATTGACGTATGAAACATCAGCGTACCAATCTATATGGCAGTGAAATTTCATATAATTATACAAATGAGATGAATGCTTTATCTGACTTTTTGCTCATGTGCATAATTACCACGACCAGAACCGCACGTTGTTGTTGAATTGGTGACAATAGATTTTTCAATAGAATCCTGTTGCAAAGCCACATATATTCTTGGTCAGTGTAATAAGACAAATTTGCTTACATGCCTATTTAATATTCCCTTCAATTCATTATTCTAGAACATGGATTATAACTGTGATTAAGACTAAAGCAAAGATGTTTGATCGCTGCCATGCTCTCAATGGGAACTGGTTGCATTTCCTGGTGTGATATGATGATATATTTTAGATGCCCTGTCTTGCCCTTAGGACGTAAAGATATAACTGCTGTCCCTTTGACACGATCATACGGGTCGAGATAAAACTCGTGATACTTAAAATACTGAAAATTTCATCAAATTCTGGTACTAGGAAAAATGAAATTGAAATAAACATAAATTTTGATAGAGATTAACAATCTAGATAAAATGTCAGAAATAAGAGTAATTACCTGATTCTGCCATCACAGGACAAAGTGTCACTGCAATAATTTTACTGGTACCAGAAATATTCAATATTTTAAGTGCATAAATGTGGTTAACAGACCTGTAAATATTTTAGATAAAGAGCAACACTAATTTTGTCAAAGAGTGTTCCAAACCATGAATTTGTTGAAATTTTCAATAATTTTTTTAATTTGTAATATTTAGCTTTCATGTTTGAGTTCAAAACATGCAGCAGACTCTATTGAAGAGGAGTTACCCAATTTAATTATTTATTGTAGGTTTTTGGACAAGTTTTTGGGAAATATGTGTATGCTTGCTCACACAAGACCAAGACCATAAAATAGGTCATAGTACATTAAAATTTATAATTTTTTAAGCATACATTCTTGGCAGTTAACTAGGGTACTACAAATAATACACAATAAAGATTTAATTGTTATGTGGGCAAAATTACAGATACTGTAAAACAGGTCATTAAGCTAATTATATAATGATTGAGAATACATTTCCCCAGGCAAATATTGTAATGTATTTTCTTCTTTTCACTGTCGATGAAATGTTCTATATTCTATTTCAAATTAACTAAAAACCTCTTGTTTAACTATATAGTACCACAATAATTTCATTTATCATTTCGTTTCATTAAAGGATCAATATGAAACCAAGAAGGCAACTATGGAAAATCCAAAGTGATCGGGAAGAAATGAAAAAGTGCAGATGGGAAGGGAGAAAGATATTATAAGCATATCTATTGATTGAAATCATATTTCTTGAATCACAAAATAAAATCTCAACTAAGACCATCACGAATATACGAGTTACTCACCCTGTGTCACCTCCTCGTACAGCAAGAGGAAAACCACATGTTGGCTGCAGTATTGGTCATCACACATTTTTCCCCATGGCACATGGCTAAATAAAATTTCCGAAGCCCCATGTTTGGTATCAATGCAGCGGAGGTCAATATTTAGTCCAGTGCCGACCTTTGCTTCGAACTTCTGAAATCAATTGATCGATTTAAAGTTCTCTCTATCCGGGTGGAATATTGTATTTACCAGGATTATGCCAGAATATATAGTCTGGTAAAAGAAGAAGAGTAAATAGTAAATAGTCTGTGGTTATAGACAGGTACTAGGTTGTTCTGGGTATTGCACGTGATCTGTTCACACGCGGATCAACGCCGAGTGACATGCCCATTGGTTTGACTTTACAATTCAACGTCCTAACAACAGCTATATAGCTTCCCTATATAATGTGAGTTTACGTGTTTCGTGAGTGTATTTGTGCGAGATGCGATACAGTCTTATACACCTCCACGTGAAACTGATGCCACATTACAGTGATACCACACCTGAAAAAACCCTAATATCAACATGTGGAACAATATCATAATCCAAACTCAAATTTAATCAAACTTTGGTGAAATATGAACAAAAGAATGTTTACATATACTCATGAAGAGATAGAAGGAGAGTAAGACCAAGTGTTCCGGAAGAGTTTAAGTGTCGTCTTCTAAATCATCAACACCCGAAACACACATCTTGGTCAATCCAACTAAGTAATGACACGTTCTCGATGAGAACATGGTAAACAACAACATATACTAACAAACATCAAACACGTCGCATAAGGAATAAAATCGTTTCCAAAGAAATCATTCCATGCCATCCGTTATTGAAACTTGATCATCGTTTTCATCAACCTCCATCTCTCGAAACCATATGTTGTGAATTTGTCTGGCAGTTGCTGACACCTTGCGTGAAGGTCGTGATATTAAGAACAGGCCCAGGAATATCATATTGACTGAAACAAGTAATAGGAGACATCAATTTCAGCATATTCGGCTATCACGGAGGTGTAGAAAAGTCGAATAATATAGTATGGTTAAAATGGAAGTAGCTATAGTCTATGTAAAATTATATATACATGGGTTTAGTCCGGGGTAATGGGATGATCTAATCACAAGCGGATACCGTCATCATTAGGTGTTAGAAGCCATAAAACATTAAAGGAAAATACAGTTGATGGTTATCAATTAGTAACACATCAATCGATTTTTTTAGTCAGAGTATCATTATGACGAGAAAGAATATCTCTGTTTTGAATAGAACATGATTATCCCATGGGAAATATAGCATTTTTCCTATCAATTACTCGTCGTATGAAGTACGAATCGATGCATTGTCATCATCAGCCCTGCAAGGATTACAGCCAAGCCTCCACCAACCTGATCCGTACTTTTCTGATATGCAATGTCAGATCTCGGTTAAGGTTGCATCAGTATAATATGACAATTGTATATTATGTAATTGGGAGATAATGAACATGCATGACTTATTCTCATGTGGCCAAAGATAAAGACATGATATATAGTCACGACAGATTCTCTGCAATAACTACAGACTTTGGATGACGTCATTATATTCAAACGCTGGTACGTCTCATAAGATACCTCTGGTTGGCCCACTTTAGATTAATATGACGTCTGAAGACGTCATGAAATGCAATCACTGTGTGACGTCATACTATCAGTTTCAACGTTGTCTCGCAAAGGCAGTATATATGCTCTTACAAGAGTGTATCATTGCATTGTGTCACCAAAGATAACATCTTGATTTACTGTCATATCTTATGGGATGAATCACGTTGAATAATTTTACTTGTAAGGGCGTCGCAATTGATTTCACTTGGACTGAACATTGAATTGTTTTAAACTATATATTTACATGTCTATACCCTTACATCCATTTCGTTCATGTCGTCTATCAAAGAGAGTATAGGTTGGAGGAAATATCACAATAATTTTCATAACTATTGATGTTATTATTTGTTAGAGATTTCCTTATAGTTTCATATTGAAAAAGAAACTATTTCATATTCATTAGTGGTTATGAAGGTTTGTGTTTTGTTCTCCTACAGAATTTATACAAAAGCCATGCAAATTGATAAAACTGCTTCAGTACAGCCAAATAATGAACAAAACTCCATCAGCTACACATTTGTCGTCCTTCTAGAATTCGTCAGTCATCCAAAGCGCCTGAATCACTGAAGTGAGGAAGGCAACTGGAGAAATTGGGAAGAGGTCACAATGAGTATCAAAAATAAATGTGTGGAAATGGCAGTAAAAGTTGACATACAGGTAAGGTTCACAGGCAGTGGTTTTACTAATCATTAATGACGCTGTTACCGATCAAAAGAGATCAACAATGGATGAAAAGACTGTGCAATTAACATTGGATAATCGAAGTTAGAATTCCTTGGGGAGTGTTAGAACTGAATCAATCAAAGAATAGACAAGCAAGTACTTAATTCATGACTTGTTTAGGCAGGCATCAAACTAATGGATCCAATAAATATTTGATAACCGATGTCAATACCTCAATCAGAAAAAAACTCTTTCATGTAAGAACAAATATAAAAATTAGCACATTACTATATTATTAAATATCGGAACAAACAGTGTTGCTGATACGTGGGCTCCGTGGCACCATCCCATGTGTTGTTATTTTATCCTATTCCAAAACATCGCAGTGAAGTGTGGTGTCCTCAAAACGATCAGCGAAAACGGTGAAGTATCATTTTCTGTTTCATTACATTTGAAATATTACGTCGAACGTTAAGCTAGGAATAAACACGATTCACAGTAAGTGCTAATATTTATACATAGATGGTAATTAGATCAGGCTAAAGGTACGTTTTCCCATTTTGAACTGATTACTGAACAATTGTTAGGATACATCATCACTCTATAGTCTCTTAAGAAATAAGGCACACGTAGCATTTAATCATGTGTTTAGTTGTCGTCATAATACCATACGTAGCATTTAATCATGTGTTTAGTTGTCGTCATAATACCACACGTAGCATTTAATCATGTGTTTAGTTGTCGTCATAATACCATACGTAGCATTTAATCATGTGTTGAGTTGTCGTCATAATACCACACTTAGCATTTAATGGAGTTTGGCATCAATAACCTACTTACAATTTTAAAGTCCTATGACAGGACATTTGAACATTTTCTTGCGCTTCAGACAGGCATATCCTACGTTATATCCCATCCTTTAATATAATATAAACTTTATTTATTTTACAACAATAGCGAAACAAGTTATGTCAACTTATACTAATCACTCTTGTTGGCCCGGATGTAAGCGCGCGAGGGTCTTATCATGGGAGGAAACCGGAGTACCCGGGGAAAACCTACGTGGTCGGGCAGGTGATTCCTTCCCTTTTCACGTCCGTTCCGGGAATCGAACCCCGGTCGGCTAAGTGAAAGGCGAGTGCGTAACCACTGCGCCACCCGACCATCCATTCTTGATTTTGCTATTTCACACGATCTATCTAGTACCCTAACATGTGTTTTCGCAGATATATTACTCATCGATGTATTCATACGCGTGTAGGCGTAGGTGGCAACTACACTTGTGCGTTTCAACAAAAACGTAGGTTATGACGTTGTAACAGATTTTATTTAGTTGGAATATTCAAGTTGGGTGATATTCTTTTTTCATAAATTTATAATAGTAGTACACTTGCTTAAGATGATTTCTCACTCTCTTAATAGGTAATGGTCTATCTGTAGTCCTTATGCAATTATCGACTAACCTGCCGCCAATTAACTGATGAAAGGTAACACGACAGGTCACTTTGCTGATGAAATGTACATACGACAGGTCATTTTGCTGATGAAATGTACACACGATAGGTCGCTTTGCTGATGAAATGTACACAAGATAGGTCATTTCGCTGATGACATGTATACACAACAGGTAATGAAATGTACACTTTTAAAAACTTTAAGTATGAAAACCATTAAGGTTAGGATCACTGTACAATATATTTGCTGATGAAATGTACACACGATATATTTATATGTGAAATTTTACTGCTTAGTTCACTTTTTTGTACTATTGCCATCGTGTCCTTCGACATTGAAACAGGACATTCGTGATGTTTATCATTACATTAACATATTTTTGAGGAATCAACAAGTTAGGAGTATGTCAAAATTTGCTAAAAAAAGATGTATTTTTCCATTAAAAGGAAGTTTCATAAATTAGTTGAAATCATTGTCATAAGATTGTTTTCGTAGATTCGCGAAAAGAGGGGAGGGGTGGATATGTACCTTTAGAGCAAGATGTTATATTCAAAGAATCAAATGTTTCTGCCATTGAAATCTTGGTATGTACATATATGGGGTTAATAGTCTTTCTATTTCTATGCATGGATTTTGTTAAAGTGCGTTAAAATGTTTAATGAACCAAGTCGTATTGCAACCAACATGAGGGAGCTACATCATCTTCATACATTTTTTTCATCTATTGTCAAAACGATGAAAAGTTCCCATCTTCAGACTATAGAAAGCTCAATGTGAATACTAGTAACATGTCATTTTCTTTGAAACTATGAATGTTGCCTTGTAAATATTGAATATTGAGGAAATTTTCATATTGTACCAGTTTACACTACACACTATTCTGTTTTAGAAATGAATTGGATGTAACTTGTCCATTAATTATGTTTGCGTTTCGGCCATGCCAAGTTTTAAGTATACCTGCTGTTTTGAAACAGGACTGTCACCCAGTATATACGGTTTTTTATGTATCCAGATTATGGCAATAAAGAGACCAAGCAAGTTCAAGTCTTATAAGTGACTGTTGAGTAAGTGAATCGCTTTTTAAGATAACCATGTAGAGCAGAAACAGGTAACAAAGTTAAGGTATCAAAAAATAACAATGGATGGACGATCACATTATAGATATTATTGAATATTAAAAAGTCAAAACAAATCCTAATAGGTTGACTGATCATCAAACACCTAACGGGTCACCTGCCATCAACAACTTAGACCCTGGGAATCATTGAACGTTTGTTCTGCTTAGTACACAATTACAATAATTATACCTGCAGTTCCATCATATTATCTTCAAGATACGATCTTGTTTTTGTTTTGTCTTTTAATTTTTTTTTCTCTATCCTAAAGACATTTTCCTTGCTTGAGTCTCTTTTGACACTACCTTTGGCCGGAGTTGTCGTGGTACCGAGTCTGGGTAATGACATTTCAGACTGATGGTCTTATAAAGTCGTTCATCAGTGGACCAATCGTCTGACATTGACTGTAAATCAATGATGTAAAAAAGAAATAAACAACAGTCACATTACCATGGTTCTTGTGACGTTAATTGCAATAAGCTTGAATAATGTTACACGTAAAGTTTCAGTATTATTGTGCACTTATAAACGAGCTTGTAGTACGCCGTTGCATAATATTGCATCTATAGGAAAATTTAAAAAAAAATCCATTGCCCTAAAACTAAGGTATTTAATAAATTACCATTCCACCACAAGTAGAACTTGGGACACGACTATAATAATGCGACAAGTGAGGCGGAACATGACGGAGGCTCACCACAGTGTGTTCAAACGATAAAGGATATTCTCAAAGGAAAACGACATTTTATCTCATTGTATGATGAGACATTTTAGCCAATCAGTGACACTCCAATTGCTAATACAACTATTGACTAAATTATCAACAATGCACGATTTATTGATCATGCGATCATATTAATAAAAAACATTCCATTATTGCTGACATTGTCAAAGCTGTGGAATTTCAGTGTTGAAGCAATTTAAATGGCAAACACGTCAGTAAGAATGTCCATGTATCTTCATTCGTTTGAAAATGAACTTTGTGGTCATGTTCATATATGGCAGCTTCGGATTGTTCTTGATGACCATTTTACCCACCATCATCACATGGAGATCTGCTCAAATGACGAATAGAAAGAAAAATAAGGAACACCAAGTTAATGTTCTTTTTAAATTTAGATGTTTTTTCCTCGCAGTGATTGAGCTAGTTTTTGTAGATGAACACTAACACTTACTCCATAAAACAATTCAGTGAAATCATGTAAGATTCCATATCTCTGCGATCTATTTGGACACAGTCAGTGGATATGTGTGTTAATTCTTTTACATAGATAGGTTCTTTTTTGTTAAAATAGGAACTTTTCATCGAAACATCATCGCATTTTGAATCGGTGCAAATATTCGTAAAATCAGGAGAATCTGCAGTCCTTACATCATATTTTGAAGTATGTCCTATTTGCGTTTGTTTGATAAACTTCACGCTATTGATCAATTGGCCTGTATACTGTTAGGTGTGCACAAGTGTGTATAAAAAAGCATCCTGTTTATCGTTAATTGCGAGCCGGTGACTGAGTTTGAGTGTTAATATTTAATGTCTTCATTTTGTTGTTTACGTATTGCTGCTGCTGGGGCATGTAAAACTGTCACTTGTGTTCCGCATGTTTTTTTAATATGTTTTCGGAACAGCCAATAGCCATCGCGTTCATACGATAAAGGATATTCTCAATAGAAAACGATATTTTATCTCCTTGTATGATGATGCTTTTTAAACAATCAGTGACACTCCGATTATTAATACAACTATTGACTAAATTATCAACAATGCACGATTTATTGATCATGCGATCATATAAATAAAAAAACAAATTCCATTATTGCTGACATTGTCAAAGCTGTGGAATTTCAGTGTTGAAGCAATTTAAATGGCAAACACGTCAGTAAGAATGTCCATGTATTTCCATTCGTTTGAAAATTGTTCAAAACGAACTTTGTAGTCTTGTTTTTTATATATGTTTTCGGAAAAGCCAACGAGCTAATATGTTCATTATTGGCTGTTGATGTTCTGCAGCTGAAGTGCATTCAGCTGTCAGACAGAAGCTCAATGAGCTGTTTTTGTCTCGTTCCTATCTCTCTCTCTGTTGTTGGAACGCAAAAGCACTACAGATATAAGTCTGACTATGTATAAACACGTTGTGTCCATGGCGAAGTTAGGAGCTAGTCGTAAATGTGAAATGATGTGTCCCATATATAAGATATATGATACGTACGAAATTTATCTAATTATGGGGATGCTGCAAGCCCTTCCCATCGGTTTAGCTTTTGACTTTTCTTTCGACCACTTTGGATTTTCCGTTTTCCAATTTTTTTCCCAAAATTTATGCATCACTGTTTTATTTATTGCTTTGCTGTAATGTATCATCTAACTCTAAAATATTTAAAGGTGCTTTGTACTCGCGTGGTTTTAGGTAGTGGGCGTTGCCCATGTTTGTGTTGAAGTGTGTTTACCTCTGTTATTTGTTAATAAAATAAGATTAAGGTGTATGTGACTTGTTCGTTATTTCCACGTAACCACATGGAACTCCAGTCTAGAATATGGGTTGCTTTGTTCGTCGTCTTGTCCACTCCTCCTAAAATATAGCAGGGCAGTATCTATTGATTACCAACTTTGTCTTCAAAAATTTAAGTTGTGTATGGTTATTTAGTCAATACAAGACTCCTCCGAGGGCCTGAGGGGTTGAGACCTAGGAGGTGGCTGAAAATGCAAGAATATGTAAATATCTAGATGAGAAGGTGAACAAATCCAATGATTTAACTAATTTAGATATGAGATCATAGGATGTACCGTTAAAACCTTGAGTACTGTGATAACCAATAATATTATGTAGAACTTATATCGTATTTATAATGCAAAACAAAACTTATTCCTGAACGTCTAAATATCGTCCTTTTTCAGAAGAGAAAAATGTCAAGAGTGGAAGACTTGCCCGAAAACGTGAGTAAACTATCGAACATCATTATGACATATTTGATATCAGAAAGTGAAAAACTCTGATAACATGGTGATACAGTTTGTATCGCTTTGGGAGGAAAATGGTAGACGGTACTTAAGAAGAAAATTATTTTGGTAATTTCAAAATTAGCTGAAGGAATTTGCATTCTGGTAAAAGGTAAGGTCATTAGCATATTACACAACCCTGCAACGGTATTCAGCGCAATGAATTACACTACCGAAGGCATCCAACCCAATCACATTATCACAATGATAAGCGTTATCCAGAGAGTAGCAGACCAAAAAGATTTTAAAAGAATTGTACGCTTAAAATGTTTACAATGTTAAATGATCAGACATGATCTAAATTTCGATTGACCATTGGCTACAAAGATCAGCTTGGATCTGCAGTGAGATATAAGGGAATGCATGTCAGCTTATGTTTGTATATTGCGCAGCTTCCAAGAATTAGTAGTATCAGAGATAATTATCAACAAAATTGGATTGAAATAGTCATAAACAATGAAAAATATTTTGTCCTTTAAATATGTTTACTTTTTGGATATTCCCAGCAAAGTTGGACGTTAAGTAAACAACAGGCTTACATACCCTAAGTCAATTACTTTGATGTTCAGATGCAGTGTAACAGCTTTGCATGATCATCATGATCATTTTAATATACCTATTACGACTTTTCAATTGCAAGGATGTCTAGAATAATGTTCAACCTTGATGATTAATTTATTCACAGTCACTTTACATAGGTTTTGTGATATTTCATTGATATTTTGCCTTGCAGCACATCGACAGTCTCGAGAATAAAGAGTGTACTGACATCGAGTTAGATCATGACAATGACACACCAGATGTAAGGAATACTGAAACGTTCATTAATGATAAGTGATCTACCTCATTCAAAATATAAAATTTTGGAGAAGAGGAGAAGAAGGGTTATCTGAGCATTAATGATCATGTAATGAATGTATCAATATGATAATTATGTCTTTCAGACGAAAATTCAATTTTTTGTGTGTTCATTAGTTAAAACATAATTATTTGATCAAATGAAAGAGTCAAAGGTACACTTCCAGAGAGCAATACAGCAAAGTAAAATTAGGCCTTTTGTGTTTTACTTTTATTGCTACGTGTCGTGTTTGCTGAAAAGATAACAAAAATCAGTGAAAAGTCTATTGATTTAATGTGCTCCAAGTGCAGATTTTTTTTTTTAATCAATTAACGAATTCAGAATGTTTTGATGGTATATTATCGTTTGTCTTCATTGCGTTTAAATCAAATATAATGATAAAACACTAAAATCTATAATTAACCGATTAACGGATGACGACGACACAATTAGAAACCGAAACTGGTTCTTTCTAATATTACACTTGTTTCTAACAAATAAGTTTTTTACATCTGTGCATTGCGTTCATTTTCACATTTCCTATGATGAAAATCCGCTCCGCATTATTTACAATTTCCTTACATATATTCTTTTCGTAAAAAGCAGTCTCGGAAGTATAGCCAATGGTCCATTTTCAGTTTGCTCTGCACAATATGAATGCATGAAATATTTAAATTCTTATAAAATTGTTAAAACACACAATGGAAATTAAGAAACTCAAAGACTGGCCGATGGCTTCGTCTTCCAGAAAAAAATATTATGAGATGTTCTTTTTTTTTAATTTTTGTCTTTCCGATAGAATTCTGAAAAGGATGAAGAAAGAGAGGAAAAAAAGCAAGAGCTGAAGGCAGTTCTTTTTGAATTGGCAACGACTACTACCATCCATGGTATAGGAAATATTGTGAGCGCAAACAAGACGTACAAAAGGCTGTTATGGCTCAGCCTGTGGTTGTTAACATTTGTGGGATACTGTTTCCAGTTGTCACAGATTTATATAACGTTTACATCTACGCAAAAGACGACAACAATGGATTTGAAGTTTGGAGTGTTGAAATTCCCAGGTGTAACTTTTTGTAATCTCAATCCGGTGAAGAAAATGTTTTTAACGGAAACATCCGATGACATGCAGTTATTTCTGACTATACCAGAGGTTGCGGTACGTTGTTTTCATAGATATATTATAAATTATCGTTGCCAACGAATGTCAGTTTCATGTGATACAGCCGAAGGATTGCACGAACGAAAACATTACAATAATAATGTCTTGTTTAATACGTGAAGCTTAAAAACTGAACTGGTTCCATATGAACAAAGACCAAATTCAAAAAATAATGTTTAAGCGATAAAGTTGATATAGTTATCATGTAAAACTTAAAATAACTTAAAGATAAAAACAATAATTACTTCTAACGCACTAAGCATCACTAGTCTGTTTCATTATCTGTTTAGATGAGATATTATTCGACACCTATTGATATCGAGATCGACAGAAATCATCCTAGATTTAAATTCCTCGATAGATTTGAGAAACATGGATTTAATACAGAAGGCTGGGATGTACTGAGTTACATTCCGACAGATCCATTGCAAACCAGAGATTTATTTATTAAGAGTGAAATCAGTAAAATGAACAGGTAAGTAATGAATAGTAAAAATAACACAGTGTTGTTTATTACAAATATTATACGTTGATAAAGGGTTTTTTCACCGATGAAGGCACTAATTAAAACCTCGCAGATTATACATGTATATGCATTATCGATATCTGAAATGCACATTGCATATTACTTAAGAAGTAGCAGGACAGTTGATTTATTTGTAACATTTTCCCAGAAAATTTCGTTTTTAGCGAGCTGCGTTTAAATTCCTTATTTGGCGATTTCGTCCCTAAACCCAAAAGGGGGTTATACATTGTTTGTGCAAAAAGTAAGTCTCATGCATCAATGGAGGATCCAGGTAATATTACTTTATATTATCTATGAACTGAAGAATAGAATGTATCTATATTTCCCCTATCGTGTCATGTCCTGGGTGGTAAGAGAGAAGATTGGAGGAATAAAATTTTGATTCTCACATATATTTGGTATATCGCCACTGCTCCTGGGATTACTTACTCATTTCATACAAAAATTATTCCCCCGATTTTCCCTGCATAAAGAAGCTGTGCATTCATCTCAACAGTTGAAGGAAGATATTTAACATGCTGCGCATTTTAGCGCTTGTCACTCAATTCCAGTTTGGACCAGACCATCCTTTTTCAACAAAATTGCTTCCCCCCTTCCTCCGTAAATCCTCCATGAGAAATGATCCTGTCCCAATTACGTCAACAAATAACTTCATCTTACAGGAGAAAGGGGATTTTCACAATTCCATTTTTTTACTTTATCCTTACAGTATTGCAGAAGAAAGATGTTAAGAATCACCCGTTTACCTGCCTCCATTTTGCATGTTTTCAATCCCTTTCTTCAATTTTAAACATGTAATTAACTCTTGTAAAAGCATAATAATGAAAAAAAAATCCTATTTCATTTTACAGGAGTACAATAGAAAAAATAGGCCACAACATTGACGATATGTTGCTCCATTGTTCTTTCAACGGTGACTCGTGTAACTCAAGGTTTGATCCTAATGCAAGCACTGATATCAAGTGTTCACAAATATATGTGTTACCAAAGAATGTGTATTATGTCGTTATGTATGTAAACAGACATGTTTTTGAGTATCATTACTAGCACGAACACATGGAGTCGGTAGATCTTAGCTTGGCTTTGAAATTAATAATAAGAATATATTCAAGAAATATTCTATCATATTGATATCACAAGGCTCACCACAGGCTTTTTTCTTAATATCACCTTCCATATACGTACACTTATACAACATTTAATCATTTCAATGTCGTACAGAGAATATTGAATACATAATATGTTAATTATTTTTAAAGTGTTGTTGTTTACAGTTTGTTCACACCAGTAAGCAGTACTCGTTATGGGAACTGTTATACTCTCCAGACTGATGACCTTGTCAGCACAGTACCTGGACCTCCTTACGGTAATACATATCACCCCTTCATATTCACATACATATATCTGTGTAATAATTGGTTTATTATTACAAAGGCATAACATTATACTAAGATTTATTGCTAAATATGTTTTACTTACAATGATGTATCCGACATACTTCCGTTTAGACGTATTCCGCAATGCGTTGTTGTGTGTCTTTATGAGTTAGAAAACCACATGTAGTTATAGATTAAATGCCTACCTTGTTATATGTAAACCTAAAACCCAAACGGTCACCTCAGTAATAAACACTATTTACGTGTCTAAGACAGGAAGAAAAATGCACTTACATCATTGTTTAATATATCTGATTGTGGATCTTATATACATGTAATTTAAAGTTCGCAGTGATCCCAAACTATCATTACATACAGAGATAAAGATATAGAGATATAGATAAATATAGAGATATAGAGACCGAAACTTTCAATATTCGAGGATGCTGATATATTTGCGATTGGTATAAACAATTCCAGTGCACTAAAAAGTGTACATTTCAGGATTTGTCTACGAGCAGTTAGCAATGGTCTATTATCATAAAAAAAAAAATTTTGAGAGGAGGCGCATTTTAGCTGTTTGAATAAGTATTATACAATAAGTCACACTCTACTGCGATGCAATCTAGCCATACGAACGTTTCGGAAAGCAAAATAAAAAAAAAATCAATTGAGAATTAAATACCGATAGCTAATCATCATATAATCATGTACAGGTTTGACTCTAATGCTGGATTTGGAGACATATGAATATGTAAGTCCGTCCAGCAGCGGAAATGGAATCAAACTTGTGATTCATGAGCCAGGCGCATACCCTTTTGTTGAGGAACAAGGAGTGAACGTAGCACCAGGTCGATCATCAATAGGTTTAAATCGTGTATGTAAATTATATTTTTATTATATGAGGAAATAAAATGTTAACTATTGTCATAATGATAAAACTTATCCATTTTCCTTCATAACATCAAATCAAAGCATTCTTTCTGACAGGAAGTTTTCATTTCTGGTTCGCTATACATCCTAATCTTAATCAGTATTTACAATATTGAATCCTGTCATAGAATTGCTTCCAATCTCTGATTAATTACATGTTTATTTACAGATAGAAATTCAGCGATTGAAACCTCCGCAGGGAAATTGTGATTATCACAATGGTTATGACGACAAGTACGGAATAAAATATTCAAAAATGGTAGTATCCTTAATTTCTAACGTTTGATATAATACTGCTTTTAGTTCTAGCTTATGACGAAATTTTTTATTATAGATATTACATATTACTTCGACTTCTGTATATATTTTGGAGGTTATTTCCATTGCTTACTGATATTTAGAGGTTAATATATCGCCATTTTCATATCAAGCCCGATACCTAAGACAGTCCTTTGGCTGATGTCAAGACGAGGGCTAATAACGGGTGTGATGTAAAAATAGTCATATAATAACCATTTTATCTCTTTAATTTTCAACATTAATTTAAATACATTTTTCAAGTTGACTTTTATTTGAAAAACCTTGATTAAAATACATATACTTCACTATCAGAATCCGACTGAATAATAGGTACTCTCTTTCGAACATGTAAGAAGAATCTTGTCAAACATCTTCCTGATTCAGATGTAATTATGTCTTCCTTATTCCGGATTTTAGTAAAAGACTGCTGTAATTCAACGAGGATGCAAGGATCGAACCCTGTTTTCCTTGTGTTTTCCTTTCGCATAATATTAATATGTTTTTCAGTATCAACATTAAGGCTTAACAATTAATTTTCCTTAATCAAATTTTCCAAGTTTGAAATTCTAGACGCAAGGTTCTCTGAAACCACTGCTCCTTCTGCTGACGCTGTTTATCAACAAACACAGACGGCAATTGATGCGTTGACTATTAGATGAAACGAGCCAAATCCAGAAAAAAATCCGTATGATGTCCGAGGACAAAATATGATTAAGTCATGGTCCGGGGCGTGATATGAGTTTTTGTGGATTTCACTCACATCGTATATACAAAGACATCTAATAAAGAGACACAAGATAAATGTTATTATCTTCTTACCTCACATACATCCTAACCTATTTTCTAAGTGACCATATAGTTATTAATTGGGGTTAATTACATCTCGGTTATTTCATCAGTATATTTGAAGACGGCATTCATGCATGAAATGTCATACAGTAACTGTTCAATGCACATATGGCCTACAAAACACACACAACTGAAAACACTTCTTTACTTACTTAGGACACTTGATATTGCAAATAATGTTTTTTCTAAGAAAAAAGCTTTCTGGCTTGAAAAAAGTAAGATTAACATTCAGTGGTATTTATCAATTTTTCTGTTAATGGTACATGCAAGATCCAGATAATACAGTCTGCAATATTTCACATGATCGTAGGAGAAGACAAAAACTTGTGTCCCCGCAGAATCGAGGGCTTTCTTCCTGTCTTCTACCAAAGAGGCAATGAAGAGACCAAGAAAGATCCGCTGTCCCCATGGCAATATTTGATCTGAATTTTTTTTATGTGTTATTCTCTTGTATGTCTCTTGTACAATCATCATACGTAATTTTGCAATGCAATAAAATATTATGATCCATCATTTTTGTTTAGGCATGTGAGCAACTTTGTCAAGTCAATCTCACAAAGGACATATGTGACTGTGTGCCAACGATGGTATCTATTGATCAGTCTAGTGTTACCGATTCTTCCAGTTACTGCGGATTGTTAGACAGTACGTTGGTAAAAATATAATCAATAATCAAACAAAATAAACATTCTAGATGACAAACACCCAAGCAATGTGTGATGAAAGACTAGAATTGCGACAATATATATCAAGTCATATCACGTCATATCACGTCATATCAAGTTATATCCACTCGAAATATTCCTGTTTGTGAGCAATTTATGTATTAAACATTATATTTAATGGGGTCTGAATTATTGGCAGGAATGATACAAATATCTGAAGAACTCTGACTGAAATGATTTTTGTAAAATCTTTGTAGACGTTTAAAATATCGCACTATATTTATGTAAATAAGTTATTCGTAACCTCAGATGGCATTACATTATCTAATTGATGAGAATATATAATATGGCCTTGCAATATAAATCAGCGGGAATATTCTTCAGTATATATTACTTTTTACATTTTAAAATCTCCAAGAATCTGTTTAATATTTGCTCGAAATATAACTGACTTTTAACATTTGTTTAGTTCCTTGTGCCATCCTTGTCAGACAAGCCCAGGTCAAAGGTGATTTGCACTGTCCCTGCACCAACCCGTGTTTGTACGTAATATAAATCAAATGATTTATATTTTCTTCAAAATCTTTTTAATTTAATTGATATTAAATAAATCTTGTATGTAATGGTAACACTTACAATGCTCAGATATTATTACATTGTATATAACATCATCTTTATCTTAAAAATGCTAAATGTAATCGTGATGTTCTTCTAGAACGGATGAACCCAAAAATATCAATGTTAACTGGAAAACAGCAAGCAAAAACAAAGGCTTTTCACCTATGTGGTCGAATATCATCACCCTTAGCTTCTTCATTACTGATGAGAAGTTGTTGTAACATTTACACATACTTGACTTCTATGACCGACCATTAAAGTGAGTAAAGATCATTAAGTTGAGCAACGTTATCAAGTATGCCACAGTCCAATAGTATGACCTTGGTTATTGGAAAGAAGTCTGTAAAAAAATAACACCTTTCAAATTCATTCTTTTAACAAAAATTGGGCGTTGACTTTTGGAGAAAAGGGTTCCTTATGTAAAGTTTTTTAAGTAGGTCTACAGAACATATCCAAAGATGAATTTGATCTTGATGTTACTTTTCAATGATGTCGAAAAACTTAAAAGTAAAATTGGGAAGACTTTTTGGGGATAATGTTACATTATATTAGAGTGACATAACATTCATACTGTAAGGAGAAAATATCAAAAACTGCATGCGATGGCTTCTCCTCGAAACCAGATACAGTCTTGCAAGGAAAATGTGGTAAACCTTTGACCTACATGTGAGGATTTGAATTTGACTTGCTTGATAATAATGCGATGTTACTATTATCTAAAAATGTGATATAATGCATGGATGTTGTTTAATAAACAGGTATGAAAAGCCTCTGGTAGATCTTACTTGGATTTTTCTATTTATTGAAAATATTGGAGTGACATATTCAAATCAGGATCAACATTATACTTGATATATTATGGACATATTTATCACAGACCAATAGATTAAAAAGTCACAAGACGACTTGGAAAAATAATGAAAGAAAAAGCAAGCATTCAAGACTATGTTCTCACCTGATAGTAACTATAGAATACAGGTATATCATAAGATAACATATTGGGTAAAAATATAGTTTTTATAAAACATATATATTATATAATATTATATTTCAGTGAAGCCAGCATAATTGTTATGATTTCAACATCAGAATGTGACGAATGTAATACCTTTATATTCACAGAGAAAATAAATACAGCAAGACCATTTCAAGTCACAGCTGGCCTAGACAGGAGTACCTGGTTAGTATTGGATACCCCAGATTAATTAATACTCATTGCTTTCGGTTTCTTAATCCTGAAATACAGATACTGATACTTAAGCTAAATTCTATTCAGAAATGGTAGAAATCTTTTCTTCAATGCCTAATCAGTTACCGATATCACGTTGAATTTCCTTCTATGTATATTCTTTTATATAAATTAATATGTTTCGTTCTTTTGTTAAACATGTGAATACCACAATAACGACAATTATAGAACTGCATGATGAAAGCATTGTAACATTTTTCGTTGTATAAAACCACATGTATATTGTATAACTTGTGTTTAATAATTGATATTGTTTGGAATTGTTATGACTTTTGATTTCTTAAACAGACCCGCGAGATTATACCTTTGATTTGTGAAAATACGGAAAGAGCAAAGAAATTAGAAAACATAACTGGATACTCTTGCCTTGATATCACACTGAATATCGCACCAGCGGAATCTGTGGAACCGTATGTTTATGAGCTCACAATCAAACTACATGTTATAATTATTCTTTTAATTATTTTCTGCTATTCAATAAAAAAAGTTATTTCCGTTTTCTAAATTGATATGTAAATATTTAAGTATAGTCTGAGAGATTTCATTCTGAGTAGCTGTTTGATACACTTCACTTCCTTGTTTGGCTCTACTGTATCTAACTCTAACTTTTTAAAAGTGAAAATAACGGTAAACGCTCACTAGCATACTAATCCTGTCCTGGCTGTGTCTAAGGGTAAGACGCTTATCCTCAATGCATTTGAAAAACAAGGAACTGATCCTATGCAAGATGTCCAGTGCTTTTACAAGACAATAAAGACAATACCACCACAGATAAACCAGTCAAAACACGGCTCTGTCGAGAACTATTCCTCAGTTGTTAAACACCCTAAATACCTAATGTAAAAACTATCTTTATATATAAGTAGAATACTATTACACTTTTGTCACATATGAAAAATTTTGTGTTCAAGATCCGGTTTTTATCCCTAACTTCTTTAGAAAAACATTTTTCTTCATTTTTTTTTTAAATAAAAATTTGTCTTAAAACAGAAACGCTCTAATGAGATCTTAGGTCTGCCAGTGTGACAAAGGAAGGTCATTAACTTCTAAA
The DNA here is from genome assembly GCF_031769215.1 of Ylistrum balloti. Taxonomy (NCBI): domain Eukaryota; kingdom Metazoa; phylum Mollusca; class Bivalvia; order Pectinida; family Pectinidae; genus Ylistrum; species Ylistrum balloti. The sequence continues at coordinate 64,075 of NW_026782032.1, forward strand.
TCGAACTAAAGACTTGTAACCTTCTTTACCATCATCAATGCCTTTTATAACAACAACTCATTAAATGATTATTACAACAGACAGACAAAACATAAATAATAGTGATAAGATTAACTCCTGCTTTATTATATAATGATATATATCGGCGAAACGTTTAGGTTTTTAATGTGAACCAAACAAAAAATATATTCGCTTGTTACAGTATTCGACATTAAGGAGTTGACGGTCAATAATAACCTGATTCAGTGCTTCATTATCAAATTTGTTTTCGCTTTTGGAGGGCATTGAGCTTATAATCATTATTTGTTTGAATATCATTACAGGTTTAGGGACAACTTCGTGAAACTGGATATATACTTTGAGGACCTGAACTACGAACATATCGAGGAGGTCCCTTCATATGATGTAAGTGCTAGATTATTGATTTACTTAATTGACGGCTCTGAAGAGAAAAAAATATTTATCTCGCTACCAAATTATTGCTGCTTGTGCATGTTTTAACGTCGTAGCAAGCGCACAAAGGTCAAACAAAGACAATGTACGATGGGGTTGATTTCTTGATATTTCCACTTTTGAAAATAACCATTTCATTCGCATTTTTTAACGCCAGTTAAATATTATAGTATGGCGCTGTCCGTCCGTCTGAAACTTTTGTTTTCTCCCACAGTTTTCAACGATTTTATTTCAAATCTGAGACGCTTAATCAACATAACTTGAAGTTATTATATTTGGAAGAGTCACTGCCCTTGTTGATTTTTTAATATTTATCTTGAACGGAGATCGCTCTCATTTGCTTACCAATTTCTTTCAAACTGAATAGGCTTAGTCACCATGACATAGAGTTGTTTTCCTAAATGGCAGTTTGAATTTATTTAATTTAGCAATTTTGCTGTTTTATAGTAATCTTGGCAGGTTTTATCAGCTAAGTGTTGTTTTCCTACACAGCAGTATAATTAAGCAATTTCTGAAGGATTTCTTGCTCTATTTATGCATTTTATTTTTGTGTGGAAATGTCCTTTCTAAATTTTTTATCAATTTCTCTGTAACTAGGTAGGCAATAACATTAAAAGTAGACTTCACAATTTTGGGAACAGTTAATGCCTTTTGTTTTATTTCCTTCCAGACTTCTTTTTTATTTTCCATGCATTTCTCTTAAACATGGTATTCGCTATTTCCGTGTCAAAATTTCAGGAATATCAATTTCTCTCGGATATTGGCGGAGCGACAGGACTATTTATTGGAGCATCAGTTCTCAGTTTGGTTGAGGTGATTCAGATATTGGTGGAAGTGCTTAAGTATGCCGTGAACAGACTTCGGAAAAAGTAGCACCGTTTCCATTTGGATATGATGTTCCTGAAAACTATTTTTCATCTCTGTGAATCGTCATGATTCAGTAAGGACGATTTTTCATGTTAAATCTCGTCAATATTAAGTTTTCAAACAAATTAGAATTTGTATTTATCATAAGAAAATCCGTTTCATTTTATGATTAAAAATATTGGAATGTTTGTTATGTTCATTAATGTGTCTTGTAGGTCCCTGGTCACTGCTGCACTTCTCACCATGAGGACGTTACATTTCTTGAATTCCGTCAATGGTAGATTTATATATGATGTTATAAATAAATAATGAAATATAAACATACTTCATCATTGATAATCATCTTCTTTATCGTCGAAGTAGCAAAATATGATGATCATTCATTTATTACAGCAAGTTTCATTTCTCTTGTACATTGTAATTGTCTTCTTGTAAATGTATTTTTAGAGTTTAAAGTAAGACATGGTTTACATATAGGTATAGTGTTGTATTTCATATCGAAATGTTTAAAATAAAATGATTGATTTAAACCCAACAGAAAATATTTGTGCTTACTTGATCGTTTCTGTCACCTCAACCAATACATAAGTAAAGAAACGGTAACATCGGCATTGTGCAGCCTAAAATTTGGATGTATCAAATTCATACATGCCACTCATTTTGTATGCCTACCAGCTGTTCATGGCTGGTTGTATCGAATGTTATACTGCCAATTTTATATTGCGGCCGTACACGCAACCTTATGGAGTTTACATACACAAGAGTCAATGCTGATAACATTGAATACATTGGTTTCTTTTCTAAACCTATTCCGAACTAGTACTGTTGGTGATAATAGTTTAGTTTGGTATAAATAATTGATATATTACATTTTTATTCGTGATATATAAGAAGACGATGTAAGAAATGTTACATCATCTTTCTCCCAGTTTTGACCAATCAGAAAGATGCTTTCTCTTCATTGCATCGCGCAGTACTCTTGGGTAGCATATCAAATCCTTGCTGTGTACACTGCGGTCTCTTCACATACTTTGTTACAGTTTGTCAGCAATGACCAGAATAAAACTTCAAAACGGTGCTATTTTGTTGTCAATCATTAAGCGATCAATATGACATAACACTCCCACGTCAACAATTACGTAAATGTTTCCAGACATACGTTTGTTTGGTGCTTGGGTAAGGTTGTTTATTTCTTCTCCTTAAAGATGTAATTAATAGAAACTTGAACACTACTTTATTATGTGATTAATTAATCAACCCCTTCATAAATCCTTATCAACCATGCACGAATAAAGTTATTGATCAATTCTGATAAAACTGCAGTCATGGTTCATTATAAAACTTTGCGTTCAGTTAATTTTATTCGACTGCAAAGGACGTTGGGGTCAATTTCAAAGGTAGCACCATTAGTAACGGGTGTGCGCTGGTGCGTTATCCTGTTGAAAAATGGCGCCAACGCCATGGCGTCTTAAGAATGGCAGAACCACTGGTCTTAAAATTTCGTTCCGATATCGACTGCCGGTTAAACTGCCATTTAACACAACAAGCCTGATACGAGTCCCCCCACAAATACCACCCCAAACCATTACACTTCCTCCGCCAAAGCGGTTCGCAAAACGCTCCCCTCGTCGCCTCCACAATCTGCGCCTGCCGTCACCGTGTTGCAGACAAAACCTGGACTCATCTGAAAACAGAACGTTGTTCCATTATCGTAAGGCCCAACGACGGTGAACACGGGTCCAGTTACGCCGATTATTACGATGACGTCGCAACAAATTGGGTCCAGTGTAGGAACGCCGCGCTTTTAATTGGTAGGCCCTAAACCTGTTGCGGACTGTTTGGGGAGACACACAACGCCCAAATAATGTCCTTGTAGTCTCTACTGCGGGTACGAATCGATTGCGCAAGTGTATCAATCGTATACGACGGTTATCCCTGGCGGTCGTTTTACTGGGTCGGCCGCTTCGGGGACGATCGGATGTTGACCCAGTTTGGTTTAAACGACTTAACCTTTCTTTTTTTGATGAGTATATATGCTGCCATACTAATGCTAATCGGGTAAAAGGTAAATACGATTGCAGCTCAGGGTTTCCATACATATTGCACAAAATCACGTTGCTAAGTGAAATAAACAGATTTAGAGTCACTAAATTACATATACCTATCAATAATTTAGTTAAGTAACACTTATACAATAAACATAAGTTTCCCTTTACTATCAACAATGATATTTCTACTTATACACTTGTTTACTATAACAACAAATAGTTATGCTCGAGTGGACGTGCATCGATACATAGATTGCTTGACCAGTATTAAGTTAAAGCTAAATATGGCATAAAACAGCTAACTGAAACAAATAATTACGAGCGAAAGGTAGCATAACTACACCAGTCACGGTTCTGGACTCCGTTCCATAACATACTATGGCCAAAAAACGGACCCGTACACGGGTCAACCGGTACCATACACAATGGCCATCGTTCCAACCTTCCCGGTCACACACCAGCCGTACTCACTCACACGTTCACACATAAGCTTACGTAATCCCTTTTCTAACAAAAATATGTTGCCACACACTTGCGTCCAACGTTCGACTGGTCAAGAAAGTAACCAAAAATACCAAGAGTCAACATACTTATAACTCGAATTCAATAAAACTAGGACAAAAAAAAGAACAAAACAAAGATCAACACGAAGACTCCTGAAAATGGAAATGAAAACATGAACAAAACCAGGTATTTCGGAAGAGTAAGCGTCCTCTGCTTCATCGACAACACCAGCCATGTAATCCTTGTCCAGTTATGACACGTACGCAAATGAGAACAAAGCCTACAACAGTGGAACCAAAATGCAAACTTATAAGCTTCAAACATGCCAAGTTTCATCAATCACAATCAGCTGTGTCCATGATTTTCAATTCTGTAGCGTACATACAATGGACTTTGTGACCTGCATGTAGCGAGGGTTTGCCGTGGTTTGAGCCAGTAATAAAACGCTCTATATATTGATTCTTGTGAAGTTAAATCATCAAATATATACATGGAGGTCTGTATCATTAGTATTGCTAGTCAATCTAAAAGCTATTGATTCATGAATAGCCAGTATGTTTCCTTTAGAATGATTGCGTAATGTATAGGCTGGGTTTCCTTTGTTCAAATATGCAGAAATGCATTAAGTTATCTGCAGGCACAATAAATTTTGTGTGGATTTAATATCAGGATAGTTAATATATCAATAAGACGCCATCGATTTCTTTATCACGTTTTGTATTGTAAAGAAAGCAAAAAGGTTATTTTATACAATCAGTAAACAAATATGATTATGTCCTATTGTGTTATGTCTTTTTCACTACCATTTTTTTGGATTCCAAGGATAAACATTGTTTATAAGTGATTTCAAAAGTATTCACGAAATCAACGAAAACAAATCTATAACGATTACATTACAATAATGACGCGGTTAAAATCTAAAATGCGACACTCTGATTCCCGAGTGCTCAATTGATTTCATAAATGTTCATTAGCTGTCGGCAGTAACTAGATATACCACCAAATTACCATAGCTAGTCCATATTTCAAATTGTATCCATGTGAAAAATGTGACGGTATTAAGGTCTATTTAAGGTAACTAACAAGTAAATATTCTCACGATTTCTTGTGATGAATCATGACACGTGTTTATTATTCTTAATTCAAGCATATAATTATATTTGTACGTTACATAAGGTAAGATGTCACTATGTCTTCTTAAATTCATAAACAAGAATTCTTCTGTCTCTTTGACAATGCCTCTCATTATTACCAGGGCTATATGGGGAATGATATCAAGAGGGACACTCAGAATGGAACCTAAAGCATGGAAAGAAAGAACAATATTGGAAAGAAAAGAAACAGTGTGGAAATAATACAAGCAACATATCTAACCTGGTTTCTTCGATGCTCCATTATATATATATATAGAAAAAACTTGATTTGACGAGATGCGAGTAAATTATAAATAAAAATGATTTTTGACAAAAGAAGAAAGACGTTACATTTTGCACTAGCGCTTTCACTGTATTAGATCTTCAGGTGCATAGTAACTGTACATAATGGTGTGGCGTCACAACATGTTATCTGTTGATGACGTCATAATATAAAAAGAAAGATATAGACATCTACCAATCAGCAGACACATAGCAGGATGCAACGACGGCTTTTTCCAAATCTTCCCCCTGTATACTTTTTCATCTGAAACCAATCGAATACAAAGAGAAGCCAAGGAGTCAGAAATTATAAACATTTTAAAACCAGACTTGAATATTAATGTTTAACCGCATTGTAAAGTTTGCAAAATATAATTATGCCCCTTTTATATATATATATATATATATACAATTTTACAGAGTAATATAGATTTGAAAGATGAAGGATTTATTCTCCAGTACAAATGTATTACATGGAATCTTATTTTTCCCCATTAAGCTAATTACTTTACATTAGCAATGATTGCAATCATAGAAATATTAATTAAAGTAATAATCAGCATTGAATTACATTAGGGTATTTACATTACATTAGTCAAGGTTATGATGACCTGTCTATATAACGGCACTACCAGGAATATGTCTAGCATCTCTAAAGCATCAAAAGGTAAATATATGACAAAGGTAAATATAAAGGTAAATATATGACAACTACAACAATAAGAGGGATCTGTTATCTCATAGACTGTACAAAAGACACTCAAGATAATGACACCTTTTAATGTAGATTTAGATTTAGAATCAGTAGAGTACAAGAGTGAATTAAAAGCATCATAGAAATTATGTTTTTCAAAGACTAACGAACATTTTAGCAGGTTAAATGTGTCACGATTGTTCAGATTGTTCGGGACAATTTGATTTTGCGCTATTCCTCCTTTATCAGTAAACAGGAAAAAATGCATATTAATATCAATTCGTATAGTTGCATGTTATAAATCAACTGTCAATATCTTTGCTTATTATTCAATGTTTCGATATTTTGTCAATGACTGTGACTACAGGGAAATTAAATTTCCCGCGGATATTACCAGCTATACATTTTCAAAGCATCCAGTATTATAAAGGGAGGTCAAGACATTGATTTTTTCCCTACTGTTTCATGCATAGCTCCGATGATATAAGGGCTGGTTAAGCGTTCATTGAAGGCGGATTATGTAAGGGCTGGTAAGTCGTTCACTATATCTGATTTTGTAAGGACTGGCTAGCTGTTCACTAAGTCTGATTATATATGGACTGGTGAGTCCGTCACTCAGTCTGATTATGTATGGGCTGGTGAGCCGTTCATCAAGTCTGATTATGTATGAACTGGTTAGCAGTTCATCAAGTCTGATTATGTGTGGACTGATGAGCCGTTTACTAAGTCTGATTATATATGGACTGGTCAGCTGTTTACTAAGTCTGATTATATATGGACTGGTTAGCAGTATAAGTCTGATTATATATGGACTGGTCAGCTGTTTACTAAGTCTGATTATATATGGATTGGTCAGCTGTTTACTAAGTCTGATTATGTATGGACTGGTCAGCTGTTTACTAATTCTGATTATGTATGAACTGGTGAGCGGTCCATCTAGTCTGATTATATAAGGACTGGTTAACAGTTCACTTAGTCTGATTATAAATGGGCTTTTAGCCGTTTACTAGGTCTGATTATGTATGGACTGGTTAGACTTTCACTGAAGTCGGGTTATGTGAGGGTACTCTGACATTTGTCAGTATTAATCGGAGTTATCATGATTAGATCCTTACACAACCAATCATGACTGTAAATATTGACAATTGATTAGTTGACAACGATTATCGTTCTAACCATCATCATATCATCCACATATGCATCCGATCAGATCAGAAGTTTTTTATAAATTGAAATCTAAACCGTTGATCCCTCACAAACCCATGAACAAGTAAATGAGGAAAACAACGAGCGGATATTTGAAGTCTATTTGTACTTTGTTGTGTACTTTTTATGCAGTATTAATGCATTTTGACCATTCGTTGAAAGCCATACACACCCTCGGTTGATATAGATGACTTGCAAAAGGCGCTAGTTAAAAAAATCCATATTAGAACAATTATCCTAAATGTCATGAAATCTGAAACCTGATCATCAATCCGTCTGTACGGACCAATAGAGCTCTTTGCGAAATTCAGGTTAACTTTCTAAATACCACAACCACAAGCTGCATATATATATATATATATATTTATATATCGGATTTACAATAATTTGATACGTTTTTAGTTTTTGTTTTACATTGTAGGGTACCTAGCCTTTTTGTTACTTTGGTGCTGTTTCTTGAAATCTTTGGTAGCTTCGAATTCTATTTTAGAAACGTACAGATTAGCTATATAACGATCAATCTTTTACCGGAATGAGCAGTAGTTTGGTACAGGTTGTCGGCAAATGACAGACAACTGATAAAACAGAGTTTCAAGATATGCAAGGTTTTTTGTTTTTAAAAAAAAGTTGGAAATATTGCGGTCGTCATAATGATATCGTTGGATAATATCTTATCTTATCCTTGTGCGCCGATAACGCAGTAGACGTTTACCTTCAGGTGTCCATGTGAATCTTTCTTTTGTTCATATTTTGCTCTAGTGCTTTGCATTTTAATTAAGATTCTGTAGAAGTCTTGATATTTCCTTTGTTGTTTTAACTAACATTGAAGAAAGAAAACGAAATAATATCCTTTCTTATTTTCCAAACAGAATGCTTTAGTGGATAAAAAGTGAAGAGATTGTGATGATTGAAGAAGGTGGCGAATCTGAAGAGGTATGATATATCGTTCCTTCATTTCCGCTATGGTCAAATTACTAAAAGCTATTATTCTCTAAATCTATATTTATATATTTTCCCTGTTTCTATTAAATACAATTTTCATGGTAACATGACATATGATATCACCTCATGCTATAAATATTGAATATATCATTTAAATTAAATTAATACTAAGGTTCAGTATGTGTTTAATATCACGGATCATACATTTGTATTTAGATACAATGATCAATTATTTTCGGCATCATTTCTTACAGAATAATGTCAATGAGGAAGGTATGGAGAGACAGAAAACAAAACTCAAAGAAGCTCTGACAGAACTAGTCATGATGACCACGGTCCATGAAGTAGCACACATTGTTAGCGCCACACAGACATATAAGAAGGTTCTGTGGATAATCCTGTGGCTGTTGACGTTTGGAGCCCTTTGTTTACAGATCTTCATACTATCATCTTATTTTATTTCACGACCAAAGCATACATCGGTCGGCTTGAAATTTGGAGCTTTGAAGTATCCGGCCATTTCTTTTTGTAGCAACAATCCTGTGAAAAAGAGGCAACTAAATTATCTCTCCGTCAGCTACTTGGAGGGTGCGTTGAAAGGGTCGGAACTTATACACGTATTTTGATCAATTTAAGGATTTAAATAATGCATGAAAAGAGTTCTAAGCGATTACATGATGTCCAACTAAGCATGATAAAAAAATGGCCTTTTTGAACAACTTTATTATTAAACTCATCAAATGATGCATTGTAATCGGTTTCGTAAGATTTCAGCAAGTCAAACTTCATCATCATGATTGACAGAGCAATTAAGGTGCATGAGATGAAAGGATAACGTCATTATATATTTATTAAAGTACCTTGGAAGTTTAAAAAAACTATTAATTAAATACACAATAACTTCAACTACTCTTTAGTTGTATATACTGAGAGGAAAAAGAAACGCAATTAGCAGAAAGTTAATATTATAAATTAAATCCTTGACGTACACCCTTGAAACTTGACAAATGTGTTCATTTGAGTTAGGTCCCTATGGTACCGTATTAAAATCACTGATGCATAACTGCGCACGCCGCTTGTACAAAAGAATTAGAGAAAAAACACGAACCCAGTTTAAAGGATTGGTTAAAAATCAGTGTTTGCGAATCTTAAGACATATCCGTCTTGATTTCCCACATTTTAGGCATAAACAGTTCACCGTAAAAAATGCCACGACTGTCCGAAGTTGACATGGGTCATGCCATTGCACTTCTTATGCAAGGTACCCCGCAAAATCAGGTCGCTAATCAATTTGGAGTTCACCCATCGAACATTTGCCGTCTCATCCAAAGACTACATGCCACCGTAAGGGTTGCAGACCGTCCCCGAAGCGGTCGTCCTCGTGTGACGCATGATAGGGCAATGCGACTTTCGCACCTACGCAATCGCATTCTGACGGCCACGGAAAACAGCAAGGAACACTACTGGGCGTCATCATGTTCCAATTGATCCAAAGACAGTGCGTACTCGACTGCGTGCCCTCGGTCCAAGACCGCGGCGGCCATATGTTGGACCATAGTTTAATGCGCGGCGACGTGCCAGACGAATGCAATCGCTGAACACACATTCCGTAAGACGCTTCCCAATGCAACGTTGGAAAAGGGTTCTGTTCTCAGATGAGTCCAGGCTTACGCTTTACCGGCCAGTCGGCCGACGTCGTGTCTATAGACGTTTCTACGAGCGCTATACAGATGCTTGCGTGAAAGAGAATGACTGCTTTGGAGGTGGATCGGTCATGGTATGGGTAGGGATTGCGCATGGTATCAAGACTCCTCTGGTCGTTATTCAGTGAAATCTCACGGCCGTCCGCTATAGAGATCAAGTCCTAGCGCCGCATGTTGTTCCTTTAATCCAGCAGCGTCAACTGACGTTTCAGCAGGACAACGCCCGGCCGCATGTAGCGAGGGTTTGCCGTGGTTATCTCGCCGCAAACAATGTCCCCACCTAGACTGGGCCCCATACAGCCATGACCTCTCCCCCAAAAGAACTTTTATGGGACGAGTTGGACAGATGGATAAGACGTAGGCCGAATCCTACAATCAACGTCGCTGGATGAGGAAAGGAATCGTATATCAGTGAGGGGGGTTACATTCTAAAACCCCTTTCTATTTCCCGTAGTTGACATGGAAATTCCTTATTGCATTTCTTTTTTCTCTCGGTATAAAATAACTGACATAATGATAACATTGCGACAAAAAAAATCGATTCGTTATTTTACTTTCCTTTCCAAAAGAAATATGACACTGAAACGTTATACATCATACGTCTTTCTTTATCACCAATGATATTACTTTGTTTTGAAATAGGAAAGACGGTATTAAGTGTATTGACATATTGTTGTCTATATGAATGAAGGTTTTTAATGGAGCTGACAGGATATCGTGGTAATACATTTGTAAATTCATACATTTTGATGTTGAAGAACGTCGGTCGTCCACCGCTTTTTTCTCGTTTAACAACTTCTCAATTACCAATTGTGTCAGGATCATCCTATATGCCAAGTTGCATACTTTAATAAATGTTGTGAATGTATGAATGTCTTTGATAAAACGTAAACTAATATTTTGTAAAGAAGCTGTATGATGTTTAGGAAGGACTTGAAATTTCCTGGAATGAATTCTTACAGCCATTAAATCTCTTTGCGGAGAGGTGGAGTTATACAGGTCCACTTAATCTCTTAATTATAGCCAATCTTGTACTATTGTTTTAATGCAGGTGAGGGAAGCAACGAAACATGAGCATCCGTTTATTGTTAATACAAGTGTCCCGGAGTTTCATTTCCTGAGAAAATTTGAGGAATATGGTATGGATCAGAAGGAATGGGATCTAAGAAATATTTTTCCGAATAATAATTTTCTCGTCAGGAATATGGTAGTCTCTCATGGCATCAATCAGATGAATGCGTAAGTTAAATTCTTGTAACTCAAACATTATAAAGCACCTAATTACTAATAAATCAGGACAATTTCAATGTCCATTGAATAGTAGTATTAGAATCACAGAAATATCTGGTTTTGAAACTATATGTAGTTTATGACCGATGTGTTGCCAGTGGTATATGTGGTGTTATCACTTCTAAGTGATACAGTTTATCATTTATGCCACTGGCCTTAAACTCAACAACGCCATGTGTACGTTTAACATACGAACAACTGATTTTATTACCTCCTTATAAAAGAGTTACAAGTAAGGGGACGTAATCAAAATCTGCATGGTTACACACCACTATCATTACAGCTCCAAGTGCATTCTGTTCATTTTGAATCAATTTCGAATTGAGAAATCGACTTGAACTCCGTGATGCTTTTTTGCCATGTAAATATCGGGTCATCAAACCTGATTTTTTTTCTATTTCTTCTGGAATACTTCTTCCGATGACATAAAATTGATCTGTGTTTTCCAGAAGTGAAATGTTAACAGTCGGACATTCCATTGACGACATGCTGCTTCATTGCTCCATCAACTCAAGACGTTGTAATTCGAAGTAATGCTGTTAAAACAATTTATGCCAAGAGAGAACATGTAGATCATATAGAGTCTGAAAGTATTAACGTGCATATTGCATAATGTGGTTTTCACTAATTAGTTACATTAAGGCATAATATATTCCCAGTGACTTTGTGCATTTCAAGAGCAGCCGCTTTGGAAACTGTTACACACTGCAGTCCAATAGGTTTGTTGCCACTGTACCAGGGTGAGAATATGGTTAGTAAATGTTTTATTGATTTAGAATGTTTTGCAGATTTCTCTGAAAAACGCTTCTTTGGATTTTATTTTACGAAATCACGAAAATACAACGAGTGCTTATTTACATTACATCACGTGACGTTAGTTATATGAAACACATGTAAACATCTTTTTGTGGGTCATTTCATTGTGTACACTTCCGTTGACACGCAATTTTGGAATATTTGTATTCATATTCGAGGTCCTAACTTCAAATACTTAAAGACAATGCAGTATAAATTATTATTTTTTTATAATGTAATCTTAAGGTCTGACACTGATGTTGAACCTAGACAGTAATGAATACGTCAGTCCGTACAGCAGTGGTTATGGACTGAAGCTGTTGATACATGAGCAGGGGACATATCCATTTATAGAAGAACAATGAGTGACCTTAGCACCTGACTGGACATTCATCAGTCTTAAACAGGTACAATATTGCATTGAAAAAACCCCAATGTCTTACTGCTGAGCGTCTGGATTTGTTGTCAGATTAGATATTCATGATAAATATGATGTGGTCACTTATTTACGCTTTTATTATACCATCACCTAGAAATGTCATAACCATAATTATTTTGTCAAATTGATCAAGAAAGACATTTTCGTTTCAGAAAAAAATAAAGCGACTGGAGTATCCAAAAGGACATTGTGGCAAGTACCTGGAATACAAGACCAAGTATGGAATAGAGTACAGCAGAATGGTATGTAACTATAGCAAAACTATAACAAAAACGTATCATATATCAGCATGTATAGATTCAAATGTCAAATGCGTTTATTGTAAGTTTTACTAATATAATCGAATGTCAGTAAAAGAACCTTCAAAATATTCTTGTTGATATAACGTATAACTGCCTTGTTGCATGACTGCCATCTCACGTGAGCAATTAGCCTTGTCATTATACGAAATGGATCTGACTGTACGTGATAACCTTAGTTCTTTCTATACATGGCAATATTCCGAAGTTGTTGTAAGATATACAAATCTATACCATCGATTACTTTATTTCAGACATAAATGTGTTCAATATTTAATGGTGGTGTTAAAATTAAAAACAATATTTCACAACATCCATCTCGTTTTTACATCTCGGCATAGGTGTATTAATTGTTATATAAATATAAATACCGTTTTTTTCACAATCAATGTAATAGTGCGTTTCTTTCTCTGACAAGTGCAAACGAGAAACAGTATATCGTAATATAAAACAAGTGGGAAAAACGCAAAAACTTTGCAAATTTCTCTACACAAATTTTCATTTTTCTATTTGCTTAAAAGTTGGGTTTTCCAAATGTTTAGCGGTTCCTGTCTCTATGTGATCTGTAAAGAAAAGAAATTTCTTATTCATTATGCGATCCAGGCTATGAGCAATGCAGGTTTGGGACCAAGTTAACGAATCAGTCTGAAAGTCACGATACAGGTGTGTCGATTAACACAGTTTACTAATCCTATATAACGTTCAACATTATATCAGTGTTACGACTGGTTCATCCGTTCTCTGTATAATGATTTGGTGTCCTGACTGGATGTTCTGATGGAAGCCTTCGGCAGTATACTTCAGTGCAGTAGCACTATAAATTCGGCGTTAGCTCCGTGCAAGGAGATCTACACGAACATACTGCAACTTCCCAAAAAACTCACATTCCACACGTACAGTTACCTCGCATACACCGAGAAGCAATCCTTAGGTGACCATGGTTGCTGATAGGCAACATAAAACCAAATCAGTATATATACAACTAGATATGAAGATCTAATTTAGGAGGAGAGGAGATTTTCCTTAAACCATCTTTAGATCAGATAAGCATTATTACACTTATGATACAGTATTATACTAACTTTGCAATCTTTGACAATGTACAAAGTAAAAAAAGACAAATATACTTATTAAATGTGCAATATTATCACGATTTCCATTCCTTTTCAGGCGTGTGAGCAATTTTGTCTTATCACGCTGACCAAAGATATATGTGGCTGTGTAACAGAATTCGTGTCTATTGACAAATCTATTGTCACCAACTCCACAAAATGGTGTAAAGGTTTTAAAGGTAATGATATCCATATAAACAAATACTAGTAGAGAAAACCCACAGCTGGGTGGGTTAACATCCTGATAGTATCCTATCAAATAGAAACTAGGATACAAAATAAGGATTGTTTAAATATTAGAGAACAAAAAAGTCTTGTTTATTCCCAATTAAATTTATACTCACACGCCTTTCTGAACATGTCGAACTTAGATATCAGTGCCCTTTCAGCCATGGTCTGTCCGTCCGTTCGTCAATGGTATACCCCCTCCAAAAGTACTGGAGTCAGTCTATTTGTCAGTCCGTCCGTCCGCCCAATTTTGGTTCAAAACTAAACAAAAAGACTTTCTCGTTGAAACTGATACTACTAGTTTTAAAACAATGTTGTAATGATGTTGATTTATTTTGAGGATCACAGACGTGAAATAATTGTTTTAAAGTTTTCAAAGTATTTACTACAAGACATATCAGTCGGAGAAACAGAATTTATCAATACTGATAAATTGATATTCAGTATAATACTCGAGTAATTAAAAGACCACTAAGGGCAGCATTTAAGCCAGTAAAAGTATTTGGAAGGAACAAACCTGTCAATTAATACAGACTGAAAAGTCTAAAAACTCTCACTCAGTATTTGAAAGTGAAACAGTAAACGCTAGTCTCGTGAACAAAGCCATGTGAATAATTTTCACTTATGGTGGTAAGATTACTCATTTCATTATTAATTGTTTTTCGGGCAAGAGATTTTTATCTTGGTTATATATATATATATATGTTTATTTGTAGTTATATGCTCGTTAATGGTACTGGAAGCTCAAGTGAGGGGAAGCTTACCATGTCCATGCACAAATCCATGCAGGTAAGATTACTCCAATGAGCATTGTTTTAAAAGCATGAGGTGATACTCTCTATTATTGTATAATATGGATATAATATTCCGATGTTTATTCGTACCGATCCGACACCACAAAAGAGTGTAACTTGCATGTAATACAAAAAACTCCACTAGCAGTAAATGATTTACTTCGTTTCAAAATCTGTTGACAGCGAGCTCCACTTCTCCACCACTGTGTCAAGTCTTAGCTGGCCACATGAAGAGTACTTGGTAAGGCTTTCTGACGATCAAAGGCTCGTTATTGACCTTAGATGTTAACTCAGTAAAACAGAAACTTACATCAAAATCATGTAAATTTCCTTTTTAATTCAATAGCGAACAGTCGTGTGCATTATTTTGCATAATCTATTTCAGTTAGATATATTGCATTTCAATGAAGGTTACACGTGTGTATGTCTTTTTCTCTTATCTTCCATTTGTTGAATGCTCACGAAAAAATAAAAATCTCACACTATCATTTCAATCATTTTCCATTTCTCATATTGGCAGACATTTTCTGTTTGAGAAGGGTATGGGGAGGTAATATTAATCTTAATCTATGCAATTCATCAACAGAATATCCAGGTTTGTTATCTTGGAAAAGTCAAAACTCCACATGTATGAATTTTTGCATTGCATATTGCTGGTTGATTTATAAATGCGAGCATCGTGGGGTTCATATAGTTAAAATGTGTTTGTTTGTTATTCAGAAACGTGAATTGATACCTCTGATGTGCATGAAGGGTCGGGATTTGAAAATCAAGGAAGCAACAGGTTACAACTGCAGTGAAATTCTTCAAGCATCCAATGGCGACTTACCGCTTAACATGAACAAGTAAGAGCTTTACAAATGTTGACTTCCTTTATGTTTTCTAGCTTATCTCAAACAATTTACAGAAGTCAGTCGGGATCTTTACATGAAACAGAGGGAGTTTTAGTGACTTATTCTGCTAGCGTGTAGAAAGGTGTAACCTAGTTTCTCTTTCTTAACATTTAAGTAACACACTAATACTAGATACTACCTTTTGTTTACATTTTTGTTGAAACTAGACTTGTACTTCAAGGAATTGAGCTATGAGCATATTGAAGAGTTATCTGCATATGATGTAAGTATGATAAAGTCAGTATCAATGAAACTAATATTGCTCTCTAATTTTGTGTATTAAACTATTTCTGCCACCGATTATGGTAGCAAACCCGTGCGTCCCTCTTCCCTTTTCCACATCTTCGGTTTATTCCTATTTCGAAATATGACTTCGTATTCATGCTGCTGAACGTAGAACAAATAGCAAGGCCTCGATCTGTTTCAGTCAGAGGATAGAACTAATAATGTTGAGTGTTTGGTTTTAAACACTCAGGCGAAAATCAGCGGTGGTCACAGTTGCTGTTATCACAATACCTGAAGTGAACGTATCATGTATAATGCTATGTTACAACTTAATTACTGTTTAGAATTGTAATTTTAGAAAGATTATGAATTAATTATTGTAATTTAAATTCGCAAAAGTTCAATAGCCGTCAACGTCGAAATTTCATTCAAATTTTAAAGGTCAGTTTCAATTAATGAAGCATCTGAAAAATAAGCTGCTATTATGAAATGAACTGTGCCTCAAAGCAGCTTAGGTTTTAAGTGTTTACATTTTTTAAATTGATGAATGTTGCTTATGTACACGAAAGTGATGTGCCGTTTTTATGTAGATTTTCATAGTTTATTATGTCGCTGCCATATTGGTTAATTACTGTAGAACTCTGGTAGAATTAAAATTCTATTTTTGCTCACGTAAGTGTCATAGATTATTATATAACTACACAAAATATTAGATCATACCATTTCTATTAAGTATAAATCACACGTTTGGTACGAACGTGTGGTTTATAAACGGTTGTTTTAATCACATTTTCAGTTTGTTCAGTCTGCGCTCCTCCTACGGTAAAACTGTTGACATTTGATGTTTCAACTGGTTTCTATGTACTATCAAGAAATTAATATTTTGTCGCCTTAACAAAGCGAAAATACTCCACAGTCAAAGTTAAAAACGGTTGCAGGCAGTTAAATGTCTTCGCTCAGCTTTAACACACCACAAAATCTTTATGAATTACGATTCATAAATTATGTACGGAAAACCTTTATTGCAGTTTAGTTGTTGCCCTTTTGTTAACAAAACGAAAACAAAACAACGGCTACAGATTAAATCAAAGCTATATTATGTGCTATTTTGATGTCGGGAGAATTTTAATTTAGGTGAAGATAAATGATTTATGGGAGGGAAAAATAATCCTCCACAATTTCTTTTTTCAGAGCGTACAGTTTCTGTCCGATATAGGTGGTACGGTTGGGCTGTTTGTAGGCGCATCTGTCCTTAGTGGAGTGGAACTGATCCAGCTTCTAGTGGAATGCTGTCGGTATATCTTGTTCAGACTCCGCAACAAGCGATGATTTTTTTATTCTGGTTGTTTTCTTATATTGCATAAAGTTATCATTACGTTATTACAATAGACGTGATACCTTGCAGATATATTTAATTATTACTTATTATGAGTGTTGTGAGATCATAATCGCCATTTGTACTGACTGATATGTTGACTTGATATTTTGTATAGGGAATGTTAGGAATTGTAAGGAAATAGTTTGACAGATCAACATCTAATAGTCAAACTGTGATCTGTAACGAAATGTGTTTCATCATTGTGGAGTTTCTATACTGAGGAGATGTGGAATTCGTCGAATTACAAACGCATGGAGTCAAAGAAGGTCATTTTTATTACCCCTAGTTTTAATGTTATGAAAATGGATCATTACCTACTTGGTGTTCGTGATCTCTCTGTCATTTCAGCAAATTTTTATTGACAAAGATGGTACAGTCAATGTGGATTGAGTAACAGGCAAAGCCTATATAGATTCTCTCCACGAAGCCAAAGTTAACAAAGTTTAAGAGTAATGATGTAAATTATATAATTTGAAATAAAAATGGATTTATAAACACAGAAAGGGAAAAAAACAAGGAAATGCAAATAAAGGGAGATAACTCTCACACATCTCGCATACAATATGCACAATATATATATATACCTACAGTTGTATACACTTGCAATAACACATATCAATGATAGATTTTATATCAAATAGATTGACAGGTTGCCATTTCTATCTTAGGGCTTCAACAGTGGAACGGAGGAACAAGATGGTGTAAGGCGCCGATGCGTTATTGATGAGAGATATAAGAAAGTCTTTACGGAAGAGCGTTGTATCATTAATTTTGAAGAATGTTGCACCCAATTCACATGTTAGTATTTTCTTGCTTTTTGAACGCGTTATCATTTAAATAAGGAAAGCGAGATATGCGGGGGATATTTTGTGTAAAAGAATATCAGCGCAATTCCGGTGATATGATAATCACAATCACACTTTTAAAGTACCAGACTTTATGAAATCTTCGTTAGAGTGATTCAGTGTTATTTCATGTACAATTTCTTTATATGCTTAACGGAGATGGGACAGCCAATTGGCATTTGGAATTACTATCTTTAGCATATTGTCCACTGGTAAGGAGGTTATTGTCCGGTGTCGGATAATCGCTGATTTGATTCTGGAGGGGTTTACAAAACCGTCATATTTCACCTTTCTGGTTAGATTTGATCTGTCAACCACTAAATTTACGAGATATTTAGGCGTGGAAATGGCTTTGGATTCTAATGATATCCCATAAAATCCTATCGATTTTTTGTAACATTGAGTATTTCTTTTTATTCTGCACCTCCACATATAATTTTGCTGTATTCTTAAATATTTCATTTTAAAAATATGAATACTTATTAAATTAAGCGATTTTATTTCTTAAAACAAGTAAATTAACGAAAATTCATGAAATTGTTTTTACATCAATTGATATTTCGAACTATATTTCCGCGCAGCATGATCATTTTGACATGCATCATCGGGCACAATTCAGCGTAACGTCAACGTCAGGTAAAGAAAGATAGAATATGTCTAACGAACTGTTCAAGTTTCGATAGTCTGGATTCTCAGTAAGCGTAGTCTGTCTTTACCGTCGGCAAAATACAGCTTATATCTGAAGACACTGGTGATGGATTCTCTGTATACTATTTACATAAATTAAGGAGAACATACAAGAATAGGCCTATATGGTGACGTGTTACATCTAACCAATCAGCGCGGCTTACATTTACATTTGTGATGTCGTTACAGTGAATCGTTAAGCTCCCTCTACGCTAGCAACATTGAGAATAAATATAACAGAAATACAGTGGATGGAACATGTTGTTGAATAATTAATGCTTCATTTTAATAAATGTATTAATTTTTGAGTATTTTTGAAATTTTGTCTTGATATTTTCTTGGATAAATAAAGTCGGTTTTTCTTCTCTTATTTTAAGTATCACACTTATCTGTTTGTTTTCTGACTTGTTATTGCCCCGTCAGCAGTTGTGCTATTTGTAGGCAGGGTCTCCGGATTGTAATATCTGGTGGCTACTTCACTGAACAATATACGGGAGGTCCATGTCGAACAAGAAAATCAAAACGAGTTTCAGGAAATGACCAGAACGCTAGTGTAATGACGCTTGGGTTTTTTTGTTAAACCTTTCTTAGTTTTCTTATTGGTCGAAAACCAAATCGACTATATTTTGAATAACACATATTTTAACGAATGTGCTTCGTAGATCTATGCCGAATCGGTGAGTCGAGCCGGTGAGTGTTGGGTGATCAGCTGTTGTTTACATTAGCATACTGTATCTTTGTAAAATGTGCCTCGGAAGCAGCTTAGATTGAAAGTGTATACATTTTCTTCTTCGAGGAATGTTGCTAATGTACACGAGAGTGATGTGCCGATTTGTCAATTTTCATAGTTTTTCAACAGCATATCACTATACTGTCGCTGCCATATTGGTTTAGTTACTGTAAAACGCGGGTAAAATTCAAATTCCATTAAGTGTCATAGATTATTATATAACTACACACAATATTAGATTAGATCATAACATCATATTCAGTATAAAGCACACGTTTGGTACGTAATTGTGGTTTATAAACAGTTGTTTTAATAACATTTCCAGTCTGTTCAATCGTGCTGTTCCCGCGGTAATACTGTTGACATTTAAGATTTCGGCCATTTTCAATGTATTTTTTTAGATACGCCTTGGAACCGCAAATGGAGACTGATTAATGCGAGTTTCCAAGCACTGTAGAACAAATTTGCATCAGTAATCGATTACAATATGTACACGACTTATGCTTGTTGTTCTTGCCTCTAAATCTCCTTATGTATTAATTTGGAGGCACTGAGAGTATAAATATTGGATTAGTTCCTGCAATTTTAGCTATCTTTGCGCCAACTAGTGTTATCGCTGTATTAGTGGGAGTTATCTCCCTTGCGTTGATGACGATAACTTATTATCGCAATCCATAAAATGATAAGACACTACATAAAAATTATTTACACAAAAGTCAAATAATCTGTTCTGCATTTATCAAAAGATATTTTGATGTTATCTTGAGACAGTTTTATTGATGTTTTGATCCATTTCCATAACTCTGAGGTATTGAAATTTTAGTAAGTAAGTACGAGAGTCTGGTGATCTCTTGTAAAGGCAAATACCACAGCTTGTATGTGCTATTGGTAGCATCTGTGGTCGTACGTTTACAAATAGGCATTTTAAGTTCAAACAAGTACATACGCAAGAATATACCGGCCTTTTGGTGCCCCCCCCCCCCCTTTTTTTTTTTTATATATGGTTTGGTGGTAAAATGTTACAATATCAATTCTATACTTTTAAAGAGAACAAAACATAAACTTGCTAATAATAACATGTTAGATGTATTCAAAGCCAGAAGTCACACTTGCATTGGGAACAGGATATCAAAATGGCATGGACTTTGAGAAAGAATATGTTCTTTTCACATTAAGCGAAATTTTCTGCGGTGTCAAAGTTACAAAGTTCCTATTGGAGACCATTCGTGAGTACATGCTAAAACATCTTCAAACAACATAAAAGAATTAAAATTGATTGACGATATTAACAAAGTTTAAGGGAAAACGAGAAAAGTGGATAATATGTTTTGGATAGAAGCACACCTGTATTGTAAAGTGAGATGAAATAAAATGATTACATTGGGTTTATTTTATATATATAAAACTTCATTATGTTATTGTTATTAATTTGTACCGGCCCTTTCAAGTCGCTTCCAATAAGATAAAATATTGAGTGGATAATATGCCCTGATATCTTCTTATTATGATAATAGAGCGTGTAAGTATTTTACCTTTGCATCTGAAATACCATAATTATATCTTTGGTTTTGGTTTTTATAGACAAAACTGGCTAACAAAACGATCTGTGATCGAGCTCTTAATGACAGTATAGGCTTGTCCTCAAGTAGAGACGACCAGCGAGTTTCCTTGTAACTTAGTGTGGGTTGTTTCCCCTATGACAGCACGAAAGGAAATATTGCAGGTCTAGTTTCATTTAAACAATAGTTGATATCGTCACTTTTAAAGAGTAACGTTAGGATATTTATCTATAATCAGTTTTGCAATTTATGCGATTGTGGCGTACAAATTATTTCGTTTCTTTCCCGAACGCCTTTGTGCCTATAATTCATACTACACAAAAATTGATGACGTCAACCAAAGTTCGGGAAATTTTGAAACAGAGAAGAGAGGGGAAACGATGTGTTTGGAATGGTAAGGAAAATCAAAGATTGCCCGCTTGTATTTATCATAGGACCTATGACAGTTATCTTTGTAAGTACAGCAGTAGATAGTGAGTCACAAAACTAGGCCAAGGTTTATCAACAATATTTTTCATAAAACCATGGACAGAATTGAGGCTGCATCACGTCTTCACATTTCCAACAGTATGATTTAAAAATTCGAATGCTTATCTTCATTTATTTCGTCGTTGAAAAATCTTAACTCATGTAATTTGACATTTTGTTAAACAGTGAGTATAGTAGATTCTGTGGTCTAAATGTTGTGTATTTTATAGGGTAAATATATTTTGTGGTCAGACTTTCAGTTGTCTTTCTATTTTTAGATGCTACGCAATAAATTCATTTAAACCGCTCATTACGAAAAACGCAATAACGAACATTCCAGTTTTTACAGAGAAAGGAGAAAAATATTTACAGCTTCACTGCACCCAAGCTGACAGTTTTAAGAGATAAAATAATCGTATGATAGTTTGAATTGATATACAGAACGGCAGATACGTATGGGGTATATTATGTAAGCAAAGATAGTTATTTGGTACTCGTCTTTATAAGCGTATAATATTGTATCTATTGTGTACTTCTGTATATTGTAGTAAAACACTTGTAGTGGTTTAATTGGCTATATAAGTGTTCACCACATCATTATACAAAACATTGTACCTGTTCAGTTTGCGAATATAAATCTCAACAATATATCCTTGATCACTTTCATAACAGTTTCAGTGGCTAATAAATGTTTCTCAAAGTACTACAGAAAATTGTAGTTGTTCAGTTTGCTAACATAGACCTCATGAATGTATCCCTGATCATTTTCATACATATGTTTAAATGGATATGCCCACAACAGTATTACAGAAATTTTGTAGCTCTTGACACTGCTAACAAGTGCCTTTGTAATTCTACTGGTGCACATGTTTAGCTAGAGTTCGCTACCATGCACAACCTGCAGCAGCTGTGAATTTAAGATAAATACAGAATGATCTGCCAAAACTGGTCTAATCTGTATTCCTTTCTAAACTGAACATCATCACCTGTAAACGGTCTAGGTCTATATAAGTAGATGTTGTTAATCATGTGACATATGAAAAGGTAACTTATATAAATAACTGATTTAGAATCAAAGTTTTTTATGATGTTGCAAATTTTCAGCTCAATCGTGATCATTTAAAATAAAAAAAGGTTAAAGACTTAACTTAATTTGTCATCAAGTGATAATCTTCTTTATAAATTTTGTTTAAAAACATTGTGTATTTTATTATCAAAATGATGTTCATATTTGTTTTTTTCTGAATACTTCATCTCACCAGGGACATATAATACATACATCCCTGATCACACATTCAGACAAATATATATATTCTGCAGTCTATTTATAGGCGTTGCATGCACACAGTATATTTTGAAAATTACGACTACAAGGGTAGACAACTCAGTGGTTTTTCCTTTGATTAATTATGGAGACCTGCTGTTTTAATAGCTTTATCTAGATCTTCTAAGGATTAATTAACTAACTAGCAAAGGTAATGAAATTCTTCCAATATATATAATAATCCTTTGATTTGATTTGTTTTAATTGGTATAAGGTAAGCATGACGGAAATAGTTCATCGTGAATATAAAGAATGAAATACTGTGCCAAACATCTGACCACCAGCACAAATCTACAGAAAGATATTATCTATCTACTGCTTGGATGGTGTAAATATAAAATATCCAATTCTTGATTTTTCTCTCTTCACATAACCATATAAATGTGACTTACTCATGTATTTATTGGCATCGCATGGATCCTAGTCTGGCAATACCAGGTACCTTGATCCAGCATTAAACACAGTATGATCTCTTCTCCACAAAGGGCTAGGGTTGGGGCGAGCCTCTAGGTATAGTAGTGTAAGTCATCTTCAGAGGACGATGACAGGGCACAGATGTTAAGGTTACCATACATTTTGGGCCTGGTCAGAAAATTAAAATGGCTGTATTGGCTGACAGGTGTTCTTGGAATTTGGCTGTTATAGTTACTGGTTTTATACTAGATGGATCAGTCTCAAGTATCATACGGAGGTTCCCTTTTCTCAATAGTACTGGTTGTGTATTGTTTGTTTTTATGTCATCTCTCATTCTCAAATTCCTCTTGTCAATTTCACTTGTGGAATTCAGTTGGCAGTTAATTAGTTTGCCTGTCAATATGTGAGATGATTTGGTGTAAATAAAAGGAAACCTGAGGGAAGAAGAGAAAAGGTTTACTTTACACACATGTTGAACCTATCATGATCATGTGAACTGATGGTTGGCATGAAGATCCCTCTGGGATCTCTAATAGTCATTCATACAATGAGTACATTTTATGCTTTCTTGGCTTGTTAGAATGGATTGAAGAACAATACGTTTTCCAAAGTCAAATTATCATTTTGAAAACAAAATCTTGCCTTTTGTATAACAGATTAATTTTTAGCTTGATTGGAATATGACTCTTGTTTCTTTTTTTAAAAAAACCTGTCAAGTTTGTAAAATTGTCAATTCAGCAGATCATTCAGTACACTGCTCGGTAGTTTATGATCTTCGGATGTTTGTGTGCCAAGGTAGATGACAAATAATAAAATAGTGTTATTCCGCTGTGTGGCCTAGAAAATCCATTGTTTCTCCATTGATCGCCCCTATCTAGCTGCCGTAGAACATCAATGCTTTTTGTGAAGTTCCTGTGTATTGCTGGGACAGTTGTTTGATCTGCCGACAATTTCATCATCAGGTGAAAATTTATTGAGTTTTAGACCAAGCAGGTTTGTTTAGGTGCTTTATTATTTTAGAAGACTTCAATGTCACACTTGAGGAGATGGTAGTCTGTATTAATGATGTTGTCAGACTATATGGGGCAGGGAAATCATACCTGGAAAAAAGATAATACTTAAGGTATATTGTCAGACATTGTCAACCAGTAACTATTACCAAGCTTTTGTAAAATGAGACAATCTCTCAAATTAGTACCAACACTATTGTTGTACAAGACACTTCTTTCACCCAGTAACTGTTACCAAGCTGTCAAAATACATGACTCTCTTTCCATCCAGTACCCATGCCAACCCTCCAACTAGTTACTGTAACCAAGCAGTACCTAAACTGTTGTAGTACATGACAATCCCTCCAACCAGTAACTATTACAAAGCTGTCATAATACATGACTCTCCCTGTAACCAGGACCCAGGCTGTTGTAGTACATGACATTCCCTCTAAAAGCTAGCCACACCTTTTTGTTGTACATGACATCCCTTCCAATTAAGCACCCCAGTTGTGTTGGAGAATACCAGTTTAACTTTGACATTTAATCCAACTAGTGCTCAAACAGTGATATGACACCTGTTCCAACTATTGCCCAGACAGTGGTATATGACACTCCCTCCAACTAGTGTCCAGACAGTGGTATATGACACTCCCTCCAACTAGTGCCCAGACAGTGGTATATGACACTCCCTCCAACTAGTGCCCAGACAGTGGTATATGACACTCCTTCCAACTAGTGCCCAGACAGTGGTATATGACACTCCTTCCAACTAGTGTCCAGACAGTGGTATATGACACTTGCTCCACCCAGTGCCGAGACCGTGGTATATGACACTTGCTCCAACTAGTGCCCAGGCAGTGGTATATGACACTTGCTCCAACTAGTGCCCAGACAGTGGTATATGACACTACCTCCTACTAGTGCCCAGACAGTGGTATATGACACTACCTCCTACTAGTGCCCAGACAGTGGTATATGACACTCGCTCCAACTAGTGCCCAGACAGTGGTATATGACACTCGCTCCAACAACTACCCAGACAGTGGTATATGACACTCGCTCCAACTATTGTCCAGACAGTGGTATATGACACTTGCTCCAACTAGTGCCCAGGCAGTGGTATATGACACTCCCTCCAACTATTGCCCAGACAGTGGTATATGACACTCCCTCCAACAACTACCCAGACAGTGGTCTATGACACTCCTTCCATCTAGTGCCCAGACAGTGGTATATGACACTCCTTCCATCTAGTGCCCAGACAGTGGTATATGACACTCCCTCCAACTAGTGCCCAGACAGTGGTATATGACACTTGCTCCAACAACTACCCAGACAGTGGTATATGACCTTTGTTCCAACTATTGCCCATACAGTGGTATATGACCTTTGTTCCAACCAGTGCCCAGACAGTGGTATATGACATTCGCTCCAAGTTAGCTCCTTGGTTGTGCTGGAGAGCATGTTTAATGTTGACATTCCTTCAGTCCAGTGCCTAGGCTGTGGTGTTTTCACTGTTGCTCTGTACATTGATTTTTTGAGGTAATAAAATCACCTGTATTAGGTCGCTGGGCAGCTGGAATTGTTATTTCAGAATATTCAACTAGTAAGGAGAATGTTGTAGTTTTTCAAAAAATCTTTTTGAAAGAAAGAAAATGCTTAAATCATTTCCTTGAAACTTTTTAAATTAAATCTGATTGAATAACAAGTAGTTCTTAAGGCAGTCATTAGCCTTTGCTGACTGGAGAATTACCACAACCTTCAGGAGTCTTAATAGTGAGGATCACAAGGTTTGTAAATCAGTGTTTACATTTCATACCAATACTTAATTGCACTGAATTTTTCCTGACTTTTAATTTTGGGTACTGTTAATTTGTTATGTTAGTTATACAGAAATGTTACTGTTTGTTATTGATGTAAAGCAGACATAAACAGGGACATTTTAGCAATTTTTCTTCTTGTATTGATGAAAAAATATTGAATCTTCTTCATTATTACACTTTGATTTTAATCTCACTTGCTCCAATTTCAGGCATTTTGAAATAAAAAAAAACACTTATTTGAATAACTTTTTAAGTTAGCATTAAACTTGAATGATGTTCTTAATCTGTTTTGATAAACTTTTACAGTTACCTTTGAATTTAAATGATACACTGTGTCTGTTTTTAAATTCTTTGTCCACATCTTATTCTTTTGAGTGTTTGGTTTTATAGTGCTTCATAAACCATTGACAAATAGAAATTCACGTCTTATATATCTAAATATAAAAATATGAAGGGTTCAGCTTGAGTTAAAAGAGTTTACCAATTCAACTGTTTACAAATACACTACAGATTAACAAGTGATATGCAATACAAAGAAGTATTGTATTATATTTATTTGACAAGGTCGTTTCAATTCTCCACCCTACAACCAATTTCTCATTAAATGTGCCAATGTTATTTAAATACTCTGTATTACTTTTGGTGTCAATAAAAGAATCAAGAATTGTTGTAATTATAAAAGGGGGAAAAAAGTGAACATTTTTCAAAAGTATGAATAAACCAACAAATCTAGATTAACACTTGGCACACGTTCTCCCATAGACAATTTAAATGTTACTGAGTAATATTAATCTTCTCAACAGGTGTGCCTGGTATTAAAGGCACAACAGGTTGATCGCTGTGGAAAAATTCAAATGGGAAACTTACTGTTTTCTCTGAAATGTGGTTTGCGATTGGATATAATTCACTTGAACACAATATGTCTTTTAATCACCAGAGATCGGAATTTTTTAGAGTTGGAACTTTTGGTTCCATACTGCACAAATACATCAGATCAACTTCAAATACATTCTAAGTTTATAACATGTAAGTTTTTAATAACATAGCAAAACAAATATTGATATAAATGGCTTAACTAAATCTTTGTTAAGGAGATTAATATTACAGAGCAGTACTTTGCTGTAGGTTTCTGGTTCCTGATACCGTAGACCTTTAGATCAGATTGAAAATTATAAAGGTATATTCATACAATGTCTAATAAATCAAAGGTGAAAGGCATTTAATGAACAATGGCCTGAACAGTATTTGGTAATTGTGTGTGAAATGAAAAGATTGCCTATATCCCTGTATTTGTGTCTGGTTTTAACCTACATTGTATATATACACACCAAATGTGGAGGACAGTTTAAATGTTTAGAACCAGGATTTAAATATTTGGATGTACCAGACTGCCATCTGTTCAAGTACAAGCATTACTATTGAAGATTACAATATGATAATTGCAACTGTGTGAATATGACCATCCGTAGTAAATATCTGGTTAAAGCTGAATGAAGGAATCATATGTTACATGGTGGAAGATAAAACGGAAATTTTAAAAGTTTAAAGTGTTGGTCAGTCTCTGGGATAGGTGTGGAATTTACTATGGATTTTACCTGTGTGTTACCTACTGTGATATATGATACACAGGTAGCTGATCAGGTAAATATATATATTGTGTTGTTAAAATATACACTTAAAAATACTGTAAAACAAACCAGGATAATAGAGATAAAACAGTTCTGAGTAAGATGAAAGTGCTCAGAATATCTGAAACTATATACTTCTAGATCATATATGATACAGTATCATAATTAGATAATTGTCTGTCATTTAAGGGTTTATGAATGCCAGGGAGAGTAGGGGAATGGCTAGGCATGTTTGCAATTGTAATAATATTTTCAAGCTCTTTATAAGGCAGCATAAATAATTTTTTATCTCAAATACAAATTCATCGTCAGTCTGAAAAAAATATTAATATACATTTAATAGAGAAAACTAATGTTTGGTAGGAAAGACAGGATGATGATCTATGACACATGTGTATGTAAATTAATTTTCCAAACATGACTTTGCATATTGCATTGATGTGAATGATATTTATTTCAAGCTGGAGATGATATCAAGTCTCTTCTTGCTTCTTCAAACAAATTACGGTGTTGGCTTCCGTGAATTGAAGTTCAGCTGATTCAAACAGATTTTTTTGATGGACTGATGATCTGGAGTTGTAGAACATGAAGGCAATATCTATATGTATGATGACTTGAAGTTTTAATTATACTGTAAAATGAGGTATTTCTTGTGGCTTAATTTTTATGGTTCTGCAATCTGTAGAAACATGATTTCATGGATGAATGAAGCTCAATAGTTCAGCTCATATAAATTTGTTTATGATGTGTATCTACATAATTAACTAAAATGGATCAAAATGAGAGAAAATGAAAGCTAGAAGGTTGACCCTGACTGGATGTTCCTTACATAGTACAAATAATAACCTTGTAGCAGTGTACTGGTATCTGCTCTGGAACATACGATGACCTTGAGGTTGTGTATCTCCTATGGGACATGTGATGACCTTGAGGTTGTGTATCTCCTATGGGACATGTGATGACCTTGAGGTTGTGTATCTCCTGTGGGACATGTGATGACTTTGAGGTTGTGTATCTCCTGTGGGACATGGGATGACTTTGAGGTTGTGTATCTCCTATGGGACGTGATGACCTTGAGGTTGTATATCTATTATGTGACATATGATGACCTTGAGGTTGTATATCTATTATGCGACATATGATGACCTTGAGATGATATATTTCCTGTTGGATATGTGAATACCTTGACGTGGTATATCTGTACTGTGAGACATGTGATGACATAGAGGTGGTATATCTATACTGTGGGACATGTGATGACATAGAGGTGGTATACTGTAGGACATGTGATGACATTGAGGTGGTATATCTATACTGTGGGACATGTGATGACGTAGAGGTGGTATATCTATACTGTGGGCAAGTGATGACATTGAGGTGGTATATCTATACTGTGGGACATGTGTTGACATAGAGGTGGTATATCTATACTGTGGGCAAGTGATGACATAGAGGTGGTATAC
Source organism: Ylistrum balloti (assembly GCF_031769215.1). Taxonomy (NCBI): domain Eukaryota; kingdom Metazoa; phylum Mollusca; class Bivalvia; order Pectinida; family Pectinidae; genus Ylistrum; species Ylistrum balloti. The sequence goes on from NW_026782032.1 coordinate 93,293, forward strand.
TGTAGGACATGTGATGACATTGAGGTGGTATATCTATACTGTGGGACATGTGATGACGTAGAGGTGGTATATCTATACTGTGGGACATGTGTTGACATAGAGGTGGTATATCTATACTGTGGTAGCTGTGATGACCAGGTGGTATATCTATACTGTGGGACATGTGATGACATTGAGATGGTATATCTATACTGTGTGACATGTGATGACATAGAGGTGGTATATCTGTACTGTGGGACATGTGATGACATTGAGGTGGTATATCTATACTGTGGGACATGTGATGACGTAGAGGTGGTATATCTATACTGTGGGCAAGTGATGACATTGAGATGGTATATCTATACTGTGGGACATGTGTTGACATAGAGGTGGTATATCTATACTGTGGTACCTGTGATGACCAGGTGGTATATCTATACTGTGGGACATGTGATGACATTGAGATGGTATATCTATATGGTGTGACATGTGATGACATAGAGGTGGTATATCTGTACTGTGGGACATGTGCTGACATAGAGGTGGTATATCTATACTGTGGGACATGTGATGACGTAGAGGTGGTATATCTATACTGTGGGCGAGTGGTGACATAGAGGTGGTAAATCTATACTGTGTGACATGTGATGACCAGGTGGTATATCTATACTGTAGGACATGTGATGACATTGAGGTGGTATATCTATACTGTGGGACATGTGATGACCAGATGGTATATCTATACTGTGGGACATGTGATGACATTGAGATGGTATATCTATACTGTGTGACATGTGATGACATAGAGGTGGTATATCTATACTGTGGGACATGTGATAACATTGAGATGGTATATCTATACTGTGTGACATGTGATGACATAGAGGTGGTATATCTGTACTGTGGGACATGTGATGACATTGAGGTGGTATATCTATACTGTGGGACATGTGATGACGTAGAGGTGGTATATCTATACTGTGGGCAAGTGATGACATTGAGGTGGTATATCTATACTGTGGGACATGTGTTGACATAGAGGTGGTATATCTATACTGTGGTACCTGTGATGACCAGGTGGTATATCTATACTGTGGGACATGTGATGACATTGAGATGGTATATCTATATGGTGTGACATGTGATGACATAGAGGTGGTATATCTGTACTGTGGGACATGTGATGACATAGAGGTGGTATATCTATACTGTGGGACATGTGATGACGTAGAGGTGGTATATCTATACTGTGGGCGAGTGATGACATAGAGGTGGTAAATCTATACTGTGTGACATGTGATGACCAGGTGGTATATCTATACTGTAGGACATGTGATGACATTGAGGTGGTATATCTATACTGTGGGACATGTGATGACCAGATGGTATATCTATACTGTGGGACATGTGATGACATTGAGATGGTATATCTATACTGTGTGACATGTGATGACATAGAGGTGGTATATCTATACTGTGGGACATGTGATAACATTGAGATGGTATATCTATACTGTGTGACATGTGATGACATAGAGGTGGTATATCTGTACTGTGTGACATGTGATGACATAGAGGTGGTATATCTATACTGTAGGACCTGTGATGACATAGAGGTGGTATATCTATACTGTGGGACATGTGATGACATTGAGGTGGTATATCTATACTGTGGGACCTATGATGACCAGGTGGTATATCTATACTGTGTGACATGTATTGACCTTTTAGATATATGATGACGTTGAGGTAGCATATCTCTTACAGAACATGTTATATTGAGTTGGTCTCTGGGAGACCTCAACATGTGATGACTTTGCAATATCTAAATACTTACTTAGTTGAAACACAGAAAATAAGATTAATAATCATTTACAAAGCAGAAATCCGACACATCACAACAGGAAAATCTGTATCCCTTCTGTGCATTGATTACACATTTTCCCCACAAATTTTGGAAAATGACTATTTGATCTTATTATAGGAAGCGACTGATCATTTGAGAAGAAAATTTCAAAGAAGTCAATTTTATATTTTGGGAATTTGGCCAATTTATTAATGAAATAAATTCCAATTTGAAATGGAGTCATATACAAATCCACAGAACACACTACATGTGTTAACTGCAAAATGACTGCATGGTCAACAGTATACTGAATAAGTTTGAAGTAGAAATTGTTAATATTTCTTATGACCGATTTGGTTTTGATATACACGTACAATAAGTGCAATGAATGTGTGTGTTCTAGCTAGGTCCAGTATTTGTCCTGTGACAATACAAGTGTTACGCTATACACATATACCCTGTTATAGTGCCTCTCTCAGTATGGTTTGCATGCCAGGTTTGATAATGTTTTCGTAACGTCTGAAAGTAAGAAATTTTCAAGTTGTTTACTTAAGATTTTTAAGTAGACTGTTTTCTGTTTAACGATGATCTGTTGAGGTGATCATACGTAGATAATGATAAGTATATATAGAGGACATGGTCAACATACCACTGTTAAATTGACAACATTTCTTGATCATTAGCGTCAAAAATTTCAACAAGAGTAAAGGAAAAGTTTTATCTTTAAATATGTACCGTGTATAAACAACCAGGAATAAGTTATTCTAAAAGTTCAGTTCACACAAGATTTTTATGTATCCATGTTCAAACTTGTTGATCATTAAAAATACATTTGCATGCATTGGGCTTTAGTTAATGGTTCTTAAAGTGTGGTACAGTGACAGTTACGACAAATTAGTAAATAACATATCTTACACAACATATTATATGTATATTGTTACGTAGGTGTCTTAAATATTCAATAATTCATGAATGGATACCTTTAAATTTGTGTTAGCGGAGACTCGCAGTGATCCTATACTTAGTCAAGTTTATTTAGCGTCCAGTGGCACTTAAAAATCCAATCAGTCAAAAATCTTTTAAAGACCAGTTACTCTGTATGTTTGTTCCTGGGTAAATTTCCCATGTTTGTGAGCTAGTGTAAACTGTCAGTATCTATAATCCTGTGTGTATCATGCCGTGATACACGGTCTGTTGTCTGGAATTATGCTCCAATGGACTGAATGTATGGATAACATCGAAGGTCACCATAAAATTTTTAAATTAGGATATATTGATATACACTTGTAATGTCAAAACTGATAAATAACTTGGTTTTGTGTAGGATCAGGTTCGGATAACTCTGTTCACCTGACTGTGGACAGGTTATACCGGGTTGAATTTAGAGATTGCGTGTATTTTGTGCTTAAGTTCTAATTCTGAACTGAGTAACACCAATTTTGATTGAATTATTACATGCAGCTAAAGTGATTTAGAACGTGAATCACTCATGATAATCTGTTTAATCACCACCTCCCAGCAGGAGATGATCCTTACATCTAATGTATATCTAATCTATATATCTCCACTGGTGTCACATGTCGTTTTACTCTTGAGATATAACAGAATACAGCTTGATGTTTCTAGTTCATGCAACAAAGAATGTTGCTTTATATCCAAAATTGAATGCAAGGTATTTATCGCCAAACTTTGATGTAAATTGAATTTTTTAAAAAAGGGCCGTAACTCAGTTTATTTTTGTGAATCAATCACTTCATTTCAGTACTAATATATGAACATTTATCAATTTTAGTTGACACAAATCATTAGATATATGATGGAAAACATGTCGTTTAGAAAACAAAGGGGCATAACTCTGTATAAAGTTGAGCAAGAAATACAATTTAATACATATTCTGCGAAACTACCTGAAAAGTTAGGGGTTGTAGCAGAAATTTTCAATATAAAGTAATTTAAAGGTGATAAATATTCTATGTCATGAACAAAACAATGGCAGTCTTCAAGGGCAGTAACTCTGGATAGTGTGAGGTATATAAGTATATACATGGAGAGAAAATGGGGAGGGGAAGGCGAGTGACACACAGATCATGAGTAATAAGCATTAGAACTTTCAATTTTTGATCTTCAAATCCATGTAATGAGAAAAATTTACAGGTTTTTTTTTCATGTACAAAAATGTGTGAAACCTATCATGTGACACTCGCATGCAAAATTTGCCAATTATGGATGGAAATAGTAAGGGAATGTCAGAAATTTCAATTTCAGAAGTCAAATGTCGAATTTGACGAAAATGTTATAATTTCAAATTTTAATCTCAAAGTTGAAACAATGAATAAAATGCAATCCCTGGTATGTCATATAACAAGTGCAGTCCAATGGTTGTGCAACACTTTTCTGCTTCATCAGATTTTTGAGACAAAACATTGATCATCAGAACTTCATTGAGTTAACCTGGGTTATTGTTTTTGAAATCAATAAATCATTACTGTAAAATTGACATGAAACTTGTCAAAGAGGAATAATTATTCTGTCTTGATTTAGACACAAATCCAAGGTGAAGCATTCTTCACACTTTAGCACACAGTCAAGTCTCAATAGTGTTATATTGGCCTCTCATCACTCCTGGAGTCATTGATTCACTTGTCTAACCACTGTATGTTCCTGGTGTTTTATGCCCTGCTATAAAATCATAGCAGGGAAGCTATGAATCACTGCTTCAGTTTCTCATTATCCCTTTATGTCCTCTGTATCATTGATTTAAACAACAATTAATTTTACTCTGTCTGTTTGTATCTGACACTAAAGGCCATGTTTTTCCTTAAGTAAATTGACGGCTTCGTTTGAAATAGTAAATTTTTTTTTGTCCATGTTGTAATTAGTCAAAAGAAAATATTAGTTACTGAATTTTTTACAAATTATGTTTTTTTTCATTACCTTTAAACCAGTAAATCTAGTACAGACCTGCTATGTCAGTTAACTGTTGATTAACAATTTGAAAACTTGTATTTCCTGAACATTTCCAGTTCCAGGTAAATAATATTAACAATGAATGCATATATGGTTGCTGGCCTTTCATACTATTAATGTAAATAAATTTGATATATTTTTGTACAGGTGTTTTATTAACAGAAGTCTGATATAAATGTTATATTATAGTATTCACAATGGTGGATTGATTCAGTACAGCTTTGAAATGGAAACCGTGAGCCCCAGTTATATAGATCCCTTCAGTAGGAAATCTATACATGTATTGTCTCAAATGAGAATTCTTCTTAATACATGTACATCAAAATCAGTATATCTACAGCAAGTGCATATAGGTTTCCATATCTTTTTTTTAAACTGTCAGTATATCTACAGCAAGCACATATAGGTTTCCATATCTTTTTTTTTAACTGTCAGTATATCTACAGCAAGTGCATATATGTTTCCATATCTTTTTTTTAAACTGTCAGTATATCTACAACAAGTGCATATAGGTTTCCATATCTTTTTTTTAAACTGTCAGTATATCTACAGCAAGCACATATAGGTTTCCATATCTTTTTTTTTTAAACTGTCAGTATATCTACAGCAAGCACATATAGGTTTCCATATCTTTTTTTTAAACTTTAAGTATATCTACAGCAAGCACATATAAGTTTCCATATCTTTTTTTTTAAACTTTCAGATGTGAAAGCGGATGTGATGGGAGGAGACCTGAAATAACTATGGTTGCTTGTCACAGATCTAAAGCATGTATTTCCTCAGAGATTCAGTGAACTGATTCAGATAAGAATTCCTGGTGAACACTATACACTCACTGTTAATTAGCAATAATCAATCAAGACAATGTTTTCATCACCCTCCAAGATAAAGGTATGTATTATTAATTGAGTGATGGCTATATAGCTTGTTTACCATTTTGAAATGTCTCTTTTCTTTCAATTTGTATCAAATGAACATTTTGTTTTTTATTTTCCAAATCCTTTTATTTTTTCAATGATCTTGAAAGTATCTTAAGAATTTTTCAACAGTACCAAAAGTCCAGGTCATCATGTGAGAGGTTAAGGTTGTTGGTTTCTTGTAAATGGTAGACATTTATTTATGAAGTAAACTTTGTTAGAGTCAAATTAGAATTTACCCGACCAAAGGAATATGTCAAAATCAAAAGCTTGGTGATACCTACAGGATCCTGGATGGTACATCCATTTATTGGGGAAAATGTCAACATTTTCAAAACAGACATCTCACCATAGAGATCGGTAAACTTTGGTGTCTGAAATTAAATTAACTGGAAACCTAGAGGAAATGGTTAAAAAATTTATTTATTTTAAAATCATCAATAAAATTGATAGAATGAATATGTTTTGTGGGCCTTGAGGAAATAAACTTGAACATTGCAGAGTAGAGATGAGCTTGGCTATACTTGATTACTCTATGTTTTGATCATTTGAGGTCCCTCATGGTTCATTATATATAATTATAAACATAAGAGTTCAGTGTGGGTTCATTATAAAGTAGTATGTAGTTTTATGCTAGCTTTCGGTCAATTGATAGACTCATGGTATATATGTAAGGGCCTTTTGTATTCAAAATCAGCAATGCATTTTGATATTTTTGCACAGCAGAACGGACAAAAATAGTTACTTTAATGGAGTAATGCCAGGTGCTCACGGCAGACAGGTATAATATATAAATAATGAAATAATCCTTGAAATTTGAGCAGCACTATGAATTGTGTGAATATTTAATCAATATCGTTACTAGCAGTAGACTGATAGATTTTACACTGCTGTATATTTCATGAGCTAATTTATCGGTTTATTCTAAAGATATTGAATATCTGTGCAGCCTAGTCATAAAATTTGGTAATTTCATGCATACAATCTAAACCTGATTCTGGATAGCTCTGTTGCCAAATGTTTTTGTCGAGTAAGTAGGCACGCAGTATTGAAACTAAACTACTCAACACATTACTAGAGTCATGAAAATTTCATGTGTTAAATTCATAAATACTTAATTTTCGTAATTGTGTGAGTTTTATCAGCAAAAATAACAAAAGCTGACTGTCGCTTAATACACAATTTGTGACAATTGAAAAAGTCATGGGTTAACAAACCATCAGTGTACCAGCTTTGAATCGCATTCATATTGTTATGGTTGACACTCTGCTGTTATAAAGTATCATGTGTATTTTACTAATAAAGTGAATCAGGTTTCCTTTAAATCTATAAATAGCCTATCAATAAAATCTACAACTCTTTTGTTGTCCAGTCAAACTCAGTTCCTTTATCTTTGCCATCGATGGTGATAAAATCTCTTCCGGTGTTCACTTCACCATTTACTTTGTTCTTGTTCACTGATGAAGGCTTTGACTGTTTTCTCGTTCATTCTGTTTCAATCAACTGATCAATTTAGCATTGTGAGCACTATATCATATTTTTCAGCTGACATTTATTGGAAATGGCAAATAATTGTATTTCTGTGGGTATGTGTTCTGTGTGTTTGTCAGAACATTTAATTATCATACGACTGTAAACCATTGACTTTTTAAGGAAAGGTCAATAGATATATACAGGTTCCCAGTTGACAAAAACTAATATGAAATGTTGAAATTCAAACCTTTTGTGTAAAATATATTAATTTTCAGATGAAATTATATATATGGAAGCAATACGTGGGAAATTTTTGCTGTGAATTTCAGTGTTCAGAATGAAGGATTAAAAATGAGGGCTTGTTAAAATATCTACAGAGAAACTGATTTTAATTCATTTAAGATAAATATTATCTAATAACATGATACATGCTGAAATATCCTGACAGGAGTTTCATTCTATTTCCTGTCACATTTTATCAAAATGACATAACTTCCTAAAGGATTTTTTATTTATTGGGATTTAAAAGAAAGCCTGACATTCATTGTACAATATATGTAACTACAAAGGCCCAATACCGACCATAGTGCTTTTACTGAATTTTGACTATCATATGGGACACATTTATACAGTTTATATATAATTATATACCACTTTAAACTTGTACACATTTGAATACTTTAATTGTTGAAAGTTCCATGTTTAATATTTTTATGGTACATGTCTTCCACTTTTAAATGTTGGTATGTTACACATTTGTTACATAGTTTGTGATATTCACAAGGGATTTGATTTCATTGTATCAATTTTGCAATCATTAAATATTTTGAGAATTAAATTCCCTGTGTACAAAATAATCTCAGAAAATGGTTGTTTCCTGTATGTATATTATACTAGAGTAATAGTGTTCATTTGAATATTTTTACTTCTATTTACCAGCGCCAGGAACCAGTGTTTAAAACACCTATGACATACAGCCCCAGGGTCCTTGGATCCAATGGAAAACCCATTCCATCCCCATCACGAGCAGAACTGTGGAGGCAGCAGCTAGGATTAAATGGTAGGTCAATGTTACTAATGATAAACTACAGGTGGAAATGATTTACTGCTATAAAGGTGTTAGAGTTATCTCCCCTACAATTTATATGTTGGCTATTCTGTGTCATATTTTAAATCTGTTTTGAAAGGTGCTTAGAGCACATATATGTCTTCTGTTCAATCCTGTATATTTACAGTTGTAATATTTAGAAAAGTTGACAGCTTTGCTGTTGTAATAAAGATATTACATGCTATTGTACCGTGCACACCCTTTCTGGAAGTAGACTGTTATCATGTACAAGTATTCATACAGAAAAGCACAAAGGGCACTGCAGTTTTTTTGGGCTTTTTTCTAAGATCGGAGATGAATTAATCTGCTTACATGTGTATAAATGTACTACTTTTTATTCAGATGATCCAAACAGTACAGATAATCAGTCTGATTCAGACTCTGACCAAGAAAATCTCAATCCATCAGGTAAGAGGCGATAACTCCTATATTGTGTAGATTAATTCACTGTATAAAGAGTCTGCTAAATCATGTAAAATAGGATTTGTCATTTAAATAACACAGTCATTTACATATAGTCTTTGTAACATCAAAGCATTATGTACAATAGAAGTGTATGCTATAGATTATTTCTCACAAGAAGGTTGCACCTTTTGGATTTGATCCCCAATAAATATAGATAAAGACTCACAGTGAATATCTCGATAAGCTACACTTATACCTATATACATAGAATAATGTTGTATATCCTGGATAAGCTACACCTATATACATAGAATAATGTTGTATATCCTGGATAAGCTAGTCCTATATACATAGAATAATGTTGTATATCCTGGATAAGCTAATAACGTATATTGGATACCTATATACATAGAATAATGTCGTATATCCTGGATAAGCTAGTCCTATATACATAGAATAATGTTGTATATCCTGGATAAGCTAGTCCTATATACATAGAATAATGTTGTATATCCTGGATAAGCTACACTTATACCTATATACATAGAATAATGTTGTATATCCTGGATAAGCTAGTCCTATATACATAGAATAATGTTGTATATCCTGGATAAGCTACCTATATACATAGAATAATATATCCTATAGCTACACCTATATACATAGAATAATGTCGTATATCCTGGATAAGCTAGTCCTATATACATAGAATAATGTAGTATATCCTGGATAAGCTACACCTATATACATAGAATAATGTTGTATATCCTGGATAAGCTACACCTATATACATAGAATAATGTTGTATATCCTGGATGGTCCTATATACATAGAATAATGTTGTATATCCTGGATAAGCTAGTCCTATATACATAGAATAATGTTGTATATCCTGGATAAGCTAGTCCTATATACATAGAATAATGTTGTATATCCTGGATAAGCTAGTCCTATATACATAGAATAATGTCGTATATACTATATACATAGAATAATGTTGTATATCCTGGATAAGCTACACCTATATACATAGAATAATGTTGTATATCCTGGATAAGCTAGTCCTATATACATAGAATAATGTTGTATATCCTGGATAAGCTACATCTATATACATAGAATCCTATATACTATATACATAGAATAATGTTGTATATCCTGGATAAGCTAGTCCTATATACATAGAATAATGTTGTATATCCTGGATAAGCTAGTCCTATATACATAGAATAATGTCGTATATCCTGGAGAAGCTACACCTATATACATAGAATAATGTAGTATATCCTGGATAAGCTACACCTATATACATAGAATAATGTTGTATATCCTGGATAAGCTAGTCCTATATACATAGAATAATGTTGTATATCCTGGATAAGCTACACCTATATACATAGAATAATGTTGTATATCCTGGATAAGCTACACCTATATACATAGAATAATGTTGTATATCCTGGATAAGCTAGTCCTATATACATAGAATAATGTTGTATATCCTGGATAAGCTACACCTATATACATACAATAATGTTGTATATCCTGGATAAGCTAGTCCTATATACATAGAATAATGTCGTATATCCTGGATAAGCTACACCTATATACATAGAATAATGTCGTATATCCTGGATAAGCTACACCTATATACATACAATAATGTTGTATATCCTGGATAAGCTACACCTATATACATAGAATAATGTTGTATATCCTGGATAAGCTACACCTATACACAGAATACATAGCATTATTTTGGATATCCCTGAATAGCTACTGGGGGCCTACACTTCATAGCAGTAGCACAATAATTTGAGCTTCAGTTTAGTACTGTCACAAGAAGGCTTTCGCAAACATGGCACATGTTGCAACCTCCCACAAACCGACACACTCCATGCATACATCACAAGCATAGAAAGACGACATGTCTTTAAACAACCATTGCTGTTGATAGGATGTCAAGCAATATAAAATCAATGTAAACCTGAATGACTTACACACATAAACCTATAGCTTCTATACATAACATCATGATATCTCTGATACCCTTATATGGTAAATAAGTGTACTTATATGTGATTAACTACTGAGGTTTGGTTAAAAATTAATTTCTGTCTTTTTTCATTTTTGTGTAAACTGCATTTTTTACCAGATATTTTTTAAGACACACATTATCTGTCAGAATGCAGTTTACATACCAGTAAACAACAAAAAAAGATTTTTTTTCCTATATTTACATTTTGACAGTTACTTTGCACTGCTTTAAAAATAATATTTGTCGTTTGGATGGCAGTGTATGTACCAGCAGAACAGCCTGACCACTGATAGAATATAGCTGATTCCATGGCTAGAAAAACTGTCAGCCTTGATGTTTATTGAAGTGTAAACATTAATTTTGTTGGTAATTAGGCCAATTAGAAAACACTCACTGGAAATGTAAATATGAAATGGTAAAGAAATTATGATACTGTATTTGTTCTAATAATCACTGAGGTTGTAAATAGAACAGGTCAGAGTGGGCGATTATAAAAGAGACCAGATTATTATAAGAACAAATACAGTAGCATTCTCCCTGTGCTGTTCGATATGTTTCATCTGTTCACAGGACTGCTTCAGGGTTATATTGTACCTACATATTAGCTCTTTGTTGTACTTGGTGTTGGTAAATTGGTTTCGGTGAGGATGAGCTTAAGGAAACATATGATAATTATAGGGTAGTGAGATAATAGAGATACTGGTGTTGAGAGGCCGATACTGGTGATTGCTGTACAAGACACCACAAATATCCTAATCATGGTCTATGTGTCTGTCTGAAAACCGTCAGATGCTGGCCCAATCAATGTAAGATATATTTCTCCAGACGAGGATTTAGCTCCTCCAAGGGTAGATAACCCATACCTGTCAGTCCTTCTTATATTGTATGTAGGCTGTACAGCTTATGTATGCACTTTTGTGATGGCTGAAAACTTTTTTTTACGACACAACCAATAATGTAATGGCTTCAAAATACAAAATCAATTGACTACATATCTGAATTTATCAGGTAAGATATCCATCTCTCATTATACAGCATGTATACATGACAGAGTGGAACAGATAGTTTGTGTACTTTTAATATAATTGTACTTTAGGGTTCTGAGTTAAGGAAACATCCGCCTACAATGTCCACTTGTAGGGCTTACCTTTTATCGTTGATTTCAACAGGTGTGATATAATTCTCTGTTTATTGTACAACCACCCACCCCCTCAAACCTCTTTGTAATTTAATATATTTTCATGAAACAGAGAGTTCATACAAAAACAAAACAAAATCACTTACAAATATAAGGAGCGTCTTTTTAGATGTCTTTCAGACAAGCTTGAAATACTTTGTTATTAAGAAAAATTGTTTATCTAGTTTTGTCTGGTATTTATCAGTTACGAGAGAAATGGTGATGACTCCAAAGTAAACTGTTAATTGAATTGTTGGACTGATAATGTTGTTTAGTGCTAGGTTATCTTGGCCTTGGTAAAGGTACAGTATATCATGTGTTAAAGTCATAAAAATTGCCAGACTAATTTCCATCAATCATAATACAGCTGACAATTCCTTGCAATTTTTTGACAGAAATTGGGTTCTATTTATAGATATTGAACTACCAACACAAAGTAACTTGCCTATATACATTAGTCCAATCTTCTCAAGAGACCACCCCTCTCAGACAGACAGAGTCATTTTCTTATCTCTCCACAGGCTCCTTTGTCTCATCCTTACTAAGTGTTCTATCAATGTTCTATAAGCGACCATGCTACTCCTGATAGGAGACAACTGTGGGATCTTCCGTTGGATATGATATCTTGTAGTCCACAATATTGACTACAAATTTTCTGTATCTGCTGGTCAAGACTTCTTTTTTATGTCCCGCCATTGGGGTGGTGGTGGTGGTGAGATATAGTGTTATCCATGTAAGTCTGTCCATCTGTCCTGTCCTATCCTGATATGTCCAGTCATGGGGGTGGTGGTGGTGGTGGTGGTGGTGGTGGTGGTGGTGGTGGTGAGATATAGTGTTATTCGTGTAAGTCCGTCCATCTGTCCTGTCCTATCCTGATATGTCCAGTCATGGTGATTGTGGTGGTGGTGGTCGTGGTGGTGAGATATAGTGTTATCCATGTAAGTCCGTCCATCTGTCCTGTCCTATCCTGATATGTCCAGTCATGGAGGTGGTGGTCGTGGTGGTGAGATATAGTGTTATCCATGTAAGTCTGTCAATCTGTCCTGTCCTATCCTGATATGTCCAGTCATGGGGGTGGTGGTCGTGGTGGTGAGATGTAGTGTTATCCATGTAAGTCCGTCCATCTGTCCTGTCCTATCCTGATATGTCCAGTCATGCAGATTCAATATCAATGTTATCTTTCAAGGTTCTCTCTAAAAATTTAGTTCATGTTTACCCTCTAGTATCATAACATCATGTTCTAAACCTACTTTATGGTTGTCATCAGTCAAGGTTAAAAGGAGTCAAAGGTCACATTTGGTAACATCTGCAAATTCATTAAAAATGATATTTGGATGCTTGGGAAGGTAGGCATTTATGTGTTGCAGACATTTTTATTCCCAGTTTTTCCTAATTTTGATGATTTGGAACAAGTTTTATATTTCTTTTATGACTAAGTTATATCTGGTTTTGATGGCTTTGGGACAAGTTTGAGTGCCAGTGGAAAGGGGTATCATGTGGCCTTGGTATAATTACCATTTCACTCATGGTATTTGTGTTCACAAGAGAAGATGTGAAGACTTTTATGCGACATTTATGCACTGGTGTTGCATAAGAGATAGTGTTGTCATGGATACTGCTGTCATCTTTTCCCCCGTTCTCTGTGATAGAACGTTACAGCTCCATTTGCCCAGTACTTCCTCAATATCATTGGTAACCTCTTGTATATTGCCTGGCGATGTTTTTTTTTCTGCTATGTATGGGAAAACCTTCCAGACGTGGTGACATCAAAAGTGGAACTACCACACAAGCCTCTGTCTATAAGGGAATTGGTAGTATGAAATATGGCTCACCCACAAATGGCCATCATTTATCAAGGATAGCGAATGTATGCAGACCAAAGCCATATCGACAGCATTGATGGCTAGATTTATGTACAGATAGGTCTATCCTTTTGTGGAATTGTTGGTCAGGCAATATTTAATGGCTGGTCTAACATAGTTCGATATTGTATTTTGTGATGAATTGGATGATCAAACAGAAATGATTTCCATAATCAGTCTAGTTATGTAACCATTGGAAATGATGTAAACAAGATCTAACAACACAAAAAATGTTATATAATAATCATTTAATCATTTTACTATGTTTTTGTTAGCTAGCATGACTGGGAAAAATTCATTCATCTTCATACAAGTACCCACCATACCTCAAAAAAATTTTACTCACTTTCTTTGTATCATTCATTGATAGAGTGGTCAGGTTGAATAGCTTGCAGAAATACAACTGTCTCTGTCCCTAACAACCAGATTCAATGACTTAGTGATCAGTAAGATGTGAAGCTGTATTGGGGTCACCTGCATAACAACATAGATTCCACCAAGGTGCTCTGGTTTCCTCCCATCCTAAGACCCCTCTCCTGTTTCTTTTGAATTCCAGGCTTACAAGAATGTTTCATATTAGTTAAAATAAGTTATATATTGCAGTTGTTTTATAGGTTTATATTCTTAATTAAAGAAACTTACAGTTAAATGGCATTTATCTGATACATTATACGTACAGTATATATTTCTATATGTCTGGGAATTTTTCCTTTTTCACTGCCTCTGTATAGTCAGATGAAATCTGATATGGTGATATTCTCACTCCATATCTTTATTTGGTGACTTCACATGAGGCCATGTAGCTATGACATCACATTGCAGAATTAATAGCCTTCAGCAAATCACATTTTCGTTATGTCACATTATACACCTGTTGTAACATAAAATCATATTTCAGTAATACAAACTTTCACCTCCATCTTGTATTGGTGAGTTGGTAAATAAACAGTTTGTAGCCTTTTCTCCCTCTATCAACTTATCTATCAGCCCCCTCTCCTCCACCCCTCCACCCCTCCCCCACCCACACCCACACCCACACCCCCACACCCCCACCTTCGACCTTAGAAATGAAGAATAGGTGCAGTGAAAGTTCATATATATCATAGTATGTGTAAAGTATGTAAAACTTATTTTTCTGGGTGTGGTAGAATTCCACCAGCAGGTAATGTAAGTGCAAATAGCTATTGGGGAAATAAGCAATGCACATAAAGCTATAGTAATTTACCATGTAACTGTGCATTTAAATCTACTGACTGGTGTGTGGGAGGTGGACGAGAGTACCCGATTCATGCTTGTTTTATGTACACTACAAGTGAAAAAAAAAAAAAGAATATTTAAAATATGGATGTAGTCAAGTATATTTTGTACTTATAATGATAAAGATCAAACAAGATGATATATCTGTCCTATTCCTTATTGTAAAAATCTCTCTGAGTTATGTTTAAAATATCATGTAGCTGTTAGTTAGATTTTAAAAAGTATAAAACCAAACCAAACACGCCTTCTCAAGGCCCCTCTCCTGTCTACTTTTCACATTTCATATCAAATCAAGGCCCCTCTCCTGTCTAATTGGCACATTTCATATCAAATCAAGGCCCCTCTCCTATCTAATTGTCACATTTCATATCAAATCAAGGCCCCTTTCCTATCTACTTGTCACATTTCATATCAAATCAAGGCCCCTCTCCTATCTAATTGTCACATTTCATATCAAATCAAGGCCCCTCTCCTGTCTACTTGTCACATTTCATATCAAATCAAGGCCCCTCTCCTGTCTACTTGTCACATTTCATATCAAATCAAGGCCCCTCTCCTGTCTGCTTGTCACATTTCATATCAATAACGCTTTCCTGCCTACTTGTCACATTCCTTATCAAGGACCTTCTACTGTCTATTTGTCACATTCCTTCCTAGACTTTGTCCTTCTCCTGTCTACAAGTCATATTACCTACCACGATCCCTGTCCTGCATTCTTTTCACATTCCCTATAAAGATCTAGCATACTTCATTTCTCAATGACGGTTTATATACAAAGTGACATGTTCTGTACTGTTGGTCTATATACAAGGTGACATGTTCTGTAGTGTTGGTCTATATACAAGGTGACATGTTCTGTAGTGTTGGTCTATATACAAGGTGACATGTTCTGTAATGTTACTGTTGCCTATATACAAGGTGACATGTTCTGTAGTGTTGGCCTAAATACAAGGTGACATGTTCTGTAGTGTTGGTCTATATACAAGGTGACATGTTCTGTAGTGTTGGTCTATATACAAGGTGACATGTTCTGTAGTGTTGGCCTATATACAAGGTGACATGGTCTGTAGTGTTGGTCTGTATACAAAGTGACATGTTCTGTAGTGTTATACAAGGTGACATGTTCTGTAGTGTTGGTCTATATACAAGGTGACATGTTCTGTAGTGTTGGTCAATATACAAGGTGACATGTTCTGTAGTGTTGGTCTATATACAAGGTGACATGTTCTGTAGTGTTGGTCTATATACAAGGTGACATGTTCTGTAGTGTTGGTCTATATACAAGGTGACATGTTCTGTAATGTTACTGTTGTCTATATACAAGGTGACATGTTCTGTAGTGTTGGTCTATATACAAGGTGACATGTTCTGTAATGTTACTGTTGTCTATATACAAGGTGACATGTTCTGTAGTGTTGGTCTATATACAAGGTGACATGTTCTGTAATGTTACTGTTGCCTATATACAAGGTGACATGTTCTGTAGTGTTGGTCTATATACAAGGTGACATGTTCTGTAATGTTACTGTGGTTTATATACAAGGTGACATGTTCTGTTGTGTTGGTCTATATACAAGGTGACATGTTCTGTAGTGTTGGTCTATATACAAGGTGACATGTTCTGTAGTGTTGGTCTATATACAAGGTGACATGTTCTGTAGTGTTGGTCTATATACAAGGTGACAAGTTCTGCAGTGTTGGTTTACATACAAGGTGACATGTTCTGTAGTGTTGGTCTATATACAAGGTGACATGTTCTGTAGTGTTGGTCTATATACAAGGTGACATGTTCTGTAATGTTACTGTTGTCTATATACAAGGTGACATGTTCTGTAGTGTTGGTCTATATACAAGGTGACATGTTCTGTAGTGTTGGTCTATATACAAGGTGACATGTTCTGTAGTGTTGGTCTATATACAAGGTGACATGTTCTGTTGTGTTGGTCTATATACAAGGTGACATGTTCTGTAATGTTACTGTTGTCTATATACAAGGTGACATGTTCTGTAGTGTTGGTCTATATACAAGGTGACATGTTCTGTAGTGTTGGTCTATATACAAGGTGACATGTTCTGTAGTGTTGGTCTATATACAAGGTGACATGTTCTGTAATGTTGGTCTATATACAAGGTGACATGTTCTGTTGTGTTGGTCTATATACAAGGTGACATGTTCTGTAGTGTTGGTCTATATACAAGGTGACATGTTCTGTAGTGTTGGTCTATATACAAGGTGACATGTTCTGTAATGTTACTGTTGTCTATATACAAGGTGACATGTTCTGTAGTGTTGGTCTATATACAAGGTGACATGTTCTGTAGTGTTGGTCTATATACAAGGTGACATGTTCTGTAGTGTTGGTCTATATACAAGGTGACATGTTCTGTTGTGTTGGTCTATATACAAGGTGACATGTTCTGTAATGTTACTGACATGTCTATATACAAGGTAACATGTTCTGTAGTGTTGGTCTATATACAAGGTGACATGTTCTGTAGTGTTGGCCTATATACAAGGTGACATGTTCTGTAGTGTTGGTCTATATACAAGATGACATGTTCTGTTGGTCTATATACAAGGTGACATGTTCTGTAGTGTTGGTTTATATACAAGGTGACATGTTCTGTAGTGTTGGTCTATATACAAGGTGACATGTTCTGTAGTGTTGGTTTATATACAAGGTGACATGTTCTGAAGTGTTGGTCTATATACAAGGTGACATGTTCTGAAGTGTTGGTCTGTATACAAGGTGACATGTTCTGTATTGTTACTGTTTATATACAAGGTGACATGTTCTGTAGTGTTAGTCTATATACAAGGTGACATGTTCTGTTGTGTTGGTCTATATACAAGGTGACATGTTCTGTAGTGTTGGTCTATATACAAGGTGACATGTTCTGTAGTGTTGGTCTATATACAAGGTGACATGTTCTGTAATGTTACTGTGGTCTATATACAGTTTTACATGGTGACATGGTGTACAGTATTCCTCTAGTTAAGAGATAAATGAGATATTCAGAAGTAACCCTGAAGAGTTTGTGTGTCAGTTAAGCTTCCATCTCTGTCATTGTGATAAATATGTACAGGTGTGACAAACAAATGGAGTCAATGTGTTATTACCTGTGTGTTTTTTATGCAGCATCAGGTGTAAATTAAGATGTCATCATAAGTCCCATCATGTGCTTACTTTTCATGTATACACATATCGATGTAAAATTGGGCCAGAATTGTAGCTAGTCAGGTGTGACCAGTCTGTCATACCTTGATTTTGTATCGTAGTCATTTGATTACTTTTATTTGCCCATATTTTCAGTAGCCTAATTTCACAATACAAAAACAAACTCTTCCCTACTACTAAAACCTGCAACACAATGACTGCCCCTGGAGATGGCATGGATGAATGGTTTAAAATCCCATACTATAGGTATTGAACATGTAAGGGACACCTACTCAGGTCTGGTGAAATCTACAGTGTCAGCATTGTCCACCTCTCAATGACAAAGCGATGAATTTTTGATCTGTTTGAAGTCCTATAATCAGTTTGTTACAGTCAGTCGTCTTACTACTCCAGATTTAAAGCTATCTTGACGAGTGGCTGTGTAAGGCATTCAGTTGGATATATTTACCGAGTGGAAAGGGTGAAGCGTGTATTTCAGTTTAGGACTAGGGTTTGACTCTGGGTGATTATAGCAGGCACGTGTGTTAAAAGTTACCTGGTTCACAACACTACAAGTCAGTAGTTGACTTATCCGTACATGGCAGAAGTTTGTCAATGACAGAAACTTTGTTGGTTTTTGTAGTTTGCAGTAACAGTGATGTGTAGAGGAATGGTGATATTGATGCAGGATGTGCATGTTTAATCTAGCTTACCAACCTGTGGTAGACTGTACGAGGGAGAGTACAAACCATCACCTCTGAGGATTGGCCAACATTTTCAAATGTTTAATGGCATATTTTGTTGGTGGATGTGCTGATAATGTGATATTTAGCTCTCAGTTCAAAAGAGTGTAGCATGAGTTGATATCTTTTACATGTATCAAAATGATCATTCTTGTACTGTGAAATTCTGCATGTATGAAGTTCTGTTATCTTTGAACTGTAGGAGAGGATGCACAGCATATATTATGGAACTATTGTTTTTGAATGAAAAGAGCTGGATGTTAGCAGACAGCGGTCTGCCAGACAAAATAACAATGTTCTACAGTGTGTAGACCCAACATGTAGACCTATTGAACTGTGCGTGTGAGAGTCCGTACAATTTCAGACTCGGCTGCAGTAGAATCAATTATCGTCACAAACATGTTAGTGACCCTACGACACACAGGAATATGTTTTTGTAAATACAAGGATAGGGGTTTCCAGCAGAGACTGTATATCTTCCAGAGTGGACATCTGGATAAGCCTGATCAAAGGGACAAAAGGAGCCATAATGACCAAGGTCAGTAGGGACGCAAGATTAGGTTGAATTACCAGGCGACAAATAATGTTATCTGTAGCCAGGTCTTTTCTTGTAAAATTGATTAGAATTTGTCGCATGCAGAATTGGAAATACAGCTAGCTTTGGAAGTCGCTACAGCTTTTATCCTTGAGGTATTACATCATTTCTTCACATAATCAATTGAAGTTTTATACAGTAGCTGTTCATTGTGTTTCTCTGGTTCTCTAGAATTTTACAGAAAGTTATCAAAACTGTTCCAATTTGTTTTTTTGAAATATGTGTACTGCCAAATTTTAGTGGTGAAGGTTTCATCATATGGCATTTACACAACAGAACTCTCCCGGGGAATGTGATTGAATCGTGAATTTTACTGGCGGAGGTTTCCTTTCTCATCATGTATGA
This sequence comes from Ylistrum balloti, assembly GCF_031769215.1. Taxonomy (NCBI): domain Eukaryota; kingdom Metazoa; phylum Mollusca; class Bivalvia; order Pectinida; family Pectinidae; genus Ylistrum; species Ylistrum balloti. The sequence goes on from NW_026782032.1 coordinate 113,166, forward strand.
TGTAAATGATTTGACGGGGAAATGATTAGAACTCTATTATGATCATACCTGCCATTTTCAATTTGCATGTGATTATTAATTGTTATGGACTTGTTTACAACCTGTGAAGCTGATCACATATAGTAGCATGTTTGTGGCATCATAATTCATTCATGTCACTTATAATTCACACATCATTGTGCCATAACACTGTTCAATGATTTATCGGTTTCTTGTTACATCATATACCGAGGATCACATATCACAAATCTATTTACGATTTTAGTGTTTTGTTACGATTTCTTTCTCTTTTTGTTGTTCAACATGAACAAAAAATCTGCATCATCTGCTATACATTGATTGACAATCCCCGGAATTTGATTTTTTTGTAATACTTTTTGACAAACATATAGGATGTGGAAAGGTCACATGTAGGTGAGGGAAAGATCACAGCCATTCATGTTACAACTGCCATGCAACGTAATTATTTGTCTGTTGCTCACACTCGTGTATAATCGTGTATAATACATAGGTGGGGGTGTTTTTTTGGTTAGGGGTAGGGTCTATATAAAATACTTGTTTTGGAAACTTTCCATGAAGTGAATTTCACAATATAATGAATAGTATTGGCTTGGTTAACCCACATTTTGTTGATCAGCAAGACAATGTGGTTTTCACAATATGTGATCAGAAAAAAATATACTTACCAGGTAACACCTTCACTACAAGGAGACATGTCAAGACAGTTGAAGCAGACAATAAAAGAACTGTTGACAATTGTAGGAAAATTAAGAGCTGATTTTAGTATGAGTCAGAAAAAAGCAACTCATGTTCAGTTCCATTCACTATCGGCAATATCTATCATAGGTGAAGAATTCACTTTCCATAGACAACACTTAAGTCATAATATGTATTCAAAGAAATATCAAACATCTTACAACATATACTGTCATACAGTAATAATTGTCATTGGTGGGCTATATTCAGTCGGAGTGAAAAGCCTTGCATTATTTAGGTCAGTATATATTAAAATACTTAATCTTGTTGACAACAAATGCATTCTCGATTCAGTATATCAAGGGGCTTGATATATAGCTGAGTCAACAGTGTTGGTAGGCAAAGATACAAGGTATGTGGTTAGATAGTCTGTGTTTCTCAAGAGGCTTAGAAATGGTCCGGGCTGTGCTGTCTTGGTTGTGTCTTTGGACAGCTGGCAATGGACCTCCAGTATGTTGTTCAGTGAGGTAGCTACCATGCTGTTACTTTAAGGAAACCTTGCCACAAAGTTATGACCCTCCCTGGCTGTTGATCAGGTCATAAACCAAACAGATCAACAAGTCAATATTCAGAACAAAAGAGTAAACAGCATTAAATTGCTTCGTCATTTCATTTCATCAAATGAAAAGACGTGACTAGTATGGTCAATATTCTTGTATGAAAGAAGTTCTAAAGCTTCTAAAGCTTACTAATGACTGCATCTACAGCAGTTTTCAATACAGTACTGACAGCAGTGAAAATCTAATCATGAAAGTTTGATCTTAAGCTATTATTTAGAACTGTAATTAAATCTATAAATGTGTTAAGCTTCCTGAAAAAATTGGCAACCAAATCATGCACTTTTGGAAGGTTTGAACTAGAATCAAATTTCAACCTGCAAGATTTCGAGTGTGTTGCTGTGAAATCAATATACTGCTAAACCCCACCCTTGTGGAGAAGACTGCTGGTGTTATCTGTAGACTTATTTAGGTATATAATAGCAGGCATGAAAGCTCTAGAATATTTGTCATTTCCCTTCCTCTCAGTTCAGACTTCAGAACCCTTAGCACTGGTGATTTTTTAATCATTTTATAGGTTAAATTTATAGAGTGGGAAGTAATATTCTAAATGCTTATACATGTATAGTGCGAAAAGAGAATTAGAAATCATAAACACAAATCCTTGATATTGTAGGAAATCTTTCATACAAGCAATAAAACATCTTCATTCAAAATTGTAATCAGATTGAAATATCACACATATTTCTGTTTCAGTTTAAGTGTGTTATGTCTCTGTGTTAGTTAGAATCAATATTTACTAGCCTAATGAGATAGTTGGCTGTGAAATTCTGTATTAGCAGAGTTAGGTGGTTATAAATAGGTCAACACTGATTAGAATAAGGAACCGAATAGCCATTTCATAGATTTAGGTTCAACTACTGTCTGCTAAATAACTTCAGAATATTCCCCGTTTCATTTTTCGTTATGAAAAACTAGAGTATTTTCCAGTTATTTCAACAGTAACTTTAATATAAGTTTCATGTGTATAGTATACCTTTCTAATTTAAAAAAAAAGTGCCTTTCCATTTTAACTTTGCAATAAAAATGATGGATCACATGAAACTTGTGAGAGATTTTTGTTGATCAGCCAGTTTTATAATTTACTTCCTATAGAGACTCTCTCAGATGGAGTGTAAACTGGTGTATTTATTGACCTGTCACAAAAGCCACAGATTATCTTGTCTAACCAAGCATTAAAGAGAGTTATAGGTTCCCAGCAGATGTTTAGTGAAGTGCTGAATCATATATGATTAGATGTCTAGTGAATGATATCATAATAACACAGCTATTTTCACTTGCACTTTTATATATGTTCTTGAATAGATTCTGACCCCGGAGTTTCATGAAATTTCCTTTGTCTTAACTGACATAGAAAAATAAGATAAGTTAAAGAAAATCTTAAATATAAGGAAGTTTATGTATTATATCTATATGTGTAATTCTAATTTAAGGAAATATCCTTAAGTAAAGGAATATTTATGAAACTAGGGCCTCATGACTAAAACCATATAATCAGATGTAGACAGGTAACATATGCTTTATATTCTAATGTTTTTCACATTACTTAAAAGTGTTATGTGTTTTCCTGACATTTTTATTTTCTGTGGGGACGTCTCTTATTTTGAGCTTTTATGACCGACTGATGCTATTTTTACATCTTTATCAGTTTAAAATAAAATCCTCATCTGTTTGTGTATATTGTTTGTATAGACCATGAATAGAAGTCGTGTTAGTTTGTCTGTGACAGAATAGTGCATCAGATAAAATATCTGCCCAGGTAATATCACCTGTCCTTCATTCTTACCAATGTTATAAGATAGTATTCTGTACAACATTTTCAGATCTATACCTAGGTTAAGGTCAAGGCAATTTTCCATTTACTGAGGTATTTGGTTCGTTGAAAAAAGTTAACCTAAGGAAATCTTAACTCACGTAGAAAAATATTGGATAAGTGAAAGAAAATCTTAAGTTAAAATATGTTCATCAGTGGCAGAACCTGTTTCTACTGCTATGCTTCTGGATTTGCGACTGTTCATAGAAAATTTTACAAGCTTCTCATTGTTAAGAACGCTTGCAATGTAGACGTCTCTTTGTTTAGAATTCTAGCACTGTAGACGTTTCTTTTCATGAGAATGTTAGCACTGTAGACGTTTCTTTTCATGAGAATGTTAGCACTGAAGATGTCTTTTTTCGTGAGAATGCTAGCACTGTAGACATCTCTTCGTGAGAACGCTAGCACTGTAGACATCTTGTCGTGAGAACGCTAGCACTGTAGACATCTCGTCGTGAGAATGCTAGCACTGTAGCACTGTAGATGTCTCTTTGTTGAGAATGCTAGCACTGTAGACATCTTTTGTTGAGAATGCTAGCACTGTAGACATCTCTTCGTGAGAATGCTAGCACTGTAGACATCTCTTCGTGAGAATGCTAGCACTGTAGACGTCTTTTTTCCCGAGAATGGTAGCACTGTAGACGTCTCTTTTCATGAGTATACTAGCACTGTAGATGTCTCTTTGTTGAGAATGCTAGCACTGTAGACGTCTCTTTTCATGAGCATACTAGCACTGTAGACATTTCTTTTCGTGAGAATGCTAGCACTGTAGTATGAGAATGTTAGCACTGTAGACTTTCTTTGAGAATGCTAGCACTGTAGACAGAAAGCTAGCACTGTAGACATCTCGTCGTGAGAACGCTAGCACTGTAGACATCTCTTCGTGAGAATGCTAGCACTTTAGACGTCTTTTGTTGAGAATGCTAGCACTGTAGATGTCTCTTTGTTGAGAATGTTAGCACTGTAGACGTCTCTTTTCTTGAGAATGTTAGCACTGTAGACGTCTCTTTTCATAAAAATGCTAGCACTGTAGACGCCTTGTTGAGAAAGCTAGCACTGTAGACGTCTCTTTTCATGAGAATGCTAGCACTGTAGACCTCTCTTTGTTGAGAACGTTAGCACTGTATCTGTCTATTTTTATGAGAATGCTAGCACTGTAGACATCTCTTTGTTGAGAATGCTAGCACTGTAGACACCTCTTTGTTGAGAATGCTAGCACTGTAGACATCTCTTTGTTGAGAATGTTAGTACTGTATCTGTCTATTTTTATGAGAATGCTAGCACTATAGACATTTCTTTTCGTGCGAATGCTAGCACTGTAGACATCTCTTTTCGTGTGAATGCTATCACTATAGACATTTCTTTTTTTAGAATGCCAGTGCTGACTGTAGAAAATTTACTCCATGAAGACTAGAGATACTACTCCATAGAGAATGTTGCCAGCGTTAAAATGGAAAGAGTAGTTATTGACAGGCTATGAATTGAGAGTATTAATTACCGACTGTATGACTGATTTGAGCAATGTCTATTTGTTCATTGTCAACAGTGAAGCCATTCAAGTTAATGTTTGTGCATTGGTGCACCTTGCATGTTTGCCAAACAAAGTAAGATTTTGAGTGTTGGAATGGGAAGTAATCAATACTTAACACTCCCCATATCATTCTGATGTACGGTTGCTAGACTGTGCTAGGTTAAGCCTCCATATATTTTTGCCAGTATCTCAGTACCAATACCTTTCTAAACATTTCAGAGTGTAGTTTATTTGCCAGGTGCCTGATTTTACAATTCTATTGATATTCAAATCATGGCCATCGACCCACAAAAAATTATACTTGACTAATATTTTTTTATTTTCATATCACTTTCTAACTACCAATATTACACTGGGATGAAAGGTTATCAAAAATGAACCAAAATATGCATCTTTTTCGGCAGAGGGGGAAGAGGAGGGGTTTTTTTATTGTCTTTTATTGTCTCTTATTTTGATCAGTTCACCTTATATAATTAATTTAAAATCCAATATCTCATTAGTAGCTTGAATGGCCCAAAGGAGCAGTAATCTTAATGTGGTATCATGGCCCAATATGGAAATTAATGGTTTATATTTGTAATATTTGTTGGTCAACTGAGTTTTATGGTAACCTGTTGTGGTTGTCTTTCATCCGGTGTAATGCATGGTATGCCTGTAAAGTTTTAGCATTTTTGCTACTTCTTCTGAAGAACCCTTAAATCAAATTTAATGAAATTTTGCAGAGACCTGTCCTGGCTAATGATGAATGAAAATAGTGAATTACACAGTCCCTATCCCCAAAGGGCCTGAGTGGCGAGACCAATTCACTCAAATATCAAAAATCCTCTTCTCAACACCCAGATATGATAGAAGTAAATGCTGCTTAAGGATGGAAGCAACTTAAAGTTCTTTAACAAAATTGTGATTTTCAAGGCACCAGAGTCTCACCTTTGGCCCTGGAGGGGTGGGGGTAAAGTTTACTATAGTTTATTTTGGAAAATTACATATCTGAACCTAATTTGTTTAATTTCCTTTGGAAATATTTCAAACTTGGTTAAAATTAGAAGTGAAGGATAGCTTGATTGTATATGCACATATTGATCCTGGCTGACCCCTAGGGGCTGCTGGGCTGGGCCAAAAGGGGTCAAATTGACTTAAATTTTGAAAATCTTCCCAACACACAGATATTGTAGAATCAAATGCTCTTCATGGATGGAAGTATCTGAAGTTGCTTTATCAGAATTGTGAATTTCATGATTCCAGGGTCTCATATTTCCCTCAAGAGAGATGAGTGAAGTTAACTTTAGTTTTATAGCCAAATTGAAATTTTAAGCATAACATTGTTGGAGTTAATAGTATTGGATGACAGCTTCATTGGTTTGAATATATTGCCACTGGGTGATGCCAATGGCGTTAAAATATATCACTCATGTCATACTATTGTCACAATTTCACAATTTCTTTTTCATGACACTTGAAAACCACTTACCCTATAAGCTTTTTATTCAGTGTTGCTTACCTTATTGAGGTGGCTGTCAAGGCCTCTGGGTCTCTTCTCTTCTTATCTATAATATAGCTTGAAGAGGATCTATGCCACACACACACACACACACACACACACACACACACACACACACACACACACACACACACACACACACACACACACACACCGTTTTAGTTTGTATAAAGCAATTACTCAGTTTCATTTTTTTTTTTTTAAATGAAGAGGATCTGCCCCCCCCCCCAACACCCCCCCAACACCCCCCCAACAACACCCCCCCCCCCCCCCCCCCCCCCCCCCCCCCCCCCCCCCCCCCCCCCCCCCGCCCCCACTTGCCCTCTCTCTCTCTTTTTGTTTGTATAAAGCATTTACTCCGTTTCGTTTTTCTTTAAATGGTGGTTAGGGCTGGTTAATGTTAATGAAAAAAGGTATGGACTTCACTGTTGGAGAATAATGACAGATTTCTTGAGAGCGTATCCTGTAATATTTTGACAATCAGTGAATTAATTACACTAAGCTGTGCATGACATATTTAATTTACATCATCAAACTAGGTAGTGATCTTGCATGTATATATGTCACACCCACTATTTTGTCTCATAGTGTGTCATATTAACAGGATTGATTAAAGAAACATGTGACATGTAATAACTCCTTTATGAACCAACAAACTGTACACAGTATCGACGGAAACTTTTCCTGGATCTACTGATAAATATTTGTATATTATGGATTTTAATAGTGATTTCATGTGACGGCCTGGCACAGTTGTGTGTGTCAATGAATCAATGAAATGGTCTCTTGGGGGGGGTCGCACTGGCTGAGTGGTCTGACCATGTTTATCACTTAATCCTCTACCTCAGGTCTGTGGTTCTCCATGGGAACTCCTGGGTTCCTACCATCCTGATATGGTTATTTCAGAAATTAGTTTTTTGTCAATGAAATTACATCCATACTGAAATGTTAACACGTTTCTAAATACAGTACTAGTTCTTACAAGGTTCTCAGTCAGGTGAAACTTGGTTTGAATTCTGACAAAGATGTCAATAAATGAAATTTTGTTTAAATCATAAGATATTTGAGGTAATAGCCACATTTCGCTGTGTAGACTTGAATTCTAAGCGTGTAAAGGTTAAATGTAAATATGTTTTATGTCCACAGCCAACATTTCCTTGGTGGAGTACCGCGCCCTTCAGCGGGAGTTGGACGAAAGAAATGTGCAGCGAGATGAACTCCTTTTCAAAGTCAAGGTAAGTTAACAGTAGTGTTTCTCACTGTTTACTCCAGATGACATTATATGGACTAAGATGTTAAGATGATATCAAACTGCAAACAAAATAATTATTTTGATAAAGGAATGAATGAATGAAGAATGAATAAATGAATGGTATATAGCTAACCCTATAGGATACAGGAAAATGTTGGCCACAGTTTAACTAAGTCTGTTTACACAAAGGTCAAAAATGGACGTTGAGCTTTTGTAGATTCAAATGTATACGTTAATATATATATGTTTGATTTTAATGCTGGGTGAAAATAACCTTAGGCAAATAATGTCCTGTATTTGCAATAGTCAGGCCATCAAATAGTGCAGACTTTTCATGTTTCCAAAAATTTTCAATATTAACTTAAATAAATCTTTGTGGTATATCAACATTCCGGTATCAATTTGAATTCTTAATTCTGTTTAAGTAGGATTGATTGTCATTGAATTAGTTAGCCTTGCACACATAGGCAGACATGTTACACAATTTCTCAAGTTTTGTTTCATAATCAATATTTATCATTGGATTATAGTGTAATGAAAGAAATGTCTGTGTAATAATTTCATTGTTTTCTATCATTGAGTTCAAGGCACTTGGGCCTACCAGGAATCAGATCTAATAATATCTCTAGAATGGCCATATTACAGAGTTAAAATTTTGCAGCAACTCTCAAAAACCAGATTGATCATTCTCGCAGAATAAAGACTACTGTTCCTCTGCATCCCCACGTTGTCGTTCAATGCACAAGTTTTGCTGCATTTCCATCAATGTCTAGGCATCCGTTTACGTATATGTGTAAGGCAAAGAAAATTGATATAAAGTTCACAGGATATTGTCAGGAGAATGGCTGGCCAGACAGATCTGTTTTACAGTCTTAACCCTTAGCTTCCTTGCATATAAATGTATAAGATACCATTAGGCTTCCTCCCACAAACCTTTTTTATAAGTCTGTCTGATGTTGTGCAAATCTGTGCTGGTATATGGAAGATTTAACTGCCTACTGTAGCAGTAAAGACTAAGTTTAGCTGTGTGCATATATTTTGCAAGCACTTTGAATAATGAATTTAAAATCTCGAGAAAAAAATACATTTACCACAATCTTTCCTCCTGTAAATTTGGACATTTTGGTGAAATTATTTTTTTTTTTTTTTTTTCGTTTTCTTTCCTTTTTTTCAACAATCAATAGTTTTAACGTTGATAGAATCGAAAGATGCTGCATTTTGTACAAGTCTTCAGTACTAATGGAAAATATCTATGGGGAAATATTTCTCTATTGTTATTGCTACCAAAATTGGAATGGGTTTGTTTAAAGACAGTACAATACCATGGCTTCAAATGAATTTAGAATTGGTCCATGAAGGACTTACATCTGTATATCCTGTTGTACTGTAGGAGTATTGATATTGAGGTTGATAATGTCCCACAAATTACCTCCCTGTCTGTATCCTCAAGTGTGTTGTGCCAATATAGGAGGTGTGAAATTGGAATTTGTTTTTTCACAGATGTTAAATATATACTTTGTACTAACAAGCACTTAAAGCTTAGTGTATTTGGTAATTTCGTAATACTTAGTGGCCCCATATCACATTTAATTTTAATTAAAAGAACATGATTTTTGTATTAATTTTTTTCTAATTAAATTTTGAATTACATGTATTAGGGTTTTGGGACATTGGTCAGGATAAATGAAGATAGATTTTCTTACATACATGTAATACAAGACTGTCAGTGATTCCTTTATCTCTTTCATCTCTGTTCAAAGTTCTTCAATCTAGATCTGGTACTTTCAGATTGGTGCCGACTTTAATTTATTGCTTTTTCAATTCAAATCAATATTTGATCTGTTTCCACATTGTAGTTTGTTCCAGACTTGCCTTTTACGGCGATTTCCTCAAATGGATAAGGCTCTAGGGAGTACTTTCCATCTTAGATATTTCTAAGTACTTAACCATTCCTTAGAAATAGAAGATTCCAAGACTGTAATGATCAGTATTTTCATATAAAATATTTCACATTAAATTTTTTTTCCTTCTGTAGGTTGAATTTTAAAGTTTTCTTAAATTGAATGATAAGTATGGCTCCTTGCTGCAATTTAAATACTTGCTTCAGCTACAGAACATTTGTATTGATTCTGGAGTGTTTCCACACATCTGTCATAGCCAATGCTAGTTTGTCTTTGTATACTTTATACTTGTTGTCAGAGAGACTGGCACACTGTACATTAAATTTCAGTGTAATCACAGAGTTTTAGAAAAAAACCAAAGGATTTCAGTCACTGGCTTTACATTGTGTAAGAAGAACACAAAGAATGATAGATTTGTCAGAGAAGTGACTGAAGTTTGTCAGTATCAGCTGATGATCAAAGGCCATGCAAATTTTTATTGGAAAGAAAAAGTTGACAGAAATGATATTCTATTCAAAGCTGATACTGTCATATTCTGAATTTTTTATGATTATATTACCATATTTGTAATAATCTTAACATATGTGTTATTATCTTACCATATTTGGAATTATTTTACCATATATGTGTAACTATCTTACCATATTTGGAATTATTTTACCATATATATGTAATTATCTTACCATATTTGGAATTATTTTATCATATATATGTAATTATCTTACCATATTTGGAATTATTTTATCATATATATGTATCTTACCATATTTGGAATTATTTTACCGTAGATGTGTAATTATCTTACCATATTTGGAATTATTTTACCATATGTGTGTAACTATCTTACCATATTTGGAATTATTTTACCATATATGTGTAACTATCTTACCATATTTGGAATTATTTTACCATATATATGTAAGTATCTTACCATATTTGGAATTATTTTAACATATGTGTAACTATCTTTTGGTATCTGATACTGCTTTATCATTGTAAATGTAGATTTTAATAGGGTTGACATTAAGCAAGATGAGTCTCTGAATCAATGTAATATCAAATATAAATACGAATGATATAGTGCTAAAGGGGGACACAGATTTATATGCTACAGCAGGAATACATAGATTTATCATGCTATTTAAAATATGAAACAAGCCTATCTATAGTGCCTAAATGAGAACACAAAGATTGATAGTGCTTAAAAGGGGACACAAAGATTGATAGTGCTTAAAAGGGGACACAAAGATTGATAGAGCTTAAAAGGGGACACAAAGATTAGTAGTGCTTAAAAGGGGGACACAAAGATTAATAGTGCTTAAAAGGGGGACACAAAGATTAATAGTGCTTAAAAGGGGACACAAAGATTAATAGTGCTTAAAAGGGGACACAAAGATTAATAGTGCTTTAATGAGGTCACAATAATTAGTAGTGCTTAAATGAGGTCACAAAGATTAATTAAGAACACAAGAATTTATAATGGCACAGTGAGAACATTGGGATTTAAGTGCTTAAGTGGGAACACAAAAATAGTGCTATAGCTTTCAGTAGGAAAAATTATTTGTATGTGCTGCTAGAACACTAAAGTTTATAATTTTAAAAGTACAAAAGAAAACAAAAATATCTAGTGATGTAATGATGATAAAAGATCTTAGGTGCTGTGGTTAATGTACAAGGATTTATAATATTGGATCACAGAGATAGATAGTATCTAGTGAGAACACAGATATGACAGTGTTGGAGCTGGAGAACAGATTTATAGTGTTTCAGTTAGAAAACAAAGATTTATGGTGTGTTTGCTTGTACATATAGATATATGGGAAAATGTTTGAAGATTCTATCATTCAATTATGGCATATATTGAATGAAAACAATATCTAAACAACATCTGTATGACGGTTAAAGTGTGAGTTATGATTAAATCTACCAGACGCTGACTGACAAAACGAAACATTACAAGTTACGACTGGAACGCGAGGAGAGCACTAAGAGACAGCACATGAAGATCCTTTGTAAAACACAAGAGACACAGCTGCAGGAAAAGGAGAACCTGATTACAAATCTACAGGGCCTACTGGAAGAGAATGAGGCCCGGGTACAGCAGCTGGAGCAAGGTATGGCCTGGAAACAAACATTTTAAACCTTTCCTTTTTAGATCAAATTCCCAGCCGTAATTCCAAAACTCCTAAATGGCAAAAATAGAAAACTAGTTTGGCTTTCTCTCATAATTTCTAATACACACACTCAGGAAAATCAACAATATCTGTCAGATTAATTGACATACTACATTCTGATGGCTTTAGTATATGTGTATCTATAGAATTTCAGTTATTTAGGACGCTACATGACTTAGATTTTGCATACTTATCAACTGTTAAGGAAGGGTAACCATGGCAACAAATAGCAGATTTTACCATGGTAACAGGTGTTTAATTACATATATGATAATTGATATTTTGAAAATGTCAACATAATTTGGCAATTTGTTTTTTATTAAGGTCCAGTAAAATGCCGGCCACTGGGCGACAACAACAACATCCCCCACACTGCGAGTGGGACTGCTATGAGGCTAATAGAGGAAGTGAAGAGACTTCAGATAGAGAAAGTGGACCTCACCCGTCGTCTGGAGGAACAATTACAGCTCAGTTTGGTCCCTAGTCCTGAAGGCAAAGCAATAGAGCCAGAGCCGGGAGGACGGGGAGAACTTGGTCTGGGACTTGATAAAACCATAAACGACCTTCAGAAGGAAAATCGTGACCTTCGGGACACCATAGATAGACTCCATAAAAATGGCCAGGTATGTGTACCAGGTTCAGGATGTTTTACTATCACCTTCATGTAGATGAGAATGACTTCCTCAGTGAATGCATATAATTCTTAAGACAATCTGTGATACTGGTTTTCATAATTATCATATTTATAGAAAACAATGTTGACTTCACTGTGATGTGCCTCGCAGACTTTTTGTCTGTGACTTTTTCATGCATCGCTGACTTTTTCACGTCTCAGTGATTTTATTTGTCATGTCTTGCTAACTAACAGTCATCGGACACTGGACCCTGTACCACAGACACTGAGAAACAGGTGGCCAAGCTACAAGGAGACAATGACCGCCTCCAAGAGGAACTGACAGACCTTAAACAGTCCTACGGTCAGTCAACTGACATGGTCAAGCAAGGTGCCAAACAATACCAGGTAAACAAAGATTTATCTCTTTGTGAAAACTTTGTGATATGATTGATAAATTACCTGATTAAGAGTGCAACTTAAACATTTAAACTTGCTTTTTTAAATATATGAAGTGCACATGATCATTTTCTTCAACAGCAACTTGATGACGAGGTATCCAAATTAAGACAAAAGATTACAACGCTTGAAAACCAGCTATCGAGGAAATCTGAAGAATTCACTAGTGTACAAAACAAACATCGTCAGGAGCAGACAACTCTAAGGAATGAAAGCCAAGCCACAGCACGAAAGATGAGGGATTTACAAGCTGAACTGACTGCACTACATGCCAAGGAGCCAGAGGTTTGTTAAAAGGGATATGCTTATCAAAGGACCAAACTGAGTGTTTTTCTTGATTCTTTTTTATGCAGAGGATTGTAAGAAAATTTCACATCCATTTTTATTGGGCCTGCTCTCATTTTATGATATTTCGGAAACATAATTTTAAATTTTACTGATCCCCTGGCAAGGTAAAAAGAAAAGAGTTTCTTGAATCTGATTTGAAATGAAAATAATTGTAAGATTGTTTCATTATGTAACTCAGATACTTACGGAAGTATTTCTAAAAACAGCACACAAAGTCTGAATCAATAATAGGTTGGTGAAATTACAATGGATAGAACATCATGGAGTTAATATGTAAGAATTGAAACAATAGAACTCTTAAGCCAATTACAGCTCCTCTTGTTATTATCACACATGTGGTTATAATGTATTTTACTTAACAGGTGATATGCTGATAAAAGAAAAGTTGTGTGATAATGTAAATATTTTAATTTTTGTGGGGCTTAATTTTCATGGTTTTTAAAAAAATCATTTCTTCACGTAGGTTTGATTTTGTCCTTATACTTATTATATTAACCTTTAGACACGAATTCCTGTATTAAAAGTTCACACAAAATGAAGGAAAATAAATACCTCACAATAATTGATGATTTCACAGTAAGATGCCTGTTCTCTGGCTTCAGGTTATCACAAAAATAAAGCGTGTGGAGGTACAGACAGAATCCGAGGAGCTCAAGAAGAACTTCTCCAAGTGTCAGGAAGAAAAAGTAGTGCTGGAGTCAGAGGTCGCGGCATTGAAACTAGAGATCAAGGAAGTCAGGCATCAGCTACAGGAAGCAGACAGACAATGTACAGAGAAGATTGAGGAGGTAAAAGAATAGTGGAAATATTTATTAATTTTCTTTCTTTTGAAATTTTTGTTTCACTCATAACACTATAATAGAAATACTAGATAGATACATGGTCTTTTCCTATAATAAACTTAATAAACAAAACATATTTTTTGTTTTGATTTGAATTCCGGAAATGGGCTTATCACAAGAGGATGAAATATTACCAAGAGGAAAGGATTGAATTATATTTATATCTACTGTTTATGAATACATATATCTTGTAACATTACATCATTTAAAACGTGTTTATAAACAATTAAGGGATGTAAACAAACATTTTCCATTTACAATCAATGTAAGTAATGACAAGACCACATACTCTCATACAAGCATGAATATTGTAAATACACACATTCTGGTAGGTAAAACTGACATAGAGACTGTGCAAGGCAAGTGTGAAGAATAATGAGTTAATTTGTTAATGCTTTGTTAGATGACGAGACTAGAACAGGAGACGGAGACTGTTACGCATCAGCTGATGGAGGAGATTGATAATGTGAAGAGAGAAAAGGAAGAAGCTGTGAGGTCAGTGAGACATGACATGGAACTTGAATTGGAAACATTACGTTTGAAGCACCAGCGTGTTTGTTTGCATTTGGAACAACTCAAGCCTATTATGGTAGAACTGGTGCGCGAGTATGTCCAGCTTCAGAAACAGGCCAAGAAGTTTCCCACCATTATTAAAGATGCTGTGTCACAGGTGAAAAAAGAGGTAAGCTTCAGAATTAACGTAAGTCTTTACCTTAACATATCGCATATCAAAAAGGTCTTCCGATATCAGGTGTGTACAAAGTGAAAAAGTAAGATATGCATCAATATGATTATCTAAGACTTCTGTCCATATGATGATATAGAACTCATGTTGATATAGTCATGTAAGACTTCTGACAATATATTATCTAAGACTTATGTCACTATTGATATATAGGACTAATGTTAATATAGTTATTTTACTCATGTCAGTATAGTTATCTGACTCATGTCAATGGAGTTATCTGACTCATGTCAATATAGTTATCTGACTCATGTCAATGGAGTTATCTGACTCATGTCAATATAGTTATCTGACTCATGTCAATATAGTTATCTGACTCATGTCAATATAGTTATCTGACTCATGTCAATATAGGTATCTGACTCATGTCAATATAGTTATCTGACTCATGTCAATATAGTTATCTGACTCATGTCAATATAGTTATCTGACTCATGTCAATATAGGTATCTGACTCATGTCAATATAGTTATCTGACTCATGTCAATATAGTTATCTGACTCATGTCAATATAGTTATCTGACTCATGTCAATATAGTTATCTGACTCATGTCAATATAGTTATCTGACTCATGTCAATATAGTTATCTGACTCATGTCAATATAGGTATCTGACTCATGTCAATATAGGTATCTGACTCATGTCAATATAGTTATCTGACTCATGTCAATATAGTTATCTGACTCATGTCAATGGAGTTATCTGACTCATGTCAATATAGTTATCTGACTCATGTCAATATAGTTATCTGACTCATGTCAATATAGTTATCTGACTCATGTCAATATAGTTATCTGACTCATGTCAATATAGTTATCTGACTCATGTCAATATAGTTATCTGACTCATGTCAATATAGTTATCTGACTCATGTCAATATAGTTATCTGACTCATGTCAATATAGTTATCTGACTTATGTCAATGGAGTTATCTAAGACTTCTGTCAATTACCTCCAGACAACGCGGGCCATAAGAGGCATCCATGACCACAACCAAGAGCTGATCAAGAAATATTACAGGGAGATGGCCCTGAGGAAGAAATACCACAATGAACTGGTGGAATTAAAAGGTAGGTATTCCTGTCAAAATACTGGTTAATCTCTGTTATTGAACTGTAGAATTCCATAATTCATATATGATTTTATTCACTAAAATAGGTCACTGTGACCTATAAATATTGACAGAGCATTGCACTTACTTGGGTGTGCTATATTAAGAGGATTGTTGTCTGTCATCCTGAAAACTTCATTTTTAATTTCTTTACATTGCAGGAAACATTCGTGTGTTTTGTCGTGTTCGGCCTAAGATTGCTGAGGATGGTAATGGTGTTATGTCTCAGTCTGTGGTCAGATACGACCAGGATGACGATGGACTTATCCATGTCCTCAACAAGGGTCGAAGTCAGACATTCGAAGTGGATAGAGTGTTCACTGAAACCAGTACACAAACAGAGGTATGTAGGAACTGTGTTTATAATTAATGTTTGTTTCACTTACGATGTAAAGATTTTCTTGGCGGTACTCATTTACACAGAATGTTATCTCCCCATTTTAGGCAAAAGTTTAGTTTGAGTAACGTTTTTTTTTTTTTTTTTTTCCTAATGTAAATCATGTGTTGCTTGGCTATCTCCTTTTCAAATGAAATACATTATTTTAATGAATTGCTTAAACTTCTGTTTTTATTCCACAGGTGTTCAATGAAGTGCAATCTTTAGTGACTTCCTGTATAGATGGTTACAATGTATGTATCTTTGCCTACGGACAAACAGGATCTGGAAAAACTTATACAATGGAGGTATGTACAAGGTGAAATGACTCTTTTCATTCTTTAATAAAAGAGAAATAGTACTGACAGCAAATTTATCAATTAAACTTTGTTTAAAGTTATGTAAAGAATTTGTTTTTTACCTATAGGTATGAAAAGTCTGATATAAAAAGATTCATTTTTTTGTCATGATAAAAGTTCCTGTTGTTATGGTAATGTTTTGACAGGGTCCACCTGACGATGCTGGCATCAACCAGAGGGCACTACAAGAGCTGTTCCGGGAGACCTCCAATCGAGGTTGTGACTGGACCTACAAAATAACAGTCACCGTCTTAGAAATTTATAACGAAGTCATAAGGTCAGTGTCAAAGTTCATATTGATGTTTGAAGTCTGATAATATTTTTGATATATAGATTCTGTTATCTAATACTGTAATGTGATGTAATGTTATACTATATATGATATTTTAAAACATTTTTGAAAATACTTGAGTAGTAGATTTCATAGCCATTTCCTCACACAAAGTCCACCTTGGTGTACATAGATAGGATTAAAGTATGCAGACGAAAAATCTTGTAATTTCTTTACTTTCTGTACTTTCCTTGCACTGTATAACTCCGTGCAAATATATTTCACATTGGTCACTTGTCTGATGAAGGTTACAGTGTGCTCATCAAAACATTGTTTATAAATTTCTTATTTATTGAAATGTAAGAACTTCAGTTCTATATTAACTATGCTCTGTTGTTATTTAGTGTTGATATCATAAATATCCTTTAAAAATCCCTGTCTTGTGTTATAAAGGCATCTTATATCAGTTATATTTGATCTTGTATTCAATCTACTTCCTGTGACAAAGGTAGTCTTTTTACTAACAGAGATCTTTTAACTCCTGGAGATGACACCTCAACCAAACTGGATGTAAAGATGAACACAGATGGTCAGCTGTATGTACCAGGTCTTTGTGTGAAGGAGGTGCGGTCAGTAGAGGATGTTAACAGGGTAAGTACTGACAGTTAGCTGTATGTACCAGGTCTTTGTGTGAAGGAGGTGCGGTCAGTAGAGGATGTTAACAAGGTAAGTACTGACAATTAGCTGTATGTACCAGGTCTCTGTGTGAAGGGAGTGTGGTCAGTAGAGGATGTTAACAGGGTAAGTACTGACAGTTAGCTGTATGTATCAGGTCTGTGTGTGAAGGAGGTGGGGTCAGTAGAGGATGTTTACAGGGTAAGTATAGATAGCCAGCTGTATGTACCAGGTCTGTGTGTGAAGGAGGTGTGGTCAGTAGAGGATGTTAACAGGGTAAGTATAGATAGCCAGCTGTATGTACCAGGTCTGTTTGTGAAGGGAGTGTGGTCAGTAGAGGATGTTAACAGGGTAAGTACTGACAGTTAGCTGTATGTATCAGGTCTGTGTGTGAAGGAGGTGGGGTCAGTAGAGGATGTTTACAGGGTAAGTATAGATAGCCAGCTGTATGTACCAGGTCTGTGTGTGAAGGAGGTGTGGTCAGTAGAGGATGTTAACAGGGTAAGTATAGATAGCCAGCTGTATGTACCAGGTCTTTGTGTGAAGGAGGTGTGGTCAGTAGAGGATGTTAACAGGGTAAGTACTGACAGTTAGCTTTATGTACCAGGTCTGTGTGTGTGAAGGAGGTGCGGTCAGTAGAGGATGTTTACAGGGTAAGTACTGGCAGTTAGCAGTATGTACCAGGTCTTTGTGTGAAGGGGTGTGGTCAGTAGAGGATGTTTACAGGGTAAGTATAGATAGCCAGCTGTATGTACCAGGTCTGTGTGTGAAGGAGGTGCTGTCAGTAGAGGATGTTTACAGGGTAAGTATAGATAGCCAGCTGTATGTACCAGGTCTGTGTGTGTGAAGGGGGTGTGGTCAGTAGAGGATGTTTACAGGGTAAGTATAGATAGCCAGCTGTATGTACCAAGTCTGTGTGTGAAGGAGGTGCTGTCAGTAGGGGATGTTTACAGGGTAAGTATAGATAGCCAGCTGTATGTACCAGGTCTGTGTGTGTGAAGGGGGTGTGGTCAGTAGAGGATGTTTACAGGGTAAGTATAGATAGCCAGCTGTATGCACCAGGTCTGTGTGTGAAGGAGGTGCGGTCAGTAGAGGATGTTTACAGGATAAGTACTGACAGTTAGCTGTATGTACCAGGTCTTTGTGTGAAGGGGGTGTGGTCAGTAGAGGATGTTTACAGGGTAAGTATAGATAGCCAGCTGTATGTACCAGGTCTTTGTGTTAAGGGGGTGTGGTCAGTAGAGGATGTTTACAGAGTAAGTACTGACAGTTAGCTGTATGTACCAGGTCTGTGTGTGAAGGAGGTACGGTCAGTAGAGGATGTTTACAGGATAAGTACTGACAGTTAGCTGTATGTACCAGGTCTGTGTGTGAAGCGGGTGCGGTCAGTAGAGGATGTTTACAGGGTAAGTACTGACAGTTAGCTGTATGTACCAGGTCTTTGTGTGAAGGGGGTGTGGTCAGTAGAGGATGTTAACAGGATAAGTACTGACAGTTAGCAGTATGTACCAGGTCTGTGTGAAGGGGGTGTGGTCAGTAGAGGATGTTAACAGGGTAGGTACTGACAGTAAGCTGTATGTACCAGGTCTGTGTGTGAAAGAGGTGTTGTCAGTAGAGAATGTTAACAGGATAAATTTGACATCAATGGCACAATGTTGAAATAGATGTGATCCAACAGACAAAGCCATTTACCGGCCTAAAACCAGCCTATATACACTTAAACAGGTAAATTAGAATTCAAATTTCTAACTTATACAGGTAAATTAGAATTTAAATTTCTAACTTATACAGGTAATTAGCGTTTAAAGATATTTGGAGCAATAATTCAGGTGAACAAGAATGCAACTGATGCTGATTTTGTTGATCATAAAACCAAAAGTTAAAGAACTTGATTGTTTTTAATGTTTTACTACAGGTATTTGCAACAGGCCAGAAAAACAGAGCAACTGCAACTACCAATATGAATGAGCGTTCGTCCAGATCCCACGCACTTTTGTGTGTCACAGTTCATGGTGTCAATAAGACAACTAATGTACAAAGTACAGGTAAGGACAGCCTAAGTCACAGGTGACAACTAATGTACAAAGTACAGGTAAGGACAGCCTAAGTCACAGGTGACAACTAATGTAAAAAGTACAGGTAAGGACAGCCTAAGTCACAGGTGACAACTAATGTAAAAAGTACAGGTAAGGACAGCCCAAGTCACAGATGACAACTAATGTACAAAGTACAGGTAAGGACAGCCTAAGTCACAGGTAACAACTAATGTTCAAAGTACAGGTTAGGACAGCCTAAGTCACAGGTGACAACTAATGTACAAAGTACAGGTAAGGACAGCCTAAGTCACAGGTGACAACTAACGTCCAAAGTACAGGTAAGGACAGCCTAAGTCACAGGTAACAACTAACGTACAAAGTACAGGTAAGGACAGCCCAAGTCACAGGTGACAACTAATATACAAACAAAGTAGGTCAGAGCATCTTAAAGGGCAGGTGATGTTCATGATACTGGTAAGGACATTCTAAAAAGGGCAATGATATTACTTGAAATCAGGAGATAGACATGGTCTGATGCTACACAGTAGTAAATTCTTAGAATGTTATATAGACAAAATACCTGACCACACCTCCAGAAGGTACAAAATTGAATCATAGACAAGTTTTTAGTTATTGCAAACACTGTGTCAATCTGAAGAAGTAAAACAATTGTAGTAATTCTTACAATATTTTCTTCATCAAATATTCACCTTGTTTTCATAGAATTATCCGTGTTTTTAGGAAAGCTGAACTTGGTTGACCTGGCTGGATCAGAGCGAGTGAGTAAGTCAGGTGCAGATGGAACGAGACTGAAGGAAGCTCAGAGTATCAACAAGTCTCTGTCCTCTTTAGGGGATGTTATACACGCACTACGAAGCAAACAGAGCCATGTGCCTTACCGCAACTCCAGGCTCACTTATCTACTGCAGGACTCCCTAGGTAGGCACTAAGGAATAAAAACTCACTGTTGTAGAATTATTTCCATTAGCTGTTTCAGCTCATACTAGCCTTCAAAACTACTACTGACAATAAACTGACATAACTGATGTCTATATCTGGAATAATGGTTTATGTAGAATGTTTGGGTAAAGAACATATCATTTTAAAAGGATTGAGTCAGTTGTTAAATCAATGACCTTTGACCTAGTACAGGTGGAGACAGCAAGACCCTAATGATCGTCCAGGTGGCACCAGTGGAGAAGAATCAGAGTGAGACTGTATGTAGCCTCAACTTCGCCCAGCGTGTCCGCACTGTTGAACTTGGCCAAGCCAGTCGTCGTGTGGAAAACGGTGACACAGAGGTAATTACCTCCCCTTATTTACAGACAAGCATGGCTTCACTGAAACTTGTGACGCTCATACGTTTGATTTATTTTTGCTATTTCATTTCGTCTCAGATAATTATACAGGTTTCAAGCTGAATTAGACATTAACCAATCAGGAGATAAAAAAATGTGATGAGCACTTTAATGCTGGTACTTATTTTATTAGTTATGCACTTCATTTCCATTCATGATAAAAAGAAAATCCTTTGCAAATCATTCAAGAACCTTTGAATTCCTTATCTACATCTACAGTTGTAATTTCTGAAATCTGCCACATGTATCAGTATGGGACAGAATGTTATTTTCATTCTGAGTGGCAGTATCTATCTTCCTGTCTTTGAAACTTGACAGCTTTGTAGGTTCTGATACACACATGTTGGTTTAGATTAGAGTTATTATAAATATTGTCAATATACAAGTGCATTTCATCATTTACGGAATATCACAGAAAATATTCAGGTAATATTCTTTAAACTTTGACTTTTTATTTTTTAGTAATTCTATTAATTATGTGGAATGATTTTTATTGCTAAAACATGTACAATGAATACAGTATATGTACAGAGAGAGAAGTATGCATATATGTAATGGAACTATATTGGGCCAATCTTTGGCGATCTGGCAGTTGGTCTCTCAAGAGGTCCTGGGCTCGAATCCCAGTTTGGTCATTCACATTTCGGCTCCTACAACATTTTATGCTTGTGACCAAATCTTGATTTGAGTAGTTGAATTCTTGACAAGGAGATATTGAAACTGGGTTGTAAATGGTTGTGTCTTTGGGGCAAAGACTAAGAAAAAGGAGGGAGGAATGTAGCAGAACTGGACTGGGTTGATTGTTGGCAACCAGTAGCACCACAAGTCTAGCATCTGTTTAGAGATCAGAGGGTCCTGGGTTCAAACCCTGGTCTGGCCATCAATACTTCCTTTCTCATTTATACACATCTACTATACAATGAATAACCAGCACTTTTTAGGAGGCGATTTATAAATTTATGTTTTTCTCTCTTTTTTTTTCTTTTTGAGAGAGAATAAGTCCAATGGGAGTCACATGCGACTTATAATAATTTTATTTTTTAATGTTAAAGCTGAGGATTTTAAGTTAGCTTGTAACTTATATAGCTCTGTTTCAGTTTCTTCAGCAGCGATGCTGTACCACTAAGCATGGCAGTAGATGGCTGTGTTATATACTCTCTTGTAGTATCTATTCTTTCGTTGATGCTTATTTTATCATCTTTTGACTTGCCATCTTTCCATGATTCAATCTGTGTGCTAAAATAGGCTGAGAGCATTTTTATTGTACCTGGTACATGTTTATGCCTTAAGATATTGATGGAGCTTAGGAAATACTTACGGTACTTGTTACATAACTTACAGATACTCATGTACCTTATAAAATATCTTTGGTACTCTGTACATAACTTACTCATGTACCTTATAAAATATCTTTGGTACTCTGTACATCACTTACTCATGTACCTTACAAAAGATCTTTGATACTCTGTACATAACTTACTCATGTACCTTAGAAAATATTTATGGTCCTCGTTACATTACTTACAGATACTCATGTACCTTAGAAAATATTTATGGTACTCTGTACATAATTTACACATACTCATGTACCTTAGAAAATATTTATGGTACTCTGTACATAACTTACTCATGTACCTTAGAAAATATTTATGGTACTCTGTACATAACTTACTCATGTACCTTAGAAAATATTTATGGTACTCTGTACATAACTAACTCATGTACCTTAGAAAATATTTATGGTACTCTGTAAATAATTTACAGATACTCATGTACCTTAGAAAATATTTATGGTACTCTGTACTTAACTTACTCATGTACCTTAGAAAATATTTATGGTACTCTGTACATAACTTACTCATGTACCTTAGAAAATATTTATGGTACTCTGTACATAACTTACTCATGTACCTTAGAAAATATTTATGGTACTCTGTACATAATTTACAGATACTCATGTACCTTAGAAAATATTTATGGTCCTCGTTACATAACTTACTCATGTACCTTAGAAAATATTTATGGTACTCTGTACATAACTTACAGATACTCATGTACCTTACAAAATATTTATGATACTCTGTACATAACTTACTCATGTACCTTAGAAAATATTTATGGTACTCTGTACATAACTTACAGATACTCATGTACCTTAGAAAATATTTATGGTACTCTGTACATAACTTACTCATGTACCTTAGAAAATATTTATGGTACTCTGTACATAATTTACAGATACTCATGTACCTTAGAAAATATTTATGGTACTCTGTACTTAACTTACTCATGTACCTTAGAAAATATTTATGGTACATGAAATAGCTTTAATTGTATCCTAGACCTTTGCTTTCCTTAGATATTTTTAATTTGTTGATGCTAATTTATAAAAAACATTAATTATATTATAGAAAAGAATTACCCTGGAGTATTATGAAATAGATTTTGGAACAGCAATCTTCTGCTCTGTGTCTGGTAGAAAGTGCTTCTAGATTGAATATATTTAATAAATGACAGATGTCAGACACGGATGATAAGCACATGGAGTGAAGATGTGTAATTCAGACAGATTGAAACATAAAATTTCTAATTTAGAGTTATCAATATTAATACTATTTCATAAATGTCATTTATTTTCAGGGCACAAAAAAACCTTTGAAATCATGATTTTGTGAGAGACCTGCTCAGCGAGTAAGAAATAAACAGATTATGTAATGCTGGCTGTTACCCTTCATGCCATTGGATATTGTATAAATGTTGTAGTGTAGTGCTGTTTATTTTGGTGCTATATTTGGCACTGTCGTTGGTCTAACCACCTTATACCATCACCTGCATGCACAAGCTTGTTTAGCTAGCTGCGCAGATGAAGGAAGGAATGTCATATTTTTATAAAATTCAGGATTATATTCATGATTCTAAGATAAAAATATTTTAAAAGTTAATTATTCTGGACAATGTATTGCCAATTTTTGTTTCAATACAATTTAATTTTTTTGAATTTAACATAATTATTCAAGTGAACAAACAAACCTTCAAACATTGGAAATTTTACGAAGATAATCAGAATTACTTTTTAATTTCTTCCTTTGTTTGTCTTGATTTATATTCATTTTATTATTTTTTTTTTTTTTAATCATTTTTTTTCATGAATGTTACCTCATATTTTGAACTTTAGCTAGTAGTAACAGCTGTTGAAATGAGAATGCAGTGATAATATGAGATGGTTTAATTTCAGAGTTACTGTTCCATATAGATTCCTTTGTTGTAATGGTGCATCTACTGTAACTCCCAATTACATCGTCTATTGTAACATTAGCATTACTTGTCATCCATGTTGATAGATTTAGTCAAACGGTATCGTCATCATGTATGTTTAGTTGTTTTCATCACCTCCCCCTCTCCCTCGCCATTTTGTGGGTAGGTAGTTTTACCCATACATATCTGTTTCCCTCATGTCAAGAGTAAATTTTCAAAAACAACAATTGCAAATCCAGTGATCAATCTACAGTTTATTTTCACATGTCTTTTTCAACATTATTGCTTAAAACAATGGGTTCCACAATGTAAAATTTTAAGAATTTTCACAAAATCCCATCAAAATTCTATGAGCACAGTACATGGGACTCACATGTAGATTTATCACTGTGAAAAATTCATCCAACAATTATACCGATATGTATGACAGAGCTTTCATGCCTTAAATATATTTTCTAGTTTGGAAGAATCTTAAGTCCACCAACCTAACATTTAATATGGTACACATATTAACAGAAGCTTGGACAATATATCTTAACTGAAATGTAAATCATGACATCACTGTTATTAATGGTACATTTCCATCTTGATATACTCAAAGTAACAGAGAAGGTTTACATGTCTTTCTGAATGGGTTCTTCAGTATCAGGTGACGTAATAATCAAACAATCTTTAATTAGTGTAGAAAGTTCAATTTTCATCGTGATTCAGGGCATGATTGGGTCCCTATTATATAATCCGATGTTGAAAAGGTAGTTTTGAAATAAGAGACATTCTTGGTATAACAGTATTGGCAGTTAGAATAGAAGTTCTTACAGCACAACCAGCACAATATTAGAGTGTGACGTTTCGATGACTAAACGGTCACCTTCATCAGACAAATGACCAGTTTGGAGCATATTAGCACTGATGTACTTAGTTTACGATGTGGTAAGAAATCAACCATTTTTTTGGCTGTAAATATCTGAAAGGATGGCCTCATCTTAGCTGTGTGGTACAGCTGAAAAAATATAATTTATTCCTCACCGTCTCGTACACTACTTACCAGAGTGCTTGTGTGCTCCACACTGCTCATTTGTCTGATGAAGGTGACTGTGTTGTCATGGTAACATCACACTCTAATCTTCGATTGGTTGTGTTATAAGTACTTCTGTTCTGTTGATATTATCAACCTGACGAAATTGTTCCCCACAAATATTATAGTGGTTATTGGTGCTACAGGCTTATACAAGGGTATTTGGTGAAAACAATCTACGCAAAAATGAGTGCTATGGCTGTGTATCTCAAATGTGGTGTACAAGTATAATGTACACATCACCATATATCAGGTGACTGTGTGATTATGTTATAGCATGTCAGTTTCAAAAACTTTTCATCACATTAGTAAATGTAGCTGATATATAACTGGCGTGTTTAATGACACCACCTTGCGAAGTACTATATAAAAACTTAGTACTGACAAGTGATTGTCACTTCCAAACAATAGTTATCTCCCCTCTATAAACTATGAAATAATACTTTTTTTCTCTCTTTTTTCAAATATTTTTGTTCATTTCATTATTGATATTATGATTTAATAATACAATACAGGCATTGGCCATCAGTTGATCACTGTGAGTTCCGTGTGTTCTAAGGGAGATAATCCCACTTATCCAATATATCTCAGGATTTATCAGTTGATATCTGGAAGGAAGGTTAATATCTGTTGGTTCCAATTTCATTGTGATGCTTAGTGACTAGTTTTACATGATGATGTAGTAGTATAGTACAAATACACACTTTGGTCGTTATTGTATGTACCTGGTAGTAGACAAATGACTTATCTATACAAACACACTCTGATTGTTATTAAATGTACCTGGTAGTAGACAAATGACTTATCTATACAAACACTCTCTGGTTTTGTTGTTAAATGTACCTGGTAGTAGACAAATGACTTATCTATACAAACACTCTCTGGTTTTGTTGTTAAATGTACCTGGTAGTAGACAAATGACTTATCTATACAAACACACTATGGTTGTTATTTAAATGTACCTGGTAGTAGACAAATGACTTATCTATACAAACACACTCTGGTTGTTATTAAATGTACCTGGTAGTAGACAAATGACTTATCTATACAAACACTCTCTGGTTTTGTTGTTAAATGTACCTGGTAGTAGACAAATGACTTATCTATACAAACACACTCTGGTTTTGTTGTACAATGTACCTGGTAGTAGACAAATGACTTATCTATACAAACACACTATGGTTGTTATTCAAATGTACCTGGTAGTAGACAAATGACTTATCTATACAAACACACTATGGTTGTTATTAAATGTACCTGGTAGTAGACAAATGACTTATCTATACAAACACACTCTGGTTGTTATTAAATGTACCTGGTAGTAGACAAATGACTTATCTATACAAACACACTCTGGTTTTGTTATTAAATGTACCTGGTAGTAGACAAATGACTTATCTATACAAACACACTCTGGTTTTTTTATTAAATGTACCTGGTAGTAGACAAATGACTTAATATATACAAACACACTCTGGTTTTTTTATTAAATGTACCTGGTAGTAGACAAATGACTTATCTATACAAACACACTCTGGTTGTTATTTAAATGTACCTGGTAGTAGACAAATGACTTATCTATACAAACACTCTCTGGTTTTGTTGTTAAATGTACCTGGTAGTAGACAAATGACTTATCTATACAAACACACTGGTTTTGTTTTTGTTATGAAGTCAACTGTGTACACATTGATTGCTGCTAATATTTTACTAGATATCACATTGAGTGTGTGCTAGTTATTATGGTTTTTTACTGTTAGTAATATTTGTTGGGATTTAATTTCACTGAATTGTCCAAAGTTGGAATAACCCACAAAATGTCAGCCCTATGAAATTAGATAGTTATGCAGTATCTTTTCAACCATGCTATTAATCTATGTGGTCCTTTGAAATACAAATGATAAAAGACTGTTTGAAAGTCAATTGTGAAAAATATCATCTATATAACTGTAATTAACAGGACAGCAAATACAGGGCCAATGCAAGATACAAGACCGGTTGTTATACAGATTCACTATAGGTGGTAAAAATTTCACAACTGGTGGTAATAAAAGACTGTTTCCAATGTGTTGTCAGTTAACTCCAGACTCTTTGTAACATAGGTTGTCAGTGGTTAATTCAGAAACATCTCCTGAAATATGTTATTTGTATGTTAATTGGTATAGTCTATTAATTAATCAAGGGAGATAATCCATGCTTAATTATTGTGAATGAAATAAGTCTATAGTGTACTAACAAGCATGTCTATTGAGTACTGTTTAATGCTTAGAAAGTATTTGTTTGTTCCTTTCTAGAATTAAAAATATTTTATTCTCAGATTGATTGCTTTTCTTCCATTAAGCAAAACCATTGACTGTTTCCCATTACTAAAACAATATAATTGAGGTATAGACTATGTTATACTCTGTACACTTAACCTTAACCACAAGTGATATCATCATACTAATGTGTTTTAGTCTAATGATGTACTAATATCTGCTGTTTTTATTTTTTTTCAGGGTGACTACGCAAACAGTCCAATGGTGAAGCCTTCAACCCCTTCCAGGAGTGGTGGTACCCCTTCACGCTCTGCCCACTTGACCCCGTCCCGCACTGGGGTGTCAACCCCACCTAGATCTGGCACCAACCCCCTCTCCTCTGTCACACGATCCACTCCTTTGGGATCTGCCTCACGGACTAAGATTTCCAAAGTTACAAGCAAACTCAATCTGTAACAGAAAAGTAAACGTAAAGTATTTGCTACAATGTTAAAACTCCAATTGTAATGCTGTTGTAAGTTGAAAATACATCTTGTTTTTATGCTCACTTGATATCTCAGACTCAAAACAAAAAGAAATTACAGACTGTTGTATAAAGGATGGATGTTTTGTGACATCACTACACAGAGATTGTGATTATTAGAGTCAACCATGAGAGAAATGGACACTTTACTCTTAATGGATATAAAATTTTAATCAGAAACGAGATTTTGTCTTGGTAATTCAACCAACCCAAACATGTATTTCATAATGATTGTCTCTTTTTCTCTCACCTCATTACTTCAGAAATTTTGTGGTAAAACATGACATTGACATTACAAATCTGGAAACAGATATATCAGAATACAGACGACTGTAATGGGATATTATACAAATAATTTCCATGGTCGTGAGATAGTGGAATATCAATCACAAGATAACGCAACAGATAGAATTTATTATAAAATCATTCTGTAATATTGTCATCTGATTTTGATCTTAAAAGGTAAAGGTCACTCAGTACACCCGTGAGAAATAGAACATATCATATGTGTCCTACAGAGGTGGGAGAAATAATGTATTTGTGATAAAGCGCTATTGTGGAGCTCCTGTGATATTTTGAACACATTTGTGTGATTTATATGGCCATATTTCAACTGCTGCTGTGGTATATAGTTTGGTGGTACCTATATCTGTTTTATGTATACGGGTCGATATGTTTCTACGTTTCTTTGTGTCATTGATTCCAATTTGGTAAATGGCGACACATTAATGATTAATTAATGAATATTCATCAGATTTTCACAAGCTGTGTCTAATTTTGTTCACATTACTCAAGTAACTTGAAAATGGAAAATGTGTATTTACAATTGCTAAAAAAAAAAAAATCAGATGTGGTTTTCTTCTCCTGTCATCATTCTAGATATCATACTGTTATTACTAATTATAGATTGAAGATTTTAATCCACCATCATGGAATTTGGTCTTTCTGTTACTAATGATATTAGTATATCTTTGTGCCGGACCTGTAAACCCCAGAACATATATCATACAGACGTAACAGGAAGTTCTACATCGGATTAGTTTTCATTGGTCAAAGAGAAAGGTCAATTGCCCACTTTTAAAACAAGAGTTGGGTACTAGTTATTGATAAAAATTCAAGGATACTTGGTGACATCACAACCACAGCCATGCTTTGATTGGCTTTTTCATATCTGTAATACCAGGGTATTTATTGTAACTGCCGTGCTGATACTGCTAAAATTATGATGGATTTACAGTAAAATAAATCCCTTAAGAACAGCTTTTATAACTTATCTAGGAACAATATCTTCAAGTTAGTCAACAGAATAGACATTGTTACCATCTTCTGTAGTTTTTGTCTGTAATTTGTTTACCATCTAGTTACACTATTTTTGACCTTAGTGTACTGAAGATTATAGTACTGTGGAAAAAGATGGTCGATTCGTTATCTCGTACACTGTGTTCATTAGTGTTCGTACGCTCCACACTGGTCATTTGTCTGATGAAGGTGACCGTGTAGTCATCGAAACGTCACTCTAATCTTCTAGTGGTTGTGTTACAAGAACTTCTGTTATAACTTACCATTTTGAAGTATTCTCATCAAAAGTATGTTGTATTATTTATCATGGAAATTGGCAGTGCAATTAAAATCTAGAGCATTCCTGTTACTTAACGGACAGCAAATTAACAAATGATGTAATAGGATTTAATAGGATAAATAAAGGGCATGGGCTTAGAGCCTCTATGTCCATATCGCAGATAAATATTTATAATCAGTTATAATGATGAATGATTCAGGACTTCTGTTACCTAGGTATAATTATTTCTTCTTTATTCAGGAAGCTGAAGATAGAATTAAAATATGACAAAACTTGTGAAATTCTGTTGACTATTTGTTGACTGACAACTGTTTTAATCCTATGATTATTTTCTCCTGCTTTTGATATCTATAGCTCAATATACACTTCTTTTTGTTGTAAATAAAGGACATTTGCTCTGGTAGAGACACATCCGTTTTCCATACATGCTGTAGTATGACATCCTACTTTCATCAGACTTTGTCAAAGTTCTGATCAGTTCCCTATAGACTTTCATTTTCTATTAATTAGTCATCATACACATTTAGATCTGATGTATTGTTAAGCTTTTAAAGCATAAACAGATGAGTCACTATTTTTTGGTGTTTAGTATAGGTTAGCTATAAACCTTATATAAGATCTCATGGATTTATTGTCTTTTTGTGTTCAAGTTTTTTTTAATTTACATCAAGTTATGGTTTTTGTCACAGTGAAGTGACATTGCTGGTCAGATTAGCTTTTTTACAAATGTTGGAAGTCATCTCATTATTCTGTATCACACGTTAGATAAAGAGATAGAAACTTAAATCAAGATAACTTAGTATGAAGATGTCCGATTACTACTCCTTATGGAGCCATTTAATAACATGGACTTGTGTTTGATATGATATTACTTTCCATTACCACACTAGGGTTTTGATGTCAAGATTACCTCCCCTTATCAAGTTCTTGCATTGGTCACTTTAACATAACACAGTTGAAAGGGTGAAGGTGGCCCAGAATCCTTCCATGTTAAACAAATATACCAGCGCAAGTTGTTGGAACTGTTTTTTGAAAGCTCAAAATTAATTTCCTGTTAAACATTAGATAAAGAGCCAAAAAGAAAAGTCATGGCTGCACCTCGAAGTCTGCTTGTGTTGAATATTCCCCAATCCAGCCTCGGTTCCGATCTGTACCTGATTTGTTTTAGGTTCAATTAGTCCAAATATTTCAACTGCGTACATAGAAGCAACTGTAAACTAGTGGTTATAGGTAAAATAACAACCCATTATTGAGCCCTTACATGGATAAGTGTTTTTCAAACAATTATTGGGTTTTTAATTCAAAGCAGACCAGGTAAGGGAGATAACCCAGTGGTAAATGATACAGAGATGGCCATTAAAGGGAGGTAATATGGAGTTTAAACAGATATTAGGGCTGGGCTGCATAATCTGACATGCTGCTTAAGATATATTACATAAACAGGGAGACAATTAGTAATTCTGAATTTCAGTAATTTCATAAAAATCGTAATTCTTTAAACTTATTGCATTCAAAATTGACAACAGATACTGTGATTACTAGGAAGATGTCTGTTGATAATACAGCCAGGCTTTGTATGTCAGAGGCTGTCTAAGACACAACATTCCACTGCCTCAAGATGTAGCATTGTTTAAGGATTAAACAAAAGTTTTCAAAATAGGACCCAGATGTCTTTAATGGGCCTATAGATATCCGGTTGTCATGGTTACGCGATGCCTTTGCTGCTGTACCTTAAATACCTATGGTGTCAAATATATATGCTCAGTATATTGCCTCATGATATTGTGATCTGATTGTTTTTAGAGTTGTATTATGGATGCATGTATTCCTCACGTCATTATTCAGTGGAAAACGACACACAAGTATGTGTTGCATTGTTTTGCTGTATTCTTACCAATATTACTGGGTACAGAAGTTCTCATTCCATAAGAGATTGCTAAAATGATTGTAAATATTCTCATTTTAGTCAACCTCAGCAAGCTAAAATGAAAATTTATGAAATGTTTTGTTAATCTGGTTTAAATAGAAATGAACAATATAAGGTCCTTTTCATTATATTTTCAAATTTGCAAATATGGTAGAAAATATGCTTTGCTGTGTCAGTTTTGAAGTCAATATGGCTCTGTCTGTTGTTAATATATTGTTACATCATAATGTAAGCTTGAAATACTTTGATGTCCAATTAGGTCATATCATAGAAACGAAGCTTTGGTATATCCATGAACATGACAATTAAGGGATACACATTTAGGATAAATTCCCTACTATGTTGATTTTCACATCAAAACTAATCGAGTCTAACAGACTGTTTGGTGTATTGTATAACAAAATTCAACAAACAGATGATTTATTTTAAACGTACGAGACTGTATTGTGTCTATTCAACACTTATCCCAGGAAGCCAAGCATTACCTCTGAAGTAGAGGGATGGGCTTATTACCAGACATGCTCTTATGGTCAGATAAATATGGAGGTTTTTTCTTCAGTATCATGAATATTTTACTTGGAAGACAAATACAACTGTATGATATATATTGCATACACATATCCGTGTTCAGAATCATTTACCAATAATCAAATTCATATTTCAAGGTATTTTTTCATGATACATTTCGACAGAATGGAAAAGTGGTTTTTGTGAATGATTTGTGATGTATCAGAGAATGCTATATTTTTACATGAAGAATGTGAGGAGTTGATGAGAGAAAAATATTTTGTATAAAAAGTACCTGTTGATGAAGTTTTTACCATGAGAACAGGAAAGAATGAGGAATTTGGAGATGTATTTACCAAGGGGTATATCTCATAAGATGAAGAATAAAGCATGCCATTCACAACACACATCTTTTCTTCATCTTATATATTTCATAATGCATTGGTGCTATCATTAAATAACGGAACAGCATGGACACGCAGACTGTCAGAGATTGCCATGGGTAATAAGTTCACCTGTCTTTGAATGACAAGTGAGCATATGCTGTGGTGTGGTGTCCGTCATCCAGTCAATTATTACCCTTATTTTCAATGACTTCTTCTCAAGAACCAAAAAGCTTAGAATCATGATATTTGGCTTGAGGATTCTAGGATGAAACCAGATAAATTTTGAAAAAAAAAAAATAAAAATCCCATGCCCTATTCAAGGTGACAGAGATTAAATTGAATACCTTCAAGTGACTTCTTCTCAATAACCAAAAGACATAGAATCATGATATTTTTCTCAAAGGTTCTTAAGATAAAACTGGTGAATGAATGGAATAAAACTGACCTTGACCCATATTCAAGGTCACAGCTTTCAGCAACTTCTCAATAACTTAAAACCCTAGAATCACAATATTTGGCTGATAGGTTCCCATGATGATGCCCATATTCAAGGTCAAACGGGTCATTGTCTTCTCATTAATTAAAACTTTGAACTTGAATAATGTGAACTGTAAATGCATTTGTGAAAAGCAATATTCATGATTGCCTGGTGAGTGATGCAGACCTATGGGGCCTTTTGTATCACATTTTGATTGTCTTTCACTTACTTAGCATGTTGAACAAAAATATTACAAATAAATTCATTATACTTCTATAAGCAGACCTGGAACATATTTATCAAATAGTGGTCTACATTGCACTATAATGGAACTATTTTTGGTAAAGTATGATTTGATGATTGCATATTGAAAGTATAAGGAATGGCTTTGTCTTTACACTCCTTAGAGACTAGAATCATGTGATGTTTTCGCTGGCGTAATAAATTCCTGTCATTGTGTATCAAAACTCCGCAAATCTTTGATGATTACCAAAGAATGCTAGTTTCTAATTTGAGTTACATGTATTTTCATTAAAGCATGCAATCTCTTGACTTTGTTCAATACAGTTTTTAACATAACATTTTATCATTGTTTTGTTTTATTACAATCTGAAAGGTTATCTTATGGACTGAAAAATAGTATCCTGCAATTAAAGATACTCAGGCAACCTACATACAAAATGTAATTTCACAAACGTTTGAAGTGTTCTCATATCATGGAGACCATTCCATGCCTTTGTGTTAGATTTCTTTGGCCTTCCTTCAGTGATTATGAATTTGTGTTCCAAGACAATGAATTTAACCTTTTATGTGACCTTGGCCTGAAACACTCCCAAAATACAGTGTTCAGTTGGGACTATAAGAATTCGGTCGGCATGCAAGGGCCCTCATTAATATTTAACAGTAAAGACGCTGATGGAAAGATTGTTTAGGAAACCGAACGTAACGTTGCGCCCTATAACGGTACGTAGACAATAGAACCAAACAAGTCAAATATTTGTTATTTTACATTTTTTTGCCCCCGCCATTTATGGCCGGGGGCATATAGCGTTGCCCATGTCCGTCCCGTCCCGTCCCAAATCAGTATATACCACCTAACAACTTCATTCGGACCTTTCACTATTATTTCACATGGGGGGGCAGGGGCATTCATGTCTTACAGACATTTTCTAGTTTGATATAAATCAATACAATGAAGGATTATCTGTATATAATTCATTTGGAAACTTTATTAAATGGTTCACTGACAATCTTGATAAATTGCCGTTCGTTTTTGTTACATCCAAATGGTCAATGTAATGGTTACCATTTCATAAGATAGGGCGCAGCTTATATTCCAGTGCAGCATATATATGTGGACCAAATCGAAAAAAATCCAAAAAAAATGGCCCTGCTGCTTACAAGCTGGAAAATACAGTAATGACAAAAGCTCCGTATAACTATTGCTTTGCACATCTGAACACACAAACTGGTGGCTCTATGTTTCACTAAATTTTTCTGTTTTGGGAGTATAAAAGATATTACAACTTGTATTAAGTCATCAACCCCCAAGTTTCATGAATCTTCTTCAACTTAAAGAATTTCTTTAACTGAATTTACCCACAGGAAAGTACTACATAAGTTAAGAAATTTCCTTAACTGAAATTACTCATAGGAAAGTATCACATAAGTTAAGAAATTTCCTATAATTTGAATTTTTCTTTATCTTACATAATGCTTTTTCTATGGTAGTTCACATTACCTTAAGGAAGATTCCTGAAACTGGAGTCGGTATATACATGATATACATGTGGTGTGTATTGCTATCTCCTTATCACTGTTTGTAGCGTTAAGGTGGAGATCAACAAAATAACAATATAAGTTTTCAAATTTTATTTGAATGTTCCCATATCTATAAAACAACAGAGAAACCAACATGGCTGATCTCCATCTTTTATAAACATTATATATACATATGTACATACACAACAATATAACATAGAGGTTTCTCATTTGTCCCCCAATAACATAAGTACAGTTACATATGATTAAGCTGGAATTTTGTGTCAAATATTTATCCCACAGACAAGATTAGATATTCTGAGATGTCTAACATAGTCCCTCAAAGGGTTTATTTGCCAATACATACAAATAAAAAATTTAGGAAAGGCTTCCTATGCTAATACATACACCATCATACCAAAATTTCCAATCTCTTTTTCCATACATACACACATAATAATCTGTCTCTTGAGCAGCATACTTCACACAAAGGAGTCTGGTCTCTTGATTAACACATACGAAAATTGTACAAAAAATGGCCCATCTATTGCCAAACACATGCAAAAAAATGCCCCTCTCATTCCTAAATTACACATACACAAAAAGGTCCTATCCCTTGCCATACACATACAGGATCAGAATACTGCAAACATCATTCTTAACACACTTACAAGAATGGCCTCATCTCGTCAGGAAAAATATATCCACTAGTCATTTACACACAGAAGTGACAAGAGGATACCCTTCTCTGCATCCCTGTATCACAGAATTGTGCATATGCTTTCACCCTGATTTCTTGTTCATGCCTCCAAATCATCTCTTCAAATACACATTCAAACATCTAGAAACAACCTGAAA
This sequence comes from Ylistrum balloti, assembly GCF_031769215.1. NCBI lineage: Eukaryota > Metazoa > Mollusca > Bivalvia > Pectinida > Pectinidae > Ylistrum > Ylistrum balloti. Next base: position 148,449 of record NW_026782032.1, read on the forward strand.
TTTATAAATAAATTATAGATATAGCTTTCCTTGTATTCATATTTGAAAACGAAGATTTGAAATCAATTTTTTGTCTTCTAAATACACAACTTTCATCAACTAAAATGAAAATATACAATCACAAAAAGCACAGATTTATCAAAATACTACGGCCAAATAGAGCATATTTCAGCCATTGTTTGTGATACTTAATCCGTGATTAATTCACATTAAGAATTGGACTCCAGTGAAATAATGTCAGATCAACAAATAATTAATTCAGGATTTACGAAGATGTTTATCTTCAGTACCAACAGTGACCGAAAACCGCAGATTGCAAAAATTACAAAATTCACACACTGGTTCTGAAAAGAAAAATATTTTCTAAAATATGTTGATACCAAACAGATTAATCTCGCTCCAAATAACTCATTCAGGAAATTCATTCAATTAAAATTTAAGTTGTATTAATAAAGTATAACAATTTAATGTTGTAATGTATTTTTGATAAGAGATAGACATAGAGTATAAGAACTGAATATCATAATTTGTTTTCAATAAGAAATTGACAATGGATCACTCACATAAAGAAACATGCACAAGTATTGTTTAGAAATGATTAAGGTGAAACCAAGGCAACAAGACAACAAACATCTAGGATTGCCTCTTTCCTCTTACTTATACTTAGCTAAAAATGTACACAATGTATGGATATTTAAGGTAGTTACTGTGTTAATACACCTCATAAAACAATAAATATTGCATTAGCATCACAACGAGCTAATAAAATTCATTTTTAGACCCCTACATTGAAAACATGTGAGTATACCGGTATTGATTAGGGGACTGAAAAAGAATACTGTAATGATAAAAAACTACATCCCTGTGCTTTCTTATTCAGCAGATTAATATCATGTAGCACAGTAGAACGTTGATAATCCCAATCCAAGCAAAGACATACAATCTTATTTATACCAGTGTTAAAACTGGTATAAATGCAAACTATTTATCAATGGACATCAAATGTTATACAGGTGGTAGGCATAGTTTGTGCAGCGATCAAAAGAAAAAGAGGGTGGTCGGGTGGCGCAGTGGTAACGCACTCGCCTTTCACCTAGCCGACCGGGGTTTGATTCCCAGAAAGGACGTGAAAAGGTAAGGTGTCACCTGCCCGACCACGTGGGTTTTCCCCGGGTAATCCGGTTTCCTCCCACAATAAGACCCCTCACGCACTTACATCCGGGCCAACAAGAGTGATTAGTATAAGGTGACATAACTTGTTTCGCAATTGTTGTAAAATAAAGTTTATATTAGAAAAGAAAAATTAATATAAAGAACTACCAATAACAGTTTTAATGCTTGTATCTCAAAAAGGATGACTCAATATCTGTTTTACTTATTTGCAATAACATGTACTGTGTCATTGAAGCAAAATCCTTGTTACTTGAGTTTCCTTTAGTTCTCTTGCGTATACCTTCACACAATAAAATGTGCCAAAGTATGGATACATTCTTCTCCTAAATGATTTTTTAATGAAATCTTATCAAACAGAAAATTTGAACAGAAATATGAAAAAAAAAAATTTTCAAGAAGGGTTTTGCTAATATAAGGTTTACTGATCTCTAACATGTATCATGTAGCTCCTCTCGTTGTCTAAATACACATTTTAATCAAACGTTTTGTTAGAATACAAAACAAGACTGTTTTTACTCAATTTTGGGAAATAATTTCACCGTTTAAGCCCTATAGCATTGTTTTCATTCACAACAAGATTTTTATTTTTTGCTAACTTATTTCAATCTAACGACAAGTTAAACACCATGATTTGTTTGAGGAGTGCGATTCCATGGAACATCACAACTATGTTTAACTGAATCTAGTTCTGTAACCCATAAACCAAAAAAAATTCAAAATAGAAAATTAATATTAATTCAAATTTAGCATCACAACAAACAAAATGGATATTCAGTAACATTAACAAGGCCTCTGTACACTAGATATACCAAAACTTCAATTACAAACAAGCATATGGTAAAATAAATAAACATTGAAGCACTTTCAAACCAGAAGCAGAACTTAACAAGTGACTGTTGATTTATGGTAAAATTCCCATACACAGCTGTGGGTGTTTAAACTCTCATGATGTAATTCCCATACACAGCTCTGAGTGTTTAAACTCTCATGATGTAATTCCCATACACAGCTGTGGGTGATAAACTCTCATGATGTAATTCCCATACACAGCTGTGGGTGTTTAAACTCTCATGATGTAATTCCCATACACAGCTCTGAGTGTTTAAACTCTCATGATGTAATTCCCATACACAGCTGTGGGTGATAAACTCTCATGATGTAATTCCCATACACAGCTCTGAGTGTTTAAACTCTCATGATGTAATTCCCATACACAGCTCTGAGTGTTTAAACTCTCATGATGTAATTCCCATACACAGCTGTGGGTGTTTAAACTCTCATGATGTAATTCCCATACACAGCTCTGAGTGTTTAAACTCTCATGATGTAATTCCCATACACAGCTGTGAGTGTCGGGACTCTCATGGTGATGTAATTCATGTACACAGCTGTGGATGTTTGATCTGTCGAGGTAATGTAATTCTCGTACACAGCTTTTAGTGTGTGGATTTAACAAGTCACATGTAGAACTTACAATAACTATACAAAATGTGTATCCTTGTTGACACAAAACTGACAAGGGTAAGAAATTACTGAAATTCTTTCAGGCCTTAATGGTTGGAAGCAATGATACATGACAAAGCCAGTGGAGATCAGCTAACTATATGGGTGAAAAAAAGCCATAAAAACAGGTATATCAGTTTACATGCAAAATAAATTATTTTGGACATTATAATTCTTACAGCATTTAAAAAACAAACAAAAAAACAAAAAAAACAACAGCAAATCATAATCAGTGGTGGTATAAAAAAATGGGGGTATTTTTTATTATTACTTTTGCCAAGTATACCAGAGAATCACATGTAACCCGATTTCTACTGTCACAGTAAAATATTCAGTGTTGTCCCTATGGTCAGGCATAACACCTATTTCAGTATAAAACATAACACTTTTAAACAATTGCACAGCCAGATTTGAGTAGCACTTCCTCTCTCCCTCACATCCCATGGAAATCTTGTCTCCGTCATAACTTTAATCGTTTTATATCTTCACTTCTGAAATCAACCCTGTTGGGAAAAAAAAAACAAGAATAAACAAGAGTATCAGTGAAACTGATGAATGAGAAAACGACTTTACCGGACACAAATTTATAATAAAGGGCAATAATTTCGTAATTAAGGGGTTTGCAGCCCCTGAATTTGGTATACTGCATATTTTTTTGGTATGACCAATTATACACAAAGTTTTTTTATCCTGTGGCAAAGTTATGCTTCAGAGATGAAAGGAAATGGATGGACGGACGCCTGACCAGACGAATGGACAGGCAGGCTGGCGTCGGATGGCTGAGTGGGCAGGCAGGTGGGCAAACATGGTATATATATGTGCACATCCTCCCCCAGCACATTTACTGTACAACTGAATCGCCTAATTTTTAAAATTTTTTTATGCTTAACAAGTCTGGCAAAATTCTGGTGAAATGTTTGGTTGTCGTGGGGATTGAAATTTTGATAACAGCTAACCTACGTTTGTATGAAGAAAGCTTTGTTGGAAAAGTGTTTAATATTGCCTTAAGATTGCATAGATTTCTTTTTCAAGTTCCTTAACTTTATTTTGGAGAAAATAATATTGCCAATATAACCAATTGATCAATTGAGCTTAGGTTAATAAATGTTGGTATAATTTGAGTAATTCATTATGTAACAATAAACAGTTCTGATTACTTACCTAAGTGAGAGTACATGTCTGACCTCTGTGGGGGTGAGTCGCCATGTTAGTGGCCCAGAGTTTGGTCCCCAATAGTCCAGGATTTCTGTCACCTATTAGTGTGTACAGGAAAAATGACAGGATTTCACAATATAGTACTGAAATTGATTTAAGGGTTTGGAAAATCCTGTATTGTTTTCTCGCTTTCTTGAACGAATATCAATTGACAAGCAATAATCATAGCAATCATAATATCCACACAATTTTTAAAAATATGAAATTCTGATGTTCCTACAATATTAACATGCAATTTGAAATTGTTACTGTAATGTTTCAAATTTTTTTCTTATTTCAGAAAGAAACATCTGACTAGATTTCTTAGGACACCAGGTGTAAGACATTTGGACATTGACTTTACATACTCCGTTAATATCTAGTACTCACCTTCTCAAGGTTAAGGATCGTAGCCATCTGTGTGAGGCGGGCAAACTTGTCCCTAATGGTCCACGTGGTCACAGTGGTCAGATAGCCTACTAAGCTCCGTAATTCTTTGTCAAACTGTAGGCCTCCAAGCTTTCAACAAACAGAATCATTACTTTTATTTATTATCAACCTTAAATTGGTTTTTTACCATAAAAATAGTATTTCATTTACATAAATCTCGAACAAACTCATAGGAGTTTACCAAAAATAAACTTTTAAAAAGACAAGATAACATATATATCCTGTTATAAGTACAGAGGGGCCAGCACACAGTTCTTACACAAAATCAGGGAATATTTTATATTGAAGGACAGTAAAAAAGCAATGTTTTATATTTCTTTGGAATATACGTAGAAATGGGCTTATTACCTGACATGAGTTTAATATCAGATAAATAAAGTTAATCCCAAACTCAATTACATAAATCTCAGATTCACCAATTAAATTTCAGATTCAATTAAATCTCAGATTCAATTAAATCTCAAATTCAATTAAATCTCAGATTCAATTAACATAAGCCACATAAATATTGACTTGAATACTATTTTTTTCAGCAAAATGTGCTGACTAAAAACCTTTCTTTAGAGGACAGTGGAATAAAAGGAAAAAGGATTACCTTCTCTGCTGCATATCAACTTGAAGAAACCTACAGGAGTTACCTACCCTGTTGTAAGCCATCTTCAAGACTGCCTTCTCTAGTTGTGATGTCACCTCTGCTGTGATCATGCTGACAAATCGTTCATAATTTCCTGATGAGAGTGAACTCTACAAACAGAAATTAAGTAAATAACAAAATCACAAACTGTGTACAGGCTATGTGGTATGTGCATTCATACTTATAGGAGTAGGAACATCATAGATCATCACCATTTATAAAAAAATATTCAATCAATAACATGTGGAAGACTGGTGATATGAAAAGGTTTATGTGATATAGAAGATCAAGGTTCAATAAGTACTGAATAAATCTTAATTACAGAATCAAGTGTTTTATTACTTATGTTAGCTTTGTATAAATCTCGGCAGATCATATTTGGAGGCATGATTTTGCTGTAAATGTGTCAAAATTTTGGATTTTAACCTGCAGCTGAAAACTACCATAAGGACAAAATTTATCAACATTTTTCAACCCAGACTCATTTGCTGAATTTCATCTTTATTATTTCATTAAAAAAAGGAGCTAAAAGATACCTTAAATGTGCCAAGAGTATTGTCGATCTCCATGATGAAGTTCTGTACCCACGGGTCATTGGCCTCATAATTAGAAAACTCTTCCTAGAAACAAATCAATGAAAGATGCAGTTATATAAATTTGGATTAAAAACAAACCATGATGCGTTTATTTTGATTTCTATCTTAAGTCTATAAGAGCTATAAGAATCATTTTATTTTTACTCTTGAAAGTAAACATCATATCATTTTAATCATATGACTACTGTTAATTCACATATACAGTTAGTCGACAGGCATTATTGATTGGGATAATACTTAATGATATTTACTTCTGGGATGTCAGGCTTTTATTGATAATACTATGTCAAAGAGTATTTACTGTAAAAAATTCCCACATGATCAAATCTTTTATAATTCTCTAATCAAAACTGATCTTGAACAAATAAAATTAATGAAAAAAAAGTTTCATTATAACTGGTATTGTTACCATCAAATTTGTGATAACAAAACATGAGAGATCTGTACTGAAATATTCCTCCAAATTACCTCAGAGATCGTATGACTAGTGGACAGGAAGTTGTCCGTCAGCGGTTTGATGCGGGGTTTGATGGCACTGCTGTTGAGCTGTGAGAAACCGAAATCTACCACGTCTTTGTATCTGTTACCCACAGCTGCCAGGTCTGACAAACAACTCTGTAATATAAAAATGGTCTCATTACTATACCTATAACTTTAGTGTTCTATCATCATGATACTAACATTTACAGAGGGAGACCACAATTCAATACAGGGTTGTCTTTGTGATAGGAATTAGTTTTAGTCTACATACATCTAGCTGAGTTTATCTGTATATTTTCAAACTTAGATATCCTACATCAGTGACTCTCTAGTTGAGTCAACCCGTATCGGTTAATCTCCAGTCACTAAGGAAGTTGACCTATATCAGTGACTCTCTAGTTGAGTCAACTCTATCGGTTAATATTTCCAGTCACACAGGAAGTTGATATGTATCAGTGACTCTCTAGTTGAGTCAACCTGTATCGGTTAATCTCCAGTCACTAAGGAAGTTGACCTATATCAGTGAAACTCTAGTTGAGTCAACCTGTATCAGTTAATCTCCAGTCACACAGGAAGTTGATATGTATCAGTGACTCTATAGTTGAGTCAACCCGTATCGGTCAATCTCCAGTCACTAAGGAAGTTGACCTATATCAGTGAAACTCTAGTTGAGTCAACCTGTATTGGTTAAATCTCCAGTCACTAAGGAAGTTGACCTGTATCAGTGACTCTCTAGTTGAGTCAACCCTATTGGTTAATCTCCGGTCACTAAGGAAGTTGACCTGTATCAGTGACTCTCTAGTTGAGTCAACTTGTACCAATTAACCTCCAATTAAGAAGAAAGGTATCTCATATCAGTGGGTCTCAAGTTGACATCACCCACAACAACAAGTCTCCAGCCCAGTTAATCAGAATCTTAGAGATGCAAGCCATCTGATCAATCTTAACCAATAATTTTCTGAATCAATCACTATCTGAACACATCAGACAGACTGACGAATGGTGACTTACCTCTAACTTTGCCTTGCTTTGCTCTTCACATTGGTTAAATAACTTAGAAACTTCATCCTGTTTAAACAAAGAGATAAAATAAAATGATGTTTCACCATCATAAAACTCCTGTGATAATCATCACCTTTATTCTTTATCTGATGAATGTAAAACATCTACATGTATATCTATACAACAGGAGGTCCAGAAAGAAACAGTAATCAAAGTTATGGTACAAGATTACGTCTCTTCTAGCTTTTCTAATCAAATAAAAAATTTATATTATTTAATTCAATGGTGACAGAAATAATGTTTCCTTTGTACCCCTACTGGGTGGTAGCTCTATTGAACGTTTGTTTAAGTAAGATCAATGGATGTAAGAGGCTTTTTTCATGACTGACTTACATTTTTTCACAACAAATTTCTCAGTCTATGATGCCTGTAGTACTTACATTGAGGCTTGTTTTCAAAGCTTTACAATATTCACAAGTTGCTTCTGCATTGTTTAAACTAACCTGGAAAAGAAAAAGAGGAGAATTAAAATATATAGTGTTTACACTGTCATTCATTTCACCAGTTATATAGAATTGTCAGCGTTATCATAGTTATTAGTGATTTAGGATACAATTTATTGAAGATCAGTAGATATTTCAGCAGGGAATATAAAAGAGACCATGTGTACATTGATGTAAAGTAAAACAATTATTATGTGGTGATATATCCTCTTGCCTGTGATTACATGGTAATGAAACTTCATAATCATTTTTATGCCTGCATTCATATGAGGACTTCTGTGATGTAGACGACACTCTATCTGGTTTTTATTTTTGTTTTATTTTTATAGACAATTGTTTCAAAGGAAAAGTAATTGAAGCATTTAACAACAACAGAACGGATATTTTTTTATAATAAATAAGATAGATTTGTCACTTGTTTGATAGAACATCTACATTGGTACTTCATTCAAACCCTATTTCTCTGGAAGAACATTATGTTAAACAGAAGTCTTTAAAACATCCTAAAGAGCACTCTATATCATATGGAGTTTCAATATTTTGCTTAACTACGTTTCAAAATCACAATAAAATACCGGTATTTAAAATTTCAAAAAAAATAAAATCTTGAAGATTGTACAAAAGACACGCAAGTGAATCACACCTTTTTAATAGAGTTAGATACAGAAGACCCAAACAATGAATTAAACTAGTGAACAAATTCCAAATGTTCCAATAGTTTGGTTTGTTATCAAACACACCACTGTGTATCAATAATTGTGATGTCAGACATGACCACTCACTATAAATAAGGTTTTGGCCTGTTCTGTGTCCGACGTTTTGAGATTTCCTTTGATACTAGACTGGACCATGTTGTAGGCCTGGACGAGGTCGAACCCCAGAGGGAATCCTGACCGAAGTTTGGAGTATAGCACCTCACGAAAGTCCTGTTCCAATAGTGTACATGCATGATTCAACATGGCACACACACCATCCACACTTGAACTGGAAATGGCACGCCTATAAACAACAAAAATGATTAATTGGATGTTACACACATAAACAGGTGAGTATATTCAGAAACAATTTATCAAAGTTCAAACAGAGCCCTGATAAACATTTAATCTTTTATCATGGAACAGAATACTTAACATATGCGATATATAAGATAAATTTACTTACCTGACACATTTTTTAACAATGAAGAAGCTGTCGTCCACCATGCTGGAGGTCTGAGCTCCCTCGTCTACTGAATCTACAGACACGGCCTGTCAAGGGCAGGTAGCAAGGTTATATATGATAACTACACTACTAATTATCAGGTGACTAGAATTTAACTGACTTACATTTTACATCTTTTAATATTTTCAGAGATAAAAAATTAACCATGTGTTGCTTTGTTTCTCTTATTACAATTTTTTTAATTTTTAGAAAAACAAAAATGTGTTTCTGGTTTTTAAAATTTTTATACTATGTTCTTATATTTTGTATGGGTCTTGTTAATAATAGTGAATAAAGATGGATCCGAAATAAAATTATACATTGCAATTTAGTTACAAAAATATTGACACACATTATACAGGATACAGAGAAGATATTATAACAATATTATTACAGTATAAAGACATTTTTAAATGAAGGCTCACCTTGAGGACCATCTCTCTCATAAAGAACTCCTCCATCATGATGTAGTTACCGATAAGCTCCTGCATCAGACGACTTAAATCACAGTTTACAAGGAATGTAACGACATCAGATCCCTTAAAATCTGTTTATCAAAAATAACGAGGCATCACTAAAAATAGCAGTCTGAGGATCTTATCTTCTCAATATCTTTATAGCAGCAAAGTTACTGTCTCAATTTGGTTCCCGAAAACTTTTTTGTAGTGATCCAACATTTTGCTACCAGACATAACCTTTCTCAACTCCCTACGAAGTATACAGCTAGAGCTGCCATTAAACATGAACAGCTTGTACACAGTATTTCCACCACTGGCCCAAGCTGTCCAGCAATGACCAACCATGTCCAGCACTGATTGGTCAGTGCTGGACATGGTAGGTCAGTATTTTTTTCTCCTGGAACCAATCAAATTACTTCGCTTGTACCTTCAATTTTACCATGACATGATCCAGGGGGAAAGAGATTGTAACGCCTGGAGTATCAAGGATGATCCAAAGGTGAATACAAATTAAGCAAAAGAACAAGACAAACCTACCTGTTTGGCCTTGGGCTGCTGCTTCTATATCATTCTGAAAGCAAATCAAGAATATGTCACCTTCATCCCCGATTTAGCACGAGCATGATTACTCATGAAAGTCCAACAATGAAAATGGATCAGAGTTACCACAGACAATGACTAGTTTATACAGTTAGCAGCAAATTCTGGATTCAGTGAAAATTGAAAATTTCAGCCCTCTTACCATAGCACGTCGTTTAAAAAATCGTAAATAAAGCTCTGTTCTTGTGTTGAGTAGTACGACTTCTGCTAGTAGTATGTCTAAATCTTTAGCATCAAATCTGAAAACAAAACAGTAGCACAATGAAGGAAACTTTCAAACATGAGAAAAAACCGACAGGATGACAGTGAAATAACTAAATAAAGTATCACTACTGTCTGTTTAAATGTAAAAGTAATATTGAACATTAGGATAACATAATGAGAAAATAAAAGGATTCTCAACATCCAGGAGCACTTGTTGTTTATTTATGGACTAATTCGTTAACCTGTTTCTCTTGTTTTCTCTATAGGACAGTAGATAAATTTGAAAGCAACAGCATTATGTGTTGAAGGTTCACAACACCGTTTATAAATCATTTATTTCTTAGAATAAAATATTTGAACAAGTTGATATCTGTTACCAGGTTATTAGAGACAGCAGATTATCACTCACCGTAAATTTCTCGTAGTGAAAACTATTGTTGATATATTTGTATAATACTTGAATATGACACAAAAACATACATATCTTGCGTGGCATAGGTATTCTACAGTAAGTAAGGCCTAGGGTGTTAAGCTTTACCATAAGAAGTAAGACATAGGGTGTTAACATGTTCTAACTACAGGAAGCATTACAGTAACTGAGCATGGGTTAATCTCAAATTTCGGAAATACTACCCATTGTGGAAAAAGGGAAGATTTTGGCCTTTTATGAGATATGGAGAAATTTCGGACAGCCCTTTTGGTCAGAATTCAAAAGAGGGATAGGGTTAAGATTTATGATATACATGAATCGAAGATGACCTAAATAAAATGTAACAATATTGAGGTCAGATTGATATTTCTTTTCCATGATGCCATGATTTGAAAAATATTTAATGAAGATATACTAATTAGCTCTGTTTGGGGGAAAATTTTTCTATTTTGGGGAAATTTCCCAATATTTTCAGCTTATCACCTTGATAGGGAATTTATACAGAGGGAAAACTTACCAGTTGGGAAATACTACTCTTTTCCAGTACTAAAAGTCAAGTCTGTTTTATGATTGCCATTTATTTAAGTTATGTTATGTTATCATTACAACACACCATCATTACCACTACCAGCTAGAAATGAAAACTTGGAAAGAGTCACCAGTATCAGAGAGCAGTATCTAATTCAATATTCCATTTATGCTTAAGTCACCTTCAACCAAGTGTTATATTTCCACTAGTATTTATAAGGGTAAGTTAGATACAGATCACCAGAATGATGACATTCATCAGTGAGACAATGCCAAGAGATAGGACGAGTCACAAAGATGGAAAACTTGAACCAGCCAACCAAGCAAGTTTGATACACATCTCCAGAACACTGACATTCGTCACTAAAACAATGCCTAGAGATAGAACACAGGACTTGCTATTCTTACGCTTAACTGATTGTTCTCAAGAGAAGTTATTTATAACACAAGTAAATAAGAGGAAAAGTTAAACTGTGAACATCCTCTAAAGAATTTTCCTGGTACCTGGTATTATGGTCTTTACTATAGACTGTTATCAACTCTTCTAGATCTAAAAAAAATTATGTGGAATTCGATAGTTTAACAATGTATAATTTAGCCAGCACTTACTTGTCAGTGGAGTTTGGCTTGTGGAACACCATATTCTGTTGGACCTGTTGTGACTGGGAATAAAAGGTTCCGGTTCAGATTATGTTAACACAAAATATCAAATAAGCATCAACAATAACCAGTAAAACATCAAATCCAGCAAAGTTGTACAACAGGTATAATCAAATATCTTCCATATAAAATGTCTCTTTCTCCATTTTTTTCTATAAATGTTCTGAGTTTGGATATTTTTACAAATACTCTTTACGAACAGCAGTTCATAGCTCAATATTTTGTACTGACAGAAACAAAAACAAATTCCGACAAAGACCTTGTTTTAGCAGTCAAGATTTCTTCATGCTATTTCCAAATCAGACAAAAATAGTATATGACATGTATTTCAAATTTCCCATGTTGATTATTGATTGGTAAAGGTCATTGAGAAATCCAGCATGCATAAGAACACATATGTATACCAAATGCTCTCACAGATGTCCAGTGTAAATGATATAATACCCTGAATCAAGTCTTCAAATAAAAGATTAATCAAGCTGCCCTTCAGGAAAACACAACTTCATAGTTTTGATAAGATCACTTGAAAACTGTGAGAGGAGATCTAGGTAACAGTTTATAACAGATGGACAAAATAAATCCCATCAAAACTTTCTGTTTAGGAAAATCCGACGGAACTAACTTACCATGGAATCAAACATCCGTTTCCTTTTGAATTCCTGAATGATTTTTCTAGATTGTCGATCACATTCCTTCTGTAGGATTTTCAACAATGTGAATAATTTGCCGTGACCTGAAAAACAAAATATGGTTATATTAATAATAACACATGAATGAACACAACCAAACGATACCACTACATAAGTAAGATTAATTGACAAGGTTACATTTCTCAAATATTTATAGTTATACATAAACACAAACCATTATTATAAGGATGACCTACCATAGTAAGTTTCCACCAAGGGCTGTCGTATCTCCACAACACGGGCTATACTCTCAAACAATTGAGTAGCTGTATCAGCAAATACGCAGTTAGCTCCCTTGTTTTCTGACCCCAAGGCTTCCGCAATCTTAAGGTTTTTATCACTTGTATCGGAGAGCTGTAAATGGAGGTACAACAGTCAAGTTACAGGTTCCCTTATCATAAGTCAAATAAAACAAGAAAAATTCTGCAAGCAATACATAACCATACTCTTTCCATTTTCAAACAACACTGCTACCAAAGAAGAATGACAGGTCACATCTCTGTACTAAGCTTATCTTAGAACCCCAGTCAAAATCATAATACTTCACCATCTTAAGACTGACACATACAATGATTGGTAGTATGCTATGTGAACAAGGGGACGTAACTCTGCAGATACTTCAGAATACCACTGGATAAAGATATATATATATATAGATAAAACACTCAATAGCCATTACAGGTATCCAAATATACAATTTGGCAAATATAGGCAGCAGAGTGTGCAGATAATCTACAAATCACTAACATACATATAAACCTAGAGTCCTACTCTGCTGTTGGGGGCTGATTAATAAACTCTCCAATGAAAGTTGTGTTAATAAAATCAAATTTGTTCATTCTGTACTCAATAATTATTAGTTTGATAACATTTTAATAAATTCTAAATATAGGTACATCTTAGATATTTTCCTGAACTGTTCCTTTCTATTTACCTGTGAAGCCAAGTATTTTCCAAATTTGGTGAGTCCCTCTTCATGCTGACCAAGTAAAGGAAAGATTTTGAAAAAACGTTCTACAGAAGCCAAATCTCCTGCATGTACAGCTGCATCAAATTTACCAGACACAATTGTCTTCAGCTTTTCTTCTGCTTCATGTAAGAGCTTGAATGAGATTTCTAGTGTGCTTCCTGTGCGTTAGATAAAATAAAAACAAATACGTATTAATTATAAGACATCATGGACAAGTAAAAAATTATACTGCCTATAGCACTTAATAATATCCTTATGTAAAAGCAATATGTCTTTTACTGACTGAACAAACAAAACCATACCATGTTAAATTAAAAAAAAAAAAGGAAACAAAGAAAAAATTTCAACAAAGTCCACCCTGAGATTATCGTTGGTATTCCACAATGCTATGCACAACCATACACAGACAGGACCTTGGGTTAGGGATGATGCCGAGAAGCACAGTTTCTATATGATTATGTAAAGACTAATGTTGGTAGGTCAGAGCTTCATAATTTAAACACTAAAGAATTCATAGTATACAAGGATAATTAAGTCTATACCACCTTAAGTTAATCCCTAAACTTACCTTCATCAGCATCGGATGACATCCGTAAGATGTTTTCATCCAGACTTCGGAAACGGTGAACATGTCCTGCTGCCTGTAGAATGTAAACACAACACAGAGTTCAAAGATAGAAATATAGCTGTTGATATTTATGTTTAATTTAACTCTCTTATAATTAGTATTCATATCCAAATATACTGTGTTCAAAAGAATTCTTTTTTAAAAAAAAAACATTTTCTCTTTGAGAGAAAGTCAACCAAATGATGAATCTTTAATGATAGAAAATCAAAGACAATAACTGAACTTATTAAAAGATTAGGTTTTTTCCATAATTCAATTGTCAAAAAAAAAGTAATTACAGAAATTGTAACAATTCTGGCAATGTCGCTATTTCACTAGTAACGATTTTGTTAACATTACCTTCTCATAGTCCTCGTTCTGTAGAGCTGTCTGAACACCATCAGTACAAAACTTCAGATCAAGTATATCTTCTACTCGAGTTATAGCAGCAGTTACATTGCTCTGAAACCAACAGTTTTAACCCATTTTTGTCAAATTTTGTTGTACCTGTAATATCTTCTTAAAAGTGAAAAATAGGAAGATGAACAAAACCGTAACATTAAATATCTGTCTCATTTAATTGCCAATTGCTTGTCTGACAATTATCTTAATATAATAATAAAATTCATTCTACAACTTTGCTCATCACCAAAATCAAATATCACTGATAATGCTTGCTTTAGATAATGGTGATGAGAACTTTGCCAAGTAATCAACAATTAGGTATTGCTCACCTTTGCTAAATCGAGCTGCCTCACTTTGCTGCTGACATTTTCAGCCAAAGTTGATGTGAAGGAAACCATACTGGAAAGTTGTTTGGAATCCGTTTCTAATATTTGGATGTTTGGACTATAAACCAAAGAACAGATTTCATCACAGATTAACATTATTATAATACATTGTAAATAGATATACATGTCCTGTATACCACATTCGGTCTAAAAAGCAATGCCCAGTATATGCAGTTCTGATAACATGCCAGAAAAATCGAAGTAGGTTACATCTGGAGAGTCAGGAATCAAAGTTATTCTTATACTTATCCCTGTCCCAGCAATCAAAAGTTGGAAAGAATTTAGGAATACAAGTACATTTTTGTATACAACAGTAATTCCCATATTTCTCAGCACCCTAGTAGCTTCATTCTTTAGGGGATTTTAATCAAACTCCAAACACTTATGAAAGACCATAGTATCTTTGAAGAGTTTGAGGTATAGAGCTAAAGTCAAACCCATAATTACTAGTTTTAGAACATCTTTTTCGGCACTCTAGTGACATCATTCCTTGAACAATTTTAAACTTATTCAGGACCATAATATATTTGGCAAGCTTGAGGTTCAGAATTGTAAAGGTGAAAATCACAATTTTTATTTCTAGAATTTATTTATTTATGCATTGGGCTTAACTATTACAGCCTTTCAGCAGACTAGATTTCTAATAAACCCTTATCAGTACTCTAGAGGCTTCATTCTATGAGAGATCTTGATGAAACTTTGTGTCCTTAACCATATTTTCTCACACCTCAGTCCAAGTTGACTATCAAGGGGATTTATATCATTAACATGTTGAAAAAGATAAGGTTAACAAATCAAAAGTGACATTATGTCTTCAATTACCATTTCTAGAACATTGCATAGAAAACTTCAAAGACAACGCAAAGAAACACATCATTTTTAGACAATCACCAACCATTGATTTTTATGACATTTAGTCCGTGCTGTAAGCTTTCAGAACAACACTTTCAATCTAATATTTTTAATGTCACTTACAGAAAGAATAAAATTCAAAAATAAAATTGTTGACATTTTTGTCTAACCATTGGAGAGATTGAACAGCAACATGCATCATTTTACACTTAATGACTAACATCACAATTACAATGTTAACATATAATTGTACTAATATCACAAGAAGTTATTATGATTGAGTGTAATACCACTGACAGCTTCACCCAATGAGGCAAGCCAAAATAGTGAAATTATAATTATGAATAAAGATTTGAATACATACACTATCCTTTGTAGTCCACTCATCTTGTTTTCAAGTGATGCCTGGTGTTCTAGTAATCCATCTAAATGTAAGTTAATTTCATCCTGAAAATAAAAATAAGTAATAATAAATGTAACTTGTTGTTCCAGTTATGTCCCAACGTTGGCCACAACTCTGCTTTCATATGTTTTAGTTAGTTTAGTTAGGGTGTTTTAGCCTTGGAAGTAAGGCACACCCACAAAACTAAAATGTACCTGTGGTAGGAATGCCCGCACAATCAAGAAACAAACCAGAAACTTGCAATAACTTAAAGTAAACGTAATTGATTCTTGACAAAACTAAATGGTATATCCACTTTGTTGACATTCATCTTATATCTGTACAACATGCTTGATTATATGTTAGTTCTGCTAACATACACTGATTTTACTCGTATTCCAGTAAATGAATGCAAGCAAGTACATTCTATCAGATAATATTTTTGCAACAGACTTAGATATCAAGCAAACTTTCTGTCTGTGTGAATTTTTCTTTTGTTCACATATTTTAATCCCCATTTACATCATTCTGTTGTAAGACAAGAGTTGATTTCATGTGGTTATTTTAAGTAAGCTACCTATACATTTCATTTGGGTATTGCGACTGACAAAAATTTAGTATATCTCCAGGATATTGTCAACACTGTCAACTCCTTTCAATGATTTATTTAGAAAGATTTTGCAGCTGGTAGTATAGACATAATTAGTTATTCTGTTAACAGTTGACGTGTATAACAATCGGTAATGACCTAACATCCAAGTCAACAGTGAAACAAGCCAGAAAAGGTTGATCTGTAAAATACATCCTTTCTAATACAGTATTGCTGTTGAAAAAAAAAACGGTCAGCCATCACAGAAAATACCCAGACAGTTAGCAAGTTTTCTGGGCGGTAAATGGCCTCAGTAGAATACTAAAACCAAGACAGGTATAAAGGCCTAGCTACCATTGTACTGTTTTGAAAACAGAACAGAAATTACATGTGTCCAACTTCATGTGAAATAGGAATCATTTGACATATCTGTAAAGAAGCCAGATAAATAAAAAAAAAATCATTGTCACCAGAAGTAGATATAAAGCCTAGGCAGTAATTATTGTAGGTTTTTTTTCTGGGGAATCCAATCCATTTTAATAAGTCCACCTACAATAATATATAACAAGGTCTCAAAATCTGAGTGAGTCACAAAGAAAAACCAAATGTCTAGGACTCAAATATTTTGGACCAAAGAAATACTGCTAGGTGCATTTTGTGTTTAAGTTTCTAGAGATCCCAAATAGTTCAGTCAATGTGCAATATGAATATTTGAGGGTTGTGATTGATCAGACAGCTTGTACTTCTTTTCTTTAGTAATTGACAGGCTATCCTGCAGCTATGTCTGGTATTATGGTTGCATCCTTGAACAAGACACTAAACACCACAAATGTGCTGGACAGTGTGTAATGAGCTTCTCGTGTGATGTTCAGTGAGGATGCTGACATTTTTTGTTAGCAATACAATTTCATCGATATTTAAATTGCTTTTGTATAGGGTGCCTTCAGTCTGCTGATACATGAAAGGATGCCTAGGAGTTGGAGACAATCTATCCCTCAGCTGACAGAACATGCTTGTTTAGGTCAATTGGTACAGCTGATGGACTATCACAGCAGAGGTTCGAGTCCTTGTCGGGGCACTCAAAAAGAATGTGTATTTTCCCTGTTCTATCACACTGGCATCCAACAAAACCCCATGGGTTGTGGTAATTGGAGTCTCGGATTGCGCTTTAGGAAACCTCAGGAAAAAATACAGGGAGTAGTATGAAAGGATCGGGTCAGTGTGGATGTATATAGTGTTAAATACGGTCTCTGTAGCATAGGTGACGGGGCATGCTTATTTGCTTAGTTGGTAGAGCCGGTCGATTATCACACGGAGAACGTGGTTCGATTCCTGGTCGGGACACTCGACAGGAAAGTGTTTTTCCTTGTTCTTTCACACCATTTATTTGTTTTGCGATGAACACGAATACATCTAAAATGTCCCGAATTCAGTTACCTGGAAGTGTTGAGATCAAGCCATGTTTGATAAGGTAACTTGCATTTACTCAATTCGATCTCGAAATCAGCGAAAACAAATGTAAACAGAAAATGTCAGAAAAATGGAAGTTGCAACAGTTGCCGGTTTACAAAATTTATGCATTCAGCAACAACTTAAATGACAAATTCAAAACAACTCCAGATATATATACCTCGTCTGAGCATAGCCGTTCGAAAGCATTCTTAATTTCATCAATATCTGTCAAATTTTCCATGGTTTCTAACGCCGAGACAGACGTGGCATCTCCTCTGGACGCCGCCATCTTGGCATCCGCAATGGTTTGTGGGAAATTTTACTAATTCACTTCCTGTTCCGCCATAACTGCAATGGACAACCGGTAAAAACCTTTATATAAATCTGGTAACATCAGTGCATGTTCAACTTAATTAATTTATTTTGATCTTGTTTTACACATATCACATATTTTCACACTTAATTAAGCAAGTGACACTCGCATATTACAGAAACATTTTGATTAAACTCGACGCCGACTGCGTTACTCTTGCTTTGTTCATGTGGCGTCGGTCTTCAGAAAATGTAAACAACGTATAGTTTACGTCGATTCCGCCTTTTTTTATTTTTACACCAAGTAACACTTTGAACAATGCAATTAAAGAAAGTATATTAGAAACACATGTCTCGTACTCTTTACATGACGTTTTATAGTTTTAACCAAGCATTTCTGTCTTTCTGGCCTCTGCTCATTTTTGCAACCCCTCCCTCTCTCTCTCTCTCTCTCTCTCTCAAACTAACAGATATGCCGAATTATTGCGTCCTCATATATCATCTATCTGGAAGTAACTTAACCGCCCCCTTCTTACGATTAACATAATAGGAAAAATTGCGATTGCAATCAAACATAATTTTGTATCTGTTGAGCAGGTAGACCAAGATGTATTTGTACAACTTAACCCTGCAGAGATCCACAGGGATCTCTTCAGCGATCCATGGCAACTTCTCAGGCTCGAAGTTGCAAGAGGTGGTCGTGTCGAGGGGAAAGATGTTGGAGCTTTTGCGTCATGATCCCAACACGGGGAAGATCTACCCCATCCTCTCTGTGGAGGTGTTTGGCATGATACGATCACTAATGCCATTCAGACTTACAGGTGGAAACAAAGGTAATATTTTGATCCATACTTGGACATAACATGTCCTAGCTTCAGTTATGTGGTTTGCATTGTCAGGACAGTGATTCCTATCAATATTATGGCATAGAAATTTATACTTGCAGAATAAAGTGATACAATGGTTTAATTCCAGTGGAATAATCAATTTCATATCTAGAGTTAATAGATGCAGATAGAGAGCAGGAAACATT
Source organism: Ylistrum balloti (assembly GCF_031769215.1). Lineage (NCBI taxonomy): Eukaryota > Metazoa > Mollusca > Bivalvia > Pectinida > Pectinidae > Ylistrum > Ylistrum balloti. The sequence continues at coordinate 167,741 of NW_026782032.1, forward strand.
TGAACAAGTGCTTTGGTAATGAAGAGGAAATATACTTTCCTATTTATAAACAAAACACTCATTTTCACATATTGATAACAAAATGATTATGGTATTCAATGCAACTGATTTGGAAACAATTGTATCAACCTGCAAAGTGTCCAAACCTTGTTTTGTTAACAAAATTAAAAGCAAAAACAGATGAATAATAATTAATTACTGCCACCATCCTTGTCTGATTTCTTTATGAATACAAAACAGAATTCAAATTAGAAGTTTGTCAATGAAGTACTATTAAATTCAATTTTCAAACACTACAAAGTAATTAATCATGCTGCTGTAAGTAAATGAATTCTCCAAGATTCGCACAATTATACTTTCTACAGGTAAAAAATTTCAGAAATGGCTTAGAAAAAATGAATTCATCACATAATATATTTCACATATTATTTGAAAGATTTGAGAAACTGTCACTGATACAGTCACATTAAGAAAACGCACTGTAATATTGTTGATGGTATGTTTTTTTTTCATTTCAGATTATATTGTTGTTGGTTCAGACTCGGGAAGAATTGTTATATTGGAATACATCCCCCAAAAGAATATGTTTGAAAAGGTATTAATTCCACTTGATCATCTGTAATTCAAGATGTTCATATTTTTTCAGTGCTTCTTTTAATTTAGACACAGTGGTGGTCTGTTTTGTTTTATGATTAAAACATTTAGCAAACTTATTTTGCAGGTTCATCAGGAAACATTTGGAAAGAGTGGTTGTCGGAGAATTGTGCCTGGCCAGTATATGGCAGTAGATCCTAAAGGCAGGGCTGTCATGATAGGTATGTTTCATTAGTTTTACTGTGTTGCAAAGGTCAAGTTCATGTTATTGTCGGAGCTTGAAAATTTATCACCCGTTGATAAACTATACAATACTATCAGAGGTTGTGTAATTTCAAGGTAGCAAACAAAATACCAGCCAAATCTGCAGAAGACTGTGATGAAAGTTTTTACAGATTTTATACAATTTTTGTGAAAGTTTACCGATAAATATTAACATTTATTTTATCACTTTTAGATAAGTAGAGTTGTGAAGTTTGTCATTTAAAATATGGGTTTTGTAAATTGTAATAATATTTAATATATGTACGGCCCTGTTATATCAAGTTACGAGATAAGTGCAAAAGTTATTGACAGATTACACTTAAATTTAACAGGAGCAGTAGAGAAACAGAAGCTTGTGTACATCTTGAACAGAGATGCCCAGGCACGTCTAACCATATCCTCTCCCCTAGAGGCACACAAAGCCAACACACTAGTCTACCACATGGTAGGAGTGGATGTAGGCTTTGAAAACCCTACATTTGCCTGTCTTGAAATTGACTACGAGGTAAGATTTTAAAAGCATTTGATCACTTTTAGTTCTGGTTTGATAAACATTTGTTTTTCTTTTGTAACTATATTGTAAATCACAACTGTTTAATATAACAAGAACTTATCACTTGGCATATTTTTCATCCTCACATGAAACTTCATTTCCATGTATTGTTGAATCCTTTGTAACAGTAAAGTCCAACTTTAAACCACCGTTTATTTTCACCAGTTTTGGCTAAGGATGGAAGTTTGGCATCATGTCAAACTAGAAAATTTTTAAGAAAATATTTTCAAAAATGTTAAGAATTGAACAAATTTTCTTAATTTTCTGTCAAAATTAATAAGTTATGATATACTAAATATTACATGTATGCTTCAGGATGCCGACACAGACCCTACTGGAGAGGCAGGACAACAGACCCAGCAGTGGCTTACCTACTACGAGCTTGACCTTGGACTCAATCATGTTGTCCGTAAATACTCTGAACATTTGGAAGAGCATGCCAACTTCCTCGTGTCTGGTAATTAGTTTATTGTCTTGTTCTTCTTCTTTGGAATTCAAAATAAATTGAATGGTAGTGAATTCTCCAATTAACAATTGTGACCTTTCATCGCAGACGAGTTGGTAGTGAATTCTCCTCTGAAAGATTGAGATTTTTCATCACAAGCCAGATTTTTCATCACTGTACTAAGTGGTAATGAATTCTCTGAACGATTACAATTATGTTGTTTCATTACAGTGCCGGGTGGTAGTGATGGTCCTAGTGGTGTACTTATCTGTTCCGAGAATTACATCACCTACAAAAATTTGGGTGACCAACCAGATATCAGATGTCCCATTCCTCGGAGAAGGGTGAGTACTGCTATTCTTAGCAATGTTTAAATGAAGTAGTCAGTGTTCTGGTGTGAATTTCTGCTGGTTAAGATAAACTGAAATACAGGTAATGATGAGGCTAGAAAACAATTTTGCATCGGTAGTCCATATTGAATCAGTTCATTTTCAACATGGCCAAGTTTTTGTTTGTGTATTGTTGATGTTCTTGAAACAGCCAAGGCCACATGAAGATGACCAAGAATCTAAGCAAAATTTTGTTAATATATCAGTTTTAGTGAGAATTTGATTCAAAAAGGTTTCTAGTCACAAATGCCCTAAGGTTAGACAAGTTTTGTAGAGTCATTGTATTTTGATGGAGGTTGGTAAGACAAGTTGAAAGACTCTAAAAGTACAAAAAGAGTGAATTAACATACTAATTTTGGAGAAAAAATTATTATCTTTTTGACCTCATAGAAGCAAAGCGTTATATGTAAATGGCATAGATATTATCATTTTCATGAGATTTGTTTTTGGAAATGGTCCAGCATGTATTTGCCACCATGTATATAGATCTTTCTTTATCTTTCAGAATGATTTAGATGATCCAGAGAGGGGCATGATATTTGTCTGCAGTGCCACTCACAAAACAAAGGTAAGGCATATGTATTTATTTCCCATCATCTAGAAAAGAGTTTACATACATGTGGAAAATCAAAATTCAAAAACATCTTACTTTAAGGTTTAATTTGTATACAATTACTGATTACTTTCACCAATGTTTGATCTAGTCAGCATCAGTAGACAAACATGCTTATTATCATGGCAGATATCTAAACACTCGAAACATCACATCAAACCAAGCCTACTCATAATAAAGTTGCTTTAAGACGCACATTAAATTTATGGTATCAAATAACAATGTTATTTACAAAGTTATCCTTTATAATATTTAAATTTCTTTTATTTTAAATTTCCAGTCCATGTTTTTCTTCCTGGCACAAACAGAACAAGGAGATATATTTAAAATCACATTGGAGGTTGATGACGAAATGGTATGTATGAGATGGTATAATTCAAGATGTTTGTAAATTAATATTTAAAATGATGTTTAATTCAAAATCAATTTCTATGGAGTAACAGTTCATTATCATTACAGTAATGATTGTTGTGTTCGTTCTGCAGGTAGTGGAGATTCACCTCAAGTATTTTGACACAGTACCAGTATCAGCCAGTATGTGTGTTCTCAAGTCCGGTTTTCTGTTTGTTGCCTCAGAATTTGGTAACCAGTAAGTCAACATATTAAGTTCTCACTTGTAAGCTATATAGATGTGTATAGATATGTTAGAAACCATGGTTAAATTGATCATTGATGATACATGTAGGAATGTGTAAAAGAAATGAGAAGAAAAAAAAAGAATGACATATCTCTTACACATGAAAACTATGATTCCTTAATAATGACACAGATAGTTTGTGTTATTTATGTGTTTGCAATATTTGGCATTTCACCCATCAACCGTTCAGCTACTGTTAATTATTTAGAATGTGTCCTTTTCTTGCAGCCATTTATATCAGATTGCTCAGCTGGGAGATGATGATGATGAGCCTCGCTTCAGTAGTAACCAGCCTTTAGAGGAAGGGGAGACATTCTTTTTCTCACCACGACCACTCAAAAATCTTGTCATGGTGGATGAAATGGACAGCTTGTCTCCAATCACCTCCTGTCAGGTAATATAGTTGAATTATATCTGAATTGTATGTAGATAGAAAGTGAAAGATGAATTAATAGTGGTATGAGGTATTTCATTAATATTTCATCTATGTTGATATTTATAAGGAACATTTCAATCTAATCCAAATGAAAATACAGTTTTTGTCATTTCCTTTTTCATACAGATTGCTGACTTGGCTAATGAAGATACACCTCAGCTGTACACACTGTGTGGACGTGGTTCACGTTCTACCCTGAGAGTATTACGGCATGGACTCGAGGTAATTTCAATCTCCTGAATGGCGCAAAAACACTTCGTTCAGACTATGCAAAATGTGACCTAATAGAAAATAAGCTTTAGTTTTGAATTTTAATTGTAAAGTAGACATTTCTTGAACCATTGAAGTCTGTTTGAGCATTTCTTTTATTAAACAAATTTTGTAGTTGTTTAAAAAGCGTCGTCACAATTTAAGTTTGAAATGATATTATTATAGAGATGAAACACAAATTCTTAATTAAAAAATGTTGAAATATTAAGTAATAATTATTTACTAAGATGTGAACTTGACTTTTTGCATTATTGTTCCTAAATTCTATAGGAATAGCCATTGTATTTGTATATCTTTAAATTTAGGTGTCTGAGATGGCTGTGTCAGAGTTGCCCGGTAACCCGAATGCTGTCTGGACGGTCAAGAAAAATATTGAGGGTAAACAGGCTTACATTATGCTTGAAATTTTGTTAATTTAAGTTATGGAGTGTCAGATTTACATTTGTGGGTCCCTGGAATTGGCTTCCATAAGCTGATGATAGTTTCCTGTCTAAATATTGATACTATATACCCCTGTCTTCATACCCTTCTCTGCCATGGCCGAATTTCTATTCGAGGGGTTTCTTGATAAAACAAAGGGCAACAACCTGGTATAGCTTTGATAAAGTACTGATGTTCTAAACAGCAAAATGAATGTTTCTCTGATCTTGTATCGTCTCCCAAGATTGATTTCCTTTTTTTGTTACTTAATCATTTTGTTGGGTATTACAACTTGTGCAAGTACAGAAAGTTCCTTGGAACGTCTTTATGATGCAAAGTTGAGTACTCCTCAGTTGAAAAAACTGAAGTTCAATCTTCTCTTACAGAGAAATTGTTCAAACAACTTTTAATTTCAGAGATAAAACCATTTTTGAAAGTAAATAAAACATTTCTGGTCAATTTGAAGACAGTTTTTTCAGATTTGATTAAAGACTCCTAAGTGTTCTTTAAAATTACCATTTCTGGAATTTAAATAAAAGTCTTTCAAAAGTCATAGAACCAAGACTGATGCTTGTTTTCTGTGGTGTTTTTAGCATTTCACAATTTTTGAAGAAACAGGATTACACAAGTAAAGATGAATTGTTTGAGTAGCCATCTGCAGTTTTGGTCTAGATTATAAAGAACATGGATGATAAAAAGTTTGGCAGTTGCTAGTATACTGCTGTAATATAATATTTGGGTATAGACAATAATATATAGGTTCAGCATCTAAGGACAGGGACTGGGGTGTTAGGGGCCCACAGTATTAGGTTATCAGACACACAATAATAAAGGCTGGTGTGAGGACCCCTCCTACACCATGCCTACTTTCTAATTTCAGGTGTGTGATGGCTGAGAGCAGACACAGACAAGAGGTGGGTAGATGATCTTGAACAAAGGGTTATGATCTGCCATACAAAGTCTAATATGGGGCTTCTTGGACTGTCAAACACTAAAAGAAAACAAAATGCATTGGAACATTTCCTTTCTCAAGAAATGATCTATTTGGCAGAGAATTTTTTAGATAGCTCACAATATTATTAGCTGGTGACTAAAAGTCTCCTATCAGTCAGTATGTTGTATTTGGAATGAAACTTATACCTAGTAAAGATAGTTGACTCCTTACTTATACTTTTGTTAAAAAGCATGCAAACAAAAAATGTGTACACCTTGCTACAGGTACAGTCCATATTTACGTCATAATTTTGGAAAATGATACCTCTGTCGTCATTGATAACGAAGTTCTCTCCCAAAAAAAATATGTAAAATTTTGTGTACGAGGAACATTTTTAAATACCCCATAAGAAACTGACATTGTATTTACATCAAAGTGTGATAGCGTCTAGATTTGAATACTCCTGAAAGTCATTGCTTGGGACTTAATTATTGAGTTACTACCACTCACGGTTTTCAACCTCTGCTATTGAGCATTATAATTTTATGAGGTTCAGTAGTCAGGTAATTCAGCAAGATGAAGAATAACACAGCATTGTTAGGAAGGAAACTTAACATCAACATGAAAAGATTTTATTCATATCTGACATAATTGTGATAAATTTGCTAATATTTAGAGTACAATGTCTCACACCTTCTGGACAGGATAATGCTTTATAGCCGATATTTTAACAATTGCCAATTGTATGGATATAGGTGGGTCAGCTGTGTCCTTCTCAATGTCTGCAATGTCATGTGGAAATCTGCTTTCAGAAGTTAATTCTTGACAAATTTTTATGCAGTCTTTTTTCATTATTTTTCAATCAAAAATTGGTCTTGTATATGTCTTATAAGGTATTATTTCTAATTATGTACAGCTTTTTTACACTTTTGAAATAAATCTTTAAATGTTTTCAAAAACTGAAAAATGTTTACAATTTAGCCAAACTATCATGGCCAGGACTTCTACTTTGTCTTTACAGACGAGTTTGATGCCTACATCATTGTGTCCTTCGTCAATGCCACACTGGTCCTGTCTATCGGAGAAACTGTAGAGGAAGTGACAGACTCTGGTTTCCTTGGTACTACTCCCACCATTTCCTGTTCACAGCTTGGAGACGATGCATTAGTACAGGTCTGTAAATTGAAATCTTTAGGTTTGGTGAGAGAGTACCATTGAACTCTATCGCACTTAAAAATCGGTTGAGAAATCATTAAGAATATGGAGTGACTTCCTGTTTTCCTTGATCTCTGATGTTGTATCCAGTATGTAATGATAATGTGGTATTACAATTGATGCCCTGTAAACTTGTTCAGTTTCATTTGTTTTACAGATTTATCCAGATGGTATCCGTCATATCCGTTCAGATAAGCGTGTTAACGAATGGAAAACACCAGGAAAGAAAAACATTGTAAAGTGTGCTGTTAACCAGAGACAGGTTGTCATCGCTCTCACTGGTGGAGAGTTGGTATACTTTGAAATGGACCCTGTAAGTTTTTGTGACCATGCCATTATATACAGTTTTTATAGTACCAACATTTTAGGAGCATAAAGTGGTGTCAATGTCTGTCTGTTCGTTCTTAAGTCTGTAGCATCACATGTCATTCAGATTCTATATCTTGAGAACCTATCTACAAATTTGGTTCATATTTTACCCCACACATTCCAACACAGTTTCACTCCTTATAATGGGGTGGTCATTTGTCAAGGTTTAAAGGTCTACAGTCACATTGGATAACTTTCATCAGTGATTCTAATATGCATATTAGCGGGAATATGCATGTCTTGCTAGTTTTTAAATTGATGTAAGTGTAGTTTGCACTCTCAGACTATTTAGTAGTATGAAATGACATAAAAATTTAACAAACTTGCTACATGCCATGTTAAATTCTTTAAAATCTTTTAAAAAATCTTATAAATAAAAAGTTTGCAGATTATAGAGAAGAAATGCATCTAGACCAGAAGTATTTTAACAAGATGGTCATTCTAGCACTGCATGAACATGATGTTATTTATCTATCCGTGTTTCACCTGAACTACGCTGATTATCCTTAGATTCTGATTCATGCAGTACCGATCATGTGTTCTGATAATATCTGTCTAGATTCATTCAGTAGTGTGTGGAAATTAACAATTTGTATCTTCTCCCCTCTTTGCAGACGGGTCAGCTCAACGAGTACACAGAAAGAAAGGACATGTCTTCAGATGTGGTGTGTATGGCATTGGGGCGTGTGCCAGTTGGAGAACAGCGCTGCCGATTTTTGGCTGTTGGATTAGCAGATAACACTGTTCGAGTGGTGTCCCTAGATCCTACAGTAAGTCTCGAGTTTGAAATAAGAAACAGATCCTGTGTATGTTGGTGCAAAATCAAAAACTTTTTTCTCGTGTATGTTAATGATATGAATTCAGTGGTGAACTATCAAGGTCAATACTGACAGTCTCAAAATTAAGATTTTTAATATGTTAATAAGATTAAAAAGGTAAAAGCAGTGAAAATATTAATCAATGCTAATGCAGTGAATTATTGTTCTAGTTAACAATATTTAAAACAGGTCTATCATCTACTATGGCCCTATTAGATTGGATTCAGTGTTGCCTGTGTCAATTTATTAGTTTCAAACGTAGTGTGCTGATAACTAATATAGTCAGATTCATTTATAGGTGTACTGTTGAATACAATGATCAAAAAAAGGAAACCGGGTTATAAATTTATTGAACACGCTTGAATTTGTAAATGATTGGAAATTTTTGACTTGAGCACTGCTTTTAATGATATGTGGTATTGTGTTTGCAGGATTGCCTGTCCCCACTCAGTATGCAGGCCATGCCAGAACCACCTGAGTCACTGTGTATTGTAGAGATGGGAGGCACAGAGGCCAAGGAGGAAACAGGGGAAACTGGCTCTGTTGGGGGTCTCTTTCTCAACATTGGTCTACAGGTATGGATAATCTCTCTAGATTAAATGAAGATTAACAGATTTCTGTTCTGCTTTATCTGACCTAAAATACTTACTGGCAATGTTCAGGATATTAAAACCTTTTTACCAGCTACTTTGTATAGACTGCATGGAAATGATGTTATTTATCTATCCGTGTTTCACCTGAATCACATTGATTACATCTAGATTCTGATTCATGCAGTCATTACTATATATAGGGAAATATTTATCTACTTTTATGAAAATAATTGTCTTTGCCTTGTATTTAATTTGCCCTTAAAGCACAATAACACCTGTTGTCGCTTTCACTTCCATTATAAGCCACTGTTTTTAATTTTGGTTTTATTGATAAAGTAGTTAAATGTGTGAAAGTTAAATTGAGGGGAAAGTTCCCTGGTACTTTAAAGTTAGATATGTACACTAATATTTGATACATGGATTTCACAGATTGTTCTGTCAGTGTTTTCATTAAAATGATTTCTGCCTTCTTCCAGAATGGTGTGTTACTGCGGACTGTGTTAGACACAGTGACAGGTGATCTGTCCGACACCAGGACAAGATATCTAGGTCTGAGACCAGTCAAGCTCTTTAGGATAAGCATGCAGGGATCTGAGGCTGTAAGTAACAGTTCATTTTAAATTTGTTAGTATAGGGTAAGAATTGTATCATGTGCTGTTCATGCAAATCATTAATTATAGGTTTCAACTTTTTTTTTCTTATAATAGTTGTGATTGTGGTTAAAAACTTCTTTCAAAAGAATTCAAGTTTTCATTGGACTTTTAGACAGAATAAAGATACTTTGTAAAGTCTGCATGAAGATGATGTTATTTATCTATCCGTGTTTCACCTGAATCACATTGATTACATATAGATTCTGATTCATGCAGAAACACAGTATCAGGAATAATCTTCTTATACTGAAAGACTGCTCGAGATACGGGGGGCAAGTGAATTTAGTATTGTTGGTCGCTCAATATGAAAACTTGAAAATTGATATGAACTGATGGCGATCCTAAAAAATAGAAATTATGTGGTGTGGGTCAAACCATTTGATTTCACATTGCTTTCATTGACAGATTTTATATTAAATTCATTGAGCGAAGTCAGATTAAATGTGATTGTGCTGGTCAAACATTTCACATGTTGATATAACTTATTGATGAATTAAAGTGTTATATTAAAAAAAGAAGAAAAAAATAAGTCTTTTCTAATCATAATTCCTAGGTTGAAACTTGACACTGTGACCAGTCACTTTCACCACAAGATTGGATTAGTGAATTTTCAGTTTAACCATTGAAAATGTCTTAATGAAACTTGTAATTGAATTTAATTTTATGACATGTGACTTTAAAGACGGTGGATGTGCAGGTGAACTGTCAATTGTTGTGCAATTACTGTTTGGTATATTTTAGCTGAAGACTCATTTATTTGTACCAGTTGTGATAAAGACTGAGAGTGCCATGTTTATGATGATACAGTTTTCTCCACTTCATATGAATGAGATGATTATTAAACTTTCTGAACATTATGGCATCACATTTATCACACTCTGGTACACAACTAAAAATTGGGTTACAATTTCTCCTTATAATTGTGCATAGTAACAGTTCTAATGACACTTATCCAAGAAGTATAAGACACACTGTCATGATATGTATTATTTAAATTCAATATTTTAAATGTAAACTGTTAAGATGAACAGCATTGTGTTAAAATGTTTGTATAATTTCAATTATAGGTCCTTGCTATGTCGAGTAGATCCTGGCTGAGCTACACATACCAGAATCGGTTCCATCTGACACCACTGTCTTATGAGACCCTGGAGTATGCCTCAGGCTTTGCGTCAGAACAGTGTCCAGAGGGCATTGTAGCCATTTCCACAAACACACTCAGGTAAACAAGATAAGTTTCTACTATTATCATGTGTAGGATTGAGTTCCAAGAGCATCATAAAATTTTACGTTTCATAGTAAACCAAGATGTTGAAGGTTATTGCTATGAGGGTGGCAAGGTGTGACAGAAAAAAGTATTCTTTCCATTAGAAAAAATATACAGTTTTCGTGTCAATACAAGACCGTATAAAGATACTTTGTAAAGACTGCATGACAATGATGTTATTTATCTATCCGTGTTTCACCTGAATCACATTGATTACATATAGATTCTGATTCGTGCAGTTTTAGAGTATCAGTGATAATTTTCTTATAAGGAAGGACTGCTCTAGATATGCGGGTCAAGTGAGTTGTCTGTATAAAAATATGAATGAAATAAATTGTTTGTTGCCCATCCAGACATACCCAGAAAATTGAAGTTAAATTATGCAGGTCAAACAATTCTCAAATTCACAATAATTCCATTGACAATTTTTCTATATTGAAATCATTGAGCTAGACAGATTAATTACCATTGTCACACAATTCACAAGGAAGTAGTTCCTAACCTAACCCTGTTCAATTCACTAAATAACTGAATTTTTAGCCCTTAGAAGACAGAAAATGAAAATACAATTCAGGTTTTCTTTCCAGTAGTTAGGCATCATAGACACAATTTTACCCAATCAGGTTTATTTCCCTCATAACAAAATAGTTTGCTTCTGTTAGGTCAAGGGGGAACAATTGTAAAATGCATGTTAAAGGGTGAATGAGAAGTGATGACATGAAATTCTCTCTGAAAATTGAAATGCTACATATCAAATCATTAAATACGTAAATTGTTTGCTTTGATGATTATTTTCATTGTTTAAGGGGTTTTCTAAAGGATATGTCAACTGAAGATATCGTAACTGTGAAATTGTTAGGTTGATGTTGACAAATTGTGTGTAGAATTGTTCATAAAATTTTGGGATAGGAAGAATTGTTTGTCAAAGAGCTTCAATATTACAGAAAGAAAGTGAATATACCCTCACTATGAAGTGACTATTGGATTTTGTTAGTCACAATTTGATTCAAAGTAAAATTTCCATTAAGCTTTACTTAATACATGAAACATAACAGTTTTAAAAAGGAATTAAAACCAATTGATTCCACTTAATGATATTGAATAGCTTATGTCTCTTTTCTTTGCATTGCTGCACATATGATGAAGCATTATTCTCCACTTCACATGAAAAAGATGATTAATGAACTTTCTGATTGTGTGGCAAAACAGTTTCATAAGACATTTTGATATTTTGTACATAATTTAATTTCAATATTTCAAGATGATCACCCATTGTCTACATCACTGATTCTTGCTCAATTACAGGATTTTAGCTCTGGAGAAATTAGGAGCAGTGTTCAATCAAGTGTCTTATCCCCTACAGTACACGCCTCGTAAGTTTGTCATTCATCCAGAGTCCAGTAACCTGGTGATTATAGAAACAGACCACAATGCTTACACAGAAGCCACGAAGATGGAAAGAAAGCAACAGATGGCCGAGGTAAGTCACATACTACTTACTTTTCTTTCGACCTTCTCATCAGCAGTCATTTAGAAATTTTTTTGTTTGCTCTTATATAAGATTTTGGAAACAATTTAAAATTAATTGATCTTCTTTCTTAATGTGTAGAAGTGGTGACACTTTGTAAGCTTGGGATTACTATATATAGAAATCATACTTTGATTCATCAAGTTTGTTATGTGTTCGCTCTCTCCGATGTTGATAGGAAATGGTGGAATCTGTAAACGAGGAACAGAGAGAGATGGCAGCAGAAATGGCAGCAGCCTTCCTTAATGAGGAACTACCAGAGACTATTTTTGGTTCGCCCAAGGCAGGGTCTGGCATGTGGGCATCGCTCATTAGAGTCATCAATCCTATCACAGGGCAGACACTGGATAAGGTCCAATTGGAACAGAATGAGGCTGCTCATAGGTCAGTAGTTCACAAGTTAGTGGTAGGTTAGGTTAGTGGTAGGTTAGGAGTCATAGGTGATCAAGATAGGAGTCAAAGGTTAGCAATATGATGTGGCATCTGTAATATGGCAGAGATCAAATGTGATAGATAACATATCAGGTTCTGCAAATCATCTGTTGTTGCACTAAACATGTTATCAAATTATGGTTCTATTTTTCTCTCTCTCTCTCTTCAGTCAAAATTTTCATGCTTTCAATTTTATCTTTTCAGCATTGCCCTGGTGAAATTTGCTAGTAGAGGAGACGATGTGTTTGTGTTAGTGGGTGTGGTTAAAGACTTGGTCCTCAATCCCCGCTCTTTGGGTGGTGGTTATGTGTACACTTATCAATTAAAGGATGGTGAGAAATTGGATTTCCTCCATAAAACTTCAATGGAAGACATGCCTGGAGCTATTGCCTCTTTTCAGGGCAGAGCACTCATTGGTGTTGGAAAGTACCTGCGAATATATGATATTGGCAAGAAAAAATTACTACGTAAATGTGAAAATAAGGTAGGTTCAGGAAAAAACTATTTTTTATGTAATTTGCAAGTTCCTTTTAAATGGAATTATTTTCTCGAATGTTGTCATTCTGATTCTTTGTCAAAGTAAAGAATTCATTTATCAATGGCCGAAATAGAATCAGTGATTAATTACGTTATTAATCATGCACTTTTGTGGGCCTCTAAGGATATTTTAAGAAGGAGCTTATGATGAATTCTTAGATACTATGTTATTTTTTTTATAGCATGTACCAAACTTTATTGTGAGTATTCATACACTCGGAAACCGTGTAGTGGTAGCAGATGTCCAGGAGAGCTTCCACTTTGTGCGTTACAAACGCCAGGAAAACCAACTGATTGTGTTTGCTGATGATACCAATCCTCGCTGGATCACTGCATCATGTATGCTTGACTATAACACAGTCAGTGGGGCAGACAAATTTGGCAATATTACAATCGTACGTATACAACTTTCTTAAAAAAAATAATTCAAGTTAAGATTCATGAAGTTTCATCAAGATTTTAATGCAATAATTTAAGAATTTTTATGTGAAAAGGAACAATTGTTGTTTTAGATTTAATGGAATACATATGATATCATAATTAATTTGTTTGTTTACTTATCTATACCTGAACTTGTATGTAGATTCGACTGCCAACTGACATCAGTGATGAGGTGGACGAGGATCCCACTGGAAACAAGGCCCTGTGGGACAGAGGAGTATTAAATGGAGCTTCACAGAAGGTACAACAAGTTGTACATATCTGACAGATAAACTAATTCAGGAAATCAAAATTTAGGGTCTTTTTTATGATAAAAACATTGACAATTTGACTTCTGCACATTTATAAATCTTTACAATTTTATTGAAACACTATTTGTTATAACTGTTTGTTGTACTTACTAGAATGTAGCATTAGGAGCCATTGCTGATTTGATTACTCTGCCTACCCCCCCAAAAAAAGCAAAAGAAACTAAAAGAGATAAAAAATATGTCTTGAAGTATTTTATGATATTAAAGTGGAAGAAATTTTTAGGCTTTTAAGGATTCTTCCAGAAAAGCAACTAGCTCTGCCAAGGATTCCAGGTTTTCTGAGAGGTACCACCCATAGAATAGAATTGATAATTTGCTGAGAAGTTAAAAAAAAACCGGAAACAGGACTTCATAGAACTGATTTACTTTGTAGTCCTAGGATTGAGATGTTTTGCTGGAATAACCATAACAATTTGTTCAGTTTTTTGTGTGAAATTATGTTCAGAATTGAGGAGTAAATGTATTGATTGTTGATTCTCTTCACAGACAGAGATTGTGTCCAACTTCCACATAGGTGAGGTAGTAACATCTCTTCAAAAGGCAACCTTGATCCCTGGTGGGTCAGAATCTCTTGTTTACACTACACTCTCGGGTGGAATTGGCATGCTTGTGCCCTTCACATCGCATGAGGTAATCAGCTATTTTGAATCATGAGTTCTATATTTTTGTGGGGATTCATTTTAGTGGGTTTTATTCTAGGGACACTTTGTTTCATATATAAATATTGCTAATTAACCTAAATATGTTGACAGTTTGTCAACATGGAATTGTGGATTAAAAGTAATCAATAATTCAATGTAAATAAATGTCCCACAAAAATTAATGATTTTACTGTATGCTTGTGTCAATCCCGAGACATCTTTAGATAATGTGGATCTTCTCAAAGTTTATTGCCAAATAAAGACAGTAAAATGAAGACATTAATTTTATTTGATCTATTGTTACAAAATCAAATATTTCTGAACAAATTTTTTAAAAATCAATGAATAAAATAATTTGTTTTTATATTGTAGGACCATGACTTTTTCCAACATCTGGAGATGTACATGAGATCTGAACACCCCCCACTCTGTGGACGTGACCACTTGTCTTTCAGGTCCTACTACTTCCCTGTGAAGGTACCCAGAATAACATTGAATTATATGTATAGTATCTTATATAGAGGGTTCTACATGAGTTTTCATTCATACAATATTTATGAAACTTGCCTTAGAAGTTTAAGATGGGATAAAATCAATTTTATAACAAGTTTCATATATCTTATATGAAATGGAAATGATTGATGTGTTAAGTACATTACTTGAATACTTTTGCAACATTGAATAATAGCGCAAGGTAAATACACATTCTAAATTTGCAATATTCTTTCTGTATGTCTCTTCCTTGGGTGACATCACAATCATGTGATTCCAAGTTATTGCATCACAATGAGAACCTTCAATAATCATGGCTCCACTAGCGACATCTGTGTCATAACAAAAATTATTGAGTGGGTGTTAGTGCTGATAACAAGAGTTTGTTTCATGATCAATGACTTACTGTTACAAAGATTTATGGATCTTTAAAATTGGAATTTTCATTAAGCAAGATAAAATACTAAACTTCGTAATATGTTTCATAATCTTCAACTGCAGTTGATAACAAAATGAAAGTCCTTTTTACCATATTCACACGGTCTATCATTTTCGCTATTTATTGTGAACTGTTTAAACATGCTTTTCCAACTTTAAATTGATCAAAAATTTGGCAAATTGTAAGTTGATATCATCTTCATTGTTCATTGGATAAACAAATCCAAATTTAGAACTGGTGCCAAATCAGAATAATACAAAAATATATATATATTGTGTCTATCTTTACAGAATGTGATAGATGGTGATGTTTGCGAGATGTTCAACTCAATAGACATCTCCAAGCAGAAGGCTTTGTCAGAGGAGCTGGACCGTACACCTAGTGAGGTAAAGATTGTCGTTTAAACCCTCAACCAGTCATAAGTAGAGAAAATCCTGACAAACACTTGAGGAACATGTCGTCACTATTTTATCCAACTTGCGAACTAGTATTTTAAAGCTGTCTCTTTTGCAAGACTCAACAGCCCGGATGCCTGATATATTTGACAGAGATGAACAAATTTGCAATAATATTATAATGTTTTAGTATGAATATAAAAATAAATTATTATTTCAGTAGAATAACCACAAAAAGTTCATCTATACATACACATTCTGAATACCTTCAAAATATTAACTTTCATCATATCCTTCTTCACAAGTTTTGATTCAACTTCACTAATGAATCATCAGGCACCTGATTATGTTTCTTGACTCATTATACAAAGTTATGTTCATGCTCTATATTAAAATACTGAAATAAAATGCAGTGAAATATGAGGAAATCTATTCATTAATGAAGTTATGGAATTTGTCATCTTTTTGTATAAATAACATCATTGTATCTTTTTTCAGGTTTCAAAGAAATTGGAAGACATTAGAACAAGATACGCCTTTTAAATATGACTACTGACTTAAAGATTAATTTATGATGCTAACTGTCCTGACTGAAAAAGTGAGTGACCAGGTCTGGCCTGTAGCAACACCATCTGTACAGATCTGACTCCCTGTGTACATGGTCTGACTGAAAGTTTGAGGGACCAGGTCTGGCCTATAGCAACACCATCTGTACAGATCTGACTCGCTGTGTACATGGTCTGACTGAAAGTTTGAGGGACCAGGTCTGGCCTGTAGCAACACGATCTGTACAGGTCTGACACACTGTGTACATGGTCTGACTGAAAGTTTGAGGGACCAGGTCTGGCCTGTAGCAACACCATCTGTACAGGTCTGACACTGTGTACATGGTCTGACTGAAAGAGAGAGAGACCAGGTCTGGCCTGTAACAACAGCGTCTGTACAGATCTGACTCGCTGTGTACATGGTCTGACTGAAAGAGAGAGGGACCAGGTCTGGCCTGTAACAACAGCGTCTGTACAGGTCTGACTCGCTGTGTACATGGTTTCGTGCACCAATTACACTAGATGTGTTCGAGGATATTGAAACAATAAAGTTGCTGGATTTAAACAGATGGATTTTGTATGCTTGGACGAAGAGATTGTGGTAACAATGGTCAGGATTTGGGGAGATGTTTTGGACTGGTAGCATTTTTAGGATATTGTGACTGCCTGTGTTTGCATTGAAGGTAGTTCTGTTGTTCCACAAGACTGTAGAGCAAATAAATTGTTCAAATGACAACAGATGTTATTCCATATTCAACATTGATCAGGTGATGCAAGGATTGTAGAAATTTGCAGAATTTGGTAATTAGCACAGAGATTTCATTTTCATAATCCATTAAGAGGGAGCTTGAGTGGTGAGAGAGAGAGTGATAGGTAAGAAAGGCTGATGGTGTTTGAATGAAAGATCTATTGGTATATGTACAGATATTTGAACAATTTCATAAATATTCATTGAATCCGTGTGCTTTACAAAAAGCAAATTTTGTCTTGTATATTGTTCTGCAAAAATGAATAAAATACGAAAAAATTAAAACAAGTGCTCTGTTTTTCTTTTATATTTGATATAATGAGTTTCATTGAAATAACACATTAATAGAATGGCGATTATATCAGTTTTGTCAGAGGATGTGATCGGACTATTTCAATGGTGATTTATGAATTTACCACAGGATACAAGACTGATCCATCTACTGTAAATTATGTTAAAGTTTATACAGAAATAAAGTTAATATTTTATTTGTACTAGGTCATCGTGGAAATTGAACGTGAAGATTTATTAAAGGAAAAGTACTGTCCTTGGGTCCATATTTGATCAATGTTAGAACAGAGTTGTGTTTATGAAATAAATAAAAAAAAAATAGCTGTCTGGTCAGTGTTGTCAAATCATTTACTAAAAATATTGAATGCATCACCTCAGTTTATAATACTTGCCGTTCAATCTGTTGGTGAATGAAGTTTTACTCCCGGTATTGGAGAACTGAAGACTGTCCTGGTTGTAGTGGAGCCGAGACCTGGTTGATACCACAACACAAGAAACAATAGCATTAATCGAAGGTCTGACGAAATCTACATTTTTCAAGAAACTGGTGTGATTGTGTTTCACAGAAAATACATAAACAACAGGAGATGCAGGCTTCAAAACAAGGTTACATGATATAACAACACGACATTACAAAGACCTACCTTTTTATATCATTGTGCCCGGCTAATAGTGCAATGTTACTCAAATGAAACCGTTATCTTTAATGATTTTTTTTTCTTTTTATTATACAACAATACAAATAAGGTAATAAAAAAATGTAAATAGATTAATATACTTTATACAGTACACCGGCCTTACAATCATATGTTGTAGTATATATATCAGATTCCAGCCAGCAACTCACTGATTTGTTGGGTCGACCTGAATAAATCGTAAAAAGAAAAATTAGAATCGATCGATATTTCCTGATGTTTTGCTCAGTATGTATTTGTAAGTCAAAATCTCTCTTTGGATTTAGTTTGATCAAAATATTTTTTCAAATAAAACAGAATATCCTCTAAATACATACAAGCGTGATAACTATACAACATTTTTTTACTTTGTGGCCCTTTGAAACGCCCTGTCATCTTTGATTTTGAAAGATCATGAACAGACATTAGATTACTAGAGGTTGGCGATTTGGTGCTACTTTTGTATGTAACAGCCTATTTAAAGAGATATTGTACTACCGTCGAAATATTTGTACTATGGTATGGTTATGTTGACGGGAGAAGCAAATCAAAATTGAAAATCCTGTATTTTCCACTGCCATTGCCATGGTTCTAGAGGGCTAACAAAGATGGTAAATACCTTGGAAGATTGATAAGCCACCAGCTGTTTGGGGTTTTTTCGAAAAAAAATTGCGTGAGCGAAATCTAATAGAGAAATAGACTTTCTTTGAAATTTCTTACTTGGCAAGATGTAGTCAGTATGATAAATATCTAATGTTTATTTGGTGTTGTTACAATGGTTTCCTTTGCAATGCGTTCCTTCATATTAAGTATAGTAATATTGTGTCCGACCATTCCACGAAATCTTCACATTTTGATACTTATATGTGACTGTAAATTGACGATGCTAATAACATTTTCTAGATTGCCATCATACTTCCCTGCTTTCCCTGTCACTAATTTCATTTCTACACTTCCAACTGCACCACATACATATCAAGATATCCCCCCCCCTGGTTTTTATTTATTGTACTTGCGTGTCTCTTGGGCAAACTAGTTCCTACAACTGTCTGTCATCTCAGCCTGGTATAAGCTTATATTAAAGAAATGTCGTGTAAATGTGAACGTAAGTTCTGTGTAGGGAAAGCCATTGTACTGTAGGATAGATAATGTGTACAATAGTCAATATTTTTGCCATATTTTATCAAATTATCTTAAGTAACACAGGCAAAACGGTCAAAATTGTTACCGCCATGGTTATAGCAAAATACTAATTATTGTAACCATATATTACTATCTGACTATAAAGTATCGACTCACTCGACTCAGCTTTGACTCGTCTTTTCGCCTGCTCAAACAAAATCATAGTAGACCCAACACGATAGTATTCATCAATAGTCCACTGAATTTCAGTTGGAATATTCATTATTGTAGTATTCCCCTCCGGGTATTAATTAATATAGAAGCATGAACTTTCAATTCAATTACAATCCAGTTTGTAATTTCTCTCTATCTCTATAATTATGTTGATCAGAAATATAAGACCGTGACATATTTGAAGTTCCTCGTGTACAAGCATATATGCAGATGGGTTTGAGTGTCAATTAGAATCTACAGCGTTTGTATAACCTTCCTTGTGATAGTGCCAAACTGAGGCCGACTTTATAGTGCTACCACACTGAATTGTACTACCGAAGGCTCCAGTAATACACTCAACCCGGTCACATTATACTAACAGCCGACAAACCATTCGTTACACTACTACGATATTTAGCATTAAGCATGGAGAAGTAAGATTCCAAATTTAGACAGCTCTTGCCTTGTGAGTCATGCAATGGAAACAGCAGGTCAAGTTCTGACACCCTGTCTGTACTAGGTATGACCTCAATACTGACCTTTAATGATGACCTACTTCATATAACCACAATGCTGACCTTTAATGATGAAGTACTTCGTATAACCTCAATACTGACCTTTAATGATGACCTACGTCGTATGACCACAATAATGACCTTTAATGATGACCTACGTCGTATAACCTCAATACTGACCTTTAATGATGACTTACTTCATATAACCTCAATACTGACCTTTAATGATGACCTATGTCGTATGACCGCAATACTGACCTTTAATGATGAAGTACTTTGTATGACCTCAATATTAACCTTTAATGATGACGTAATGGATACACGTTTCGGTCATCGTTCATAACTTCCTGATTTTGAAACTTATTATGGCACCTGTGACAAAGTTTCATGGTGACCTTTTGCGTTACTTTTTGTCCGCCGTCGTCAGTCTGTAAACTTTTAACATTTTTCACTTCTTCTGGAAAATCCCCGAACCAATTTCATTCAAACTTGGCAGAAACCTTCCATGATCAATGGTAAACCAAAATTGTAAATCGTATGGTCCCCATCCCCCAGGGGCCTGAGGGAAGGAGCCAAAAATGACTGAAATTTCAACCTTGTTCTCGACACCCAAAAATTGTAGAATAAAATACTCTTCATTGATAGAAGGGTCTTCAATGGCTTTACCAAAATTGTAAATTTTATTACCCCAGGGACCCACATTTCCCCCTGGGGATAGGGTAAAGGTTACTAAAGCTTATATAGAAAAAAATATATTTTCGAGCATAATTTGTTCATTTTCTATTGAAAACAGACCCAACTTATTAGAATTGTTAATATAGGAAGACAGTTTGATGTTATACATATATTGACTCTGGCTGACCCCCAGGGGCTGATGGGCGTGGCAAAAAATGTCGTATTGACTGAAATTTCAAGAAGCATCTCATAGATTAAAATGCTCATCGTGGATGGAAGAGTCTTAGAGAAAACCTCTTATATCCCTGTACAAATAGCATTTCTCATTTTCCCTGGTTTCTACTACACATTCATTTCAATCGTTTCCGTTTGCGATTTATTCAGGCGACCGTTTAGGCCCCTGGGGCTCATGTAATTGACATACACTAGGCCTACTTCAAACTAAAATAGCAGGTATGTTGATCTGAGAATAGGATAGCTTCGCCGCTAGGTGTATTGGTCTCAGTACAGGAGCTGTTTTAGCTATATTTTCGAATATTTTGGATTTTATCAAGAACGGCTTTGTTTTATTCCGATCACTTTAGAATCATTCATTACTTCAGAAATTTTATTTCTTACGCGATTTTTTTACAACTCAAAACAGAATAATTAGTATTCTGATTTACGGGTCAATATAGCTGTATTACGTAGGTCGATACAGCTATTGTAAGTCTTTGAATATAGACCGATCGACAGCTTTTACGGAACCTGAGTAGGACAGGTGTATCACACCGTTAGATAATATGTATTGACTGATTGTACAGGACAATACCCATTGTGTTACTGTTCAGAATATGATCCATTTGCCTGAAGACGCCATGCGTATCTCGATTCCTTTATTAATTATTCATTATTGAATTGTACTATAATCAACAAAACCTATATACATACTCGTGTTTCCATCGATGTCTAGCACAGAGGTATATACATGTATCTTTGCTATTGTGCAGGTTATTTCCTCCACACGCACCAAGCCGAATGTGTACATGTTAACTGTGTCGGCCTTGGTTCAGAGTATAAATGCCTTCATGCAGGTTGGAAACATAGACAGTCGAACACATCAAGGTTCTAACCAACATGTTTGTAGAGGTAAACTAACATTTTTTCATTTCTTAGTCTTCATTATTGCCGCAACACGTGGCACCAGCTTACCTGATAATACAGAAAGGACCCTCATTGAGAAATTGCTGAGAAATTATGACGTCAATGCACGCCCAACGTCTAACCCGCAGGATTCTGTTCAGGTACGCGTGGGCTTCGCGCTGGACGGGATCATCCAGGTTGATGAAGAATCCCAGACCATAACATCTACAGGTAAAGTCACGTTCGTGTGGAACGATGAGTATCTATCATGGAATGAAACCACATATAGAGGAGTGAAAATGTTAGCCCTTGATAGATCACGCGTTTGGTTGCCCGATGCTGTGATTCCAAGCAGAAATGGCGGCGATTTCATCATTAACGAAAGCAAAGGATATGTGAATGTCAACTCTGGCGGTCAGCTGACATTGACATCTCGTGGGACGTTCGTCACTTTCTGTAGTATGGCTATGACAAAGTTTCCATATGACCAACACAAGTGTTCTATTATTATAGAACCACATGTTTCAACGAGCCAACAACAAACATTTTCTGCCATGAAGAAAAACAGCACGTCTTCGTTTCAACAAATTACAACATGGTCATTTCTGCGTGATTCATGGTCATGTTCGGTCAATGGTCAATCGGACTTGACTCGGTACAGCACGTGCAGGCTCCTATTTACGGTTACGAGGGAAGGCGAACGTCGTTTCATTATCTCAGCCATTCTACTGATAGTGTTATCCATAATGAGCTGTTTTGTTTTCTTTTTGTCTGCAAAAACAATGGAGAAAATGGTGTTTATATTGGTTGTTTTCGTAGCTTACACATTCGTGTTTACCTTTATCCAGGAATCTTTCCGAGATACAATAAACGGATACAGTTATTTGTATATATACTTTGTTACAGAGTTTGGCATTATAAGTTTAATGTCCATCATCGCCATCTTTACTATAAACATTACATGTAAAGATGATTTGAATATTCCCCCTTGTCTAAGGTGTCTTGCAAGGGTCGTCACATGTAAATTGAAGAAACACGTCAACGTTATCAGCTCAGAACGAAATGACATCATACGGGCCCCGGGGGTAGACATGGCGTACAAAAACCGGACCGGAAAGTTCAGTGACAGTTCCGGATCTGAATACGTCTAT
This sequence comes from Ylistrum balloti, assembly GCF_031769215.1. Taxonomy (NCBI): domain Eukaryota; kingdom Metazoa; phylum Mollusca; class Bivalvia; order Pectinida; family Pectinidae; genus Ylistrum; species Ylistrum balloti. Next base: position 190,483 of record NW_026782032.1, read on the forward strand.
GAAATCACATGGGTGGATGTAGCGGCTGGATTGGACAGACTGTTTTTTATTCTGTTTTTAATTGTAAATATTGTTCTACCTGTGATCGTGTTCAATATGATCAATTCTTGATTTTTTCTTAAGTCTTGTTAACAAGGTCATGTTTATCTTGATAAAATATCTTATATTGACAAACACCTTGCAAGATGTTGCATTGACAACACCCAAGTTTTATAACAACACTTTTGATATTTTTTTATGGGAATGCTGAATGTCTCTATCGGTAATGCTATTGTTTACAAAATAGATAGTAACTCAGACATGGTAAGGACATAATATTTAATTCAACACTCACAAAAACATCAACGACCATCAGGTCCCGGAGGTTAAAAGACTGGTTAGGGATAACCAGTGATTATAGAAAACAAAAATGAATATGAATGAAACAAAATTGGAAATAATTTTAACCATTGGTGAAAATCTATTGAAATGGGCCAGATTCATATATTGTGAGTATCAGTTTTGCCTTAAACACTCTTGGCTGTTCCATGGCTGTCACAAAGCAACATGGGCCTAATTACAACGTGTTGTGGACAAAACCACGATACTCAATCGGATATCGGATGGATTTTATTCATTGTTGATAAACATTATTGATTTACGAATGATCCGACTTGACATTGATAGCTTGATTTGTATCATTTTCATCTATAATATGTTAATTTGATATGTACAATATATGATGATTTGTCTTCTTTCTTGCATTGAACAAATGACTCTTAACGTGATATTTTTTCTGAATTTCAATGAAAAAAAAATATGTGTTTTTCCATTGCTTTAAAACATCTGTCTTTATGAAATAAAATCTGTTGATGGATTTTAACTCACAATATTTTAATAATTTTCTGTCGTTCATGTCGGGAATAAGTACTCTTTGCTATCTCCCATCAATCTCAAATATATAGTGTTTTAGCCTTCCATATTAATGATTCCTTGCCTTTACCTGGCGGGCCTTAGGAATCTCATATATCACACGAAGATAGAAAGAGAAAAACACACGCACACAAGCAACCTCACAACAAAACCTATGCAAAGGAGAAAAAATACAAAACAACATTTTGATTTTGTGTAAATCGTTTACAATGTTTTATAAATCTTTCTCCTGAATGTAATGTCTATATATTGCTATCCTGATATACCTGGCCAATTTTCTTTGGATCATACGTGTCAGTGTTATGTCATTTTATATACTGAATAGGCACAGAGTAAAAACGATACAACTATAAACTCACTATATAAATGATTTTCATTATGTTTCATTTTTTTTTTTTAATTTTCGATGGTATGAATTTTGACGCGAGACAGGTTGTTGCTAATGGAGGAAACCGGATTATCCGGAGTATCCGGATTCTCTGTTGGTCTGGTTTGAAAATTATCGATCTAATCGTATGCAGAGTTGTCATCAGTGGTAAAAAAACAAATTGGTTAACTATTAAGGCCGGTGTTCCTCAGGGCTCAATTATTGGTCCTCTTTCGTTTTTAATTTATAAAAATGATATTGCTAAAGATACACATGGTAAAATCATGCTATTTGCTGATGACACCTCTCTTTACGTAGAACTAGTGCCGAAATCCTAAATCAAGATCGGAATAAAATTCATAACTGGTCGCAAAGATGGTTCGTTTATTTTAACTCCTCCAAAACTGAGACCCTACTCATCAGTAAAAAATTCAAACCTTTTCACCCACTGCTAACCATGAACAATATTAACATATCTGGGGTTACTTCTCACAAACATCTAGGTATTTTTCTTTCTGGAAATGGTAATTGAAATGACCTCATTAATTATATAATATCTAAAATTTCACCAAAAATAAATATTTTGCGTAAATTTAAGTTTTCGCTAGATCGGTATAGTCTCCAAACCATGTACTTTACTATTGTTTGGTCTATGTTAGAATACAGTGATTCAATTAGAAGCAGCCAGGATTGTCACTGGTTGTGCCAGACTAACAAGTAGGGTAACGTTGTATATTAAAAACAGACTGTCTACTCCTGAGAAAAGACGGAAACATCACAAACTTTTTCACAAAATGGTGCCCGGTCTATCCCCACAATACCTCATAAATATCCTTCCTCAGCGTAACCGAAATACTCGTACTGGAAATAATTTTCGTCCCCCGATTAGCCATACATGTTTCTTTAGCAAGTTCTCCTTATCATCAGTCATTTCATGTTGGAATTCTCTACCAGATCTTTTCATGAACGACCCTTCTATTTATAAACTTACAAAAACATCTATGACCAACAAAAAAAACCAATATATTGAACCTGAGCCGTGTTAGTGAAAGGTGATGTGCTTTCCACTGCGCAGTCTAGCGGTCCTCAGAGTGTTAAACACAAGGATGAGGAAGGCATTCAGGAGGGAAAAAAGTATAATGACGTCACTAACAACAAATAATGAAAAATACTTATAAGTTAAAAAAATGAAATATTTTCGTTAGTTTTGTTACAAAAATTAGCTTCTTTTTTTTTATAATGGCCCCGATTATTTAAACACTAAAAATCGTATATATATTATTTCAAACCGCGATATTTTGTTAACGTACATTCCCACATCCCAAATGAGTAGGTAAAAGCAAAAAGCTTTGAAATAAATAATTATTAGAATCCATGTAGTCTATCTACATACACGTGGAAACAAGCAATTAAATCGCTGTGTTCATTTTGCAGATACGTGATGAATATGCAATCATACAACTTTAAAAAAGGCAAAAACGTTTTAATAGACAAAACAAAATCCATAAATAATGGACAACTGGAACATTGTTAAGGTGTTATATAGATAAAGGTACAGTTAATGTAGGTAAGCTCTATGCCCAATTAAGGGGGTCACCTTTAATCTTTATTTGATCTTTTGCATTTCTTACAACATTCACATTGACATCTTGGGGAAGAAAATGGAAAACAAGAACAAAAACAACAAAAGTAAGAAAAAGCCGCCCGAAGTAGCGCCGTAAAAATTAGTCGCAGACATTGAAGTGTACATGTTTACAATTGTTTGTTAAGATTTAATTAATTCTTATGCAAACAGACAAGTGTCACACATCACCTTATGTCACGTTTGTTTAAGCCAAATTACTGACATAATTCGGCTTTTTAAAAGCAAATTGACCACAGACCAGCCGATGAATAAAGTTTACCTGTAGTCGTCATGCGAGTGAACCGTCGCTGTCAGGTGGGCTGCACGCGCTAAAGGTATAAAATTTGTTAAATTAATTTCTGGTGAAACATACTGCCGTATTTGTTGAACAATTCACCAGGAAGCTTAAGGAAAGACTCGACACTAATATTCTCTGAAGAACAGTGATTGAGAGGAATCTTTTATTTGACAACCAATCTTCAAGGTAAGTCCTTTGGATATTTTATAACATTTCACAATTGATATATGTGAACTGATTAATTATAATGATTAATGCGGACTAATTATTTTCATTAAGAAAAAAAAATAAGAAAAAAGAAAAGAAATACAGTGTTATTCATTTCCACACGTTGTGTCCTTTTCCTTTTTGCGAGCACGTTTATTTCAACTAATATTTGTTTCTTAATTAATAACAATGATTAATATAAACTTTATTTTATTCCATAATAACATGCGAATAATACATAGCAAAGTATACATAGGAATTGGAATTGGAAACAAGTTAAACAACTTATATAAATCCTTTTCCATTGAATATCTAAACTAAATCAAGCGTGATGACGTAATTGGTGAATTATTGGGAATTAAAGTACAGACAGTTAATAAGAACTCACAATTACAATGATTTACATCAATTTTTCAATTTTCTTGAGAAAAAAAATCTAGAAAAAAAATAATAAAGAGAAAAATCGTGTTATTCATTTTCACGCGTTCTGTCCGTCCTTTTCCTTTTCCGTGCACGTTTATGAATCAAGATAATATAACCCCAGAAATCACGATCACAAATAGGAAGGTTTGTGTTTTTTTTCTTTTATAAAACTCGTTACGTAGTTACCAGCTACTTCACAGATATCTGGGGCGATAAACCAAGCTCTGTGTATGGAACGATACAAGAGCGTATATTGTAATTACTCATGCGTGGCGTAATTACTAGTGCGTAGTGTAATGGTAGTTACACAGGTACAGACCAGCATTCCATCAGTCAACTCAACGGACAGCAGCCAGTATTTTCATGGAGAGTATGTCGAATGAAGATGAAACTGATTGAATACTTAAATATGTCCTTATATAAGCACCATAACTTTTAACAGGTTAGAGGTTTTTTTACTTAAATATGTCCTTATATAAGCACCATAACTTTTAACAAGTTACAGTTTTTTACTTAAATATGTCCTTATATAAGCACCATAACTTTTAACAGGTTAGAGGTTTTTTTACTTAAATATGTCCTTATATAAGCACCATAACTTTTAACAGGTTACATTTTTTTTTACTTAAATATGTCCTTATATAAGCACCATAACTTTTAACAAGTTACAGTTTTTTTTTAGTGTTTTTTTGTATTCGATGACTTTTCTTCGTTTTAACCATGTATATAACCAATTCTCTCACGGAAATAGATCATTTTAAAAACAATTTTATGAGTTAAACATATATTCTCTTTTCTTCATTTCTTAGACTTTAGCTGGGTTTTCCAAACCACACATTTCCCCATATGCAATTTGTTTTACTTTTAAAGTATCATTTTCATGAAGTTATCATTTATTGTTAAGGTTTTAAGATGTGGAGACATTTGAAATTTAATCTAAAGTTTTTTTTTATTTTAAACCAATTGCGTAACAAGTTTTTCCAACTTAAATTAATCACTTTTATTGTCCTGGGTTGAAGCGCGCGAGGAGTCTTACTTGGTGGGGGTGGGAGGCAATAATATCACCAACAAAGCTATTACGTAAACACTTCAAATTATATATGTATTGTATATACATAATGGTATCAATATGTGAATGAAAATAACAAAGGACCAAGAACATATCCCTGAAGTCCTCCAACGAATATACCCTTTTTTTTACGTTAGTTTGAATTCCATCGCCTAATAGGGTTATTTAGAGCTGAAGCAAACATAGTTGTATATGATTTTGTTTTCTTAAGTGTATGTTAAATGATGACGACGCGACAAGTAATATTTTATCAGGATGATTTGTTTTTCTATTTCAAATCATTTTTTCTTCAAGTACATATTACATACAGTACATCATAAGGCTATGACTAAGTCAAAATATTTCAGTTTTGTTAAAGAAGTGGAAAATTCACACCATAGTTATTGAAATCACAACGCTTTTCATACATCCGATATTGAAAGTAACACTGTACACATGATTCAGACTTGAACCAATATTGTGCATTTTAATTATTTAAGCAGATCGGATCCAACTGCTAACTGACCACCATCGTAAACTCCAACCGTAAAAGTTGTATAGTCACGGCATTGATTGACATGGTTTCTCGATTTTCAAGATTTCAAGAATTTATTTTGCACGTAGTCACACAAATGTTTGAAACAAGATATCACAATAATAAGCAGTTTTTATACATACAGATGAGGGGGGGGGGATATTTCACTTTCGTTAATATAGGACTAAGATATACATCTTTCTGTGGCCATAAGATATCTAGATCCGCGTAGTCCACGTTCAACTGCTCAATCATACGTGTAGCCCAGGTTCAGCTGCTCAATCATGCGCGTAGCCTAGGTTCAGCTGCTCAATCATGCGCGGAATAGTACACTTCCTTTAATATAGAGCTAAAACATAAACCGACCATATCGTTCTTAGTTAATGAGAAATACTTTCTTTTTTCCTTATTTAGATCCACGTAGCGCACGTTCAACTGTTCAATCATGTGCAGATAAATGGATCATAGATATACATATTCATTTATGATAAAAATTAGCTGGTTTATGAAGGCGAGGCTGAACTTTAAACTAGATTTTGATATTTAAAAAAGTGATATTAATCCTTTAGACGTGGAATTAGCCTCCATAGGGCATTCTTGTCGAAAGTTGTTAAATAAGCATTAAATAGCATGAAATAAATAGAAGAGTGACTGGTATCTTTAAACACGTAGCTTCTCAGTCTCCTGAGCTTTGCGATATCTCCAGATTTTAGAGCCAAACATTATTTTTTGACAAACTTGTCAAAAAACAAAAACTAAAAACAGGAAGACAAGATTCAATATTTAAAAAAAACTTTCGGCATCTATTTTTTACAGCAAAATAACTTTCAGGTCTTTGGTCTGCAAATTACTCTTGTTTTGTTAATTTCTTTTGAAATTTAATAAAAGCCATTAATAATTAAATTCATCGACTGTTTCAATCTTTTCTTTATCATCATACTATCTTTCATTCGTATGTATAAAACCATCGTGCCTAGCTATATACGGCTTGCTTGTGAGTTGGCCGGTGTAGCCTCGTGTGAAGATCTGACGTTCCCTATAAATAGCAGACCGAACATTTCTATCTCTTAAATGATAATCTTATGTCAATGTTGACATTCATTGTCATCTTAGATACAGAAATTTTCTGTCTATACACATGGCTATTTGTGTTTCTCAGGAAGACTGTATAGGTGTGGTTGTGTCTTTGAGCAAGGAACTTTATTGCTAAAGACAGCATGCAACGTACCTCATGTATGTTGTTCAGCGAGGTTGCCACTAGTTACTACCAGGAGACCTCAATCGAAATGTCCCTAACTGCTCCTGCCCTAAAAATACAACAGTTTCAACAGATTTCTGTTTTTGTTTAAATAACAGTCAAACCTCTAATTTCTACAATATTCATCGAATATTAACATTTTAAGTAAAATAGCAAGCTCATCTGTTAATAATTTGGAGTTCGATCGAAACAAAAGGGAGACAAAACATGCAGAAGTTACATTACAATAATATTCCATCCTTTCAGATCGCTACTTGTACCAGTTATCGCCGATATTAATCACATTTCCGTACGTACTATAAGTTGAGAAACTGTTAGCTGGATATACATCATTAGCTATTATCAAAAAACTTATTCTATTCCATGAAATAAAATGTTACTACAACCTGTGATTAGGCTAAGGGATTACCATGACCCCTGAATAAGTAATCTTATAACGACGGCAAGTTATCTGTAGTTCGAGATTCGTATACTCTAGTGTAATGTATTGACTGAGAATTTGTGAACATGCAAATTTCAAATATAAAATGTATATTTTTTGCCAGGTATATACAATGGGTCGGAACAACGAATTTGCATCCGAAAACGACACCATCAACATTGAAGAACTAATTAAAAAGTACACATGGAAACGTTTTCTGAAAACCAAACCGCTGCTGCGTCGTCCGTTCTACAGAAAAAGCTGTTTCACTATCGATTTCAACTGGGCATACCTAAATTTCAAACACAGAACCACTAAATTTGACATTCGGGAGGAATTTGTCAGCTCTCATGAAGCCAGATTAGCAACCGGAAATGATGACCCGAACCTCGTGCAACGTCAACAAGAAGGCACTGACGAAAAACATAACAAAAAAGTTCTCTACAAATCGAAGTACGTAAATGATACGCCATTCGACCAAATTCATAAAATCAACACGACACGTGAGACGAAAACATCTCTCAGTGTTGATATTCAGAACACTTTCACAAAGGGCCAAACTTGTGAAATCGGTCTGACAACACCCCCGCAATTTCCCGTCACAGTACAGGCGGGGTTTAGTAAAGAAGTGTCGATCAGCAACAGAAACGGAGAGTCATTTGAGGATACCGTGACCTGGGCGATCAACCATGACGTAAAGGTGGCTAAAGGGCATACTATGATCGCGACAATGTCTGTGTCACAAAAGAACAGAGTAGCCGAATTTGAAATTGAAACGACTATATCCATTTCGGATGGTAAAGACATGCCTATATTTGTACGACGTGTATCAGACAATTCGCAAGTTTATGTGGAGATGTTGAATGATCTTAAATTCGTATTTGAAAATGTGGCGGAGAGTAGTAAGTATGTCGCTCTTAAAAAAGAGGAAAAAGACCCAGGCAGAAATTTGCTGAGACAGAGTGTCGTCATTAAGACAAACGGCACGTGCAAAACTTTGTCGTGGAAGAAACATGACATCTACGTACGGAGTGTACCAACTTCAACTTTAAAATCTGAAAGAAACGAGGATAATTCGCCAGAGGTCGGCGACAGCGCGTCGACATTGTCAGATGTCGGAAACAGCGAGTCGACGTCATCTGAGGTTGGAAATATCGAGTCGACGTCGTCAGGGGTCGGAGATATCGAGTCGACGTCATCTGAGGTTGGAAATATTGAGTTGACGTCGTCAGGGGTCGGAGATAGCGAGTCGACGTCATCTGAGGTTGGAAATATTGAGTTGACGTCGTCAGAGGTCGGAGATAGCGAGTCGACGTCATATGAGGTTGGAAATATTGAGTCGACGTCGTCAGGGGTCGGAGATAGCGAGTCGACGTCATCTGAGGTTGGAAATATTGAGTCGACGTTGTCAGCAGTCGGGGATAGTGAGTGTCAAACGTCTGAAGCAATGTGTCATTTGAAGAAACCTGTTGATAATAATGACATTTGATATCACAAGACAGCGAATTCGACGCAGAACACTGTTCAGGGTTCTCGGAAACGAGGATGACGATAGCAGGATGTATTTTCTCACTTGATTTACCCATGGTTATAGATATGACTGAAGACACGAGTCCTTTCTAAAGAGAAAAGAAAAAAGATATTAGATAAAGGAGGCATATTCTTTAGAATTGGGGGAGATGGATCCGGAATCCAGGAACCTCCCCATAGATCCGGCTCCGGATTACATTTGCATTAATGTTTATTAAATTTTGTGCAGACACCTCGGCAGTGTGGGTGTCATGTCCTTCACGACCCCAGGAAGCTGGAACAAGTAACCTAACAATAATAATTAATAGACTGGCTTTGGAATTATGTCTTTTCTGCACTATGTCAATTACTGATAGATATATTTCATTCAATAACAAATAACTGACTCTTTATTATAACGAAAGAGTAAAGAAGGGAGATAATCGGTATCATCCAAACATCATATTTACAGTTTTAATAAATAAATTACATCTTACAGTTGCTGTTGAATTTCTTTTCGAAACATTTCTTGTGTAGCTTTATTCGACACAATGGCGATATTTTGAATTTTCGTTCGGATTATTGTGATAGCTTATTGTCAGCGGCGTCTAAAAGAATTTAACAATTCTATATTCTCATTTCAACAGAAAATAGTGCAATAATATATCGTTTTGACCAAGCCAAGTGCTTAATAACGATATTGCAAAAGTTATAAATAAAAGTCGTACCTCATTAACTCAAAGTCGACTGGACTGTGCGGAAATTTCGAGTTATCCGAGTATTCGAGTGAAGTGAGTTCGAATATTAAGTGTGAAATTTGGAAAGGGCCGATGAAACACTTCGAATTAAATAGGGTCCACGAGCTATGTTAATTCGAGATGTCGAGGTTCGACTGAAGCTAAAATGTAATATCCAGGCGATTTAGTGCTCAAGATAATAAGTTCGAGGAAACTAATATAGAAAAAAACATTGTTTATCTCCTATAAGTACGGAATTCCTTTGGGGTCGCACATAAATATTTTCATGTTGTGTACATGGGGTCTTCATCTTATTGGCACGGAGCTGATTATCTCGTGCACACTTGTTTTTTTCTTCTTGGCACGAGGTAATTACTCCGGGCTCATAAGAAGATAAAAACTTTTGTCCACGATATGTGTGTCCCCAAAGGGGTTCCGTATAAATGCGCCGACGTAATATACGCTCATAATGATGCACCCGTTATGAAGAGCCATGTCAAATTCCAGAAACTGTTAATAAATATCGACCACGAAACACTGATCAAAGTACATCATGGGTGACACAGGAGTTAATCGACCATTTCACTAACAGACAAGTTCGAGAATAAGTAAAGACCCATCACACACAATTGCCATAATACTTGGCCTTACAGGTTTCATCAATACAACAATAGATCTCAAATGAGATTTCTAAATGTGTATGCATTGATTCAGTACTTCTACGTCCATTGATGTATTAGCGAGGACCGTCGATAATTATAAGCTCAAAAAGATCAAAATACTTCGCTCACAAAGAAAGGCTTTTAGTGGTCATATTCATTGCCGAACATTTCTGAAATAAAACGTCACGTGAACAAATATTATATATTTGTTAGACAAACATATTCCCGATAAAGACATACATGTTAATAAAACTAACAATGGCTACTTCCGTTATTTCTCTGTTTTTTACCGATCGGCAAATTGATTTATTGTTCCGCCTACATAGGGACGAAACTGTTGAAATATCAGGTATAACTGGCAGAGAGTATCATCCGTCCTAAAGCTGCAGGTGGTGTGACTTCCCATTGTACAATACATCAGTCGTAAAGTTGTTTATCCAGGTGTCTCGGTGCTACATAAGAATACGTTATGGGTGATTGGTGTCTTCTGCTCTTTGTCTTGGCGGGAACGTGTGTATCAAACATCCATAGTTCATCAGAAAAACAACTCCTAAATGACCTGTTTCTTACTTATGACAACAGAGCTCTACCTGTTCTCAACAGAAGTCATGCTGTTCACGTTAAACTGGCATTTTATCTCGACACCATTCGAGATCTTGACGAGAAAAACCAAGTGTTGACACTGAAAGGATACTTTATGCTTGCCTGGACTGACCAGTTCCTCGTATGGAACGCGACACAGTATGATAACATTGCATTAACCACGGTACGGTTAAAAGATATCTGGCTTCCTGATATCGGAATTTACAACAGCATAAACTCCTTCGAAACTATATTAGACAGTGAATCTAACATTGGAGTTCCTTCTAACGGTAACTTAGCTTTAGCGCCAGGTAAGGACTTTTCTATACTCTGTGAGGTTTCTGTTTGGAATTACCCATTTGATACTCAGGCGTGTGTGATGAGGGTGGGCCCTAAGTTCACGCATAATTCAATGCAAACAATCACACAATTGTCTGATAAAATGGATTTCTCATTCATGCGTGAAAACTCGGAATGGAAAATAATTTCTTCCGGAATCAAATGTTACGTGTTAAGAACCTCTCCAATGTGTGTGCTTAATGTGACGATTCAGAGAAGATCTGAACACTTTATACTACATTTGGTGACACCGGTCATACTGCTGTCAATCATGAACCCTATGACTTTCCTTATTCCCCCTTTGTCCGGCGAGCGTCTGTCATTTGGAATGGCGTTGTTCCTCAGTTTTTCATTCTTTATTAGCTCAATTTTGGATGATCTACCGGTGGCTCTCAACGAAACCTGCTATTTTACATTATTCGTACAATGCATATTTTGTCTTGGTGGTGTGCAGTGTTGTATAAGTTGTGTGATTACGCGGCTAAGTTTTAGGTCTTGTGATCACCAAGTCCCTCATTGGATACTTCGAGTACTTTGTATATCATGGGACGTGTCAAAACGGACTCAGGACAGAAAAAATGACGATGTAAAGCCGTGTGTGACAAATGACGTCAGAAATGACGTCATAGTTGAAGGTCGCATCAAAGCCTTTACCTGGACAGAGGTGATGCTGAAGCTAGACCTCGTGATGTTTATAGTGTTTAATGTCCTCACATTTGTTACCATCACAACGGTACTCATTATGATTGTACCATAGGATAATACCTGTTTAGACATGTAACTCAAGCACACCCATGAATATTTCTCTGTACTTAATTGCTCACTTTAGCAAAATATGAAATACTTTTCTAATTACACAAAGCATGGAAACCCACCTTTCAAACACAGAGGCATACCGTAAGGGATGTCTTGATCTCCAATCACCATGTTCAGTGGTACCTAATTTTATTCTTTCGTAAACAATTGCAGGGCTTTCTACTCCAGCTGCAAGAAGAGGTCATCTTAATATTCTTGTATTTTTTCAAAAGTAGAAATCAGTATGAAAGGTTCTTTCCCGTGCCATTATGTGCACTGAAATTATTTATGTTTAACAGTTTTTTTTAAAGATTGTACACAAGACATACAAGACATCAACATTAGATACTGTACACCGAAACAGTTAATTAAACTTATCACACAGCTGTTTCGTCCTTCCGGGACTCGTAGGCGATGCTAAGGGTCTAGCTTCTGAAGCCTAGGAGGCGACTGAGCATTCAGGTTACGGCAAATCTCCGACTGAAAACTACCAACACCTGCAATCTCGAAGATTGTACAAAAGACACACATATTATTACAAATTTTCAGTTTTTTTTGTTTATTCTTTTTATCGGACAGAACTGACACAGCATACAAAAAAGGTGTTATGATATCACTTGTCAACCTTAAATCATGAAACTATTGGGAACAAAATTTATGACTCGCCGCCATTTGTAATAATTTGTGTAACACTTGCTGCAAAATATCAATTGCATACAGGAACGACAACAAAATTGTTCAAAAAGACACATAAATGAACAGTACCTTTTAAAACAAATAAGGGTTTAGATATCACAGAGCCAAACAATGAATTAAACTGCATCATACAGCTGTTTCTTCCCTCTAGGACTCGTCAGTGATACTATGGGCCGAATTTAGGAAGAACATTTATATTATAAAATCTATATGGGGCAATGCACTAACACCATTCAATAAATTTAATAATTTTCATGTCTGATAAGAACGTCATGTACGCGTGTATATTCTAAACCATTCGAATCAAATCATTCGAGTGAAAAAAACCCGTGACATGTAGGTTATTTATTTATTGACGTATGTCGATAAATATAAAATGTGTTCATTATCTTTCATTTGTTACTCTTACGGAATTCATTATTCATTCTGTTGATTCGCTTTTTCTTTTTCTAAGATACAACAGATAAATAAAGATAAAATGGATTGAATGGCATAAATACTACAAAATACAAAAATAGTCTCTAAAACCGTGTGTTTGTTCCAAATTCCCGTATTCCATGTTAATACAGTGAATGACCAAGAGCAAAGCAAAACCAAATTCACTCATTTCTGAATTTAATAACCTTTGCTAGAATATTCTTGATGCTCGTTTTCCTAATTTCGGATCAAATTGTACAAAACATCCATACTTATCATATCTATTAAGTATTTCTTTGTTTTCCAGATCTTTGACCAGCGTTACTGCTGACAGACTACAGAGTTTTGGACATAGTTTATAATGAAAATAATTCTTCATTTACCTTCAAGTCTGTAAAGATTCTGTTGATTCACCTTAAGTCAAAGATAAAACAGAAGAATAAAATGGAAAAAAATAAATACTATAGAATACTAAATATTCCCTTAAATTGTATACTTATTCCAAATCCTGTATTCTATGCTAACAGAATGACTAATAGGAAAGCAAAATCACGTTAATTCATTTCTTAATTATTCAATCTCCGCTAAAGTATTATCGATATGTATTTATCAAATTTTATTGTACAAGAAACTTCCATATCTATTAATTTTCATATCTGTTATTTTTGTATTGTTTAAATAGATATTATTATATTTGATTTACTTAATATGTAGAAATTAAATTTGAATTTGATGTATATTCGTTATATATCTTGACACATTTGAACTTTGTATGACACAAGAAAGAAGGATACTACGGCGACGACTGAAGAAAGGGGTCTGACACAGTTCTGGCGTGTTTGTCGTATACAGTTAAAAGGAAATCTAATAGTTCTGTATCCTTGCTGGCAAAACTGAATAAGCAATATCATTGAGACGTTTGTTTCTGTTGAAAAAAAGCATTGTACTTTCAGCAATCGTTCTATTACTAACATCTCCTTGTTTTATAAATGTCTGATCAGCGTTTATGTTGACAGACTACAGAGCTTTAAACATGTTTATAATAAAAATAGTTCTTCATTCACGTTCAAGTCTGTAAACATTGAAATAGCTGATTAAGGTATTTATCGTTGAAACTTTGATGACGTCCAGGTACAGAGTATGAATAAAAAAGTAAGTACATCTTCTACAATCGGATGAAAGAACATTTGAATTTCGTAAGCAATGTAGATATTAAACAATACTAAACAGTCTATGAAACGTTCCTTTACACCTGGGAATTGAATATTAATTTCGAATATTGAAATTACGAACTTCATAGTCCATTTCATACAGACCTTTACATTTGTCCCAGAGATGTCAGAATTAGTATGGACATTTGTAATTCATTTTCACTCAGGAAAACAAAACAGATTACTCTTTATTTATCCCTAAACTTCTTCAGTTTATTCAAGTATAGTTACGGATATACATGTTGGACAGGTGTTGAGAACTATAAGAGACACTCATCTTCACTCTGGTTTGCCGAATGGCATTGGTCTGTGTACTGGAATATCTGACGAATGTGTGGTATGTATTTTCATGTGATAAAGAACTATTGAAGGAATAATAAGCATAAGGATGATGGTCGGATGACGTACTGGTAATGTATTGTCTTTCACCTGACGTACGGGTTTGATTCCCCGATCGAACGTGAACAAAGATGGAGGCCACCCGTCCGACCACGTGCGTTTTCCCAGGATACTCCAATTTCCTCCCGCACTTCCATCCGGGTCAAAAACAGCTTTTCATATAAGCTTAAAGATTGTTTTGCATATGTTGTGAAATAAATAAAATTTATATTTATGAGTATTATGGATATTTTAGTTTCTATTGTATCAAACACATTATAATGACATAAAACAGCAAATACAAATTTTATTTCAATTCCGCATCATAAATTTTACCTGAAAGCATTGAACGATAAAGAAAATAAATAAAATAAACTGGAACAGTAAATTAGCATATTGAAAGGTTAGTTAAAAGATCATGCTTTGAAAACATGACATTTTTTATTGTTGTTGTTGTCAAGATTGTAAGATATAAAGTTTTTATTAAGTTACAAAGTATTGGAGACCTATGATTTCGATAATTTCAAATCAGTTCAATGATGCCGTTACGGTATTATATAGTTTTCTCACAACAAAACAAAATGGTTATCCCCCTTCTTCTTAATACCAATCATTTATTCACAAGCAATTGAATCCTTGAAGACACAACAGCATTTTCTGTATATACTATAAACACCTATAGTTACCTCCAGCATCAGCAACAGGAACAGTTTACCTATAAAACGTGATAATCTTTATTAACTTATATCTCAAGCCCAGCGCGTCATCCCTCTTTTATTCAGGAATCTCCGTGTAAGTCTTTAGTTTGTTTTTATCTTTAAAAAGTTCCATTGATTTTAAGTTTGAATTTTCATTATTTTAGTCTATACGTCTGCTATCAACATACAGCGAGAATTTTTGATATTATGAATACATCATTGTCTATATATGGAAAATTCCTAACTTATACTCTAATTTCTTGTAATAGTGTTTTAACTTCCCTGTTTTATAAATCAGTGATTTTTGGAAGACGGACATTTTGAAATGGTATGTTTTACCAAATTTAGGCTATGGAAATAGATAAATATTTTATCAATATTTTAAACTTGACTTTTCCTCGCCACAGACAACTCAGAGCCCTGAAGTCGCCATGATTTGACTTGTCAAAAGCTAGAAATTCTGTGCGTTACGATTTATCAAGAGAAAACAAAATTGATCAGTTTAAACTTTCTGGAAGAGATTATTTTACCAACTGATATCAACCTGATATAGCTATATCTATATTAAGCACAAACAGCGATTGAAAACTGTTTTGACGATCTTTCGAAAACGTCTGTTTCCCTTGATCAAGCAAAAATTCCAATTACCGAGTCTCGACGAAAATGAACTATTCGGCGACAGGACGAAAGTGTAAAGTCAAAGCGCATTTTCGTCTCTATATCAATCTGGCTGTAAAAATGGATAATTTAGATGACGCAGCTGTTGTCCACTTCGTCTACTGTTTTCCTGCAGATAAACATCTCCTTATCGTGCCCATTGTTACGTGATTACAGAGTGTCTGCGTGTTAGAATCTTTGATGTTTGATCATTTGACAAATTCGTTTTTTCATTAAAAAACGAAAGGTTTAGTAATATCCCTTGAAAATATTCGAATGACATGATTGTGTCTGACGCTTCTGATAATAATCGGACCTTGTAGTTATGTCATATAAGATACACTACAGCACGTTCAGAATAACTGCCTTTCAAATCAGATCCTAAACCAAAGTTTTCTCGAATTTTAGCGATTTTAAAAATCTCTCAGCCCTAATAATTTCTGGAAAATTTGCAGCGGGGGAATTTCAAGTACCAATTCATCATTACACTATGAATAGAATCTGTTACGATAGACACAAGAGAAAGGTAGCTAATATCAAAAATAAATTTCTTTTATTCAAACCCCTAATTTTTCCAAGATTTGAAAAAAAAGATCTGTTGATAATGTTACTAGATAGTCCATTACCTCGGAGATTCCTCCCGTTAAGAGTCAGTCAAAACTGTGTGACGTATTTTTTATATTCAAAATAAGCAGACACTATATTTGAAATATAAAAATACTTTAGTTATCTTAAATTTAATCTTCAATATACAAGTTTCATTTACGCGTTTACCATAAATCAGAAATACGTAGGACTACAAATAAAGAAAAACAAAATCCGAAGATTGAAACTTATAACGAAACCTTATTCGGAAATGACTAACTCGAAAGAAAGTTATTGTCAGGAACGCCTAGAAAATATCCTTTGATAAACAAGATACGTGTATGAAATGAATTAGAAAGCATTGTTGCAAAACACTACAATAATGTATATCGGTATGCAACTAGAGAGACAAATACCACAATAAGATAAAAATAGATATAATATATTTCATAGAGTTGTAAGAAAATTGATATACCATAAAACAAAACATGGTTATTCTTTCAACGATTTATTAAAATTTCTGTTAAGAAAAAAGTAACATATTTCAAGTTGTCATAGTTTTCATATACAACACTGTACAACAAACATATCAATTTTACATTATTATAACTATTTTTATTCCTTATATACCAATGTACTATATACAAGTAAATCTATATTAACGGATTTATTCAAACATGAAACACTTTTAAAAAGTCTCTGTGAGATATGTAATAAGAATCAATGATTTTATAACAATGAAAAATAAAAAACAGATCATGTTTAACTTAGATCCTAAGGCCATCCAATCAAAATCTACGTTTTCACAAGGTCGTTCATCAGTCTTGATATTTTTGGCTATATCACCTTCATTATCTCCTTTAGATAATTCCTCTACGATGATGACCGGATCAGGGTAAATTTTTCTATTCTGTTTCTGTGTGAGGAAAAGGATTTTTTCAAGCTTCATCCACCAACTTTTTTCACTAACATGCTTTGTTCTTGCAGCAAGACGTAGAGTGATATTTGACACACATAGCTCCAGCCCTCCTATGCAGAATTGCACTATCAGATAAACTGTCAGAAGACATGTTTCAGTTGAGGTCACAGGAAGTGATTCCTTTACGGGTCCAATGAATACAGCAAAGGCTAGGAATATTGCTACCCCGAATGAAGTGTTCTCTCCTGAATTGATAGGAATCACGAATATAAAACAGTTCATGTATGACAAAAGTACAAGTGGTATAAGCGTGTGAACGATCTGATAAAATGGCCGCCTTTTTATCTCTATATTGAATGACACACGAGAGTTATACGACGGTGGAATCGTGCTCACTGATGTCGATGACCCAAGAAATTCCCATTCTGTGTTCAGCTCTTTAGAAACCACGGCTATATCATCCCTTACCGAACTAAATATTTGTTCGGTAGGTCCTCTGAGCCATGATATAAGACTTATGTCGCATTCCTGTTTGTCGAATGGATATTTTCGAACTGAGATTGGACATGATGTTGCCATTGATACATCCGGACACCAATTCACTGTTCCATCAGGAAGGATCTGAGCACCAGATATGCTTTTAACTATAGCATTTCTGTCATCATTAGAATTCAAGATAGTCACGGCGGGAAGCCAAATCATAGAGGGACTCACAATTATACTAGAGACTTGATATTCACTCTCATTCCATACTAAAAGTTCATTCTTCCAAGAAAAAGAAAACCATCCCCGTGTTAGTATCTCTTGACTTTCCTCTGTAACTTCAAACGACATCAGAAAGTAAGAGGCAGCAATGACAACGGGAGCATTGGGATCTGTCACGGGTCTGGCATGTTTGTTGTAACCGGGATCGTTAAAGAGATGGTTCAGCAGATCTGTTTCCGTGTTGGTAACACCAAACGCTAAGTCAAAAACCCACAACAGAACGAGCAATACCAACGACACGTTCATGTCTTCTGTGAATGGTATGGTACGTCAAGGACTCGTCCAACTGTTCTCAAAGCGTTAGAAGTGACACACTACTGTGGTTTGACTTTATATATATATACTTTTCATACCGGATCAATCGATACCTCTTTAACCTTTAATGCCTTGTATTATATGGATTGCTAATGTACCTATTAATTGTTTTATAGAAGTAACGCCCAGATGAATTGAAAGGTAAACGCGCGCCTGTCTATTGCTGTCTTTGCTGAATGACACGTGTTTACAAAACTATTACCTAAGGTTAAAATCTACAATGAGAACAATCGTCTTTATGTACAATAACGTTTAAAGTTTCGTTACCTAAGGTTAAAATCTACAATGAGAACAATCGTCTTTATGTACAATAGCGTTTAAAGTTTCGTAAGCAATGTAGATCAAATAAAATGCTTCCCATCTTATCATCTATCCCGAACACGGGTACTTGATAACAAATATTAGATAGTCACATACCTAATTGTCTTATTCAGAGCTCTGCATTTGCCACAGTTTATAAACACATTAATCTAATTGAAATGACTTGCAAACGTGTTTACTCTACAAACTTCAGCTGTTAAATTCCAGACAAGAAGCATGGAACTTTTATTACTAAAACTTGGAATTGCTGTTTACTTTAATATCTTACAGAAAAATAATGCTTTGTACAACGGAAACATAAATTAAAAGGACAAGTTAGCTATACAGATAAGATAGCAAAATTATTGTATAATCTATACTTGTACACGAGATAAGCTATAGGTACTGAATCTAATTATAATATGCAAATAAGCAAAGAAAATCTGTGAAAAGATAGGGAATTTATCCCAATTTTTTTCAATGAGGACATTACGCTCTTGATACGGATACGTTCACAAGAAGCCTATGTCCACAAATGATGTGATCATTCAATAACACTTTTAGAGTGCAGTCACATTCAAATATAATGACTATAAAGTTGTTATTTTCAAGCAGTTATGTCTTCTAAAATGACATCCTACGTCTGATTATTATGGGGTTTTATTGCTGGTATAGAAAACACTGTCAAAATGCCTGTTCAAATTGACGGTTGGGTTATACTGTCAATAATATATCATCTGTCTTATTACAAACGTGTTAAAACTTAATATATCATATTGTACTAGCAATATCAAAATAGAATGGTTTACTGAAAAGCACTGTTACTCATACAGACATAAGATTTCAAGAAATATATGTATATGTACATTCACAGTCACAGCGACAGGTTATTAAAATCAGAAATACATTGATCCATGCTGAACTCAACACTTCGAGAATATTTGTTACCATGAAAATCTGCGCACAGTTCAATAACACTTGCTTATTTGTCTCCTAACCGAGGTGAATGAAAAACTCTTTAATGTTATTAACTGGATATATCATCGTTTTCCCCGACGATAACAGTATCAGGTACATGTGTTACCATTTCTATCTAGGATTATAGATGATCGCTGAGCATATGCCACTTCCCAAAGTCACAGATTAAAATCAATCTAACGTTACAAAAGATGCTGGGTTATTTCTAAATGCCTAGAGGTACGAATATAAGACATCGTTGCTAGTAAATTGATGCCAAATCTCATCTTTCATAGTTTCAAAATGAAATTAATTTTTATTCATTATAAATGCCTGCACAATATTATCTGTAGGCTGTTGATTTCATCTTATTGTCAAGATATGATTATTAAAGTAATGTTATAAGCTACAAGGGAAATCTTTAGAAAGATAATGTAAGATAAATTCTAAGAAACAAAACGGTTTTTAAACACAGCAGTTGATGAATGGTTCAATTTGCGTGTTTCGAAAAATTTTCACTAAGAAAAACAAGCAACCAAAACACAACAAAAATCAAACCAAAAAAAACCCGAAAAATTGTAAAGCAAAAATTCAAGACCGAAAAAAGGCTATTTTCACCTCCAGAAAGCCGACATTCCTGTGATATAACCATTTTGCTAGTTGTTTTGTTTCCACCCCTGACCATTTTTACAGAAGCAGTAAATTACCAGGTATCACGAAAGCTGATCCCGCACAAAGTGTCTGTTTACAGTTCATATATAAAGAGTGTCAACAATGGAAACAGATAGTTTGACGTCTTTGTTTGGTCAATGGCTCGTAATACACAAGTACAAGTAGGTTTTGTGGAGATGTACAGAATGATAATTAATGTAATGGCCATCACAAAAGTACACTTAGAACCTATTGAATTTATTCATATAATCAATCGAATTTGCTCAAAACATTATTGGATTTTGTTATGAAAGAAATTGGATTTGGTTATAAAACGCCATATTATGTCTTACCATTAGTAACCAGGCAACCACAAGTTGCGACGTCTGTACCGTGCACGTGAGTTTTTGTTCTACCTCAGTGATGTAACAGAAGAGGACTCAAGATGGAACGATACACGAATACTCATATGACCTCGTTATGATATCTACGTGAAAAGTTGTTAGATGTATTTCGTGTGGACCATGAAATGTTTTGGAGTGCCAAAATGAAGAGGATTGGGAGATATTTAGTGATGAAAATTATGCTTATAATCACATTGCAAGAGTATTGAATCTAGTTTTCCACAATATATTGAAAAATCAATAAAAACTTATTAAGTAAATCATAATCGAATATTGGATGACGTTAATAGCTTAAAAATGTAATCAAAATGCCGACTTACGTTTTACTTATCCCTCACTCAAACAGACAGTCGGCAGTACATATTTTGATCTTGAACTGCCTGAGATTAATAGAATCCTTCACCCCCTTTTGGGTGAGACAGAGGGATCTCAACCCGAGGGGGGATTATTAAGTTGTCAAACACGAGGCTTGGAATTTAACATTAAAGTTTGCTTTTCTTTCTCCTCAAACACACATCTTCACACCAAGTTTTGTGTTAGCTCAAACAAAGCCTGGTGTTTTGAAAAACATATTTATGTAGCTGACATTAAGGTGTCTTTCTGAAAAAGAAGTATGTATGGCCGCCGAATGACCCAAATTATTACTCCTTCTTATCCATATATCAATGTTGCAAAGATGCAATTTAGAATAACATGAATTTTAATGTCCGCCAACGAGTAATACTATAGGGATCAAGCAAATCGCGTTTCTTTCTATATATACCATATTTCGCGGTACGATAACATGATCGCGAGAAATTTTATATGTGAATTAATGAGATACGTGTGTATAAGATGTAGATTTGAGTTGAGATCGCGAAATTTTAATTCAGTAAAATATAATTTACTTCTTGTTTAAAGGAAATCGCGAAAATCTTCACCGTTAAACATTATCAGCCATACGCTATTAAGCCTTTCAAACCAAATGACTGGCTTTGAAAATTGAAAGCAAATAATATCAAAATGTAACCAAAGACATGTTTTAAGTAAAACACGTTATTTCTTACATCATCTCTCTTTTCATCGTATGACTCATCAGTCTTTATGTGAACGCGTTGCATGCACGTGAAGATAACACATTTAAACAGTTACGTAAATAACCCTTTAATCGTCTGAAAAACATTGATTTTGTTATGAATACAATTCGATTCAGTTATAAAACGAAAATCTACTACTGACCATTAGTAGCCTGACAACCAGGAGTGTTGACATCAGTAGCGTCCACGTGAGTTTTTGTTATGATGTGCGGTGATTTAACAATGATGACCTTGACTGTATCGTACACATCGGATGTCCAGCATACCAACAATGGTTGTAGTTGTGTTTAATATTTTTAAACGACAGATATTAAGATGAAATAGGTTTTGTTTCGTGCATTAATTTGTTTTATTGTGTTTAAATTCAAAACTTGACGAAATGTCGTAAGAAACATTGCTTTCAAATTTTATAAAATAAAAACAGATGTCTAACACCTCCACTTGCAGTCTGGCAACGAATAGTTGACATCAGCGCTGCGCACGCGAGTTTTAGGTTCTTTACTTTACAAAGGAAAACTAGATGGAAACAACCTGTTTTCTGGCTCGGATATTTACAGGATCAGATTTGGTATAAAATATAGTTACTAATATATTTTTGAAAAAAAAAATCTATGATAAACGTTCATTGAAAAACCTCCAAAAAATTGATGTTTTCTCATTGTATTTTTACAATGATATTTATTTATCTAATATTTTATAGAGACACAAGAGAATAATTTCTTTCAATATGCAATTAGAGCAAAGCTCAATTCAGATAGTATAGAACTCGTCAGTGATGATGAGGGCCTAAATTTTGAAATCTAAGACGCGACAAAATTGATCGGGAAAAATATCAAAATTTAGATTGAGAGATACACTGGCTTTATAATTGAATGAAAGCTTTAACATTTACCAATCATTACCAAAACATGTTGTAAATATATACGTTAAGATTTCCGCATGTTTTGCATTATTTCTAGATGACGGTAAACAATCTTTATCTTAATATCAACATTTGCGATTAATCTTGAACATACGGTTTTGCCATTACTTATAATGTCACAAAATTTTATATAACCATGGTTTAAATTTGAACATCTATATGTATGTTACATGATACATATATATGCAAAAAGTAAATAAAACATCAATTGAAAAATTTGTTCTTGGAAGTATTTTGTTGTTGTTCGTGTTTTCAATGACTGCAGCTACTGATTACATAATACTATTGTGGTTGTCAAATTTAAATGTAATGAGTGTTATTCACTCTCCCTGCATCGAGGTGTGTTTACAACCAGTAACTACATGAGATGCGAATGCTCACAAAGCAATATGTAGTTAACCCAATCAAAACAATCTGTATGTTTGTTGAAACCCGTGAAAAAAATTACATCCGATGTTTTCAGATGCGATGAAACAGTCGTTTTAGACATGAAAACGTCCATAACGATAAAACCCATAAATTAAACTTTAAACAAATTGCTTAACAATTTTAGCAGAAACATCAGGAAAATGTGTACAGTGTGGGATTCCAGGAAAAATAATTCAAATAGTAACAGATTATAAACAGTATCATTGGGCCAACTCATCATACTTAAAACGTATTTATAAATTATAACTATAATTGTAATATAGATAATTCGCTTTGTTATATTTTTATCAGCCAGTCATATTAAGCTAAATTCTTTCCTAGTAAACAGATTTTTTCTCAAAACAATGACAAACTCCTGCATATCTATACTGTCACTCTCCCTAATTTAGAGTGCTCAAGATTTCGTTATCATTTTAGCACGGTTGCTTTGATAGGCGTCTTGTCTGCAAACAACTTAAAGTCAGACGAGATATGTTTTATGTTTCCGAAGAGGTTAAAGACGTTATGTTTACGTGTTATGAAAATTCTGTTAAAACAAGTATGTTATTGATATCGAAAAAGCAATTGCCAAGCCAACGAAAACGTCACCGATTTCTAATTCTGTTGTGTTAAAACATGTTACGTATGAAAGCAAAGACGACACATGGTGCACATCTGTTAAAGACTCTGCCTATGTACCGCAACCCCTAAATGAATTAACAAATTACAGCCCCATATCATTAAAGATATCTGGAGATGAAGAAATGCAACGTGTTTTAAGAATGATCAATGCTTACACGATGCTTTATATTTTTATATTTGTACATGAAAATTAGGTTGGAAACATTCTGTATTCGATGCATTTTTGTTTTTTGGTATTGCTCTTGCCTGAATTTAGTACCACAGTTCAAGTATATATTCAAAACATGTACATAGTAATCTGCGACGTTCTTTATGGTTTATTTATTGGTAAGTTCCAGTAACATTCTTTTTTAATATCTTTGAATATCTCTTCACAAAAAATTATAAATACATCGGAAAATTATTATCACATCATTATTAAGTAGAACCCAGTTTAACAGAAATTGATATGAAATACGAATTTAAAAATAAAGGTTTAAACACACAAAGACATATTAAGAAACCAATAGAAAACACCGTTCGCATTGATCACACTGATAATTGTACCATCTGATAATAGTTTTCTTATGTCATCGATGAAGACGGATGAAGAATTATCAAATTCAGTATTCCTGATGCCTCATTAGCAAAATGTAATTAATATCTAACTGAAATGTTACTGAAATAAGGATATCATAAAGATCTAGTTTAACATTCCTTGACAATAGACCTTTATTGTTTTACTGTTCAAACGGTGTTGAATTGAATTCCACCACTGACTAAAATTGACAGGACCACACTATATTTACATGTATATTAAACAATCACTTGCAAACAAGATTATTATATTTCACTTTCAGGGTAGATCAAATACATTAGATCTATAATAACTAAAAGAAGTTAGCAATTTAAAATCGAATGAAAACAAAACAATTCTTAATACTACTTAATTCTGGTGGCCAGACCGCACTCGATTTGCAAACAGGTGGCTGTGCCTTTAGATGAGGCATGCAATATGAACATTGACTGCAAAACTATTACTTTACATGTAAATCAAAGCTTTTGATGACTAACAAAGGAAACCCCATCAACATATATCATCTTAATAGCTGAACGTATCATAGTTGTACAATCATTCAGCTTACCCATTGCTTCACGTTAATACATTTTTACATTTAATGATTTTATGAAATTTATACCTGTAAAGTACTTATACTTCAATAAAGAGTGTAGATTGTACATCAAATTTATACCTATACTGTACTTATACTTCAATAAAGAGTGTAGATTGTACATCAAATTTATACCTATACTGTACTTATACATCAATAAAGAGTGTAGATTGTACATCAAATTTATACCTATACCTATGTACTTATACTTCAATAAAGAGTGTAGATTGTACATCAAATTTATACCTATACTGTACTTATACATCAATAAAGAGTGTAGATTGTACATCAAATTTATACCTATACTGTACTTATACTGTAGTTATATTTCAATAAAGAGTGTAGATTGTACATCAAATTTATACCTATACTGTACTTATACTACATCAATAAAGAGTGTAGATTGTACAACAAATTTATACCTATACTGTACTTATACATCAATAAAGAGTGTAGATTGTACATCAAATTTATACCTATACTGTAGTTATATTTCAATAAAGAGTGTAGATTGTACATCAAATTTATACCTATACTGTACTTATACATCAATAAAGAGTGTAGATTGTACATCAAATTTATACCTATACTGTACTTATACATCAATAAAGAGTGTAGATTGTACATCAAATTTATACCTATACTGTACTTATACATCAATAAAGAGTGTAGATTGTACATCAAATTTATACCTATACTGTAGTTATATTTCAATAAAGAGTGTAGATTGTACATCAAATTTATAACTATACTGTGCTTATACATCAATAAAGAGTGTAGATTGTACATCAAATTTATACCTATACTGTACTTATACATCAATAAAGAGTGTAGATTGTACATCAAATTTATACCTATACTGTACTTATACATCAATAAAGAGTGTAGATTGTACATCAAATTTATACCTATACTGTAGTTATATTTCAATAAAGAGTGTAGATTGTACATCAAATTTATACCTATACTGTACTTATACATCAATAAAGAGTGTAGATTGTACATCAAATTTATACCTATACTGTGCTTATACATCAATAAAGAGTGTAGATTGTACATCAAATTTATACCTATACTGTACTTATATTTCAATAAAGAGTGTAGATTGTACATCAAATTTATACCTATACTGTAGTTATATTTCAATAAAGAGTGTAGATTGTACATCAAATTTATACCTATACTGTACTTATACATCAATAAAGAGTGTAGATTGTACATCAAATTTATACCTATACTGTGCTTATACATCAATAAAGAGTGTAGATTGTACATCAAATTTATACCTATACTGTACTTATACTTCAATAAAGAGTGTAGATTGTACATCAAATTTATACCTATACTGTACTTATATTTCAATAAAGAATGTAGATAATACATGTACTGTATTATAACAAAGCAAACACTCTATAAACACAGTTTTACCTGCATTTACTGTGATTTAAAGAAAACAACTAAATAATATCAAAATAGCTTTAATTAACACGCCAACCTTTATATATACCAATCATCTCTACGTATAATATATTGGTAATATAATTGACAAATGAAACGGTGCCTTAATTGGACTAAATGCTTAGATTTCGTTTTTTCCCATGCGTTTGATTTCGGGCAAGCATTGTAATACTTAAGATTAGACTCTTCACAAAATTATAACACTGAGAGAAATTGATAAAGATTATCAGCTTCAAACTAAAGTTTGTCGACACTTGCTGTTACGTCTACCACTCATCGTTGATATGATCGGAAAATTCATCACGTGACTATTCGGGGCCTCATTTTAACCCGCCGTTTTGATATGATTTCTGAATACAATTGACGTATAATTATTTAATGAGCCAAAACCTAATTCGCCAGCCATGTTTCAAAATTTGTGTTTAAAAAATGGCCCCTTGTTTCATGCTATACGCGTGACAGAGCGAAATAAATAAATTTGAATTAAACTGAATTTAAAATTGCATGAGCAAAGACATTGTTTACACTCTACGAACGATAATGATATGAATTAGTGTTCGGTCGATCCTATTTTAATAAAAAAAAATTTGACGTTGTTAACACAGCAGTTTTGCAAAATTTCAAATGTTTTAATTAGCAGAAAGTACACAACTATAAGAGCTATTCAGATTTTATAATGATTTTTTTATTAGTTATAAAATGAATATCTAACCGTTTATAAATGACGATAACCACTCATTATCTCTTTACCTGTATCATATAATTATTAAGAGTACAACGCTAGTGATCACGAGAACTGTAAAAGACTCAAACATGACAACCATTATAAGATTCATTTGATGGAGAACATCCGACCATGTCAGGTCCGGAATCCCATTCGCATGTGAATTGTCGGTTTCTTTTGCTGGCACATCCCCATCTGTAGCAATGCTTACTTTTTTATTTCCGTTTAGACAAGCCCGTTGCACGTAGGACCAATTTAGGTAATGGGTAATTCAATGGTCTTAGACCGAAAGGAATCTTTACAGCACTTGAACAACATTGCACGCCACCAAACCAGAACATTATTTGAACAAAGAGCGCAAAGTAACAAGTTTCGTTAGACGCGATTGGCAATTCGTTTGCTATAGTCCCCAACATCAGCGAAAAACTCAGGAACAAAGACATAGCGAAAAAAAGTCTTTCTCCGGATGCGCAAGGAATGAGGAAAGTAAACGGGTTCGTGATTGCGAGTAGAGTTACGGGTAGTACTGTACGTATCAGACACTTGCTGGGTTTCCTCTTCACTGTTATACTGGTATTATAAATTGACATTTGGTCAGTATAGCACCATATGTAGGACTTGTTAAATGACCACTCGGAATTTTCACGGTAAAAGTTAGCGCGAATTTTGTCGTGGTCAGGATAGCTAATCTGCATCGAAGGAAGCGAATAGGTAGGACCAATATTGAATAAACATGTCTGTGTATCAAAAGAATATTTTCTGATCGATATGTCACACAGTGTGGTGTAAAGTGATGCACTTCTCCTGTTTATACTTTCGTTGTTGTTTACACGTATTTTATCATGACTGTTAGGTAATGATTCAGAACCAGACACTGAGTTATATAAAGCAACATCGGGGACCCATATATCTGATAAGGATGACAACACCATATCTGTCCCATTGTAACGATTGGGGTCCCATACAAGTGACAGATCAGTCCATACAAACGTGAAGTATCCTTTTGTGTAAAATACCTGATTCTTTTCGTCTATTTGCGTTATTTTCATCAGGGAGTATCCTATCTGTATTTCCACAGGTTCACTTTTATTAAGAGTATTCGTCTTCCGTATCCGCCCATTAGATGTTGGACCAAAGTCTGCTCAGATGGAATATCTTTACTCCACGAACCGACGATCGACGTGAACAAAATGATGGCTATTCTACATATAGCCATCATAGATCTATGGATTATACGGTCTCAAATCTTCAAACAATGGCTCTTTGTCTTCGATTTGATTGTGAAGTTCATTGCATGTTTTGATGGGAAAACTGCACTGTCTTGGATTCAAGTTATGGACTAGTTCGTCAAAAGGTGGTAAACTGGTTTACGCTGAGTAATTACGCAGATGTAATCATTTGTTCAATGTCCATATGCAAATAGAATCAATTGAGTTTGTAATGACAACAGAAATGTAAATGAATACCAGAGACGAATGCAGAGCTTGCCCTTCCAGTAAATGTTTCTGCTAAAACAAATACTGTTCTCTCCAAGGATTTAAGTTATCATAGCAATAGGTACGAATGCCAGTGTCTTTATCATACAACCTTACACATATTTTATCTGACACGAAATATATGATAACGAAATATGAATCATTTCCTATACACTGTACACCACAACCAACACCATCAAGGTGTAAATGATATCCTACAACTGTTTTGAAATAGAAAATGAATGGAAAACAAGAGACCCTTAAATCTTAAAGGTGAGTGTATATCTATACCTAAGTTAATAGCAGTAGTAGTAATTGAATCATTGAAACAATTATGAAACTTTCAGCCCATCAAGTTAAAAAACAACCTTCAGTTTCTTAACATTTCAGTTCAAATGAACCAGTGAAACTGGAGGAAATACATGAAATAGGTTTCGAAATGAGGCCGTATTGAATTTGTGGCAAGCGCGAAAAATACTTAGTCAAAACGATTTCGGTAGCATTTTAGGCATGTTCAGTTCAATCCAACGGATGCAACTTTCGATGAAGTGTAAGAAATAGGTGCTATCCAGAAAAACTATTACCGCATAATCAGGGTACAAAATGGCTGCCTTGGCTGTTATGTTGATAGTATTTACATGGACGAAAAATATCAACTCTTTGTTTGTTTCCCTACTTAACAAAAATAGGACATGGTGGCCATGTTGGATTTCGAACTAACTTGTCATGACTATACCAAGATCATTTCGGGAGAGTTTGAGCTGAATCCCACTGAAGGACCTGAGAAGAAGATGAAAATCTGAAAAGTTTGCGCACGGTACGGGACGACAGTCGAAATACGAGGTCATCTTAATCCTTTGGGTCAGATGAACAAGTGAAAGAGATCAGATATTTTTTTCAACTTGTTTTTTTAAAGTTGGTACTATTTCCGCTTGAGACTTTACCGTTGTATTAAACTAATTGGAGATATTTGATGTGGTGTGATATGCGAAGCGTAACGAGGACATATTCTCTGTATTTGGCCTTTGAATATGAAGCAATAACGAATGTCGTATGATAGAGTCATTTTATTTGAAACAATTAGTCAACCATTTTCCCATACGGAAATCCTTTGGTGCGTCTTTGATCAATTAA
This sequence comes from Ylistrum balloti, assembly GCF_031769215.1. Classification (NCBI taxonomy): domain Eukaryota; kingdom Metazoa; phylum Mollusca; class Bivalvia; order Pectinida; family Pectinidae; genus Ylistrum; species Ylistrum balloti. Next base: position 220,143 of record NW_026782032.1, read on the forward strand.
TGGTGTGGTCGGGGTGAGGTGTCTAAAACAGCTGTTACTGGCACACCGACACACATCAGGTTCCCGTCTTCACAGACACACGTCTTATCGTCACCAGCGTATTCCTGACCATTCAGAAGACAATTTCCATTTAACAGGCAACCTGGAAAATCGCAAAGTCAGTGTTAGAATGTAAGGTTCATGATAGTATTGTTCGAAAAACTATTCAAACATACACCGTTCAGCATATAATAAAAAAGCTTCGTGATACATGTTGATATTTAAGGTAGAATTATGTAGAATTTTCGTAGGAAATGGCATAAAAGTATTTCGTCAATTATTAGCAAACCATCACATATCCTAAATGGAAACTATGATTGTCAGAAATAAGCTCCTGACCGAGAAAAGTTTGACATCACATATAATGAAACAACAGATCTCATGAAACGCAATCCTTTTAACAGCGTTTAAAACTTATACATTACCTTGTCATATATCAAACCATGTGCAGGAACAATGTAGTTTATTTCTTTACAGGACTAACCAGAAAATCCATATGGAATGACCAAGAGACCAAAGCTACATGGATATGGCATGCTTAAATCGTCAAAGAACAGAAGTCGACATTTTTGTGTGTGGTGGTGGTGGTTTGTGATGTTGTTGGTGTGTGTGGTTTTTTTCTTCTTTTTTTTTCATTTTGAACAATTCAACGCTTGGATATTATGTAAAAGGCCTAATAATTTTCAATACATTTTAAGATGAATTATAAGAAGTCAGCAAAGGCAATATGACTAATAGACATGCAGCCTATGAACTATTCTGATCAGGAAAATCTTTTGTCTATTAAACCGGTGAAGTCTACTGTTTCCACTTGTTTGATAAGTATATTTATCTCTTCCCTTCAAAGATCCTTACCTGATGACACTAACATGAATCCTAAGGCCCCTTCAGAATCTTCCTGACATCGGTACTGCCTACAAGAATCCATTTTCTTTTTACCCATCCTGTAGCACTCTTTGTCGATCGCCCATTCACAATCTACAACGGAATATCGAAAAGGTACAGATATGGACATTCAATGATTCTTTATTGTAAAAATAATATGAAAAAATATATTAATTTTAAGACAATTTAATATCACGTACCACAGAGACAGTGTCAACTCATTTTGATAAGTTAAACTGTAGGGACGAAATAACTAGAAAAAGAAACAATAGCTTAACACAACGGGACTTTCAATAAGTAATGCGAATCATGTACGGAATCAAATACAAAATAGTGTATAGCCATAGAAAGCTGAAATATAATGTGTATAACGTCTTCATCACTGTTGTGAAGACGACCAAAGCCACAACACAGTGTGTACAACTATATCTACACTGCTGTGAAGACGACCAAAGCTACAACACCGTGTATACAACTATATCTACACTGTTGTGAAGACGACCAAAGCTACAACACCGTGTGTACAACTATATCTACACTGTTGTGAAGACGACCAAAGCTACAACACCGTGTGTACAACTATATATACACTGTTGTGAAGACGACCAAAGCTACAACACCGTGTGTACAACTATATCTACACTGTTGTGAAGACGACTAAAGCTACAACACCGTGTGTACAACTATATCTACACTGTTGTGAAGACGACCAAAGCTACAACACCGTGTGTACAACTATATCTACACTGTTGTGAAGACGACTAAAGCTACAACACCGTGTGTACAACTATATCTACACTGTTGCACAGACAACTAAAGCTACAAAATTGTATATATAACATTGTCTTTACTATTGTATAAACAACTAAAGCTATAATATCAATATACAATAATGTTAGACAACAAAATCACAATATCGTTTGACAACTAAAACTGTAATATCGTATTGACAACTAAAACTGTAATATCGTATAGACAACTAAAACTGTAATATCGTATTGACAACTAAAACTGTAATATCGTATTGACAACTAAAACTGTAATATCGTATTGACAACTAAACCTGTAATATCGTATTGACAACTAAAACTGTAATATCGTATTGACAACTAAAACTGTAATATCGTACAGACAACTAAATCACAATATCGTATAGACAACTAAAACTGTAATATCGTATTGACAACTAAAACTATAATATCGTATTGACAACTAAAACTGTAATATCGTATTGACAACTAAAACTATAATATCGTATTGACAACTAAAATCACAATATCGTATTGACAACTAAAACTATAATATCGTATTGACAACTAAATCACAATATCGTATTGACAACTAAAACTGTAATATCGTATTGACAACTAAATCACAATATCGTATTGACAACTAAAACTGTAATATCGTATTGACAACTAAAACTGTAATATCGTATAGACAACTAAATCACAATATCGTATTGACAACTAAACCTATAATATCGTATTGACAACTAAACCTGTAATATCGTATTGACAACTAAAACTGTAATATCGTATAGACAACTAAATCACAATATCGTATTGACAACTAAAACTATAATATCGTATTGACAACTAAAACTGTAATATCGTATTGACAACTAAAACTGTAATATCGTATTGACAACTAAAACTATGATATCGTATTGACAACTAAAACTGTAATATCGTATTGACAACTAAAACTGTAATATCGTATTGACAACTAAAACTATGATATCGTATTGACAACTAAAACTGTAATATCGTATTGACAACTAAAACTATAATATCGTATTGACAACTAAATCACAATATCGTATTGACAACTAAAACTGTAATATCGTATTGACAACTAAATCACAATATCGTATTGACAACTAAAACTATAATATCGTATTGACAACTAAATCACAATATCGTATTGACAACTAAAACTATACTATCGTATTGACAACTAAAACTGTAATAACGTATTGACAACTAAAACTACAATATCGTATTGACAACTAAAACTATAATATCGTATTGACAACTAAAACTATAATATCGTATTGACAACTAAAACTATAATATCGTATTGACAACTAAATCACAATATCGTATTGTCAACTAAAACTATACTATGTATTGACAACTAAAACTGTAATAACGTATTGACAACTAAAACTACAATATCGTATTGACAACTAAAACTATAATATCGTATTGACAACTAAAACTATAATATCGTATTGACAACTAAAACTATAATAACGTAATTACAATTAAAGCTGCAACATCATAAGGACAACTAAAGTTAACATACCTTTCAATATGTAATACAGACAGCTAAGGCTAGAGATGATTTATTATTAGTATCTATGTTTCTATCAAATGATAGTATTATCGTAAATTTACATGGATAAAAAAATATTTAATATTAGATGTGCTATACCCATGACAGGCCATTGTGTTTGAGGAAAAAGTGTTTTGTTAATGTACAAATTCAATACCTCAATCTTTTGAAGAAATTTGCAGTTTTTCGTAAGTAATAAAACAAATGACTTACATCTCTTTTCAATTGAGACCTTAGCTTTGCCCCTTTTCACTTTACATTGGAACCTGGTACAATCTTCCGTCCATCTGTCTCTGTTCTTTTTACACTGGTCATTCCATTGACATCCTACCAGAAGAAGCAATATGAAAATAATCCATTTACCACTTACAGAAAGAAACATCGTCGAAGTTAAAGTATCTAAATATCAATAACGTTAATCAACTACATATATGTATATACGTGTGTATATCATAAACAGATTATACAAACCTCACGACTTCAAGGTCCTTTGATTTTTATGTACAGAAGGAATAACTAAAACTATTCCCATACTCTCCATTGATAAAGAGCAGAAAATGGATGAAAGTGTATATTTCTTTTTTTCGGCATATGCCGCATACAGGAAAACGAAAGCAAATTATTTATTGATTTAATAAAGAAAATAAAGGACAGCAATATTTTTAATAAACAGATAAAAAATATGCGAACTGTGCAAACAAAAATAACATTGTGTTTAATTTTGCCACATTTTGAAATAATAAACTATCGAATATGAATACAATGTCACTGATTGCAGAAGATAAATCCGATTGCACAATTAATAAATTTTAGTGTTATTCATAACCTGATAAGGCATATCATCAGAAGAATCACAAACAATAAATCTAAATGGATACGTTGAAATATTATTTTGATTTTTAATGCCACACTTGTCGTATCACTATGTCATTAAACCGAGTTGATTGACCAGGATCAGTTATTGTAGGTGGCACAAAAACGCAGCACTACTTTTATTTACATAATTATTGTTGTTATTTGATGCATTAGAATTAACAAACAAAAATATCAAACGAATAAAAAGTAGACAGATCCTGACAGTGAAAAACGATGGCTCTAACAGGAAAGTTGTTTAGCCGAAAAAGGGCCGTATATTATGTACAACACAAGTGAAAATAATCATAGATACAAAACGGGTGAGATAATAACTCACAGGATTACATAGATAGCTCTCATCGTTCTAACCTTATAGCACCTATTTTTTTCTAGTCTTTATAACAAAAGCTAAGCCGTTGATGTCACTAAGCACTACACATTTAAAAAAATCTGTTACACGGATTGAATATTAAGTAAGCTGTCAACCTATCGGTAAGCCTAACTTCCAACGAACTTTATCATGCAACACTGACCTAAACGTATCACATGAAACGACCAAAGGATTTCTACGACAATTCGAAAAGAACATTAATATCATAGATAGATTTCCTGTTTATAACTTCTGTTTATAACTAAGATATTCAAACGCAATTGCAATAAAATTGAGAAAAGTTTGAAAATGAGGATTTTTGTATCAATCTTTCATACCTCGTTAGGGCTATGAGTGATGCAGTTATTTTGTAGTCATGTTGTTGCCTTGTCTGATGATTTCGATGATATGAATCACAATTGTATGAGCATGGATGTTTAATGAATAAAGACTATTTTTAAAGTACGTAGGTCAATACATGGGAGAGCTATACCAATTTACAGAACATTTCCTACAGGTTGATACTGACAACAGAATAGAAGTTCTTACAACACAATCATTAGAAAGTGTGACGTTTCGATGATTACATGGTCACTCGAACCAGCCAAATGATCTCCGTGAAACGTACTAGTATTGGCGCATGTCGTGTACAAAACTTAGGTAGAACAAAGAGTAGAACAAAAAACAGAAATATTAATAATGTGATTAGTCGATTCGACTTTGTTTTGCTTAACACTTGGTCATAGGCAGTAAACTGCAGTAAGCACTTCTAGAACAACACAAAGACCGAAACTCGCCACAGCCCACGATGGACTTACTAATCCCAATGGAATACTTTGTACTAACGGCTACCAATTCACATGTGAGGAAGAAATCAGTGGATGGCGCTATGCCATTCCATGACACTCTCCTAGTAAAGAAAGATAACGGACGGTATTATCAAAGTATTGGTTTATATGAAAATAACTCAAACGACCAACAACTCATCTTCCTATCGCACCATCCCTTCCACCAGGTGCTAGGCGTTGTAGAACTTTGTCAAATGTGCAACTATTGTCATAGAAGAAGAAAAAAAAACAAGAAAAAAATACATCGATATCGCCATGAATACATGATTAGAAAATACAGAAAGTCTAATTTGGGGAAAGGAAGACCAAAAGACGAAATATTAAGGAAAAGAACAAAAAGAAAGGACATTCATCCCTTACACCAAAGGCCTGTCAGAAACCTTGCAGAGGACTAACTCTGGTCATATTATTGCCACATTCCTGAAATCTTACAAGACTTCCCTTTTAAGTCTACCCTAAAAGTAAAAGACAGAATGTAGATACAGGATCGGATGCAAGAACTTTGGTGCATTGTATATCGGAGTAGGTAGATTTTTGGCCCTACTTGAACATCATAAAGACGCAGAAATATACAGAAGGTAGACAATTCACAAGATCACAATGAATCTTAAATACAGTTGACATGAAAAACACTTTGAGACGACGCAGCTGTCCAGTTCAAAATGGGACGACAGGGGCTAGATTCTAGTATATCTACGACCAAGTGTTAAACAACCCATAAACAATTCAACTACAACAGTACGTTCTTCCCTTTTTTTAATTTTTTAATTTTTGTTTTGTTTTGTTTTTGTTTTTGTTTTTTTTGTTTTGTACTTTTGACCATATGACTTTTTATTATCATCTCGTCACACTGTTTCTACCTTAGTGTATGCAGGATTATAGTATAGTCATCTCGCACAAACACTACGAACGTCAGTGCTAGTAAACTTCACAATGGTCATTTGTCTGATGAGGGTGACAGTCATCGAAACGTCACACTATTATCTCCTGCTCGTTGTGTTATAGGAACTTCTTTTCCATATCGATCAATTGTGTAAACGAGTCGAGGTCTGAAACGCTGAGACAAAGACAACACAAAATACAAGTAGTCAAACAAATTACCTAGTTTATACACAAGCTTGCTCTTCGTTCCTCTCTTGTTTACCTTGCACTGTGCTTTCCGGCACTTTCCTGCAGACACTATCTCCCCATTCCCCAGACACGTATCACCGAACTTACAACCTGGAACCAAGGTCAGTAAAGCAAAAATGAAATGATTCATGTTTATATCTCAAGCATTATGTATCCGATATCCGTTTGAAATAATTGACATGACATACCAGCTTCTTTTATTATCCATTTCCTCCCGCGGTAACACATAGTTGTAACGCAATTAGAAGTAACAGATTGTCCACTGTAGTAGTAAGATCCCTGGTATTCACACATAGGTGGACCTGTAAATATAAACAACAACAAATTTGTTTATCATGTACATACAGCACACAAAGAGATTAGGGAAAAAACTTCCGATCACTTTGATGTTAAGAAATTCATCAAGACGTTCATTGTCGACAAGCAGATTAACCATACAGCAAATGGAATGTAAATTGATCATAACTACACATAAATAGAAGAGAATTTTGAAAGTTACTTACTGCGACCATCTGATATAGAAATCATGAGCAAAATAGTGAAAACGGGTAACAAGGTATACCACTCCATGACTGTGAAGATTGCACTGAAATCAGAAACAGTAGAAAATTATTGTCTAATCAATTATATAAACTAAAGAGAAAGGAAATTAATTACTTTCAACATAGATTCCTTTCTAATATGAACTACTTTCAAATACCTTAACAGCCATTGCTTCTTCATAGAGTAATATAATCTGCTTGCGATCATCGACTTACGTGTAGTCAAGAGATGATTTCTAATAAAATTCACTGTGACAATGCATTTCCTAATATATCTCTCGATACGGAGAGTAACAAAGTATGAATTAGTATTTTCATAAAAGAGGTAACACTTCAAATCTAACGCTTTACCAAAGTAAAAATAACATTTAAAGAGGAAAGACCTTGTCTTTGCATAATACATACAGAAGACTAAAATTTTGTGGTATTGTTTCAAATCAGTTTATCATTACTATTTAAATACAGCACTTCCAAACAATTAGCATTATATAAATATCAGGATGAAAATATTCATGCTATCTGCCAAACAAATATATCCTTAATATACTATAAGGATGATAACTTTATCAAGATATTTATACGATATCCTTAAGATACCATAATGAACGCTATCATATCTATAAAATATCTTTAAGACACTCTTAGGATGAAAACGCCATCATCATCTCTATAGGATATCCCTAGGATGCTATATGGATGAACACGTTATCTTAATTTCTTTAAGATATTTTAAGACAATATAAGGATAACATCATCATGATATCAGAGATATCAGGACATGGTATCCACTGTTCCTGGATATTAACTAAGTTAAAATATCACACTAGTTTATAAGAGACCTACCATCTATCATAAAACTTACCAGTTTATTTTCGTCACTTTTCTCAACATCAGCTTTTATATGCAACCTCATCCTATTGTTCAAGCATCTGTTTACAATATACGTCAATTGCCCTTTTTCCCATTGGTAACATATGTGTTCTGGACATTTGAATGAATACTTATTGTTTTGAAACAGATTGTTCGGCCATCAGAGCTGACAACTTATTACATTTATTATAACCACACGTTCTACGTTGCCTAAAACAACTTCACGTCGAAGATAATTCAATAGAAGTGTTAATCTCGGATCAACAACTTCGCCAGCAACTCTACGTTTCTGTGACCTTCGCTTAAGCATGACAAATATCGAAACAATTACATTGAACGCACTCCTTTCAAAATCTTCGCCTGATCGTTTTATATTCGCATAAATCATATCAGGAAAGCCGAGGCCTTCTGTATATGTATTCTCCCACAGCACTACTTAACCCAAGTGCCACGTTATAATTAATTTTGCTCAGTTTAGTACACGTGTATTTTGGAATTATTCTATATTCTAAAATTATGATACATTATGCCTAAGTGCATCTCTCCATTTTGATGCTATTGACTTTAGACACTTGAGTTACCCTTAAAGGACGAAAGAGCTGTTTGATGCCATTAAATCCATTACTTTAATATACTGAATCTGATCCTTAATTTGTATTTTGATACTGAAATGCACTTTTCACTTTTCTTTTAACAATTATTTACTTCCGTTTCTCGCTACGAAGCTGAAGCTCCAAATAAATTAAAATGTGAAGAAAATATACAAATCTAGCTCAACAAGGTACAAAATACATATCATGATTCTTTCTCTTCAACCATTTTCTTTCAATATTATTCACATAATGAGTTACACGCTCTTATGCAGAAATCTACACACTTCCTTCACTTCTTAACATATCTCTTTAGATAATATTATTCTCAATGTATTGCACACGTGTGTATAATAGAAAAAATACATGTCCAAAAATAGTCTATATAATATAAACATTTATGCTTTTTTTGGTACCAACAGAATATATTCCTTTTCTGCTAACAAACCGATTTTTTTTAATTCACAGATATAACGATATAACTCAGTCATTACGAAATAAATAGAATTATTGGAATCGTGCACATCTCCATCCGGGTCTTTGCATTTCTTTCGATTACTTTGGATTTTCATTAGTCACCTTCTATGTTTCAAAATATAGGTCCCTAGCATCACTGACGAATCCTAGGACGAAACAGCTGTGTGATGGAGTCATTATTAGGCTTCATAATTAGGCTCTGTTTGGGTTTTTCCTTAATTTTTGTTAAAAGGTGCAATTCACTTGTATGTCTATTGTACAATCTTTAAACAGTTTCTATGTAATTACATAGATTTGCGTCAGGTCACCTATTCTGCAAAAATATTTTACTCATTTACTGCATTTCACAATAATAATTCTGATAAGGAACTTGTTTGTTGCAAGTATTTTATTCACGAGACTGTGCGGGAACCATCTCATTAAAGAATAATTCGTTGTCTTCAACACAAATGACTGCCTTTTCTTTTTTAATTGCTTCCTGGTCAAAAATTATAGATAATTTGAGTATCTTAAATACGAAATAAAACCATCATCATTATTACTTAGCTTGGACACGTGATGTTTGGATAACTGACTCTGCTTGACGGAAACTTTCCCTTGAGAAATGTCATGGGTCTTTTTATGTTTTTGGAATATTATGAATATTTTTCTTCACTGGAGTTTCCATAAACTAGTAACGTTTTCACATTTAAAAAGGAATATGCGAAAAAAAATCAATAAAATTTAAAATTAGATGCAATTTAGCCATACAGGCTTGGACAAATCTGTGACGCTACATTATATAAGCGTGTAAGTAGTTACAAGAACGTAGAAGGCAAATAATTAAAATTACATATTAATCAAATAGTTATTTTCCGGTATAAAGTATTTCTAATTTTTGAATAGCGACCACATGTAGCAAGTTATCTTTTGGTTCCACATTGACGAAACTACTTTTTAAAATATCTAGGATAAGAGAGTAAATAAGGTCTATAACTGTACATATTTTGCAGGGAAGTCTCGTTCACAGCACAAGCTAGTGCGATTATCTCCCTTAAAAATACAAACGGTTCTTCGTGGCAGAGGATGGTAAACTATCCCGTAAGTACATTTTTGTATATAAGTATCAAAAAGTTATAGCGGCTGTCTGCGTCATAAAGCAATTTTTTAATGAATATTACAAAAAAAGGGGTGTGCTTTCTGTGAGTAATTAAACTTGAATAACGGATGTTTATCAGACATATCGACGTCTTATCCATTTTTATTTATTTTTGAGTCGACTTTGATAGACGAATATCTTCACTATCATGCCACTACAACAGCGTCGTTTACTGACGCTCTAGTCTACTTTATTACAAAAATTATGTAATCTGTCATTATAAATGTAAAATATAATATGCATGTATTTGTTCCTTTATCAATTGAAATTTCATGTGAATATAACATTTATAAGCATGTCCTGAATATTGCAGTTGACCAGAACATTACCATAATACAAAATCATTTTATTTTACTGAAACATATACATTATCAAATAATATCGGCTGATCAGTCCTATCAACCAAAACCTGCATTCGGTAAAAATGAGGATTCGAGACAACTGGACAACTTAATATCCAATGAAAATAACTGGTTTGCAAAATAATTTGAAATCGTTTTTAATAAACAGAGATCCCAGAAGGATATCGGCTTCCATAATAGTATGATCTTCATTTGATATTATCTAGGATAATTTTCAAAATTGTCAAATATGGACTTTTCAGAAACATCTGTAAGCATGAATAATGATGTGCTTGAAATTGTCCTTTTAAAGTTAACTTGTCATTCAGTTCCTGGAATGTTCGGCTATAAGAACACTTTATTTTTCGACCCTGTACACCACACTGTGTTTGAAGCTCATTAGTTTGCCTTTTGGTTCCGTTGTCGTATACATTATTCTCATTTCGAATGTGACATTTCCTTCTTGGATTGAACAAGATGTACATGGTGAGTGTCTTCGATGAAGTAGAAGACGCTTATTCTTCCGGAATGTCTTGTTTTATTCTCCTTGTACTTTTTCAGGAGTCTTCGTGTGAGTTTTTCTTTTGTTCATATTCTTCACTAGTTTTATTGAATTTGAGTTTGGGTTATGATTGTGTTGACATGTTTGTATTTTTATTATTATTTTATCTTATTTTATTTCTTATTTCTTGAGTATATGCGCACATTTGACATTTTAAAATCATCAATCACGCACATTAAGATAACTAATAATGGCAAAACATGTCCAAATGAAGAAGACAAACCAGAGAAATGGTCGTCTACTCAGTAAATCTTAAAATCGGACTAGGAAGATAATTACATGATAATCACGTTTTTACTTTCTCCTCATTAATTGTTTCATAAGTATTTGGTCCAGTAAGTTTATAGTTTACAGACTTGTAGTGTACAATGTCCTTAACCCGTGTTATATGTACTGTATCATACAGCTCCTCAACAACAGGTGGAATACGCTCGAATCCCGCAAGGTCTGCTATTTCATCATTATAACGCCACTGCAGTGTGCCCATGTGGTGAGCATACCGTTCTGGCATGCCCCTTTCCAACCTACTATGGAAGTCTTTAGCTGTGTCCGCTTCCATCTCTTCACAATCTGGTAGATTCATTGTGCCGTCTAGAGCTGATATCACAAACAGTACCTGATTGTGAAAGTTTGGAAACGGACAAATGGTCTTTAGAATTCCAATCAGTGACAAAGAAGTATATTTAGTATGAATGATATGCTTGTATAGTGGCGTAATACGTTCATTTTCTGTTGACACGTGGCATTCCGGAGAGAGGAAAGGAAAACAAAATCTATAGCCTGTACAGAACATTAGAGCGTCCACCTCCACTTCTTCGTCGTTTTCAAACACAACAGAGTGCTCTTTGACTTTTTTTATCCCGGGTTTCTGTTCTAGATTATCCGGAAGATACGTCTGTAGACTTGGTTTCCTATGACACATGTAAACCTGAAACAGATAACACAACCGAGATATCATAAATATACATGTATTAACGCAATCTTCGGACGATAATTGATGACGTATGGCATTTGGGTAAATAAAAATCAATTTGGATTACAAAAACTTTAAACTCATCATCCGCTATTGTACTTGGACACTCAAAAATGATACATACAAGCTGTTGTATTGAAGGGTATTATCCAACTCTGTGTATTATGTACAATCTTTTGTAAGGGTATTATTCACTTACGTTTCTTTTATACAATCTATATTATTGAAAGCCGTTATTCAATAGCGCCTTTAGAACAATCCATATTTTTGAAAGCCGTTATTCAATTGTGTCTTTAGTACAATCCATATTTTTGAAAGATGTTATTCACCTGTGTCTTTTGTACAAACCATTTTATTCAAGCCTATTATTCACCTGTGTCTTTTGTACAATCCATTTTATTCAAGCCTATTATTCACCTGTGTCTTTTGTACAAACCATTTTATTCAAGCCTATTATTCACCTGTGTCTTTTGTACAAACCATTTTATTCAAGCCTATTATTCACCTGTGTCTTTTGTACAATCCATTTTATTCAAGCCTATTATTCACCTGTGTCTTTTGTACAATCCATTTTATTCAAGCCTATTATTCACCTGTGTCTTTTGTACAATCCATTTTATTCAAGCCTATTATTCACCTGTGTCTTTTGTACAATCCATTTTATTGAAAACCCTTATTCAACTGTGTGTCTTTTTCAATCCATTATATTGAAGGGTATTATCATTCGTGTTAATTTTTATTCTCCAACTTTAAGGCATGGAAATATTTCACCAATACATTAGAAAAATTCGATTACGAATCTGTCTCCTTTATTGTACTTGTATTAACCCTCTATTTTTCCTTGTATTTTAAAGATGGTGGTATAGAGGAGGTGTATTTCACTTGGTTTTGCTTGTTTTCGTGTTATTTAGCGTCCTAGCAACAACGATGGTCATTTAAGGACTGCCTTCCTATGTATGCGAGTTAGTTGCATGTGTTAAGAGCTTGTATTTGTGAGAGACTACGAAATATATGCCATATGTTTATCACCGATAAAACCATTTTAGTGTGTCTGAAATTGCTACAAGTTGATATCGGCCTGGGTGATACCACACACCCTGAAGTGATATCACACCCCATTGAAAGCGATATTACTTCCCTTAGAAAGCGATATCATACCCCTCTCAATGTTTTTTTTTATATTTTGCCGCTTCCGCTTATCACTGAATGTTTTGAACATAAATATTGTTGGCCAGAAAGAAATGCTATTTTTCTTACGAAAAACAGTTTAAGCACTGTAATCGAGGCGAGATGTTCCGAACGCCTGCAGCTGTCGTCTACGAACATAAACAGCTAAGCATGGATATCTATAAAGAGTGTCTCATTGTTATGATGTTGATTTAATTTTTAATTTTTTGTTTGTATCTTGTTTATTTTAAATAAAGCAAACAGTATGATAAAAAGACTCTTTTGAAGTTACATCCTTAATCAGCCCTCGAGTCCTGATATCAGCACTCAGGCCTTCGGTCCTCCGGATGATATAACGACTCTCGGTGTGATATCAAATGGTCATATGATAATCTATATTTACATTCATACCAGGTGCCCACTTAATAGTATTTGTTCTTCAATGGGGTTTGTTTTACATGGATAACCTACCTGTTTGGCAGCAGTTGACACATCCACGCTGATGTCCTGACCAGAGGCTGCAGCACCAAGACACGCCACACGCTGTCCCTCAAACTCTGACGGATAACGATAATCATGGCTATGCATTACTTTACCTCGGAAATTATCCAGTCCAGGAATGTTTGGTATAAGTGGAACGGAGTAATGACTGCAAACCAAGAAAACAAATATTGATTTCAATCGAAGTATTTGTGTTTGCGACAGCTTTCAACTCCTTCAACAAAAAAAATGGTTCAACATTTTGCTGCGATAATAAGAATTTTCAATAACAAAGTTTTTAACATGGTAAATTGGTTTAGATATTTCCTAATGACACCGGCGTATTTAATGCAAGCCATAAAACAAAGGCTACGCGATTTAATATCGTCTCTTTACATAGACAAGTCTCGGCAATGAATACAATCACTCTGATCATAGATTACAGAAATAACCTGATTATTTCTAGAAATTGACCACAGTACAATTTTGTCTCTTACAAGATTGCATCGAAATATTTTGTCATAAAGGTGGGTTTTCCAGCAATGCTTACTTCCTATAGAGGGCGGCCTAAGGATGTTTTCATCCGACGAGACCACTCACCGAAACATTGCTTGGTGCCATCAAGCTTGGTTCTATTGACTTTACATCTAATCTAAATTAACCGAAGATGCATTTGCCTAATTAACTAATTACGTAACTTAATTACCAAACTATGAACGCCGATTGTCACAAAACAGAGAAAAAATAATTATTTTAACGAACTAGGAATGTTCGAACCATAAACTAAATACCAAAATACTAAAACAGTAAGTATGCCGCCTATACTATTGATTTTCTAAGCATTCTGTGTTGAAAGTTAAGCTTTGTGAACAAAAGACATTTTGAATGTCTTCCATATTCAAAATTATTTAACATATATATAGCTTTATTTCTTACCTTAACTCTCCTCAATAATCGAAACTTTACCATTTGTGCAAAGTGTTAATTTCTGACATTACTTTCTACATTTTCTACTGACAGAGACTTTAAACACGTAATACAGTATAGTTCTCACAATGAGAGGTAGATGTGTAGGTGCGGGTTGTAAAGTTGTCTTAAGGAGAGACATTAAAAACAAGAAATCTGCTACAAATACAAGATTTCCCCCCAGCACAATTGGTTGTTCGATTTTTTAAAAGCTGATGGCAATAACTTTACTAATGATCAAAAGATTGGTATGTGTATTAAACGTTTTAGGAATTATCAGTATTATCAATTTTTTTTCCTGTCATAGGGAAAGATCTTGACACGAAGGTTGAAATTATACTTGACAATAGTCGGATTGATCTAGAATTTCAAGGCTGTTGTCGATGAAGCAGAATTGGGAAGTACAGTTCCAGAATACCCATCTATGATAAGATGACAACCAATTCTATTCACTTCAGGGTAATTTATTAATTTTCACTATGCATCATCATACAACTTGTTACATTGTGTTATCTAGTTATTTGTTATTGCGTCTGATGTTAGTGCCATCTAATTACAACGTTATCTGGTTATTGACAGTGTTACCAAACTTTATACACGATGTAATATTGTGATTGATTAGTCCTTTAATTTAAGAAGTGTAAATGGCAACGCTTTATTCCCAAAGAAAAATATATAAATGGCAAAGAGTATCAAATCTTCAGTCAAACGACGGCTATATGAAGCAATCATTTGATTTGATGCTCGTTAGTTTGCCTGTTGGTTCCGTTGTTGAACACTTTGTTCTCATTTGAGCACGTGACATTACTCACTTGGATTGACGAAGGTTCACATGGCGGGTGTCGTCGGTGAAGCAGAAGACGCTTACTCTTCTGGAACACATGGTCTTTTATTTTTCAGGAGTCTCCGTGTAATTTTTCTTGTGTTCATATTTTGTCCTAGTTTTGTGGAATTTGAGTTTGGATTATGATTATGTTGCCATGTTGGTATTTTATTGATGTTTTTTCAGTCTAGCAAAAAAAAATCTTCCAAATCAATATCATTATAGACACTTACCCATTACAAACCATGACAGCATCAAACGTTTCTGTGACAGGACTTACATCGGAGTTTACCAAGTCCTTGTAGGTCACCTGCCACGTTACTTTGTCAGGGGACTTTAGGGGATTAACACTATTTACTGTCGTAGAGAACTGAAGTTTAAATTTTTAACACATATTGGTTTCCATATGCAAGCAGGCACTTCACACATTCAAAGATGTACATCGGTTTTAATCTCTCTTCAGTAAAAAGTACTTTTTTCGCATATTCGTCAGAAGTTATGAAATTATGGCCAGGATAATTTGCGTTTATTCTAATTATTACTATCGCTTGAAATATCCCTTTCCTTTTCACATACGAGTCTTCGAGAACTAGTAAGCCATACATCAGATCAAGGTTTTAAAAATATCATTCTTTCCTTATAGTATTCATATAATCAAACCACAGTTGAAAACAAATTGTAAAAGTGAATACGAGGGTCTTTCATCCTTCTTTTATATGAAACACAAGAGGAAAAAACACGTTCAACTTACCTTGATATATTTCAATAAATCAAAGGAAGTTGCGTAACTCTCTAGATATTCTAACATGTCTTCGTGTCGTACAAAAGATGGTAGATCTTTCCGGAATGGGAAATCAGGAAAGGCCATCACTTCCTTCGGAAGATTCGTCCTGATGAAAAAACCCGATAGAAATGTTCATATTGGTGAATAAAGATTCTTACGTTATGAAATCTTAATTTTAGATGCAATATATCATATGTCTAACGTTTGTGGCGGTTTAATGATGCACGTGGACAAATATACCTAAATCCAGAACGGACACTGGTCAGACATTGTGTCGTACAATGTCACAGTTTACAAGAAAGGACCGTAATACAATACATCTTAATAAAATGACACTTCATCAAAACATCCTTCTCCTTACGACAGATATTGTGGTAAAATGATTGACAGATTAACTGGTTTTATTGGTGTTGGTTGTTATATCATACATATGTGACGTCAGGTATAATCAGTGTCTCACTTCAGATTTCTGTACATGCTGGAGTGGATGGGGAGACCGTGATCATCCACGCCTGTCTTGTCAGTGTAAATCCAAGTGCCACCAAGACGACTATTCTGCTCGAAGCACACAGCCTGGAACTTCGGCTGTCTGGTGCTGAGGTGCCTAAGGGCACACAGGCCTGCAGCTCCCGCTCCTATCACGGCCACCCGCATCGTCATAATCACCAATGTTCAATCTTAAGACTGCTCCTTAAATACAAATAAAAAGGCATTAAGATATTCGCATGACACGCAAAATATACTGTTATTGATATTACCTACAGTATGAATTACTTACACAAAACATACAGAAAAGAATTAGCCAGGAATTTAAAACTTTCAAAACTTCGTCGCATCAAGTATTGCAATAATCGTATAGTCAATATCGTGAAAGGTCGGAATGGTGATACGAGAACCGAGGGATCTACGTGGAAGAAAGATTCTTAAATGTCACACCGAACAACAGCTGAACAGAAAACATTATATGAAACATAAAGGGTGACGTTCAATGTTAGATCAGCTCAAACTGCAAATAAATCTATTTGCTCTTAGTTTGCCGCATTTCTGGCAAATAATATATACTTACAGTCGAACCTCGTTATCTCGAACTCGATGGGACCACGGAAAAAACTTCAAGATAACCAAGTAATCCATTTCAATGACTTTGAATGTTTGTGTAAAATAAGGCAGGGACCGAAGAAATGTTTCGAATTAAACGAAGTCCGAATTATATGAGTTCGAGATAACAAGGTTCGAGTGTATATTACTCAAACATGCCAAAACTGTCTATATTTCCTTAAGCTATATTAAGGTACGTTATAAGATTGATCTAGTATGCAGTTCAGATAGTAAACATTGCACGCCGACGAAAGTGTGTATTTGAACTTTTGTATTGATAAGGAATGGAAATCTACAGACACGGAGCTAGAATCGCAGATTGGAAGATTACTTGAAGCATAATTTCGACTCTTATTGCAGTTAAGTCGGCTGTCTCGCTAAGGCATTTGAGATTTAAGATTTTTCTTATTTATTATTGAAGACTATGTGTATTTAAGAGATTGTACAAAGTAAAGTGTGTTGAAAAGACGTGAAACAAGACAGTGAACAGAATACAAACTTGGACTCAATTAAGAGAGGAATCATCCACGTGAGTGTCTTGTTTCTGATCTCCCGGAACATCTGACGACAACAGCATAGCTTATTATCGACGATGGTCAGAGAATTCAACTCATCCAAATGCAAGTATCTACACTTCGGTTTGACCAACTTACACTATGAAATCGAAGGGGGTGGGGCACAGCCATGAGTGAAAGCCTATACGAAGCAGAAAATTTGTAGGAAAAACTGCTTCTCCAATACTGTAATGACTCAGAGAAGCAGTTGCAGAAACAGCCGCAACAGAAACACTCGGGGTCAAAATATACAGCTATTGACACTCCGAGTATACAAAATACCTCTCCGTCATTGACGCCATTCGCCAAGCATTTTCCCAATCAGCAAATGTTTTGGTGAATTGAGACAATGTTGCCTGAAACTATGTTCGAGGTTCATGTTACCACGAAAGAGTCACCTGCTCGGTGTCTCCGACAGTATACTTCAGTTTGATAACACTATAAAGTTGGCCCACCCACACTACCACAATGAGGCTTACAAGAACATATTGCAGTATCTACAAACACACACTCAACTCAGGCACTCGTCTCGAATGCATGAAGAGCTAGACCGTACTTGGATGGCCATAGCTGTTGCGTGAATGTACTCAAATGGTTTCCATTACACACCAACTAATGACAATGGTTTCTATGACAAACCAAAGAATGACAATGGTTTATGTGACAAAACAAAGAATGACAATGGTTTATGTGACAAACCAAAGAATGACAATGGTTTATGGGACAAACCAAAGAATGACAATGGTTTATGGGACAAACCAAAGAATGACAATGGTTTATGTGACAAACCAAAGAATGACAATGGTTTATGGGACAAACCAAAGAATGACAATGGTTTATGGGACAAACCAAAGAATGACAATGGTTTATGGGACAAACCAAAGAATGACAATGGTTTATGTGACAAACCAAAGAATGACAATGGTTTATGGGACAAACCAAAGAATGACAATGGTTTATGGGACAAACCAAAGAATGACAATGGTTTATGGGACAAACCAAAGAATGACAATGGTTTATGGGACAAACCAAAGAATGACAATGGTTTATGGGACAAACCAAAGAATGACAATGGTTTATGTGACAAACCAAAGAATGACAATGGTTTATGTGACAAACCAAAGAATGACAATGGTTTATGGGACAAACCAAAGAATGACAATGGTTTATGGGACAAACCAAAGAATGACAATGGTTTATGTGACAAACCAAAGAATGACAATGGTTTATGTGACAAACCAAAGAATGACAATGGTTTATGGGACAAACCAAAGAATGACAATGGTTTATGGGACAAACCAAAGAATGACAATGGTTTATGTGACAAACCAAAGAATGACAATGGTTTATGGGACAAACCAAAGAATGACAATGGTTTATGTGACAAACCAAAGAATGACAATGGTTTATGGGACAAACCAACCCATGAAAAATGGTTTCCAAGACAAACTAACCCATAACAATAGTTTCGAAGACAAACCATCCAATGACAATGGTTTTCAAGACAAAACAACCCATGGCAATGGTTTATGTGACAAACCAACTAATGACAATGATTTCCATGACAAACTAATTAGAGACGATAGTTTCCGTGATACATTAGGATGAGTAATAACAGAGTTGTTTGGGGAAAAAACGATAGTTAACGAATGCCTGGAATATAGTGCGAACCGGACGGTCCTACAAGGGACAGTTAACTAATGACGGAGATATAGTGCGTACAGGACGGTCCAACAAGGGATACTTTACTAATGACGGAGATATAGTGCGAACATCATGGACTAACAAGGGACGATTTACTAATGACCGGGATAGAGTGCGAACGTGATGGACCAACAAGGGGTAGTTTACTAATGACGGAGATATAGTGCGAACCGAACAGACCAAGAAGTGATAGTTAACTAATGACCGGGATATAGTGCGGACACGGTGGACCAAGAAGCGACAGCTTACTTCTGACTGGGATTTAGTGCAAACGGGCCGGTCTTACAATCTTTACCTTACTAATGACCAAAATATAGCGTAAACATGACGATTCAATAAGTAATAGCTCAAAATTATTAACGAATATTGTTCCGTACATCGTTCAGTGTTTTAGTATGTCCCCAGCATTGAACCCAACCGCAGTAACCGATTTAAATATGATTTTTTAAATAAACTGTCCTGTAACTTGTGATATAAGAAATAAAATAACTGTCCCGTTGCCAAAGACGACTTTTAAAATAAAGAACTATCAGCACACTGTTGATATTTTCATACAGTGCTCAGAAATGTGTCCTATAACCGCGGCATGACAAATGTGCAGACAATGCTGTCATTCATAACATGTTTAGTGAAGAGTTTTTTTCTTTTCGTATCACTTTGGAAAAGACGATATAGTTCAAGTATAGCCTTGCTGGAGCCACAGATTCACTATTACTTCACCGGTACTTACGCCTCAAGATTTCTCTTCCGGTGTTGTGTAATGCTATCTGTTCAACATCTCGGTAACAGTAATATATTTTCAACGAATGTATTTTGATGATCCTGAGGTCGTTGACATTACTGATATTCACTCTATTTGAATAAGAAACCCTAACTTAATCAATAATTATCAACTGAAATCATAAATACACAGCAGAATGCAAGTTTTAGCTATAATCCGACAGGAAAAGATAAAGAAATCTCGTGTAAAGTAATATTGATAATGGCTGCCTCCATGTGCGGTGCATGACGATGCTTTTGTTTACATGAAGTACTGATGTTGATTTAAATAGCATTCTTAAAATTTGACCATGTTTATACAATCGGATCCAAAAAGAAAATTAAGGGAATGGGGAGACTACACCCTGATCATGGTAAGATTTCCTTTTCTTACAGTGTGCGAATTTTTCTTATAATGTTACAGTAACTGGTAAGAGGTCCAAGGATAATCGGCTTATTGAATTGCCATCGCGCCAGACCGAAACGGAAATTTCTTTTTCTTGTTTCTTTGTCTTATTAAAGCTCCGTTTTATTTTAGAATTATTAATTTTTAACGAAACCGATTTTTACCAGATGTGTTAAACATTTTTGACACAACCTTTCATATGAGTAATAGTTTGTCTTAACAGTCATGAATTTCAGGAATAATCATCATATTATTGCTTTGAGCTATTATTTAGTCTCTCAAATCCAGGGTCATTTTGAAATAGATATACATATTTTTTTTAACTTTTGACATGATCCAATAGGCCTAACCCATGCAACATTGTACTTGTTTACGCAAAATGTGAAGAATTCAGTTTTCGCTTCCTTTATTTCGTAAAAATCTCAAGTTTATCTCCTCCATTGCTTCAAGTATGGCTAAAAAGGTCTGATCAAGGTTAAACTCATGCTCATCTCTGACATTTGCACTAAATGCTCCCAGTGGCTTTACACTTTAGTCAATAGAGAATAAAGTCGGTGATACAAATTGTAATTTACCACAAAGTTAATTAAGTGTGATAAATTAATGAGAAATATATTTGAATATTTTGTAGCCAGCAGTGTCGGTAGGAAATGTTGGACAGCTTGCTGTGGACCTGCTTATCTCGACACTATGGATGGAACGAGTGGGTCATATCCACCATGAAAGCATCCTCCCTCTGGTTGGCAATGATCCATTTGCTCATGAAGACTTCAGTGACTGTAAACTTGTAACTAGCTGTGATGGTGGGTTGATTTCATTCCAATATCTTTAATATTTCAACGTTTTTGTTTTTGATTAAGCGTATTAGTAAAGTTCATAAGTTTATTTTGTTTGATTAACTTTTTGTAAATGACAATATACTTTTTAAAATTGAGCATTAAATAATATAATTCATCAATATGGTAAATGATTAGATATTAGTAAATGTAAATTTGTGTTCTTTTGAAAAATTAAGAATTTTGGATATTTTAATTTCTACTGGATATAATGAACAAAGGTAAGTTAAATAAAATTTCTAATATGAACACATTGTGGTTCATGTTTCTTGTCCAAACATACCATAAACAAAGAATGATAGTCTTTGTGTCCAGAGCTTTTGATTGATGAGATGTGTTTGTTTTCAGTGTATGAGAGCATTGAACACAAAGTAGTGGTTATACAGCAGAGGGCTCCATTTGTCAGGGTAAGGAATAATAGGTACAACTATTGTATGTATATTCTAGTAATCCTTGAGGAATCTTACCTCATTTCATGATTGTAATGAAAAATACATCCTTCTTGCTTTAAACTTTTCGTAAAACTGCCATATTTGACACCATCAAAGAAAACATCAACTTTAGGACAGAAATACTGATCTCTGGTTATAGACAATTCAGTGGTTTTATCATGTAAAGAAAATTGTCAGTGTTGTCATTGGAACAAACAATTCTGTGCATTGAATCAAGTGCCTTTGAGCTTCTCAAAGTTTCTTAGTTGAGAGTGCTTGCTTGGAATCGTAATATGTGGAAAGGCAGAAGGATAAGACCATCATTTTGTCAGTGTAGGTCATCAGTTTTGTCATTTAAACAAATAATTCTGTACAATGACACAAGTTCCTTTGAGTTTGCCAAACTTACTTATAGTTTTTTTGTGTGGAATTCTTTTATGTCTAAAGTGGAAGGACCAGACCATCTATGCTATAAATAGAAACTTGATTTCGATGAAAATAATTTGATTGCACTTAGACTCAACAAACTTAATTCTGTATTAGGTGTACTTTGGATTATAGTTCCTGTTAGAATGTCTGAGTTCAAAGTCAATTACTAGGAATAGAAAATTGGTTCCCATCTTGACCTGCCTGGTGCCTTTCAAACTTAAGTTTGTACATTTCTTTCTTGCTGTGTGTGCTTTCTTAAGATTTCTCTCGTGGTCTGGACGTCAAAAGTCAACATCACTGTTACTCTATCTAGAAAGTTGGTTTCCTTGTGACTCTCTGTATATATTCTCTCTTATTGCAAAAAATCCTTCATCCTAGAATTGGTTGACATTTGTATTAGGTTTCAATTTCCAATCCCTTGATTAACAATAATTTTATAAACAACTCTGAAAAAAACAGTAATGTTTGGTAAATCATGATTTTAGTAATCTGTTGTGGTTAGACATGAAATTATATACTACATTATGTTCTGTGTTATATGATACTATTTGTTACAGGGGAAAATGGCAATGTTTAGAAAATGGTTGAAAGAATGGGTCACCAGCATGTCCTTTACAAGGCTGGTTATCCTGACAAGCAGTCGCAGTGAGGAAAGACTAGATGTACAGCTGCAGGGGTGAGCTTTTAAGTAAATTTCAATATGACCTCATCATGAAAACTGCCATCTCATGCAAAGTATATATCTCATCAAACACCAATATCAGAACTGGAAATTGGTTTAAATTTTTGTGGTTTCGTCAAGACTTTTATACAAAAGAATTTTTTTTTTTATGGAAGTAGTGTTTTCATTCTTCATGTTTATTTGAAAAAGAATTGATATTTTTTTAGTTCTTTCACTTTAGTGGCAGAAATATGACAAAGCTAAAATTAGATTTCCTTAATTTGATATGAAATGATAAAATTTGGGTGTGGCAAAATAAATCAGTTTTGCAGTATTTTTATTTATCATTATTCTACCTTGAAAAAAACCCAAGAACAATGAAATATACAACCCTGCGAAAATAACACCCTCTTTAGTACTCGTTTTAGGGAACACAGATTGGTACCTTAAAGAACATGTGAATGTGTGCTAAAACCTTAAACCACTTTCAACATGTTAAGGTCAATTTCAAACTTCTTCTAATCAAATATGAGGCCCAGAGTAATGATATTTGTTTGTAACTTGATGTTGGAATCGCAATATGTTCCCGAGTTCTTTACATAAACAGATATGCATATTTAGATGGGTTTTTTTTAATCAACCAATGATTAGTGTACAGCAAGATTACTTGATAACTTTTTTTTATTTGTTAAGTTTGTTGTCATTAACAAATGATGGTCAAATTAAAATAGTAGATCTTAGAAGAAGTTAAAATGTGTAATTTTCAAATTCAATATATCTGTTTGAAGAGACCAACTTCGTTTCCTTGCCTCCCAGTCCATGGAGGACTCCTCAACGTGCCAAAGGCTGCGTGCTGCTCCACTTAATTGGCTGGATCTAGAACGCAGGCACACATTTCCAGCTCCAACCCCAGAAGAGCTTCAAAATGGACAGAAACAACCAGATTATATATACATACCAGGAGGTGGAATAGCCAAGTCTTTACTGGAGGAATGGTAAGACAGGAAAAATATCACATAAAGGTACCACACAGATCATACAGGACAGAACAATCTAATACTTGGTACTGTGTGAGATCACAAACAAGACAGTGTATATAAAGTTTATCTCTGTACTGAGGCATGTCTGTATCCTTCCTAGACTAATAGTGTAATCACATGACAATATGTATTTATAAAAAAAAGTCTGTAATGGAGAAACGGCCTTACCACATTATGTCCCTCTGTCTCAACAGTATTAATGTGAAAGTTACAAAAGCTATTAGTCTGTGTTCACTTTATATCTACAGCTGGTGTAAGGCATCAGTGTATACATATGACATACTGCAGTGATCCTGAACAAAGCCCAGGGAACAAACATGTTACTTCTTGCTCATTCCAGTAAGGTTGTACTGAATTATTCTGATATTCTATATCGGTCTTGAGTCCAGATACTGGATACTGGATTTGTGGAGTCCAAACCGATATAAAAAAGTTGATACAATGTTAGAATGATTTGGACTACATTTTAGGTGATTAACTAACAACAAATATGTATCATTGTCCTGGAGGAATTTGGACTTATTCCTGAATAAATATGTTACCTTCATTTTTAATACATACCTGTTACAGTGGGAAGGAGATGCCAGTTTTGGTTTTGATGCTGTTCTGTTCAGAAGGAGACAATGCTCAGGATGCTATTTATCTGGCGTCTCGACTAAACATGTGGCTCGATCTCGTGGACATGAAGGTTGGTACTGAAACAAAATGGAGACTAGGCAAGATTACTCTATAACATACCTTAGCCTGTACAGATTTTGTGATATCACTTTTGGTCCTCACAGGGAAAGCCAGTTGAGATTTTGTTAATCACTTTTCATCCTTGTAGGGAAAGCTAGTAAAGATTTTGTGACATCACTGTAATGTTCTCACAGAGAATTCATATAGAATTATTTTTTTTGATAGAGTATTACTTCCGAATATCTCTTTTTTAATTTTAAGATTTTAAGTCATAAAATGTTTGATTTGTTGTCTTTTCAGCCAAAGAAAAATGAAGATGGAAAAATAATTAAACCACTTCCAGGATGGAAAATTCCTTTGTCGTGGCGGCATTTATTTGGTGCTCGGGTAGATCAGACATTATACCACTGACACAGCCTGATTGGGACATATAAAGATGCCGTTATGTTGTATGGAAATACTGATATCACATTCACTGCCTTGTGTGAGTTTCCTTGCTGGACAGGCTGTCACAAACAGACAATATCACACATAAGAGAGAATTTCACATATGTGATAAACTTGTGTAAGTTTCTACAGGATATTTGTGATAGGTGTATATGTGACTGGATATTTGTGAGATTGTTTTATCTCAGTTTCATTCTAATATTCTCATGAACTGACATGGAATTTACTTGACTATGAAATTTTAGTGATTTATCAACAATGGGACATTTTTATGGAAAAAAAAAGAAGAATTTCCAAACATTTTGAACATTATGTAGATAAGTTGTCCTGCTGGTTGTTATACAAGTATAGCCACCATCTTTCGACCCTGAAACAAAAATTCAATACAATGTTGAAAGGCATTTGTTGTTGAAGTAACAAATAAGAAATATTGTTTGACAGGAAATTGATAGAATTTCTGTCTACACATTTGTGCTTATTTTAAGCAATATAAGTTGATTGTGGCAGCTTTCAAATGAACCAATATGAAAACAATGATTCATCATTGATTGCGGCCATAACTTACCTTTCAAATGAAGCAATATTTCAAATCAAGTGATTGTGTATTAAAAAATTCATAAATATAAAAACAGGGGCTTTGTATAATTTCAAATGAAAAAATTGATATATATAAAAACAGGAGTTCTGTTTCATTTCAAATGAAGCAGTATTTCAATATATCCAAGTTTAAATTAAGTGGGGTGAACTTAGGTATTAAAGGTGTATTTACGTAATTATTGGAAATTGAATGGTTATCTCAAATCTCAATCCAACCAACAATCCTCAAGTTGTTTGATAGATATAATTTATCAGTACTTTTACTTAGAATGGTAAAATAGAATTAATAACACAAATAAATATGTCTTAAAACACTTAACACTGAAATTTGTAGCCAATAATACACTTAACACTGAAATTTGTAGCCAACAAAATCTCTTTGGAATGGTATCATTTTATTGTTGTGTGCACTTGTGTTATAAAAATTGCCATGTTGTGTTGTATTCAAATGTGCACGAAGTTGAAACTTTTGAATTAAAAAAATTTATGACAAAAGTTTCTGCTTTGTTTTAAATATGTGGATTTATGGTTGTGACATTCAGTACTTTGATTGTACTGAGGTAAATTTAATGTCAGTAAATTTCAATAAATAGAAATTGAAAATGTAAACTGCATTTAAATTCGTTGATAGTGGACATTTAGATAAGGTTTTCCATTCTCTCTCTCCAAAATGACAGAGGGAGTTGTCTAACATTAGGGGTAAGTTCGGTATGGGGACATCACTTTTTGAGCATGATGCAACATTTAAGATGGCTGTCAGCAGCTATTGTCGATTTGTCTGTTCTGAAACAATTATTGTTATCATTATTTTATAGGAAGTATTGCTGTAACTCCAAAACAGCGATGGCGGACAAGCAGATGTTTTGGATTTTGATAGTAGAAATTTATCGTTCTCTCTTTAGAAGTATTAGATGGATCTCCTTGGTCCCTAGTTGTGCATATTTAACTGACAGTATGTTATCGCTGTTTCTTGAAAAATACAAGATGGATCATCATCAAATTTTAATTGTAAGTTTCTTAGGTCCATAGCAGTGCATTGCTTGGTTATAGCACTTACCAGAAAAAAATATGGCCGTTAGGCTGCCATCTTGGATTTTTACAGTAATATCTTTTATCACTATTTCTGGAGAAGTATTGCATGGATCATTCTCCAATTTCTTATGGTGTTCAGCTTTAGTCTTCAGTTGTCCATACATTATTCTGAGACTAATCAAGAACCAAAATGGCCGACAAGCAGCCATCTTTGTTATTGACAGTAATAATTTGTCAGCTTTGGAGAAGTACTGGATGGATCCTTCTCAAATTTCATGTATATGTTCGCTTTGGTCCATAATTGTGGCGGAAATGCGGCTATCTTGGATTTTGACTATGAAAATGTATTATTGCTATTTCTTGAAAGTACTTGATAAATCTTTCTTGGATTACTTTTAGAATATGGGTTCCCCTAAGTCCCTAGTTACACCCTTTTGATTTTGGGATCGATCGGAGAAACAAATTGGCTGGCAGATAGCCATCTTGGATTTTGACTAAGATTATTATAACTATACTTTTAAACTTTTAAAGACAAAAAATATGACCAAACAATTGTGGGCACCAAGATCACTTTGGGATCTCATTTTTGGACTGAAAAAGTAAAATGGCTGACAGGCAGCATTATTATATTTTGAAAGTTGAACTTTTTGCTATTGGATAGATCCCATCTACTTTTTTAAGTGTAGGCCCTTTAGGTTCCTTGTTATGTATGTGGATTTTGACAGGTTTGTTTTCTCTAACTTGTCATAGGCCTTGATCAATGATTAAAATATATTTAATTTGAGAGGCAAATGCAATATTCTGTTTGAAGTGAGTTTTTCTTCACAGGAAGCAGTTCTATTCCATAAAAACTTTACATATTAAAGGATAGGATTAACTAAAACAATTCGTTGCTAGCATACAACTGCCTTAGGTTAAGGTACTGATGCTTTACTTCGCTTCATAAGAACTGGTTTAGAGAATAGATACATGTGTTGTACCTGTTTTAATATACCCTAACTTGATAATTAGCTCTCGACTCCTTGAGCAAAGGCACTGTACACAAACCCAAAAATAGCCAGATGTAAAAATTAAAGAATGTATGTAAGACACTCATGCTTCTGCTACACAGGTATTAATGGCCACCACATTTCTATAGATAGTAACACTGACCTTTGAACCAGGAAACATAAAAATCATCCAAGACCTTGTCATAGTCTCAGCATATGTTTAATCAAAATCCCATGAGAAATGATGTTCTATAATCATGGCGTTCATTCAGGATGGAACAGACAAGGATAACACTACTTTATACCCCCTACCTCCACCTTGCCACCTCCCATAAAAATGGAACATTAGAAGGTTACTAGACTTACAGTGCCAGCAAATAAGTACCTGGTACAGTTGTAGTAACTACAAAGTAATGATCACTGTTGATGGGTAGGAAATCAAGATACACAGATAAAAGTATGGCTTAAAATGTTTATTTCTATTATCACAATAACATATTGTTGTACTATATACTAACTATGATTCACATGTCTACCATTTGTAACACCTCAATATTATTGTAATCCGAGGATAAGACCAGGAAACTAGAAATAAGAATTTCTATCATGGTAGACATGTTCTCAAAACACAAATCTTTTCAAGAGAAATATCACAAGAAAGATATCAAACTGCGTTTACACGTTTTGATAATCCTGGGATCCAGTACACACAATCTGATAACATACTTATGTACCAATTTTGAAATCAAGGTCTTTCTACATATAACTTCATTCTAAAAGTTCATTTTTTCTGAAAAAAGAAGCACACACTAAAAGACATCTCCTTCAATATATTTTTTAGCAATGTCACCAATATATACTCATATGTTTTAAACCATGTTAATTACAAATCTTATACACAAGCTAATGACTCAATGATACAGAGAATGTTCGACAAAGTCAAGTTACACATAACCACCCATACACAAAAAAGACCATAAAGGAAACAGAGAAGAAATGAGGAAGTATGGAAAGTAGATACATAAAACAATAGGTGAAATTCTAAAATAGTGATAACATTTCATTTGAGTGAAGGCATGATTAAGTGTTATAATTACAAATGAGTGCAAAATTACTATAATACAGTTCTGTCTTTAATCTTTCACTCACTCATCCATACTCCTATCAATTCTACATTAATATGTCATGCTATTCTGTTTAACTGTACATGCCATATCAATGATTTTATAAACAAGAATATGACAAATACAATGACATATCAAAAATTTGTTTGATGAAAGTTGTTCAAAGTCAAAGAAATCCGATGTCTGATACATATGATTAAAGAAAGGCTTAAGTTGTTGTCCTAGACAAAGAAGCAGTTGGCACTGTCTATTACAGAAGGGATTTGATTCTCAATACTGTCTATAACAGAAGTGCTATAGGACGAACACAACTGCATACTTTCTGATTTGAATAAATCTACCTACTCATCTCAAAAAATAACAAATACAGCATGTGTTCTCAAAAAGAAAGTGATTTAAAACTAAATGCTGATGTATATCTTACAATTATCCAATACATGAACAATTCAAGATGAAAAAATAAACATGTACCAAGAGTGATTTGAACATATTCAGATATCTCCAAATGTTGATAAGCATACACCTCCTGAATGATCAATAATAAAGGTGAAGAAACTATGCGTGTCTTGTAATTAAGATCAAGTATGGTAAGTCAAACAAAAGTTTACACAGGATTAATAATTAATATACATGCAATCCAAATGATAAACATTCAGATGTCTCTCAAAATGATAAATAATACACTTGCATTTGAAATAACTGATGTTAACATGTATATCGAAATGATTAAAGATTAATATATACATGAACTTCAATGGTCAATAAGGTACACTAACAAGTGTCTCGAAATGATTTAAGATTCATATATACATGAACTTCAATGGTCAATAAGGTACACTAACAAGTGTCTCGAAATGATTTAAGATTCATATATACATGAACTTCAATAGTCAATAAGGTACACTAACAAGTGTCTCGAAATGATTTAAGATTCATATATACATGAACTTCAATAGTCAATAAGACACTAACAAGTGTCTCGAAATGATCTAACACAATACACATACCCTTGAAATGATCATTTCCAATCTTTGCATATTTTTTTTAAATGATCCGATTATCAAAGGTTCACAAAATAAATGTGCACTCGTGATGATCAAATGATCTGTGTTTAAGAAAACATGTTTCTCGCAATGATCAAACAGATATGAACACTAGCAATATCGGATCCAATACCTGGTATTTACATCAATCTTTATCAAATAATGAACTCAAAATGATCCAATAAGAAAAGATATTTACATCAATTTCTTGTTTTTTATATTTTCTAAAAGCAAAATGACAATGATATTTTACAATGATAAAATGTATTCAGATTATTAAAATGGAAGGGTATTCAGTTTTAAGTAAAATATACAGCATTCTAGTATTCACTTATCTTTCAAGTCTTGTGCATTTTTATAAAGGTATAGTTATATCGAGTGTGTAGAGATGTATTACATGATGGTGTAAATTTGTAAAAGTGTAGAAATTTAGTATTAATGTCAGCAAAAACAATTGATTAACCTGTCATAGCTTAGAGAAAGGCATATTTGACAACGATTCCCAACAATTATTTTGTTTTAATGTTAACAGAACTACGGACTTTCTTCTCGCCGTACTTGGTCATCAACACTAAATGGAACTGGCAAATTCCACTCCAATAAGTACGTTTTACAATTAACCCCACACAAAGGAAAGTAACTCATGCTGGGCAGTGTACACCACTTAGAGGATGTTATCAATCAGATGTACTTTAACATCAATGTCCAATCGTAACAGCTTCACTCTATACAGCTGTCATATATTAATCACCTTACACTTCTTCACACACGCACACTACTGCGCAGACGACTGTCTGTGGAGAATTTAGGTGACATTGGAATTGTGGGTTGTCTTTCACTTGGTAAAACTTCAACAGTTTTAAAATGTTTCACTGGTTGAGATTTGGGCACCATCTCTGCTCTTAATTTTGCAATAGCAATTTTTTCTTGTTCTTCTTGTCGTTTTTCTCGTTGACGTTTCAATGCTTCTGCCTCCGCTTCAAGGGCTTTCCTGCGTTGGTCATATGCTTCACGTGATCTGGATCTCTTGTCTGTGTTAAGTTCAAAGTCATTTACATCTGTAAAACAGAATTATCAAATAAATCAGACTTTATTACTTTAATTTTAAAATGAAAAGACAAAAACACAACATATGAATCAGAAACCTTTTACCATAGACTTGAACCGAGACGAGGACAGAAAAACAGTCAAGAAAATTTGCAAATGATTGACGTTAAGAAAAGCTAGAGAATAAACCAAAATGGTATAACTGGAAGTACATCAACAACACTTAAAGCTATAGCCACATGAATCCAGATTTCTTCCTTATTTTTCAAGAACTCCAAGGGAACTTTGTTCAATGATCAGGATTTCCTGATCTGCACTTTTTGTTCTTACAGTAGCCTTAGAATACAAAGCTTTACAGAATTTATGACAAGGGGGTAGAAAAAATCTCAATTAAGAGAGAGATATTCAAATGCAAGTTGTGAGATTACCAGTTAATGGTTTGAGTGACTTAGACGGCACAAATGGCTTCTTGATAAGGACATCACTGTTGGTGGCCTTAAAGGTGGCTTGGAGCCTCTGTTGTCTTAGCTCTTCCTCAATCTGGAAAATAAAACCAGCAACTATGCTATCATCTGACCAACCTAGGGTTGTGTGTCTTGTATTAAGATCAAGTATGGTAAGTCAAACAAAAGTTCAGCAGTTTCAATTTTTTTGAAATCATTTGCAGTAACTCACTGTTTCAAAAATGGTGATATTGCAATATATATTTCATGTGAAATTTTGTTGTAACATGTGTATATACATTTTAAAAATAGACCTTGATTTATTTTATAATTGCGAAACAAGCTTTAAGCCTTTCTTTATCACTCTTCCTGGCATGGATGGAAGTGCAGGGTGATCTTACTGTGGGAGAAAACTGGAATACCCGGGGAAACCCCATGTTGGTAACCTCACATGTTTTCACATCGATTCCGGGAATTGAATCCTGGACAGCTAGGTGTCAGACAAGTGTGTTACCACTGTGCCACCCAACCAACCTTTTATATATATTTTCATGTCTGAATAAAATACCTATCACAACAATAGTACCACTTAATTGTTATGATATTAACATTGGCAGCAATGAACAGGTTTGGTTGCAATAATAATAAAAAAATTCTACAGTATCAGCAGATATATTGTCTAATCAATCATTTTGATTTTCACTTTTTTTTAACATGACCACAAGGCAATAGACAATAAGCACTTGGTAAAAGCAGGGACGTATTGTACGTCTCCTGGTCAAAGTGACTGACTAATGAGCACAAAGTCAAAATAATTAAGTAATGATCACATGACCAAAGAGAATGAGTAATGAGCACAAGGAAAAGTGATTGAATAATGAGCGTGAAGTTAAAGCCATTGAATAATGAGCACTTGGTCAAAGTGATAGAATAATGAGGACAAGGTCATAGTGACTTAACAACAAACAAATGACTGAAGTGAATAATCAATAAACACACAAAGTTTTGTAAAAGGTTAGAGGATTAAAAAATAGTGAACCAAAAGATGATAAGGAAAGTGATAAAAAGGAGAGTGCAATGTTACAATGAGCACAAGGCAAAGAGACGTACATATACCTTACGACTCCACTCCTCTGCCCGTTTGGCTCCTCTACTGTCGATGTCAAAGTTGAAGGGCTGAGGTCTTGTTGGAGGTTTCGTGTGTTTTTCAGGAAGTGTATCACCTGTTTGACCTGGACAACTTTGAGCTTGGAATTCCCGTGCCTTAAATCAATAAATGCTTTTTTGAAATACAGAAAATTATATTTAGGACTGGTATCTGGTCACTGTGACATTTCATAGATGTTTCAGATTTTTGCAATTTACCAAAAAGCTTGAAATAAAATTTGCGTATTTCTTTTTATAATTTTTGATTCTCCGTGTATTGGTATGTTCTTTTCATGCCTTTTTTTCCATCCTCAATAACATAGCCAAAATATTACCACTTGACATACCAACATTTACAGTAAAGTGTCTCTAACAAATTTCACTTGATAGACGCATGTTTGACTGCTACCAATATTTAAAGTTAAAGAAGAATTAAATTAACAAATGTTTTTACTCTTTTCTCTTCTTCCAATATTTCCTTGATCTTTTCTTCCTTCTTTGCTTTCACAAATTGATCCCTCTCCTCGAACGTGAAAGGCTCAGGAATAGTACTCTTATGACCAAGCTTTGGCTGGAATGGTACTCCCGCATGAGGCACTGGATTAGCCTTGACTTTTTGAGGTTCATTCTGCAATGTAACCAGGGCAATGTTTAATGAGTTCTGAGCCTTGAAAGTCTTTATACAGGACTACAGAACAGAATATGTTCAAATTTTAGTTCTATTTGGATACTACCCGACAGCCATGCAGAACGTATAAACAAAACTGATTCAAAAGCTTGACAAATAAATCACGACTGCAGACTTTTCAGCAGCATGTAAATGAACTATAGGTGTAACATCATAACTGAGTGTATACACTGACTTAATATTTAAAATTGGTAGATATTAAATGCCAATTCATGCTTAAGAAATCAAATTGTAACTACCTTTTTTTGAAGATTTCATACAACGGCTGTATAGGCCAATGCATTTTCTAATGAATCATGAGACATCTGCACTTTGAGCTATCAGTATTTCTTTCAATCTTAGTGATTTTACTGCTTTGATAAACAGGAAACAAAATCCTAATGTTTTAGCCTTAGCACCACAGTTGTAAAATCTGATGTTACGCCTTATAATTGGCACTTCTCTGGGTGATTTGAGATTAAAAGATACCTGAGATTCCTCTAACTCAGCAGGCATCCGTACACGATTCCTCAAAGCAAAGGCAGGTGACTTAGGAATTGTTGGAGCCAATACTTTTGCTGGTTTTAATCCCTGGGGTATAAAGAAAATACCTTGTGACAGTTCAATCAAACAAAACAGAGTGGATGAGAGCTAGGTCAGAGAAATTAACTTTCATGCATATCTATACATTTTATCTGTATAAACATATAACATACAGTTTCTGCCCATTAGATTCACTACTTAACTAAACACAATTATAGAAAAACTAAATCCTCTGCAAATGTTACAAACTGACAGTACACATCAATCTACATCATGTTGTGACGGAACTAAATGGAGTTTCTGAATGTAAAGGAGTTTGAATTGTATCTTAAAGATTTGTGTTTGAAACTTAAAGCCAAAAGTGACATATCATTGCCAAATATATAACTGATATTCAAGGATGACCAAAATAGCACTAAGGCTGTTGAGAGTTAGGAGGGATGTTCAGAAATTAAGCTAAACAGGTTCTTGTAAATCAATAAAACATTCTCAAAACAAACATGCAAGTAAAATACAGATTTAATATTTTCTCACCACAGGGCCTTCTAGTATCTTTTTAGGTACTGGTTTGGCATGAAATTCAAATTTCTCTTCTTCTGTAGAACTGTCCTGTGTCCGCCTGTCTGCGGCTGTTAAGTGGAACTCCTCGGGGTTGGTTAAAGGTTTAGATGCCACTTTCCTTACACCTGTGTTTGGGTTTGTCAAAATCCTTTCATTCACAGGATGAGCTTTGAATTGATTCCTGATAAAAAGAAAAGATTGCCAAGAAATGTTTCAATCAATATAAAAAGAATTTGTAATTAAAAGTACTAGTTATTATGGACCTTCTGCTTGAGTCCCAAAAATTAGGCCTGCTGTGCAGTAAATTGCCTACATACCAGTACTGGTCGAGATCAGGCTATACCTAAATATCTAACAATCAGAAAGGTCTCCAGATGAACTGGGGCCAGCAGAATATATGAATGGCAGAAAAAAAAATTGACTAATACACAATACAATGACAAATAAGCTATCGTAAATTTCTTATATATGTATGCTGTGAAAATGACTAAAATTAAATTTTGTAAGCTCAATGGTTGTGGAAACACCAGATTTATGTTGTGTTACAATGAATGGATGAATGCTTCAATGCAGCTATGTAAATGAGTTTTTGTTTGTCGAAGCATGTAAACGATTCAAACAGCATAAAAGAATAACACCTTTTAATTAAAATTTAGAGTTAGATACAGCAACACAATGGAGTAAACCGTATTGCACAGCTGTTTTGTTCTAGGATTCCTCAATGATGCTAGAGGCCTAAATATTGAAGCCTCGGAGACAACTGAGGAAAATCCAAAGTGATCGAAAGAGAAGTTAAAATCTAGATGTGGAGGTGTACTAGCCTTACAATTCAATCATTTCCAAATATTCATATCTGATAATTTAACTTGCATGGTCCCTCTAATTCTTCCCTACATCATTATACAAGTATCATAAACAAAACCAAACGTCAGACTGCTAATGTTCTAAGCAAAGCACAGCTTCTAATACAATACATATCATCTTCAAGATGATGCAGAAAAATTACTTGTTTGATTGTACAGCTCCTCTACTAATTTATGAAACAGTCTTCAATGACTTTCTGAAAGAGTTTGAATAAAATAAGGATAACCAGTACTTGTCAGTCAAGGTAAGAGCTATAGAACCTACATGAGCATCTCTTGAACTTCCTCCTCCTCCCTCTCCTGTTGGGTTGGTATGTGATGGGATCGAGTTCTTCCTCGTGTCTCAAACTGTGGAGTCTTTGGAAGAGTCAATACTTTCTTTGGTGATTTTGATCTGCCTCGGGTACCTTCACCTGTTTGGAAAAATCAATTCTTTTTAGAACTAACATTTTTTATCATAACAGTGAAAATCTGTCAGCACTACCAATAAATGACAACCCATTGCAACAATTTCTTTAGGCTATGTTAGACAATCACTCGCACAACAAATGTTTCTGGAATGAACTGTGTATTTTTTCAGCTCTTCATAGTTTCTATTCTGGGAAAATTATTATGTCATACAGTGGTCACAATCCTAACATTTGAGCAGCATTTTAATCTTTCTGAATATCCTTAATTACTTTGGTTTGCCAGGAAGTTAACTTAACTTTCAAACTTCATGATAATCTTATTTTTAGTTCATGAAATTCATAAACGGAAATTTTGCCAAAGTTCTCAACAAGCTAGCTTTAGACACTTCTGCTGGTGCTAGTTATATCGCCACATAGCTTAACTTAATTATCTCTCTTGGTGCTACCAATATTACACTTCATGTAATAGCTTTAGTCATACTTATGGCAGTGTTGCGGAGAGATTATCTTTAGTCATACCTCTGTCAGCACTGCCAACACGACCCCTTGTTCTGAAGCGATCTGGTGTCTGCCTATGGAAGGCCTTTACTTTTTCAGCCATACTCTGGTAGGTATCAGCTTTAGACAGGTCCTCCATACTGCCAAGCTTACGCTTCTTACAATCTGTCAGTTTAAATGGCTTGGGGATGGTGGGGCCTTTTTGGTTTGCTGCATGTAGAGGCTAAAAAAATCCAATCAATTCATCCATCAAAGTTTTGACAATGAAAACAACTGCAATCTATGCTTTTTGAGTATCAATGTTATATAAACAAGAACACAGTCATCAAGATCCCTTGCTCATGTTCATTTGTAAAATATATACACTGGGCAACATGGAAAACTAACATATTGAAACCATTTATTGTGTTCAAGTTAAAATTCCGTTGAAAGTGATCAATATAATAACAATTTAGTAGCATAATACTGTGAATATTAAAACAGGCTAATCATACATCTACATTCTTTTATTCAATGGTAATGATAGAATATTTGTCACTTAATTTCAGTGATGCTGGTCAATCAATGGTTCTATTACTGATTAAGTATGACAAAACAGTGAAATGGTTTATATACACTAATAAAATACAATACAGCATCTAAAAGTCAAATGAGTAAAATTGCAAGAAAGTCAATATCAGTAAAACAAATCATAACCAGTGATAGTGCAATATCACTTCGAACATTATACTTGGAGATTCACTTTCATAGATTTATTAGGGCTTTTTACCAACTCATGAAAAGACTTATTATTCTGTTTCTTATTATTATTCTTTCGTGATTTTGTGGCATCTAAATTTCCAAATCGATAAGAGATATGTTTATAGTCTTTTAAAGGTCTCTTATTATCATTTCCAAAGGTATCCTGTGCAAAGCATTCGCCATTCTGGTCACATTTGCCTCATTCGGTATTCACAGAATTAGCCAATAATCAAACTTAGAGCGAGTGGTTAAGGTACTAAGTCTGC
The DNA here is from genome assembly GCF_031769215.1 of Ylistrum balloti. Classification (NCBI taxonomy): domain Eukaryota; kingdom Metazoa; phylum Mollusca; class Bivalvia; order Pectinida; family Pectinidae; genus Ylistrum; species Ylistrum balloti. Next base: position 257,337 of record NW_026782032.1, read on the forward strand.
TAAGCAAGTCTCATAAAAATTTTGATCATTCCTTTTGAAAGAAATTTTGAAAGCAATCCTCAAAACTGTTTCAAGATATCAGCCAATAAGGTCACAGCAGCCTCATTAAATATATGTGGAATTCCCAGTTAATCAAACTTGGGCAAGGGACTAAGGTAACAAGTGTACCTACCAAGTTTCATTAAAATCCAACAAGTCTTTCAAAAGATATCATGCAGAGAGCAGCATCTAGATGGACAGAAGGAACCCATTTGAATATCTCCCGCCAACTTTGTTAGATGGGGGATAAGAAAATTTTATTAAGATATCTTTGACAGTTCAAAAGTTATTGCCAAGACAAGTTTCTATCGCAAATTTAGCACTTATATGACCTTAACCCTCTGGTTGCAGGCCTCAGTGACCAACATAAGTGCAATGCGCCCTGCCTGTAGATATCTCTGTACAGTTTAGAGATTATAACCTGGACAAGGTCACAAAAGAGGAACAATGAAAACCAGCACTAATGCAATATTTCACTGAAAAGGATGATATTACAACACAAGCTCTAACAGATACTAGTACACATCTGTAAAAAATAAGTACTAACAGAGGTCTTAGTTGTACTGCTGGAACGAAGGCTTTCTACAAAGTCTTTCTCTTTGCTCTCACTGCGGGTCTCCATTGCATGAGTAGATTTAATGCGGCTGTCTGTCTGGAACTGGAATTCTGTGGGTCTTGTTGGTAATTTATGGGCTTGAACAGGTTGACATGCCGAGCCAGTCATGGCTTTCTTATACGACTCTTGGGCTAGCTTACGTTTTTTAGCTAACTCATTTCTCATCATGGCAATAGTTTCCAGCTCTCTCTCCTCAGCTTTCTTGTACTGTTCTGAATTTACTTTCGGACCAGGCTTCCTCCTTCAAAGAAATAACAAGATACATACATTATTCATAAAGTGCTTCCACTTATATTTACAGTAACCATAGCCATTATCCTGTATTTTTTTTTAAAAGTTAGTTTCATCAATTTGATTAAATCCTCTAGAAATAAAAGAAAAAAATAGAAAAAAAAGTGGCCCATAGGTCTTTACGGTCACCTGAGTTGAATTTTCTTCATCGCTTCCGACAGACGACGGACCAAATGTGATAGCAATGGGTCACTTGAGACTTTGTCTCAGGTTACCTAAAAAAAAGCAGTGTAAAAGCATGCTGGTACATTTTTACCGTTGTAGACTTACTTCATAAAGGTTGGTGTGTTAGGGATTGTAAGTTTTGGCATCTTAGAAGCTGGAGCTGTTATGTCCTCCTTTGTATCAGAGCTATTAGAGTTCAATCTCTGACGTGTTTGTCTGTCTGAAGAGTTGGCACGTCCCACAGATCGGCCACGTGAATGGTTTCGTTTTGAGTTACTATTATCAAGAGATGAACTTGATACATTATCAAGTTTTTGGCTGGTAGATCTTTTCATAGTATTTGATCTCTTCAAACTGCTTGACTTCTCCTCCAGTGCATTAGCAGTGTCTGCAGATCGCCTGAATGAACTTGATCGTTTCAGTGTTGTTGATCTGCCCCGCTGCTCTGGATTTTGGACAGGCTTTGAACTGTTACCTCTGAAACATAAAATAATTTGTGTAGTTTCAAAGTAAATAAACTATAAACCTACATCAGATAAAATGGTATGATAATCATACAAATATTTCTGATATTCGTGATAGGTACCAAGTTTAAGTTTTTATAAGATTTTATCAAACAAGCATTTGAAAGTTGAGACAAGCGTCATAAAGTTTGTATGAAATGAAAACAAATTTCAGACTTTTTATCACATAGCTCAGAAAAAGTCTTAAAGTCAAAATGTGGAGAAAATCCCATAGAGGCAGATTTTGTGGTGCAATTTTCTTTTTTTGATTTAACAACATTGTCCATATTATGACATCACAAATTCTGACTATTACAGGCAATGAATAGCACTCCAGGGTATACATTAGTGACACAAGCAAAACTATTACATGGGATTCGCTGGATAACAGGCTGATTATCTTATATAGCAAAATGATAATCACACAGATTCTTACATTGCTGATATGTACCACCTAGTTTCAGAAACATTGTTTAAGTACCAGAAGGTTTTATGTGTATCGTTTCCCATCCTATAAACAGCTATGGTTGGCATCCCCACATGTGTGACATGAGAGTATTAATGAGTGCATGTATTTTGGGGGCTGCAGCTTGTTCCTGTAAGCCTCCTTGTGACTGGGGGAGATTGAGTCGACTGTATAATGCAACTACACAGAAGCATACTGCTGATGGGCACCAGTAGGACATCTGAACATGTCATACATTTTACTGACAATGGATAAATAAGTAATTACTTCACCAAAGTAATGAACATTAAACAAGAAGTAGTCACTACACAATACCATTTTTAAAGACTCTGGTATGTCTCCAACAAGGGAGAGATCTCAAATCTCTCCCCATTTATGTCAAATGTGGGGCAGTGTAAAGTGAGACATTAGGGAAAAATATAAAGATTTAGTTGCCTCTTACAATCATACAATGGAGGTAGCATGTTCAGTTTGTAGGTTCTGCCTCCATGGCAATACTTGTAATACCGATAATGGCAAAATTAAAGCAATCAAATCCATTCAGTTAATTTACCAAGCAATGTAAAAAATATCATCCATATGTTTAAATATGATTGCTTAAGGAAAGCTGTCATGTCAGTTTTCATATGGATGGTCAGTAATACCACATTATTTTGCTTGTAGTTTTCGCCACTGACACAGTTTATCTGTGTACAAAGTGCTGTAGAGTTCTGTGGTGTCTAGCACATGGATTCTAGAAGGAATACAAGAGTACGACTGAAGACTGAAGAATAATCGAAAGGATAAAGATGTTTGTAGGTACTTGTTAAAAAGGCAGTATCGATACAATACAATTTTTTTTACAAAAGTCTTTCTCAAAGTGATGTTGCATTAAAACAGTTTTTTCAGTCTTACAATTTTTTGGTCCACATATATGCTACACCGTTATATAAGCTGCATACCCGAACCACAAGACAAAAACTGTGGCTTTTCATCCATTTAATATGGTAAAATCGTAGGAAATAACCTTTGTCAATTAAATTGCCAGAGGTTGCAAATGGACCTGAACACCCCATGTCACATGGATCGTCTTAAGTGAAGGGGTTAATTTGATTATGGGTGAGTCATGATGCTCTGTTTACATAATTAAGGCAGTGCCCTTGTCTGGGTTAGGGGGACTTGCCATAAACCTAATTGGCCACATATATTGGTCACTGGAGTCGTGATAAAAAGGTGAAATAAGGGGCAGAATGGTGCTGACACCATGCTATTCATGCTTAAGGCAAACATTGTTGTATTTTTTGAAAATTTATAATTAGAATCAAACTAATTTTTAAAACCAAGTCCGTGATATTGTGTTTGCCTACCCATTTGTTGGTTGTTTCTTGATTCTAGCTGGCAGAGGTTTGTTGTTACTCTTGACTGTCTGTGATGGTTCTTTCTTGCTCTTCGCTCTCCACTGTGTCAGATTTGTACAGATGTTTTTCGTTACCACAGGTTCAGACGAGGTCACAGTCTCATCTAAGTAATAAAATAAAAAGTCAGACTTAAATACCTGATATTTCATACAATTTTAAATAGAATTTCAAGAACACCTGCATAACATCATATTTCTGTGGTGAGATTGTGAGGTATATTTACGCTATTTGACAAAAAATTGTGTAAATTTCAGCCATTCACTGGTCACTAACTCATGCCAAGTGTCTTTATTATATTCAATATGATAATTTCTATTTACCCTTTATTTCAGTATCAGTTTTAGCAGGAAGGTCTGGACTGGTAGCTTCTCTACTTCTGGATGGTGTTCTTTTTGGTGTTCTTGCAGGTGTACTTCGCAATGATGGTGTCTTCCTAGTTTCTGTCACAAAGTAAATTTGATCAACATTTTTAATTTGAACATGTGATTTATCTGATTTTGTTCTTAATACTATTAAATAAATGTGTCTAATAAAATTAAGTACCTGGTTAACTTGATCTTACCTTATTTTTTTTCTGTCTCTAAATGTTTAGTAATAGTTGCAACAGTTTAAGTCAGCATATTTTTTGGGGACTACTGCATCCTCATATGAAGATCTGAGAAATTTGATTTGATCTCTATGCTGGGAAATATATTTCTAGCTGAGATTACAGCCTATAATGTTCTAATGTGTCCAAGGGCAAGACACTTAATCAGTGGTCAAGATAAAAAATTGACAAATGGGTAATTTAAAATTACCCTTTCTTTTCCAACCTTGGGGTAAGATATGATTTTATATTCATAAGATATTCTGTTTTCAGCACGAAATAGAACTATTTTCATTGACTTTATTTACTACTCTAATCAATAAAACAAGACAAAAATGATTGGTCCTCATTTACTCAATGATCTTACACACCATTGCTTTTAGTGTTGAAGTCATAAAGTCCCTTAGGGCTTACCGTTTGCAGTGATCTGTTGTGGAGATCACCGACTTCAAAATGAGACATCTGAATCATTAAATGCTTACCCATTGAGAATGGAAAAAGTTGTTTACAAAGTGTTTGGTAACTATGCCTATACAAAGTCAGCAATGATAATGGGTACAATCCAAATTACATACACATGTTATTAAACAGTGATGGCTAAATGAAAATGTGACTGCAAAATGGGTATACATCAATTACCAATGCATATTCCATCAATATCATAAAATATTCCAATATGCAGCTTATATCAAGAAGTGCTTCAATTGCTGGACGCAGCATAGGACAAATCCCCTGTATGATGTTCAGAGAGACAGCCTATGACAGCTAGCTGCTGCAAGGAGATACTTCCTAATAATGAATCTTGTTCACTAGGCTTAAGCCCAAGAAACAAACATAACCTTGAAGATCTCTGATTCAATTTTTTTTACATGTTCCTAAAGTATGAACCATGTAACCACAATCAAACATAGCATTTCTTTTTACCTGATGCCTCTGGTAGTCCCTTTTCATTGAGAGGCGTGGAAGCAAAGGATCTGGTCAGCCTTCTTGTTTCTGTTGTTGGGGTAGCAACCTTTTCAGCATCCTCTATCACATCAACACCATTACAGACATTATAATCTTCATCTTCTTCTAAATACTCTTCCTCAATACACTCAATAGAGGGAGCATCTACAAAGAATTGAAAAACAGTTCATTTCATTAACATTTATAATATATGTATACCTCCCAACTTTTCAGAATTCTCATGGAAGGGAAAAGTGCACCAACAACATTATTGACTCGCCACAATATATTGCGTATCATGACATTTATCACATAGGAAAAATTAATCAATGTATATTTAATCAATACATCTAGATAACTTTCAATTTATAAAGTGCATGCTTTGCTATACTATAACAATGAAAAAATGTTGGTTTTTTTTCAAAAGTAAGGATCAAGTTCGATTTTTTAATTTATCAATTTAAATTCTCAGTATTCATTGAACTCACACAATAGAAAAGAAATTTTGATTTAAGATCTCTTTGGTTGTTAGTAAGGATCTTTCTGAAACATTTTGCTAATTGCTCATGACTTGGGATAAGGCACTTAGTGACAGCCATTTGTATCGATTTGATTCCAATTTCAGTAAGCTAACAGATTGTAGAATCTGTTCAATAAATAATCCTGAGATAACCTCAATACATATGTATGTGTAAGGATGGAAACAATGACAGTTCATACACAATATTATACATCCTCTTTTAGTGAGTCTTGCTTACTTTAATCAATGACCCTGTTCCAAAGAATATCTGTTTAAAAGAACGCTTTTGCATGTTTAAAATACGTGGTGGATCCACGTGTTCTGAACACACTACCAGGTAAACAAATATAGTGCTAAAAACAGGAGCAGTCTTTGTTCGATGGAGAGTTATGTATGGAACAGTACCTCTTCTACATCTCATATACAAGTTTGCAATGTATTAGCAAGACAGTCACACCAAAATGAATAAGCAGTAAGTCCTTATTACCTTAAAGTAGTTTTTACATGTACATATTGCCTCAATATTGAATTCCCTTAATAATCTTAAACGGCAAAAGCAAATGTCCTACTTGCATTAGGACTTTGAGTCGTGTATGCATAAACATGTCAATTACTTATCCACAGCCACCATTAATTATTCATCAATGACAAAGCTCATCTGAATCCAAAATTTTGCCAACGTACAATTAAATTATGGACTTTTCTTATTCAATTAAATCCAATAAGTCGTAATAAAACACAAACCGACCAAAGAGGGGGTGTCGTTGGTGCCGCGCACTTACCAAACCAGCCGTCAGGATTATCTGCTTCTTCCAGTGGATTTGTCGAAAAATCTACATATTGTGGCGCGACATATTCCCAATCGTAATCATTATCTACACTACCCATGATAAAATATAAATATCACATGGATTCGAAAAAAAACATGAAAAACAGAAGTGACTGGGTCTGGATGTTTAGGTACGAATTTGATCTTGCCGCACTTCAAAAATTGACCAATCGTAGTCATCAAAAGAGATGAACTTAGCTAGAATGGTTTTGATTGGTTAATATACAATGATTGTTTTCGGGTATGATTAATTATCTATTTGAGGGCTTACTTTTTAGCAGTTAATAAACTTATTTAATTGAACAAATCATGTTTTTGAATTACAAATTTTGAAAATATTAATTAAAAGTAAACATAAGAATTTCACACTTCCGGTGAAAATAATACTCAATGTCTTGCTAATGTTTGCCAGCAAACGATGCTTTTCAAACACGTGAACGATACGGAATCATTGTTAAACACACCGTGAAAAGGAAAAACGCAGAAGTCGTCCCATCGTATTTAAAGACCGGTACGTGTTGTCAAAGATTACATAATAATACCTTCCATCAATGAACATTTGATTTGAAGAGACTATGAAAGTTTTAGTTTAAGTTGAAATCGAATGTCCATAACCATTTTATGTTGGAAATTTGAAAGGCACTCGATTTACGGTCAGGGGATGATGACCTGACTCACTAGAATAATGAACAGTATTACTACATGTATAACAATATTAAAGGTTTACACGTCCGAAGACCTATGACAAGCACAGTGAATCGGCGGCATTTCTTTCTGAGCTGTGATTTTACCGGAAATGTCCGATCCTACCCCGATAAGATCCGAGGTCTTCCAAAGCTCGGACCTTGAGCCGAGTCTTCTTCTACACTACATCAATGACATCGCTGAGGATAAAAATTCGACCGTCAGACTATTTGCAGATGATACTATTACGTGTATGGCCATAATATCACAGCAAGATGCCAACTCCATGCAAATAGTTTTGGATATATTATCACTTTGACAGAAAAATGGCTTTCCACCCTGCTAAATGTCCTATCAATCAATGAATCACCAAAATAAAACATCATATTTGTCATTAGTATATGTTTCATGGCCAACAATTAGAACATGTAAAAGAGGCAGAATATATTGGTATCACCATCAATAATAATATATCATCTGCTAACATCAAAGGAAAAGCCTAAAATTCTCTTGTCTGCCCTCAGGTAGAATATGCCAGCACAGTATGAGACCCTTATTTGAAATAAAGATATAGAGAAGGTTGGGATGATCAAGCACAGGAATGCCAGTTTCATTACCAATCACTATCTTAACACCTGCATAGGCGACATGTTTAAACTGCTGAAATGGCATAACCTTGCAAACAGCAGAAAAGATGTTATGCTGGTAATGTTTTGAGAAATACACAATTCAAAAATTGCCCTTACATCTAAACATGTCCAACCAACTTCAAGACAAATTTGGTGTAGTCATCATTTTTCTCTCCAAACTATTTCTTGTAAAACATCTGTCTGGAAAGAATTCTCCCTTTCGAAATTGTGTCCCCTGAATCCTTACTTTCCTGCAAAGTTGCAATTTCTGCCCATCAATACTAATTTTGTTCCCTTCTATTCATATCACACATTTTGTCTCTCAAGCATAACATAACCTTCACTTAGTTGAAGTAGGTCTTTACTTGGTAGAAGAGTTTGGAATGAAAAAGGATGAGAGTGTCGTGAGGGTCTGAAACTCGGTCGCAGTTGTGTAAGATCTTAAGACTAAGAACTGTTAATAATATTAGTGATATGGTCAGAGGTGAAAGGTATTTGAGGATATGGTAATAACCAAAATGGCCATGCACCATATGCTGGCTGAGTATTGGCTTCCCAGTCTTCTGTATTGGTAAGACTCGACAATTATCAGGATGAAAGTCCATCCCCATTTACCCTCTCAGTTTGCAAAAGTATAAGGTCTCTGTACAGGGATGCAACATCTGAAGTAGATGGAGCTGTTAGATGCACAATTGCATCATCTGCAAAAAGGTGCACAGATGAGATAGCAAAGTCTTCTAGATTTTTGTATATCATTGATGTAAAATAAGAAATGACTAGGTCCCAATACTGAACTTTGGAGCCTATCTCTTAAATGGAAATGATTGACAAATGCAAATTTACCAAAATAATAAAACAGTGCAGCATTTATATTACTCTTGTCCTTATATTGCCATCTGTCTGTGAGTTAGCATACCCATATGTATTATATATTATGTTAGATTTGATAATAACAGCCTGTTTTTGAAAACCTTAACTTTTATGATTAAGTTATGAATTTTGCGAAAAATTTCTTGTGTCCTTTTTACAAAAGAAATGCATTTGAAAATAATTATAACCCTGATGGCTTGATTAAAATTCTGCAAAATGCACTGATTATTGTGTTTGCTTTTGCGAAGTTAGAATTTTCTCAAATAGATGTTTGCATTATGCCAGATCACCAGCCTCGGAAAAAAGAGGACAGCCAGTTGAGTATTATGTGGACCTACATGCAGGCATCATGCGTTGTACTCAATTTACAAATGAAGAATTCAAAAACTTTGTAATTAAAACAAACTAAAATGACTGTTGAAAGAAAATATTTCTATGTGAAGTTGATGTACTTGAAATCACGAACTCTGTTTTTTGCAGCACTCAAGTGAGTGATCACACAGTCGTTGTGACATCATTTTGTGTGTTTGTGTATATGTTGTGATGCCATGATATTTGTTGGTTTTGTAATAAAAAAGTGATTAAATGGCTGGTTTATTCAACTAAATACAAAAAAGTCTATTTACAATTAGAGAAATTAAAACTAGCATAAATATACATTTTAGGGCAATCTGTGCAAGCTTTAAATTGTCTTAACCCTAATTGGCTCCAAAGAAGGGGGAAAGTGGTAGTTTTTCCATCAAAATGAAGTAAAAAGGCCCATTCCCAAATGAGTGGAAAAAACCCAAGCATATTGTCAAACCATTGACAGCAAGCATTATAAACAGTGACATCTCTCATAAGATCTTGTTGTGTCAGCCACTTTTTAAAATCCACTTAGGTAAATCAATTGCTGTCAAAAAAAATGAGGAATATATTTATTCATTCAGTATGTGGCTTACTTACACATATGTTAGTAGCTATCAAATCATAATTTTATTTTAAAATCATTGTACAGATGAATTCCAAATCCAAAGGGGCCATTAATTACAGATGTTACTTTGTAATTCTAAAATTTTACTTTATTCCTTTTGTCTTTAAATAACAATTTCTTTCCTTTTTTCAGAAAAAATGACACTGGACAAAATAGAAGTGAAAAATGGACAAAAAGTGCTGTTTTTGTGGTCAGGAAACCAGCCATCTGAAAGCTTCAAAAATGTTGTTGAATCCCTTAACAAGCTTGTGGGGGATACAGGCAAAATACAACCAGAACATATAGAAAGACTGGCAATGTGTAAGTCAAATAGCACATGTAAAAGAGAAGAAATGTTAAATATAATGGAGTACCCTCGGTATATGTTATTCACAAAGGCAAAACTTCTTTAAAGAGTTAATACATCATTATTGTAAAAAGTATTTCAAAGTATTGTTTATTCTTGTTTGTTTGTTTATGGATCTATTGGTATAATTTACACTATTGAAATGATAATGTAACAACATGATGTAATTTAAAACTTTTTATTATTCTATTTCAGCATCTCATCCTGATTCTGTATTTGATGTTGTTGTGTCGGGACTATTACAGCCCTCTAGTGCTCTACATGATAGTGACTGTCTGGGTGAGATCTGTCGTATCCTCAAACCAAAAGGCACATTTTTCATCTTTGAACCAACTTTGGCTGCTGAAATAACAGATTCAAAAGTTAGAACCTCAGGGAAGCTGTCCTCTGCCTTAAAACTGTCCGGCTTTGTAGATATATCAGAGGTATGGAACAGCTTCTACATTTTAATGTTTGATAGCCTAACACCAATACAGTGCACAGAGTTCATGTTTTTGTAGAATAAATGGGAACATGAACTTGGTCCGATTTGGTTATTTCATATTGAATTTTCAGATTTACTTCTCTAGTAAAACCCTGATATTAAACCCTTTGTTAAGATAACCTTGTGTACACCAGGCCAACCTGGTTATCAGTACCCCAGGCCAACCAGGTTATCTGTACACCAGTCCAACTTGGTTATCTGTACACCAGGCCAACCTGGTTATCTGTACACCACAGGTTATCTGGTACACCAGGCCAACCTGGTTATCTGTACACCACAGGCTATCTGTACACCAGTCCAACCTGGTTATCTGTACACCAGTCCAACCTGGTTATCTGTACACCACAGGTTATCTGTACACCAGTCCAACCTGGTTATCTGTACACCAGTCCAACCTGGTTATCTGTACACCACAGGTTATCTGTACACCAGTCCAACCTGGTTATCTGTACACCACAGGTTATCTGTACACCAGTCCAACCTGGTTATCTGTACACTAGGCCAAACTGGTTATCAAATGTATATATATCAAGTTACAAAGTTAAACTGTCGGATTCAGTTGAGGTGGAAGGACTTTAGTTGAAAATCTAATCAGGTGACTGAGTTCAAAGCATTATTAATAAATAGCCTTTTAGACATGTCCATAAAAATATACAGTACATAAATAAGTGTATACATTTGAATGATTGTAGAGTAGATGTAGATATTTGATGAAGTTGAATAAATAATCCTGTGTTATTGGTTGTCAATCATACCCATCATAAATCAGACAGTTGAATCTACAGTTACATTTGTTATTCTAATTTGTCCAACATACATAAATAGATGGTCATTTTTCTGTCTCAGCCTGTGACTTTAGAGCTGACGAATTGATGGTTATATTTTTCCTATTTCAGCCAGTAACTTTAGAGCTGACAAATGAAGACAGACAGAGTGTGGAGTCTAACCTACAGTCATCAGACGTTTCTATCACTCACTGTGTGTGCTTCAAACCTGGGTATGAAGTGGGTTCATCATCACAACTTAAAATTTCATTTGGAAAAAAGAAAGGTAAACAAATTTTACTGTGTAATAATAAACATTCCAATTATTCAAATAATGGTCATTAACTGGCAAGGGAAAGATACTAATCTTAGGAGGATTGGAAGTAGTCATACGTCAGGTGCCTGGTATATCTGAACAAGATACTAGTATTAAATCTACACCCTTTCAGTATTTAATTACATCAATATATCCTCAACATTGACATATCTGTAAAAGTGTATTTTCTACTTAATTGTGTCTTACCCATCATACCATGGAAAAGAAGAAGATGCATGTCATATTTGACAAATATTAATTCACATTTAGCATTTGGTAAAAATTGTTTTGCACATAGAACTGCACATCGGCCTTCTTTACTGTATTTATCAAAACAAATGTTTTCAAGCCAAGTTTCTTTACTGCAAAGTGATATCCATTTACAAATTGTAACCCAACGGTGTGGTATGAATAGTAACTCAGGTACAATAGCAAATTTTAAAGCATTGATATTTCGAATTGAAGACAATTATGCTTATGTCTTATTATTCAAAATGAAATTGTCTTTATCTTTGAAGTTGAACATAAAGTTGATGAAAATGTAGAGAAAGTATGGAAACTGTCGAGTATGGACATGATGGATGGAGATGTTGAAATGGTCGATGACGACGACCTTTTAGATGAGGAGGATTTAAAAAAGCCCGATCCAGCTTCTCTGAAAGGTAAGGATAGTCAATAAAGTCTTAAAACATCTAATCTAGAGAGGCTGGAAAGGATTGTGTTTATCTTGTACCTGATTAAGTAACTGTAAAGATGTAAGGTAAGGCCTTGTTGAATATACCAAACATCTTAATTAAAGATAAGAATATTTTTGGTCCTTAGTATGGCCTGACTAGTATGTCTAAATGTCCTGTTTCAGTCCTTAGTATGGCCTGACTAGTATGTCCTGTTTCAGTCCTTAGTATGGCCTGACTAGTATGTCCTGTTTCAGTCCTTAGTATGGCCTCACTAGTATGTCTAAATGTCCTGTGAAATTTCATTTTTTTGCGAGGTTCAATTTTCTTAGTTTCAGGAATATAGCTCCATAAATCTACTTACACTTATTTTTACAGTTTGTGGACATGTGAATTTGCGGATTAAGAGTACCCACAATACAAATTAATCTTCCACAGAAATTGATTATTTTACAGTACAGCTAATTAAAATTGTAACAGACTTAGCACCTGTAAAGATCCAGGACATTCTATAAAAAGTGTCTGTATGTAATTGATAAGCATGTATAATGATCTGTGAAATGATTAAGTTCTTCTTGAGTAATCAAGAATTGTGAATAAAGCAGACACATTATTCAGCTTGGCCAGCTTTGAAGATGATGTTAGGAACCATACCTGTCATTCTTAACTTATTGGTGCCAAGAGAATTCTTTTTATCTTTACTTTTCTTTTTTTTTGTCAAATGTATGAAGAGATTACTGAATGTCACTAGATGTCTTCCTGAATCCTGGTCAATGGAGATGAATTTCAGTTGATCGCTTCAGATATTAAAGATATTCAAAGATATCAGAAAATGGTTGATTACCCGTACTTTGGTTATTAAGGATATTCAAAAATACCAGAAAATAATTGTTCACTTAAGTAGTAATCAGGGTTTTCCATAAGAGCCGGTCGCCGGCCAATTTGACCGGCTTCTTTGATCATTTGGCGGCCCACACCAATCCAGTTCCGTACACGACTACACCTACACGGCAGGCCACCCCCACCTCACCGCATTGCGGCTCGGGTCGGATAGCTTCGCCAGCCTCCTACTTTCACTACACAGCCTACTACTAACAAAATTATGGAAAACCCTGAGTAATGGATGTTTATGTAGACTATTTCATTGTCTCTCTGTTTCATGAATGTGATTGTTCATTGTACCTATCTGTCATTTTACCAGCTGACTGTGGGGGACGAGCTAAAAAAAAGGCATGTAAGAACTGTTCCTGTGGTTTAGCAGAGGAGTTGGAGGGCTTGGCACCCAAACCAAAAACAGCCACATCTGCCTGTGGAAGTGTGAGTACATATACTACAGTGTATGTTATGATATAAAACTAAGCTGGTTTTAAAAAATTCTTTACACAAAGTCGGGCCGTTGTTTGGTGTAGTGGTAATGCTCTGGCTTTTCATGGTGATAACTGAGGTTTCATTCCTTGAGCAAACAGAAAAAGATGTGAGATCATTCACCCAACCATTTTGGTTTTCCTGGTTTATCAGTTTTCCTTCCTCAATAAGACCCATTGTGTGCATCCATCTAGGTCATGAAGAATAATTAAAACAAAGTGATAACTTGTTTCCTAATTGTTGTAAAATAATTTAAGTTGATATCGTTAACTATGTTTAAGAGTTGACTTTATTGATCTTCCATACATTAGAGATTTAATGTAAGAAGAAATAGCTGATAGCATTTTGGATTAAATTTTTTTAATGAATTATTACTTAATACAAAAAGACATTCAAAATAAGTAAAGAAATTGTAATACATGTAACAGTAGATAAAAATCACAGACTTTAGCATAATAAGAAAACACTGTACTTTTTGCTCCAAGTAGGGATAAAAGATTTGTATGATGTATCAATTATTTACCATCCAATTCTATCAATATACCTATTCTTTATTTTCTCTATATTAAAATGGTTTGTTAGAATTGCTCATATCCCAACTTCTTGAAATCACTTGGCTGTGTGGGAGTTAAAACATACCTGCAGAACTACCAAGTCAGTTAAGCAAGAGGTGGTCAGAACTTGTCTGTGAATGTGCCTACAATATACAGACAGCACTTTCTATTTCAATATATTTAACATATGACTCCATTTCTATCAAAGGAAAGTTGAGGCCTAGCTAAATTAATATATTTTATACTTTGCCAACATTTTCTGACAAAAAAAGTAATTTTGGTGTACATCAGTATAATAAAACTGTTGAGTTACAGGATTGATGGATATAATAATTTTAAGATATCCCTCAACCAGGTCAAGGTACCTCGGCAGTACCTCTTTATGTAGACCTGTTCTCAGGAAACCGGAAACTATCCAGGTCCTTCTCAAATCCATACTTCAATTGCATATGTACTACTACTTCATGGAAAGCCTATTTCTAGAGTTATCTTTCCTGATTCAAACATTATTCTTGTGATTCAATATATTATGAACTTAAAATGAAATTATGTTTTAACATTAAGTGCAGAATTATTAGAATTTTGTCAATTGCTATATTTCAATAATGTCCAAATAATTACTCACGATGGTGTACAGATTATCGTAATGTAAAACTTGAAAGATGATTAAAATTGAAGCAAAGAACCTTATATTCTTATAGTACATTCTACAATGATCATTTTTCAGTGTTACCTTGGAGATGCTTTCCGCTGTGCCAGCTGTCCGTATCTAGGAATGCCAGCATTTAAACCTGGAGAGAAAGTGATGTTGAGTGAACGACAACTAAAGGCAGATGCCTGATCCTAGTGTTACATTCTATGAGTATGTTATAATGGTATCCTTGGATTGTGTAGTGATGATGATGTTGATTGTACTGTCAATTCAAGTCTTCTGTATTGGTAACAACAAAATTGTGATGTAAAAATTATCTACAGCTAAATCTCTGTTGCATAGTGATAAGAGAAACAAAACCAATTCAGTACTGTAAGTAGCATCCTATGAGTGACCTTAATTCTCTATCTTACAACAATAGGTTTTGTTTGTATTTTGTAAGATATGCCTTTGGGTAACAAACAATTCTGTACCTACGGTTAATCATGTATTTACTCGGAGATACTTGGATGATTTTCATTTAGAGGAAATGATTGAGATGTTTGCTGTTGCTATGATTTTGTATTAATTTGAGGATAAAATTTCATAGTAAGTTAATTAGAAATATATTTTATATTTTATAGTGTTGGTTAATACAAATGATACAGATACCTAGATAGAGTGGTTCTTCTATACCAGTCATACATAGGGTGTGAACATTAAGTGCTGGAGGAAGGGCTAGGTTTGCTGAAGTGAATGAAATTTATTTACATGTTTGTGGAAGGTGCTGTGGTGGTAGAATGGTTAAGTATTAGACCGTTTGTATCACTAGTCCTCCACCTCTTGGCCGCAGGACTGTGGATTTTTCTCGGGAGAACTTCGGCCTTCTTCCACCACCCAAACCTTGGAACGTTCTTAAATGACCTTGGCTGTTAATAGGATGTGAAGCAACAGCATTATAAACAAGACTAAGGGGTTTTCACTTGACAGATGCTTTATCACATAATTTAAGCACTTTTGCTGTGAACATAGAATTTTACGAGACTGATACAAAATCTAAATTGATTATAATTCTCACTTTCCATTGATTTCTTTGATGACATCTCAATGTATACAAGAAGATCATCACAATGGAAACATTGGGAATCTTTAGTCAATCACAATCATATTACATACATGTAATTACAATAAAGATATGTAATGGGTGGTGTTGTTGCACTTATAACAGCGTGGATGTTTGATGATTATGTCTCTCGACAGATTTCGTAGATTGACATTGGTAGATGTTATTTAAATGGTAAGGTCTGTTTGATAAATGTAATTCAGGACGTAGAAATCATATTCCTACATTCTTCTCCTCTATCAATAAAATAGTACACAACTTCCACTTCTTGTCAAATCTTTAGAGTTAAATGTCCATACTAATGAAATTTCTTTGTACAGTGATCAGGGTAATAACAGCCATACATATAGATGAAGATGTAGATGATCAATGTTGCAGTTATTGTTTTGTTTTGTTGTTGTGTAATGTTATTATTTATACTGCAATTGGACCTCTACGCCATACAAAATTTTACATAAAACACAAGTATAATTACTACAATCAAATTAAGCTGAAAATTGTGATGAAGATTTTTTTAAAATACATGAAATGACTACAATGTAATTATAAATTCTATCAAATGGTAAAGGTTATGTGTATGTACTGAGTCTGTGAGGATAACACAAAATGCACATTTTCCCTGTCATGAGAAATCATTTCTTTAGTCAAATATCTAGCAATGTTGCCACTCACATTCCAGAAGATTCCACTGTATTGAAAGTTATATCATGTATGGTTGATGTACTGAAAATTAAACATAATCCCTGTAACAACACCTAAAGAAGGTGTATAGTGTTGATTGTATGTCATGGTATATATCATTCTTCCTTTATACAGTGTTGACTGAAAATTCACATTTGTGTTTTTTCCGAAAAAAGTCGAGTTATTTTACAGTCGTGTATAATTCTTGATTCACCACTAGACTTGTCAAAAAAATTCTTCCAAGAAAAAGGGAATTCAATTTACTGCAAAAAGTTTCATGCTTTGTCTTAATATTCATTTTCATAATGCGATTTTATAGACTCTTTACAAAAAATGATGATGTACTGGGACAATTTTTGTGTACCAGGTATGTTTTAGAGCCAGAAGTTGTCTCCCTTTGGACACATCTTTCAAATAAAAGGGTGTATAAAGTGCTGATGAGTTTTAGTTCTCATTTGTAACAAATTTCTGTATCAACATCAATGGAGTACCAGAAGGGAACGTGTAATATTTGCAGTATTTTTGGGATGGATTTTTTTAATTTGCTATACTAGAAAGTATCACATGGTATTTCCTGTAGAAGAAAGGACCAAGTAGTTATTTCTTTATTTCTTATATCAGAGAGAAAATGTGGAACTTCTTTATTCTCCATATCAAAATGGACCACATGATATTTATTCCTCATGTAAGAAAGAACTTAATGGTATGTTGGCCTGTTGTAGTTTCTTAACCTCCTCTACCAGCATGAAGGTAGATCTTTGTCACGTTCATCCTTGATGCCAATCCTCTAATGTTTGTTTACTCTAAAATCATTCATTTTTGTGGGGGATGTACTTTCATTGCGATTGTGGGTACTAAAGTTAGATTTAGATGTTCACAGATAAAAGGATAAAAGTTCACAAGGAAGTTCACAATAAATATTGTGTACAAGTTCATTTTGTTTTATTGATTTATCTAGAAGTGTGAAGGAAAGTTTGTCCTTGGAAAACAAATTTAAATTATTTCCTGCAAAATTAAGAACATAGAAAAGAGAAAAAACAAACAAAAAATCGAAAATAAAAATTAATTGAAAATATTGAACTGGGCAATAATGTGCTGTCTATTATCAAAACAATATGGGTATCCTGTGTAATTGTAGGAGAAAGCAACCAATATATTTTTACCTTAAAGGGGACAAAATCTGTCTTTCGGTTTAGAAAATAAAATGTAATCTCAATAATTGCCTGGCAATAAAAGATATAAAACATACAAAGTATTAACAAGTTGCACTTTAAACAGAATTGTTTCAGGATTGTCGGGAACCTGAGTTCATTCCTAGTTTTGGTAAGGGCCTTTATGATAGTTGTGGGATAATTTTAATTTTGGAAGTGGGAGGAATATTACACAGGGATTTCATGATAGGTGTTGGTGAAGGATTTTAGGATAGTTGTTCGTGAAGGATTTTAGATAGTTGTGGATGAGTGATTTTAAGATAGTTGTGGGTGAAGGATTTTATGATAGTTGTTGGTGAGGGATTTTATGATAGTTGTTGGTGAGGGATTTTGTGATAGTTGTGGGTGAGGGATTTTATGATAGTTGTGGGCGAGGGATTTTATGATAGTTGTGGGCGAGGGATTTTAAGATAATTGTGGGTGACAGATGTTATGAAAGTCGTGGGTCAGGGATTTTAAGATAGCTGTGGGCAAGGGATTTTATGATAGTGGTGAGTGAGGGATTTTATGATAGTCATGGGTGAGGGATTTTAAGATAGTTGTGGGTGAGGGATTTCATGATAGTTGTGAGTGAGGGATTTTAAGATAGTTTTTGGATAATTTTGTGAGTTGAAGAAATATTAGACAGCGAGTGGCTTTACGATTGCGAGTCTGATCAGTTTTCAAAATGGTATCTTGTGAGCATTTGATTTTACCTTTGAAGTTTATAACAGATGATTTTAAGAGTTCTGGAAGGTTTGTCATTTAGTTTGATGGAATGTTAAAGATTGCCGTCATTAATTACTCTGTTTTGAATTTCAAAATTTGTCACAATTGATTGTAGAAAAGCTTTTGAACGACTAAGCTGCAAAGAATTGTTGTTGCAAACACTGTTTAACCACATGATATAAAACAGAATGACCAAAACTTTCAATTAATTTATGTTTGATGATAATGTTTTAGAAGTAAAATTCTGCATTCTTTTTGTGTAAAATGGTGACTTCAAAACTATCTTGATAAAGATCAGTCTTTGAATTACAAACACATATGATCTAGTATCTTTCAATATTTCAACCTTTATATATTTCGATCCCCAATGTAATTGTAATTATTGAGAATTCGATGGAAAGGGACATTTTGATATTGCGATAAATGATTGTCGTGTCAATGTCAGTTATCAAAACATTCGATACTTTAGGGTATAGAGGTTATGACCTTGATATAACCTGTAACTTTTGAGAAAATGAATTATACTTTGTGGGAGGTTTAAAGGTAGTTCTTACAGTTAAACTCACTGTTTATGTGCAGTTTATATAGAACATCACCCGATGGAGACGTTATAATTCTGTGACACTTGAAAACACCAGACTTTTTCCATGTGTCAAGAGTGATCATCTTCCAGTAATTAACATCCTTTTAAATATTTTGTATAATTATAACCTGTTACAGCTAAAGTATTGGTTAAATAGTCAATGTCAGCGACACAGACTCATTTGTATTGAGTCCTTGGCATGATTTGTGTAGACCTCGTGTTTTGTTCAAAGCTGATACCGCTATTTGTTGTCTAGCAGATTTGACAAAATTCTGAATATAAATGACAATCCTTCGCACCCTTTAATCCTGCCAAACGCATTTCGATACATATACCGTAATTGAATTGAAATTCACAATTGAATACAAATCGTTTAATCTTGACATGTGAAAATATAAGGAAACCGGGTAACCTACCTGTTGTACAGCCTTAGGTTCTGTATATTGTCTGAGTGATACCAGACTATAAAGGTTTTTGTTTACATGTTTTGAAGCCATTAACCTGGCTAGGACAAGGAAGTAAACACACTGTAACAAAAAATATTATCTTTTTTATAAAATTTCTTTTCTAGGTAATGCAAAATATGAAATATTCATTATTTTATTTAGTTTACTAAAAGACAATTATGTAAATGAGAAAGGCAAACAGGTAGATTATTATATCTAAGATTTAACATACAGCTAGAATAATAATGTGTTATGGGACATTCATTTACATGTATATGGATAATAATTTACTGATAATTAATGGGTGTTCCAATCAATATATAAGGTTTTACAGGGGTATCTCATTTGACATCTGATTTATAGAACAGGAATAAGAATTTACATAAAACTGTATTTATCATTCAACCATATACAAAAGTAAACATTAGATGTTATGTACATTAAACATCAGGTGTATACATCAGGTGTTTATGTACAGGTGTATACATCAGCTGTCTATATACAGGTGTATACATTAGGTGTAGATGTACAGGTGTATACGTCAGGTGTCTGTGTACAGGTGTATACACCAGCTGTCTATATACAGGTGTATACATTAGGTGTAGATGTGCAGGTGTATACGTCAGGTGTCTGTGTACAGGTGTATACATCAGATGTCCATGTATAGGTGTTTACATCAGGTGTCCATGTACAGGTGTATACATCAGGTGTCTGTGTACAGGTGTATACATCAGTTGTCCATGTACAGGTGTATACATTGCATCCATGTACATGTGTATACATTGTGTTCTTGTACAGGTGTATACATCAGGTGTCCATGTACAGGTGTATACATCAGGTGTCCATGTACAGGTGTATACATTAGGTGTCTGTGTACAGGTGTATACATTGTGTTCTTGTACAGGTGTATACATCAGGTGTCCATGTACAGGTGTATACATCAGGTGTCCATGTACAGGTGTATACATCAGGTGTTTATGTACAGATGTATATATCAGGTGTCCATGTACAAGTGTATACATTAGCTGTCCATGTACAGGTGCATACATCAGGTGTCCGTGTACAGGTGTATACATCAGGTGTCCATGTATAGGTGTATACATCAGGTGTTTATGTACAGGTGTATACATTAGGTGTCCATGTACAGGTGTATACATCAGGTGTCCATGTACAGGTGTATACATCAGGTGTTTATGTACAGGTGTCCATGTACAGGTGCATACATCAGGTGTCGGTGTACAGGTGTATACATCAGGTGTTTATGTACAGGTGTCCATGTACAGGTGTATACATCAGGTGTCGGTGTACAGGTGTATACATCAGGTGTCTGTGTACAGGTGTATACATTAGGTATTTATGATTTACAGTTTGATAGATTTTCATGTTCTTTACTAGAATACAAGTAGATCTTGTGCATACGATCCGCGCGTAGTCGGGTCAGTTACACCGGTATCAGCAATACCTTCGTCATCACCATTGCTCACGCCGTTAGGTCATCGCTGTCGTAGGTCACGTATCTTGTTAATCAGGGTCGGGATAATCTATATAGGTAGGAGCTGTCAATCAATATATCTCCTGTCTAACCATATAGGGACAGCTATACTCTGAGTCAAGCCTCTTAGTCACCGTGCACTGTTTATCACAGTTGCCGTTAAATTTTAATCAGACTATCCCCGCAGTGTCAAGCTCTCTGTCCTACCTGTGTCATGATACGTAACACATGTACAACATTACTCATAGTTGTAAAACAGAATTTAGTGTCAGTCTTTGTGATTTCATTAGATTAATGTCAAGACGATAGACAAACATCAGTGAAGGACACCTCGGCACAATGCACTATCTGTGCTTTAGTTAGTTGGTTTTAACCATCAAAGCATCCCTCGCAGTAATCATGGTAATTAGTTATCACACAATTACGTCAATATTTTATCATATCGATCTGCAATCGCAAAAGGTCATACTTCCTCAATAGTGATCGTGTTTTAAGTCCACCCCTACTTGGCGCCATACGTCTGCGGATCGTCTGTCTATAAGTAGACTGAATTTCCTCAAATTTTCGACATCCAAAATTACCAAGGGCATTTATTGTCAAATCTTTAATGTCAGTGGCACACATCTCAATGATTGATCATATAAGGTCAAGGTCATGGTGAAAACACAAAGGCCGCCATTGTAAACAGTATACAATGTGAGTGAGTGTTCGAATTGTTATGTTTGTAATCAGTCCTTCAGTGTATAACCATGCTATTTGTGAATTCATCATAATTAATTAAAATGCGGCGAAACCATGGTAACGAAGTAATCAGAAATAGATTAGTTTGAAGAATTCAATGAAATCAATTTCCAATATCTTCTAAGTGAAAAAGATTCCAACATATGTAGACTGGCGCTTTTTCTTGCATGTTTTTAGATGAAATTTATTCTAAAAACGTAATGGTTGCTTAAGCCTCTTAAAGCAATAATGTTATATCGACAGTTGGGTTCGTTTGCCGAGAGGGCAAGTTATAAGGTCAAGGTCGCAGAGGTATCTATGGTTAAAAATAGTATATAACGTGTAATAAATAATCATACTAAATGTTTTCTCTGTGACAACTTATGATATTCCGTTTCATCAGCAGGCAGTGTCGCTAGAATGCATCAAAAAAGTCGTTTGATATGTATTATAAGTTTGAGCCCTGCGGTATCAAAACAACACCAAAAAGGCGAGTCATGGGATACAACAGGGAAATGACCTTGTCCCGATTTCGTCGTGTGACATCCGATATTTAGCAACAACCTCCCTCGGAATTTATAAGCAATCCCACTAACCTGTGAACATTTGTTGTACGTCTCCGTGAAGTCTCTTGGGGTTGTTGTAAAACATGATGACAAACACATTTGAATAATGGCCGTTAAAATTCTTATAAAAAGACCCAAACATTTGTTTTGTTGTAATTGTTATCGTGAGCGGCGTAGAGTAATATACATATTGTTTTGAATGGTTTTATTTATGAAACTAGAATTGAACAAAATAAAATAAGCTTCTAATTAAACTAGGGAATAAATACCTAGGTGGCGAGATTGAGTCCCTGACAAGAACCGCTCTGACCAGGGGGAGGCTCTCAATTCAATCGGCGCTCAATTAGTATGAACATCAACCTCTGTGTCATCTTTACAATTTAGAAATGCCAATATATAAGTTAACTGGCAGCACACTGGGGGTTAATCAAAGACAGAAATTAATAGAACACACAGGGACTTATAGAAATATTGATTTTTATTTACGTGACCAACTTGAGGGTATTATTGCTGGGGTTTGGAAAGGGGCGAGTGTAGAGCGATGTGTACCCAGGCATCCTGGCGAAATGTGACGAAGGTAGTCTTTAAACAGCTGACAACACCAATTATTCGTCTTCTGACGCTGACACTCAGTAAATCAATAATATGTTCTCTCTTTAAGCGCCGTGTCACTTCACGGTTTCTCGTCTTACTCGCGAGTTTCTCTGTCACATAGTACGACCAGACAGTGGCTAACACCACTGGTTTGGAAATTGAAAAACTAAATGATGATGGATTATTTAGCCAAGATAAGGAGGAGTTTTTGTTAGACGTATTTAACGGTGCTTGCTTTCTGCATTGACCTATGACCTTGAGGTATTTGAGTGGTCTTTCGGTCATAGGGACCCTATTGACTACGTTTGGATAAGTTAATTAAATTACGTTTAGATAGATCAAAGTTGATCAGGTGTGTAACAACTTATTGAGCTGATGCAGCCTCGCTGACGTTGTTGAACAAATAACAACAGCTAGACGCCAGACCTAATGTCCCGTCTTCTCCGCAATCACAATTACAGTGCTTACGCCATCAAAGTGAGAATAAACACACGCACACTAAATTTTAGTCTGTTGTTAATTTTGTTTTCAATTCGAATTGTATTTTGTTTCTCTTACTGTTTGCACAAAAAATGACATGTATTTAAACTTTCTTATTATTTCACAAACTATCTTGACAAGTTGTCACCACATCTTCTTTCATGGCCGATGTAATGATATAATAAAAAAAAAATTAACAAGTTTATAATTACATGTGTCAAGGCGAGAGGATACTTATTTTCCAAACCGTTTCATATCTCCATTGTAATTTCTTTTTCACAAACCTGATCATGTGCGGGTAGCATTGTACCATAACCGGAGGAAAACCGGTCCATGCAGTGTTACGTCATTCATACGTTATTGTTATTTCATTTGTTGATTTCACATTCTCGTCACGTGACAGCTGTTGTTCATTGACCGACTCATGTTGTATGACCTTGTTAAGGTTATCGAGATAGGCTCTGAATAACCGTGATGATCATATGTCTGTTATTATAAACTAAGTAATTCGAGTTTATCGTTCAATCTGTTAGTGAATGTTGCCGTGATACAACTGATCATTCTATGACAGAGGAATCAAACCAGTCTCCACTTAGCGTGAGGCAATGAATCAGTCTTCCGCACTTCTCATGTTTGCAACGGAAAGATAAATAAAAATGATAAAGATGATGAAATGAATAAAGATAAATATGTTGGGAAGAGTGGGGGAGGGGGTTCGAGGAAAATAAACGGACACGCGTTTTTACGTCACCACTCGCATTAGGCCGCGCCGTAACTTTTTATAGCATGATGGAGACAACGGCATCAGCTTTGACAAGTATGACATTGGCTATTTTCAATTTTTCACGATAGGTAAGCATCGGAGAAAACCAATAATAAGTCACCTGTGTGTGCTGTTGACAAAAATACCTCAACCCTGGGGACGATATATTTATAACTATCGAGTCGACATACACCTGTCTAGGTAAGGAGAGAGATATAGTAGACATACCGTGATCAGCCCCCAATATCAGTGCAATCACATCTTATCAAAAACACGACTTCCCCATTTCTCCGTCTTATTTTACAGGGGGCCTGGAATGTGCATTGCCAGATTATAGTAAGTTCTTGATCTGGACTTTTAAAGGTGATTTGACCTGAGTAGATACAAATCTCTCGTCATATCCAAATCAATCACAGTATTAAAGATTACAGGGTTCCAGGCACTGTAGGCACGAGTCCCTACCTCCGAATAGCGTCTGGAGTTCGAGTCGTGCCCCGGGACAAAGTATTTCTGTTGTGTGTCAGTCAGCGACCCCATAGCGAGGCTAGTTACCCTGGTATACGACCACTTTAATGGCGGGAAACTTGTCCGCAGGTTCGCTAAGCATTGTAGATCATTTTTGGTCTAATTTGTTTATAATTCCCCCCTGTCTCTTTAATATTGATAAACTCGTGTATACAAGTGGGTTATTTTAGCCTGAGATGTTTGTCACTCGAGGCAGGATCGCAGATATTTTCATTAAATGTCAAACTGGAGAAACAGAGTATTGAAGTATTGAGATATAGTGACTTCTGACAAAAGAGTAACTTAAATGCGTTACATACCAAATTAAGGAAACGCCAACATCTTCCGCATACAATACAAAAATAGACCAGAAGTTCGAGATGCTTAACCATTGGAAATATAAACAGCTATTTTGTTATTTGATGTAACCTTTTTTTCTTTTGAAACATAAATGTAGATTTTAAGATGATGGTTAGGTGACATGTTGAGTTAAACACTCGCATTTCACTGAGGCAAGGGCTCCATTCCTCGATAGGACGAGAGAAGATACTTGATACACCAGCCGATTCAAAATGTCGCCAATTAATAAACATACCAAGAATTACACAAAAAGGAAGCGTTCTGGCTTTCCGTCGAAACGTCGGCGTATTCGCACAACAATCTTATGGAGTGGACTAGTTCGAACTTTGGCAGAAATTGGCAGTAATAGGTAACCATAGAAACACTACTCTTTTGGTTTCGATATGGTAACCTTAGAAACGCGGTTCCTTAGCGTCAAAATGGTAACCATAGAAAACACAACCTTGTTAACATTTATATGGTAACCATGGACATTCAATTTGTTAGCTAAAAAATGGTTACCATGGAAACAGGTCTGTTAGCATGTTAATTATTGCTATAGAAACACGATATCTTAAACGACAAAATGGCAACCATTGAATTTTGTTAGCGTCATAATGGTAAAAACAGGAACTCATTCTTGTAAGATTCTTTATGGTAACCATTTACAATTGTTATTGCAAATAAGAACGGAATAAAAACACCAACATCTCAATGTAGAAAAGGCATATTGTTTAAAAACTGAAGCTAAGCGTCTAGTTTTACTCAATACGAAAATAAAACACAATTGAAGGGACCCGCCGAGATTTTATTCTGAAATGGACCAAAATTTCGATCGAAAGCATCACGAGTATAAGGAATGATTGCACGAAAGATGAGTCAAGGTATGAACGAATGATGGCATATGAGAGAACAGGAGAGGTAC
The DNA here is from genome assembly GCF_031769215.1 of Ylistrum balloti. NCBI lineage: Eukaryota > Metazoa > Mollusca > Bivalvia > Pectinida > Pectinidae > Ylistrum > Ylistrum balloti. The sequence goes on from NW_026782032.1 coordinate 283,119, forward strand.
GGTGTAAAAGAATGAAAGAATGATAGAGAAACATGGTGTGTAGGAATTAGTACACGAGGAAGGAGAAACACGGCGTGTAGGAATTAGTACACGAGAAAGGAGAAACATCGTGTGTAGGAGTGATGGCATGAAGAAAAAGAAAAATAGTGTAAAGGAATGACAACACGATGGATGGAAAAGATGTTGTGAAGGAAAGACGGAATGAGGAAGAAGGAACATGGTCTGAAAGAAAGGCGAAATGAGGGTGGAGAAATACTGTGTAAAGGAATGATGGCACGAGACTGGGTAAACACGGTGTAAAGGAACGATCGCACGAGAGAGGAGAAAGGAATGAATAAGAGGTAAGCATGTCGTGTGGGCGTGTCCCCTATCCCCGGGGATAGTCCTAACAGCCTCTGGTCATGATAAACATTGATATATCATGTATAGTAACAATTTATAACAAAACTCAGGATGTAAAGGCCCCTCCTCTCACCGCCCGTCCTATATTTGGGGATAAATTTCGGTTTGACACGAACACAGAGACTCCATAAAACCAGTGACACCTGTCTAAATACAAATCACCTAGTGTTGCCCATCCAATCATTCCCACTCCCCATTATCGTGTTGTCCATTATTTGGTCAAAAAAAAATCAAAACAATTTCGGTTTACAATCAATTTGTATATTTGACAGTCCAAAACAAGTTATCCTTAATTCTTTTTACGCAGTAGCCTTGTGACCTGTAAATCATAGAAGTATGATCTATTGATTTTCGTACGACGCATTACACTAATAATCAACAGCAACACATAATAGTCGGATTGATTAGGGAAAATAAGTCAACTATGTAAACTTAACGTTGATTGGTTCAACCATTTATGGTTTGTCAATTATTATGAACCAGAAAGACACAGTATCAATTTGTATAACTTCAGTAATTTCTGCCAATAGGGAACGCTTCACTAACTTTGTTTGTTCGCTCCTGTCGTTATGTCATAGAACAGTTATGAACTGTTAGCATTTGTAGCTATGTAAATCTCGATATCACATATAAATAAACAGGATCAAGATTTTGAAACAATTCAGCTGACGGATAGCTCATATCACCCGAGCTGAATGCGCGTATAGATATTGGGACCTTGTTTCATTCTCGATTGATATAAAATTTGATACAAAAAGCACACAAATGAGAATCAAGCATTGAACTTGGCATGTATCATTGTTTAAAATGACGACATTGCTGCGAGTAAAAAGCATAATAATGCTTGTATATTTCTACATTCCCTACGTATGCCGATTAACGCATTTGAAGTAGGGATGTCAATGAATATTCGGATATTAGTTCGGTAGTGAGATATTCGTATAGGAAAGTAATCGTAGTTTATCAACATTTGCATGATCTCTAAAATTCATTAATTGCATACCTGTGGATTTCACCATTACGCTTATTAGCTTGTCAAATACTGATTTAGGCGAATAATTATTTCTATTGAGTTTTAAGTCATCTAAAGTAAAATATTCATCACTAGTGGAACAGCCATCTTGACGGTGAAACGTCCGCGCAGCTTCTAAGGCCGCAATACTGACGTCACAAAGCTCACGCACTGCGTGCTATTTAAAGCACCATATATGTAACTACTTCCTGGTTCCGATGAATAAGATTCACAAAACTCTTGTCTATAACGTATATCACTGAACATGCGTCGATAATAAATTTAATTCTAATTACTAAAAATCTTAATGCACTTGTGACTTAAGTCATCCGAGAAATTCAGATGTGGTGAAGTAACACTTTTAACCGCCCGAGATATCGCACGTGTTCTCTTTTAGAATCCTCAGTTGGCCTGGGATATGACACTTTCTTTTAACTTGTATCAAAGTAAAGGGAGAGCAATTTGATTGGTGTATCTCACAGCGTATCGTAAGAAGCGACTAACTGTGGCGGACCTTTGCGGGGCGGGCGTTGTCGGGCCCTACAAGATTGTCTGCTGCATTCAGCAACATGATAGTAAGTTGTACGAGGCGCTGAGCAGAATCATGGGATTTCTTCCGTGTCTTTTACCAGAGAGACGTTGAAGAGACCAAAACATACCTACTGCACCCGTTCAATTCTCGGAATATTGGTTTCTTCCTTTCTTTCCTATCTGTTCTTATTTCCCTCCCTTGACGTCATATGACTGGCTGTTGTGAGGACGTTAAACCTGCAAAACAAATCATCAACCGATCTGCTGTGGAGAGGTTAAAGGTTAGAGGTTATTGAAAGGAAAATACATATCTAGTTTATTGCACATAGAAACGAAATTCTGTAGGGAAGGTAGTTTATCGTTTAATTAATTAGTAAAAACAGTTTGAAGTCCGATTCTGCAAAAAAAAAAAAAAAAACCTTGGTAAATAGCGCCATACAAATATGTGTAAAGCACGTGGATATGACAGATCTGCGCGTGCACATCCCAGACAACAAGGTGAAGGTTGTTATAAACGTTTGATAGTTTGAACGATCGTGTTTATTCCAATGTGGTAAGTAAAATAACTTACCGTGCCGAGTTGACATCAAATATAAGAAATGAATATGAAATCTGCTTTATCTCCGTTTTCATACCGAAGCTCACGAATCAGTAATAATGTCTGCTTTCAAATCTCAGCCGCGTGTCGCCTGCGCGCGAGGAAATAGTCCCCTGGGTTGTAATACGGTCTGCAGATCAGTGATGACTAACTTTGAACCTGCTGTTTGAGAATATCAAACGTTACTTATATATATTGTACTTTATTTGTTAGCCAGTGCTATCCACTTTGATTAATTGTCAAAGGATTACACAGAACTAGAAACGTACAGTGTGAATTAGGAGCAGGCATGACAAATGAGAGTTTGACCGAGGTATTTGTGGGGTATGAGTCAGTCATCACCACATGTTTACGAACTAAATACCACAGTTACATAAAACACGTTTGGTAAAATTTTAAATAGCGAGACTCTCCAAGGTCACACACACAACGATGCACACTTTAAAGTGTGTTCCTCAGAGGGTGCTTTGTCCACGCAGAAATGAAACATACCTGTAATTCATACAGCTTTCATCATCCATGTTTACAAATGCCCTAGAATGTGGTTGTGGCTCTGTGTGTGGAAACAAGAGTACCGCGGGACAGGACAATATCGACCCATCCCAAAGAATATTAATGACTTATTATATAGAAAAGGATGTTGATATTTAAGAGGTTATGATGAGTCAAAATGAATTTTTATATTAAAAGATATCAGGGGTGGGGTGATTAAGGAAAACGCAATTTGACGTAAAACATACGGTATTTCGGAGAAACTGGTGTAAAACTGACAAAGGATATCTCGATTAAAGATAAAATGCTAAGCAGAGCGGATAATAACAAAAACTTCTTTAACAAATTTTCAATTAAATTGATGTAAAGGGAAGCAAAACCTCACGTCAAGGTGATTCAAAAAGTCGACAAATTTGACAGGAAACTTGAATTGAGAGAAAAGATCTCCGGACAAGATTAAAAAGGGCAGTAACTCTTCCAAATACATGTAACTGTCATGGCGATTAAGTCAACTACTTCCAAAAGAAATTTGTGTAGAAGTGAAGACGATGAACTCCATACAAAATTAAAATTCTGAAAACAAAGGGCAGTAACTCCTTCAAAAACTGTTTAATCGAACTGATGTGAATGGAAGCACAACCTCACGTCATGGTATGTACGTCGACCAAGAGAGGAGATCTGTGGCTAAGATTGAAATTATGAAAACAATGAGGGACAGTTACTTTCAAAAATCAGTCAAATAAAATTACAATTCACAAAAACGCAACTTCATGTCATGGCGATTAAGACAACTAATTTTGAAAGAAGTTGGTTAAAACTGACAAAGGTTACAGTGATCCCTGATCAAGATATACGGTATGAAAACAACAAGGGCAGTAACTCTACCAAATACTGCTGAATCAAACTGCCGTTCAGGAAAACACAACTTCTTGTCATAGCGATTAAGCCTACTAAGATTGCAAAAAACCGATTGAAACTGTGGGAAGATATCTCCGGACAAATAACAGTTTACGACGGACGAACGGACAACCCCATACCATAATTCGTCCTATCAATTATTTGACGGACGTATGAAAACTTACTAAAACTGTCTCTTTGTCAACATGTCCATTTCTTCTTTACACGCTACAATCGACGAACTATGCGAAATCATCTAAATACTTTTAATTACAATTGTGTTTATGTTAAGTACATGCATTTCTTTTAACAGAAATGTTGGTCGAGATTCCTTAACATAGTTGGGTTGTATGTGTTGTAATTATCCGCGCCGTAGATCTCTTAACACGAGGTGGGCAGGGGGGTGGGGTGTCTCATTCCCCGAACACCAACTCTGCCAACTTGAAAGGAATGTATTTATATAGGGAATCCTTTGAAGCTAAAGTTATAGTCTGTTTCAACTAAGAATGTCAACTTATTTTGTTAATAGGATACTTACATATCAATAATGAAATAGATAAAGTTTCTATTTGTCTTAATTAATTATAACACAATTTTAGCATTTAAAAGTATTATAAAATAGTTTATAAACATTAATATTTAATATTATTATTCATTATCTAATTAATCATCACGTAAGATTATGTTTAATTGATAAATACGATTCATTAAGTCACACTGACATACTGGTGTCAGCAATCAAATTGAATTGGAAACTGTATCCAAGATGGAGAAGCTCGGATGCTGAATCAGCATAGGTCATCAGGTCGATAGTCCCAGTGTGATAAAGGTTCTTCAAGGTGGTCAGGCGTCTTGTTGGCGTATTTCTTCTTCCGGGGTTGAATGGTGCCTCCTGCATCTCTCTAAATCCGGCTGATGTCATTCATGTTCTGTATGTCCTTAAACGTCTGGATGATGGTGTAGATGTTGGGGTGGGCATGCAGTACCTTCTTCTTCAGTTTCCCTTGCCTAGCTTCAAGATGGCTGGTAGTCCGGGGTTCCTCTGTTGAGAAGTGCTTCCAGGTTGTTCGATCTTCCTCTATCCATTGCTCTGTGACGTAATCTGTGAATGACAACACGGAATGTGGAATGTCAGCATCGTCAGCTTCCTCATGGGTTTGTTACCAGACGTCATCAATGTGGTTTAAGGGGATGAGTGCCAGAACAGCTGCTCGGCGTACAAGTAGCTTGGTGTCATCATTGTTACGGTACAGTGTTTGGAGTCCGGTTGACTGGGCCTTTCGCCAAATGCACTGGGTGTGGTGGGGAAAACATCCTTTAATGGTGATAACTTCAAATACACTTCGAATGGCATGGTGTGTGGCTACCTCAAAATCAACGAAGGCTGTAGTGGGTCGGAATGGAATCTGGAAATGTGTCATGTGATCCTGTAGTAGCGTTAATTTCTAGGAAGTAGTGCATATACAACTGGGGTCATGGTGCCTTCAATCTGTACATAGATGCTGTAAATCTGGTGAAACATGGTTGGGCAGGTGTAAAATGTGCCAACACAGAAGAATGTGTCAGATGCTGCAAGTTCGGACAGGTCCTTTGATGTAGCGAATGCGATCTTCCTGTTGTTCTCTTCATCGTCGTCAAAGAGGAGAAATGTTCGCCCGTAGATGTTTCTGTCCATCTTCCATCCAAGGAGATGTCGGCCAAAGTCTTTGGTAGTAGAGGAGCCTGCTTGCGGCGAGCTAGGTAGAGAGACGATTTGGCTGTGTAGAATGTTGGCAGTCGCTGGACCAATGAGAAATTGATGCTGTAAAGTGCAGATTGAAATATGATAGTTCTCCAAAATGTACTGGGCTTTTATACAATTCCCATTGAACAGCTTCGGATTGGAACGGTTTTAACAAATATATTTGATTCCTTAATTTTACAGTTATTAACAGTTTTCTGAACAGTGATTAGAACTTCATTAATTATCTGATTTACCTGTAAAAGTTACCTGTACAACAATTCTGCACCAGACTATAACTCACTATCATCACAACTGACCTCTTTGGCAGAGTTGGTGTTCAGGGAAGACCCCACACGGAATTGCTAGTGTAGTTCACCCGTGAAAATTCTATATAGTTGTGCTAATATATGAAAGAGTAAAGATGCTGTTTTAATGACTGATTATTTCATATAGCAGAGTCAATGTTTCTTAAAGTTGAGATAATGTCCGACAATTTCACAAAGTTGAGTAAATGAGTGAGAATATCATAAAGATGCGGCAATAAACAGGAATGTTGGGAAATTAAGTTTACGCATAAAAATTCCATTTCGCTGAGATAAAGTATACCAATTTCAGATAATGTTGAATGAAATTTCATATCTTGTGACTCATAAGAGTATTTGGGTGAGAATTTCATATAGTCGACTCGGTTAATTTATGAAAATATAAGAAAGCCAAGTTCTTGTATGAAAATGTCATACAGTTGAATTAATGTATGACAATTTTGTGTTTTCATTGTTAAATCAATAGTGTGGAAAAAAATAAAAAGTTGAATTAAATTCAATGACAGTTTTATATAGTTGAGTTAATGAATGAAGATTTAATGTAATAGAGTTTACGCATTGTCATTTCATACGGTTCAGTTAATATTTCATACGGGAACGGTAACGGATGAGTTAATGTACGAGAATTGTAACGGGTGAGTTAATGAACGGGAACGGTAACGGATGAGTTAATGTACGAGAATTGTAACGGATGAGTTAATGTACGAGAACTGTAATGGATGAGTTAATGTACGAGAATTGTAACGGGTGAGTTAATGTACGAGAACTGTAACGGATGAGTTAATGTACGAGAACTGTAACGGATGAGTTAATGTACGAGAACTGTAACGGGTGAGTTAATGTACGAGAATTGTAACGGGTGAGTTAATGTACGAGAACTGTAACGGATGAGTTAATGTACGGGAACTGCAACGGGTGAGTTAATGTACGGGAACTGCAACGGGTGAGTTAATGTACGAGAATTGTAACGGATGAGTTAATGTACGAGAACTGTAATGGATGAGTTAATGTACGAGAATTGTAACGGGTGAGTTAATGTACGAGAACTGTAAAGGATTAGTTAATGTACGAGAACTGTAACGGATGAGTTAATGTACGAGAACTGTAACGGGTGAGTTAATGTACGAGAATTGTAACGGGTGAGTTAATGAACGGGAACGGTAACGGATGAGTTAATGTACGAGAACTGTAACGGGTGAGTTAATGTACGATAATTGTAACGGGTGAGTTAATGTACGAGAATTGTAACGGGTGAGTTAATGTACGAGAATTGTAACGGGTGAGTTAATGTACGAGAACTGTAACGGGTGAGTTAATATACGAGAACTGTAACGGGTGAGTTAATGTACGAGAATTGTAACGGGTGAGTTAATGTACGTGAACTGTAACGGGTGAGTTAATGTACGTGAACTGTAACGGATGAGTTAATGTACGAGAACTGTAACGGGTGAGTTAATGTACGTGAACGGTAACGGGTGTTCATGAACGGGAACGGTAACGGATGAGTTAATGTACGAGAATTGTAACGGGTGAGTTAATGTACGAGAACTGTAACGGGTGACTTAATGTACGAGAATTGTAACGGGTGAGTTAATGTACGAGAACTGTAACGGGTGAGTTAATGTACGAGAATTGTAACGGGTGAGTTAATGTACGAGAACTGTAACGGGTGAGTTAATGTACGGGAACGGTAACGGATGAGTTAATGTACGAGAATTGTAACGGGTGAGTTAATGAACGGGAACGGTAACGGATGAGTTAATGTACGAGAATTGTAATGGGTGAGTTAATGAACGGGAACGGTAACGGATGAGTTAATGTACGAGAACTGTAACGGGTGAGTTAATGTACGAGAACTGTAACGGATGAGTTAATGTACGAGAATTGTAAACTGAAACGGGTGAGTTAATGTACGAGAACTGTAACGGGTGAGTTAATGTACGGGAATTGTAACGGATGAGTTAATGTACGAGAATTGTAACGGGTGAGTTAATGTACGAGAATTGTAACGGGTGAGTTAATGTACGAGAACTGTAACGGGTGAGTTAATGTACGAGAATTGTAACGGGTGAGTTAATGAACGGGAACGGTAACGGATGAGTTAATGTACGAGAACTGTAACGGGTGAGTTAATGTACGATAATTGTAACGGGTGAGTTAATGTACGAGAATTGTAACGGGTGAGTTAATGTACGAGAATTGTAACGGGTGAGTTAATGTACGAGAACTGTAACGGGTGAGTTAATGTACGAGAACTGTAACGGGTGAGTTAATGTACGATAATTGTAACGGGTGAGTTAATGTACGTGAACTGTAACGGGTGAGTTAATGTACGTGAACTGTAACGGATGAGTTAATGTACGAGAACTGTAACGGGTGAGTTAATGTACGTGAACGGTAACGGGTGAGTTCATGAACGGGAACGGTAACGGATGAGTTAATGTACGAGAATTGTAACGGGTGAGTTAATGTACGAGAACTGTAACGGGTGACTTAATGTACGAGAATTGTAACGGGTGAGTTAATGTACGAGAACTGTAACGGGTGAGTTAATGTACGAGAATTGTAACGGGTGAGTTAATGTACGAGAACTGTAACGGGTGAGTTAATGTACGGGAACGGTAACGGATGAGTTAATGTACGAGAATTGTAACGGGTGAGTTAATGTACGAGAATTGTAACGGGTGAGTTAATGTACGAGAATTGTAACGGGTGAGTTAATGTACGAGAATTGTAACGGATGAGTTAATGTACGAGAACTGAACGGGTGAGTAACGGGTAACGGGTGAGTTAATGTACGAATTGTAAAGTTAATGTAACGGGTGAGTTAATGTACGAGAACTGTAACGGGTGAGTTAATGTACGAGAACTGTAACGGGTGAGTTAATGTACGAGAATTGTAACGGGTGAGTTAATGTACGAGAACTGTAACGGGTGACTTAATGTACGAGAATTGTAACGGGTGAGTTAATGTACGAGAACTGTAACGGGTGAGTTAATGTACGAGAATTGTAACGGGTGAGTTAATGTACGAGAACTGTAACGGGTGAGTTAATGTACGGGAACGGTAACGGATGAGTTAATGTACGAGAATTGTAACGGGTGAGTTAATGAACGGTAACGGATGAGTTAATGTACGAGAATTGTAATGGGTGAGTTAATGAACGGGAACGGTAACGGATGAGTTAATGTACGAGAACTGTAACGGGTGAGTTAATGTACGAGAACTGTAACGGATGAGTTAATGTACGAGAATTGTAACGGGTGAGTTAATGTACGAGAACTGTAACGGGTGAGTTAATGTACGGGAATTGTAACGGATGAGTTAATGTACGAGAATTGTAACGGGTGAGTTAATGTACGAGAATTGTAACGGGTGAGTTAATGTACGAGAACTGTAACGGGTGAGTTAATGTACGAGAATTGTAACGGGTGAGTTAATGAACGGGAACGGTAACGGATGAGTTAATGTACGAGAACTGTAACGGGTGAGTTAATGTACGATAATTGTAACGGGTGAGTTAATGTACGAGAATTGTAACGGGTGAGTTAATGTACGAGAATTGTAACGGGTGAGTTAATGTACGAGAACTGTAACGGGTGAGTTAATGTACGAGAACTGTAACGGGTGAGTTAATGTACGATAATTGTAACGGGTGAGTTAATGTACGTGAACTGTAACGGGTGAGTTAATGTACGTGAACTGTAACGGATGAGTTAATGTACGAGAACTGTAACGGGTGAGTTAATGTACGTGAACGGTAACGGGTGAGTTCATGAACGGGAACGGTAACGGATGAGTTAATGTACGAGAATTGTAACGGGTGAGTTAATGTACGAGAACTGTAACGGGTGACTTAATGTACGAGAATTGTAACGGGTGAGTTAATGTACGAGAACTGTAACGGGTGAGTTAATGTACGAGAATTGTAACGGGTGAGTTAATGTACGAGAACTGTAACGGGTGAGTTAATGTACGGGAACGGTAACGGATGAGTTAATGTACGAGAATTGTAACGGGTGAGTTAATGTACGAGAACTGTAACGGGTGAGTTAATGTACGGGAACGGTAACGGATGAGTTAATGTACGAGAATTGTAACGGGTGAGTTAATGTACGAGAATTGTAACGGATGAGTTAATGTACGAGAACTGTAACGGGTGAGTTAATGTACGGGAATTGTAACGGGTGAGTTAATGTACGAGAATTGTAACGGGTGAGTTAATGTACGAGAACTGCAACGGGTGAGTTAATGTACGAGAACTGTAACGGGTGAGTTAATGTACGAGAACTGTAACGGGTGAGTTAATGTACGAGAACTGTAACGGGTGAGTTAATGTACGAGAACTGTAACGGGTGAGTTAATGTACGAGAATTGTAACGGGTGAGTTAATGTACGAGAACTGTAACGGGTGAGTTAATGTACGAGAATTGTAACGGGTGAGTTAATGTACGAGAATTGTAACGGATGAGTTAATGTACGAGAACTGTAACGGGTGAGTTAATGTACGAGAATTGTAACGGATAAGTTAATGTACGAGAATTGTAACGGGTGAGTTAATGTACGAGAACTGTAACGGGTGAGTTAATGTACGAGAATTGTAACGGGTGAGTTAATGTACGAGAATTGTAACGGGTGAGTTAATGCACGAGAACTGTAACGGGTGAGTTAATGTACGGGAACTGCAAACGTAGAGTTAATGTACGAGAATTGTAACGGATGAGTTAATGTACGAGAACTGTAACGGGTGAGTTAATGTACGGGAACTGCAAAGATAGAGTTAATGTACGAGAATTGTAACGGGTGAGTTAATGTACGGGAACTGTAACGGGTGAATTAATGTACGAGAACTGTAACGGGTGAGTTAATGTACAGGAATTGTAACGAGTGAGTTAATGTACGAGCATTGTAACGGGTGAGTTAATGTACGGGAACTGTAACGGGTGAGTTAATGTACGAGAATTGTAATGGGCGAGCTGATATATGAGAACTGTAACGGGCGAGCTGATATATGAGAAATGTAGAGTTAAAGAATGAGATGTGTAGGTAAGTGTATATGGTGAATCACACAGGAAACGCTGACATTACAAAACCATGTGTAATCCCGGGTAAGAAGTTCGTGTACACAAAACCCTTACCACCATATAGATAACAAAAAAGTGAAAACATCACGTGCCTTTCACAGCTATCCAACGCTGTACCGGAGATATTTCTTGTATATGGCTTATAAATTGTATCTTACGTTTGAGAAATACATTTGCCAAGTGAACTCATGTTGGACCTAGTCAGACTGTTTAAACAATGAACAATGTTTTCTTTGAGAATTAACCTTGACTAACAGTCAAGGTCACAGGGGTCAACTTTGATCAAACATCAGACGTCTGTAGATCAACCAAAACGTCTTGACTCGTGATATTTAGTCCAGTTGCTCTTGAAATGAAGCCCAGCCCAACGAAGTTTGCGAAAAGAAATAGCCTTGATCTAAGGTCACATTGGCCAAAGTTGTTATCCATGAGGTCAAGTGCATGACATTTGACGATATTTTTTCTGGAATAAAACCCATTCTTTTTTTAGTGCAAAATGCAACTATATTAAAATATCACATTATCCAATTCGTTAAAACGCTTGAAATAGACTTCTTTTGATTAACCAAGAGTTCTAAATATATATATTTTGTCTGTAGCTGGAGTTAAATTATGTTCGGATATGTTCTTTAGCAATGTTTAACATATATGTTACAGGAGCACAGTTTCTTACTACACTTATCATGCTTCCTCAGATTAACCACCAGGTCTAGATCGCAATGTTTCACCAGACCGTTCCCGGATCTAATCCCAACCAAATTACTATAGAAACGGCCTTGACCTATAGACAGGATAAAATGAGTAGAATTTGTTAAAGCACTCAACTCTCACGAACTTATCTTGATTCATTAGTAGGTATAGAATCATGACACACACTTATAAAGCCAAAACGCCCGAAAGACTTTTCTTCTTATTAAAAATGGGTAACTTAATCATGATATTTTATGATATTTAAAGTCAATACGATTTTCTAGTAGAAAGTGCATTTAACCTTATTCGAGGTGAAAATGAATCACTAATCATTGAATTTATTGACATTTCTGATTATCTACAGTATTCACACTCAGTTACAGGAACGAAACCCAAACGAAATGACATTGACCTCTACCAAGTTCAAATGTCACATTATAAGCACCCACCTCGATGAGTTAGAGAATATGTGATCACAAGGAAATGCATGTTTGATGTGTTCTCTCTATTTGCTGTGAATGATGTCATTGTTCGCGAGGTGAGATTTTCGGAGAGAATCAACTTTCCCCATATTCAAAATCACAAATGTCAAATTTGTTAGAAATACCTTAACGTCTTCTTCTCATCAAGAAAGCGTTAAAATGGTCAACATTACCTTGCGATATAAAACATTTGTCTAAGATTTGAAAATTAAGTTTAACCAGGATTGGATCAATGTCGTAAACGAATATTGTTTAACTGGGGGTGCAAGACTAAAGGTTGGTTCAATGTTGAAAGTAATTTAAATTTTACTTATTTAAATGTAAGACTTTTTTCCGTGTCGCTAAATTATGAGAACAAGACACTGCTTGGCAGTACCGATATGTATCGTCAGTGTGGGAGACATAAATAAAAGGTAAAAAAAAAACACTTAACATTAAAGGTCAAGGTGACAAAGACAATTTATTCTTATAATTGCTTTTCTGAGCTGTAAGGGTTTATGGTGAAACTTCAGTAATAGAAACAGTTTAACATGACTTTGATTTCAGTCTTGTTGTAACGAAATATTGCAATCGTCGTGGCACTTATTTTCTACTCTAGACATTTCTTACATATGAATGACGCATGCGTGTTATTTCTCAGTTGACGAAGTAACAATTATTACGCAACACCGCGCACAAACATATTGAGATCATTGCCTGTTGATGAAAAATCAGTAATTAATAGTCAAAAGCAACGGATACGCTGTAAACAAGGTTTAAGTTCTTCATAAAACTCGTGTTTTATACAGTAGGTCATGCTTGAAAAGTTCCATACCCCTCTTCCGGAGACATTCATAGTTAATCGATCACCACTGACATTTGCAAGGCTTAACAGTAAACAAAGTCCTAATCTATTTATCTTGTAGAAATTTTATCGTCAGCTGACTTTATAATCACAATTCACAGGTAAACAAGCATTTTTTTCTTCGTGGATTCAAAAACCTTTAAAACAACAGGAATAATCGATTAAATAATCAATAACTGTGACGTAAAATCAATCGGGCGGTGTCTCACATCAGAGAGCACTGCACTGCCGCCACCTTGTTTACGTCGGCGGGACTGCTTTCATGTGACCTACATAGGTGATATGAGTAAGGATATGCACGTGTACATTGTTTGTCAATAAAACATTTACTGCCCACGCAGGTCAGTTTGCCGTGAAAGGTCACATGTTTAAACGAAAAACATGAATGTGTAATGTCACGTTTCGTTTACCTGGAGGTTGGAAGTGGACTATAGGTATCACTGTGGTGACTCCGAAACACAATGCTAAAAGACTCAACCACGACTTCACAAAACGAGATCAAAGGTCATCAGAATTAAATTTTAGTTCTCATTAGAAAAAACTGAACCAGTTGAAATAGGTCTTATTTTGTATTTAAAAAGGCACACATGCGCGATAATTCTATCTAAATGCATAAAAACATCAAATATGTCCACAAACGGCCAGGAAACACATCACTTTAAAAACTCAGCTTCGTTTTAATGTGATTATGCATACTAAGATTAAATAGACTATTACGCATTATTGAATTTCTTGGGGTTCTTCGGGGGGGGGGGGTCAGTCAAAAAAAGAAAAAGAGGTTCTATCAAGAGTTTCAATTTTAATTCAAATTTATCAAGAACGGAATTTTACCGATCCTCTCACAAGGTAAAGTAACTGAAAACTCGTGCTGGGGTTTAAATAAATCAAGTTGAAAAAAAGTTTTTTTTTCTATTCTCAGCTAGAAATACAAACTCTTACAGCCCCGCTTAGTGTCATCACATATTTGATCATAAATATGTGTGTAATGAATGTTATTACACTCACAACAGGATATTTATGTGATGTAAAGATGGTCTCTGGACAAACTTAGAATTATATAAAAGACAAAGAACTTTAATTCTTTCAAAAACCGAATTATATATTAATCAAGACAGTGATGTTTTGATTAACCACAGGGTGTCGGTACCTGTAATTTTATGCAGTGTTATTTCGAGTGTTTCAGGTTAATGTATATAATGCTTCATTGCCGCCGCGAAAAAAGAACAAGATGTGTTCATGAAACACTATGTCCCCTGTTGCAACAAAATTCTGAAATGGGACATTAAATCTGTACTGTGTAAGGCATGTGCTAATTGCATGCACAGTTTGTAAAACACTTAAGTCTTCATTGTGGTAATGTTTTTTTTTACTTTAAGATGTATGCCAAAGGTCACAGTCAAGGTCACAAGGTCAACAAAGTTGGTACCTCCAGAACGGCCTTGTCACAAGGAATGCACATGCCAAATATGAAAGCCCTACGTCTTCCGGTGCAATAGTTATGGGCAAGGGAAAAGTTGACATCAGACAAACAGACAGACAAGCAGACAGACACCACACAAACAATATGCCCCGATCTTTCAATCCGGTGGCATAAAAAAATGAACTAACGTGTAATAACCGACCTGATAAATTAAAGCTTAATGATATCGAGATGACTGGTATTGCCCAACGTAATATTGAGTCATTTTCTCATCAAAGTAAATTCGTTCGATTTTTTTTCCGTTTGAACCACAAACATCGACTTTCATGCCAGCTAGCAATAAAATCACATGTCCGTGATGAACGACTAGGCTTGTCGGGTATACACTGGTGGCTACTCAACCTGGTGATGGGGCCCTGGTTAACTCGTCAATCATTTAACAGGACTAGGTTGTTGTTTATAATCTTACAGACCTCTTACTCATTTCATTTCTTTTCGGGGAATAAAACATATCTTCATTTTAGGCTGTCACCGTAATCACCAACACGCTTATATTTAAAATTTCTTTTTGTTTTATTTCTTTTTCAGTTCTAATGAACTATTTCCTATTTTGTATAGTGACTTATTACACAAGATAAACCTTTAGGTTATCGAGGTATACTGTACAATGTAAAACGAGACATGTGATTCTAATTTATTCATAAACATTCATAAAATAAACATCTTTTCAAAATCTGGACGTGACAGATTTAAATGTTTGGATTTAAAACTAAATAACTGTCTATACAACTAGTTACTAGTGTTACTAGTTATATATCTCCAGTGTTACTGTCTATACAACTAGTCACTGGTGTTACTAGTTATATATCTCCAGTGTTACTGTCTATACAACTAGTCACTGGTGTTACTAGTTATATATCTCCAGTGTTACTGTCTATACAACTAGTCACTGGTGTTACTAGTTATATATCTCCAGTGTTACTGTCTATACAACTAGTCACTGGTGTTACTAGTTATATATCTCCAGTGTTACTGTCTATATAACTGCAGTGTTACTGTCTATACAACTAGTTACTGGTGTTACTAGTTATATATCTCCAGTGTTACTGTCTATACAACTCTAGTGTTACTGACTATATAACTCAAGTGTTACTGACTATACCACTCTAGTGTTACTAACTATACAACTCCAGTGTTACTGACTATACAACTTTAGTGTTACTGACTATACAACTCCAGTGTTACTGACTATACAACTCCAGTGTTACTGACTATACAGCTCTAGTGTTACTGACTATACAACTCCAGTGTTAGTGACTATACAGCTCTAGTGTTACTGACTATACAACTCCAGTGTTACTGACTATACAACTCCAGTGTTACTGACTATACAGCTCTAGTGTTACTGACTATACAACTCCAGTGTTACTGACTTTACAACTCCAGTGTTACTGACTATACAGCTCTAGTGTTACTGACTATACAACTCTAGTGTTACTGACTATACAACTCCAGTGCCACTGACTAGACTATACAACAGACAGAAGGTCGAGACCAACCTTTCATACATTTCCAACTTTCCCTAAGGATGCTCCAGACCGACATGACAAGTAGTAATAGGAAGAAAAAAGTTGACGGACGACGGAACATGGACGACGGGCGCCGGGGTAACGCTAAAGCTGATTTGGCGGGAGTTTAACCCTAGTGGTATTGATTTTACAGAAAGTACTAGGCTGCGAGTACAAAGATGTTTGCTGACATTACAATCCAAGCATCATTATAAAACTCTTATTGTCACAGTGTGATGTTTAAATCGATGCTTTGATCACAGAACTCTGCTGATGAAGTGATTCCGGAATTTAGGATTGTCCTGAGGAATGACTTATTTAATTGGTTGTTCAATCCGCCAATAGCTTCTGCAGCAAATCGGCACACATTTTCGCTTTTTTTTTTAAATTACAGAATAGTTAATTATCTTTCATTTGTCGAACACAAAAATGATTTTTTTTCTGATCCAAATTAGCATCTATTTTTCATGTCGGATTAGATTTAAGGTGGACCGCAAGTCAGGTCACGTGACAAAGCGCAACGAAGGGAAGTAATTCCGGAACATAACACCATTACGGAAAGGAGCCTCAGTATGGCGCTGTATAAATAACATCACTACCTATAACTCGCTGGTACAAGGACTTCAGATCCCTGTGATCTCATCTATACAGTCCAATCTAAAAGGCATTATCTGGTCTTGTTCCAACACTTCAGATAACTCTCCACATTTATTAACCTTGGAGAACTTCCGCTTAGTCGGACTTAAATCTAAATTTTCATTCATATTTCGGGGAAAAATTTATAAACCCTTTTATTTATGACTGCAGACAGTTTGGTTTGCCTTGCGTACTGAGCGCCCCCTCCCACGCACAATAAAAGTGATGGGGACTGATGACGTCTCTGAAGCTTTTGAAACATAACAGGTATCCGCTGTACTTTATATAGGGTATTTACTGCTAATTGCTATCTCCCGTTTCCTACTTAGGTCCAGAACACGTTATAATAGATGTATAGAATGTGAAACCACCCCCAACCAATACTCCAGCGCCGCCAAGCGGTCGTTGATACATTTCAGGTAAATATCGATAAAATGGCTGAAACATTCTGAATGGCACCAATCTATAGATATGCAACACTAACCAGTAGATAATAAAAGCTGGAAAAAAATAATCGGCTTTGCAAACATTTTCATTGTCAAGGAGGATTTTCTTGCTATTTTTGTCTTATTATCTTTTTTATTTTAATTTTCCTTTTACATAATGCTTCAAAGTAACTTTCAATTTTAGTAATGGCCTGGGACGCACGGCCGGTGCATGTTACTAACTAATAAAGCCTACGATCTTACGACAAGATCATTAAAGTAACTTGTGACGAAACCTTATTTATTTTCATTTATAAAACAAAAAAATAATAAATAAAAGATATATGAGAATGTACTGGGCAGTCATTGACATAGAGGGAATGTGTAATTAGACATATTTCTGCAAATATATAAAGTATTCTCAACATTCAAAGTACGTGCTATACATCCCCCTCCCCCTCCCCTCCCCCACCCCCTCTCTCTCTCTCTCCCTCCCCCCCTCTCTCTCTCTCTCTCTCTCTCTCTCTCTCTCTCTCTCTCTCTCTCTCTCTCTCTCTCTCTCTCTCTCTCTCTCAACTTAACAATAATTTTTTCGTGTTTATATCCTTCTACCATCCTGTACATGTAATGTGGTGTGTATCAATGTGTTTGGAAAGGGCTCTATATAAGTTGTAAAACTTCCATTCTACCCAATCCTATTGCTACTTAAGTGCAATAAAACAAGTTTGAATAAAAATAGAATATTGAAATGCGACGATCCTGAAATATCCAGGAACCAGCTGACAGTACTGTGCAACAGAGATATTTATGATATCGACTATTTCAGCTTTCCAGATGCAACTCCATATATAAACGCAATCGGAGATATTGAATGTATAGGGATATGAACGCAATTGAATTAAAACCTTTTTGTGCCTTGTTTAACTTGACACTTTCGTTAAAATAAGCAAACTTAATACAGTAATTTGGAAAAGATCATGAAATTCTCACAATATATTGCAATTTTTTTTCAATTCTGCATAAACATGGCTTTCCGTTAAAATACGCTAAGAATATTGCAGAGAACAAATCAAGTAGCAATATTATACCACTGTTTTCTCATTGTGAACATTTTTTTGTTTTCTATTTGGAAACAACTGCAATTTTCGGACTGTTTTCTAGACGAATCGGAATTTGAAAATATTACAATATGCCACACAATACAATTCTCAGCTATTCTGTTTATTATTAGAGACTTATCTACATTAATTGTCAGGTTGGGTAGATGTTTACGTATTTACACCCGTAGACGACATAACCACGTGCTGCACAAAGCACGCAACAACGTCACGGGTTCATGAACGTATACACAAGCGTATGTGTGACGTCATGACCTGCCACCCCGTCCAATCGTTACAGAATGTTGACAGGCTGTTATTTCACAATGTAAACAAGATAAATACGGATATTTAAATATATCGGACACTTGGGTTTTATGTTTCTGTAAATATAGACTTTATAACAGTAAACAAGCATCGTGACGCATAAACATTGACCTAATGGATGCCAGTGGAGTGAATGATACACCCTGTAATACACAACTATCAATTACAGATAAGAAGAAAGATATGGGGAATATTTGAATGTTAGCTCTTGAGGGAACATACGTCAATTAAAATATATTAAAGTATGATATACTTACAAAAAAAGTATATACAGAAAAAAATTCCGAATACATTTCTCATCGATAATTTCAAAAATTATATTTTGAAGAATCAAAAGTTTGTTCGATTGGTATAAACTTTGGTTTTCTTACGCTTCAAAGCTCAGTACATATTTCTATCGAGTTTCGAACCTAGGCAATGCATACGAAGAGAGCAGTCACACATTCTTGAGTTCATTCGTAGTATTCTATGCATTGTATCAATAAATCATCAATTTCTTTATCTTTGGTCATAAATGCACATTGTGTGTTATTAGTAATGCTAGAGACTCGAATATCTCAGTAAAGATATGTAGATAAATGCTTTGTGGAGGCGTTTTCGGCAAATACCCACGGTACGGTACCACTCACGAACAGCACGTCTGCGCGTGGCGTCACGTCGGCAAGATATACGGACGTCGCACTTGTCCACCAATTCTTGTCATCTTCTTATAATTATCAGTTCTGACAAGTACAAAACCGATCTAGAGAGGCTAACATCCCCTCGCAACGTCCGGTTATGCTTCAACGTCGCTTGGTTGGCGCAAGTGACGTCTGCGATTCGACCAAAGGGACTGATCTATTCACAGGTGAGTCATGATTTCACCTTATTAGCAGTGACGATTGTGTTCAGGTGTACCGTCGGTCGGGAAGAAAATGATTGTGACGTTTGTGACGTAATTTCGGATGGTTTGGGGTGGGATTACAACGCTATCATAAAGAAATTATACGTCATCACGTTTTCCCTCCATGTGTAACATCCAGAATAAAACATTTAGCAGTAGGACAACGTGTTGTTGAGGCATTGTCTACAGCAGCAGAATGGAATCGTGCTACGTTGGTCTGCTGTGCTGACATATTTGTCTCCAACCAAGCATGTCTTGCATGAACAGCCGCGACGTCTGCGTCAGGAGTCAAACGCTCCTGTGACGTTAGACGCATTCCACAAGCACGTCTGCGTAATTTGATCAGTTTCATGCGTCGAATGCGTGTGACATGCATGGACTACAAGGACAAGACACGCATGAAATACACGTATTAAACACATGCACCTGAAGGGTATTGGGAAAAACCCACCCGTGTCGATGTTCGAACAACGCGTGTCTGTCAGGTAAAAACATGCTGCAGTAAGTACCTCAGGGTTGTTATGAGATGTAGTTAGAGTAAACGGAACACATCCATTTCATATTTCAATAAAACACTGGCATTAAACAAAAACCACAAATATTAAAAAAAAAAAAAAAAAGTCTCATCCACGAATACCCTGCCACGTATTTTATTGGAATATACTTCTTAGCTTTCACTAATAGAACGTCGAGTGTCTGTGTCAGTAAACTGTAGGCGTTAGTAAGTCTCTATTGTGGTATTATTGACAAAGTGTCACTACTTTCCAGGTAAAACGTTGACAGGTGTGAAGATATTTGATATCCAGGACTGACACAGAAATAGGCAATTCCTTTGATAAGGAAACCACAAAGCTATAGGCGATGATTTTTGTGTATTTTATCGTCTAAATATAGACACAATACACAAACCTACATTTAGTCATGTTTTGTAAAGTGCCAATTAAAGACCTGGCGCGGAAAGTCAACCGCTTTCGGAGGGCAATGTAAACAAACACTGACTCACATTTTATCTATGTAGCGGATATGCACAACTTTACGTCAAAATTGAAAATGGCTGCTGTAACAAAATCAGTGTCACGGATTTGAGATTATTTTAAAATATAATTTAAATTATAACTACACAGCTTGGGAGTTATTTAGAAATATCTACCTTAATATTATAACTTTTACAATTTGGGATTTTATCTAGTAAAGATACTGTAGTGTATAACAGTGATTTTGGTCTTAGTCTGAACTATATTACTGAGCTCCGTGGGATGATCAGGTGGCAGGTAATTAACGAGTGGCTGTATCTTAGGTTCACGTTAATGAATTGATCGAAGGGGGGGGGGGGGGGGGGAGGGGGGGGGCTATAAATCTAGGGCTGGACACTGGGTTGAGGAGAGCGTACCTGACTGAGCAGACGGACGGACGTTGGCTATTAACACCTCCAGAAGACCCGAAATAAAACTACGATGTAACCAACAACAGAGTTTTGCCCTACTTTACTATACTGCGGACTGAGAAGAAAAAAGGACTTTAAGCCATTGGATAATTCTTATAGCACTTTTCCGTTGAAAATAACAAAATAAAATGAGTTGACAAGAACGAATAGCATAGAGTAAATACAGGTATGTTGTATTGTACTCCACGCTCCTCAGGTAAAAGTAAATTTTCTATTCAGGATAAACTAATTACAAAATGCAGTCAGGAATTTAAAGATAGAGTTATCACTTACATAAAAATACAGGGTTGTATGATAAAATTGTATGCACATCCTCGGAGCGTGGCGGTGATGTGTACTTTGCTTTTAAATATAGATATTTCAGTTGGAATAAGTCGGTCAGATACCTTGATGTTACAGTCCAGTTCTTTATTCTCATAACTTAATACATACACACCTCATCCCCTACCCTGTTTAGCTATGCCCACAGTGTGGCTGGGGTAAGTACGTTCAGAACCTAGACGGTATGTGCAGTTCAGCACCTGTTTGAGCGGTCGCCTGAAAACAGAGGTCCCTTCACTCAGCGGTCATTATGCGGTCCTCCCATCAGGAAAAAATTATATTATTAACCTTGAATAAGCGACCACGTGTGTCACTATAATCTGACCCGAATCGTTAGTGCTTTTGTTACTAAAGGTTCAATGAGAAAAAATTGTGCAGAAGGTTACTGCCAAATCCCCTCACCCGCTTTGCAACCATATACTAGTAGATATAAATTTTTAACAAGTCGTTGTAATACTTTTGATTGAGATACAGGGAGCTAATTACTGACAATGATGAGAAAACAAACATACACGAGATGTTAAATACTTAATCAGAATTACCAGTTCCGGTTTAAAGTCATCTTGTTTCTGGAAATTCTGTTAATTAATTATATATCTTTAATCTCTGGCTGGTAAGTAGTGAATCGGTCGTCTGGTGCTTCTAATCAAGTATTCACAGTTATCGGTTTGCACTTTGCAAATCTACTCAATATGTATAAATATCTTAACAGTTATGAAAAGCACTTGCTCTGAGTAATTGGACAACGTTAAGCGTATATGTTACGTACATCAGTAAACAAACCGGTGATCTAGCGAAACACTAAATGATATAATATGTTAAATCCCTACAACTTACTCCGTTTGTTGGGACATTGGGTCATTTACATTAACTAAATTATAGGAGGGTTGAAGTTTTTGTTCTCAGCAGTAAGGTGAAGCTTGTTCCATACAGTGAAGTGAAGCATTTTGTTCTTTGCAGTAGAGTTGAAGCAAACCTGTTATTCACTTCTGTAGGGTGAAGCCTATTGTTACCCTACATGAGGGTTGAAGTCTGGTGTTCACTATTGTAGGGTCAAGCCAATTGTTCTCTAGTGGTGGGCTGACGACTGTTGTTCTCTACAGTAGGATGAGCATAGTCGAAGCCCATTGCTCCCTACAATGGGGTTGGCGCCTGTTATTCTCTACTGCAGGGTGAAGCCGATTGCATTCTACAGGAGGGTTAACGCCTGTTGATCTCTAAAGTTGGATGAGTAAGTTGAAGCCCATTGCTTCCTCCTATGGGGTTGAAGTCAGTTGTTCTCTACTGTAGTGTCTAGCCTATTGCTCCATACAGGAAGTTTACCGCCTGTTGAGTTGTAAGGTAGGATGGGTAGAGTTGAAGCCATTTGTTCCCTGTAACGAGGTTGGGGTCTGTTGTTTTCTACTGTAGGATGAAGCCTTTTGTTCCCTGCAATGAGGTTGGAGTCTGCTGTTTTCTACTGTAGGATGAAGCCTTTTGTTCACTATGGGAGGCTTGCTTCAGAAGCGTTGAAGTTTGCTGCTCTCTTCAGCAGGTTAAAACCTTTTGTTTCCTCCACTATAGTTAAAACCTATTGTTACCTACAGTCAATTTGAAGATTGCTTATACCTGCGTCAAGATAGAAACCTATGTTTCCTACATCAGGACAGAGGTCTGCTTTCCCCTACATCAGTATAGTTCGTCAGTTTGTATGTTTGTGTATGTTTATGACCTTTTCATCCGTCAGTTTTGTTTTATTTCCAATCCGATCGTCCGTCACTTTGTTATTTATTTTTTTTTCAAAATTTGATCATCCGACAGTTAGTCTTTCTGCTTCGATAGTCCGTGTTTTTATATGCTTATGGTTTTGATCGCCCATGTGTTTGGCTGTTTTGTGATTTAGTGGTCATTGTGTTTGGCTGTTTTGTGATTTGATCGTTAATGTGTTTGGATGTTTTTTGAATTGGTGGTCAGTGTGTTTGGCTTGTGCTTTGATCGTCAGTGTGTTTGGCTGTTTTGTGATTTGGTGGTCAGTGTGTTTGGCTGTTTTGTGATTTGATCGTCTGTGTGTTTGGCTGTTTTGTGATTTAGTGGTCATTGTGTTTGGCTGTTTTGTGATTTGATCGTCAGTGTGTTTGGCTGTTTTGTGCTTTGATCGTCAGTGTGTTTGGCTGTTTTGTGATTTGATCGTCGATGTGTTTGGCTGTTTTGCGATTTGCCGGTTCGTCAGTTTTCCGTTTCTGTGATTTTATCTCCTGTCTTTGTAATTTCACAAACCGTCAAATTGTCTGCCATTGTGATTTGATCATCCATCAGACTGACCGTCTTCAAAAAGTAAACTGTATTTTATAACCACTGCGAAACCAGACTAAGAAACAATTACATAAATCACTGTTGTTGACATAGATTGCAACCGGTGACCACAATCTTTTTCACATCCGTTCCGGAAATCGAAACCGGACGCCTAGGTGAAAAGCAAGTACGTTACCACTGCACCACCCGACCACCCGTAGTCTTTCTTTGTGATATCACCCAGCAAATGGTTCCTTATCTTGCGAACCGATTGCTGACTGTGTTATTTGAAAAGGTTGGTAATTTGCTTCCGGTTCTGTAAAGTAGAAAAGAATCATTTTTAATAAATGATAAAGCTAAATGTAAGATAAATGGACACTGCTATTTCTGTATATTTACATTTGGAACAGTAAAGCTGATTTATGATTTGTTTATGTTTACTCAAAAAAAAATCCCACTGACTGACCTCTCTGTTCCTTGACTTCTTTTATTGTCTTAAATGTATCAATCCAATGGTAAACAGCGTAATCCGGTCACGTGATAGTTAATGTACATAAACTATACAACTGAACCGGTGCCCCGGAAAGTATATGAGAGATCAATAGTTCATTGGTCCGACAATCGATTTCTAACACAGCATTTTTTGTTTTGGTGATGACGGTGCATTATCGGCGATTATTTCCATGTAACAAATCCGGCTTTATTAATATGCTTGATATTACGGTTCATATTTTGTATTACAGAGATATTTATGGTTCTGTACTGAATACTCCCCGAGGAAGGTCAGGTGAGATTGTCCCGCGGCCTTTGATGTAGGTACCTCGGGATGGGTAGGTATTTTCCTGTGTTACTTTATTGTGTCCTTTCCCTGGCCTATATCGGAGACATACCTTCAAGCACTTCTAGTTAAGGGGTGGTGAGATGACAAATCTCCAAAGTTTTAAATGATTATTTCACAAATGTTTGTGGTATTGATGTGTTGTCCACTCCAGCCATGTATGTCACCCCCTGCGAAACTCGCGGTATGTTAACGAGGTTATTAGACCATTGGTCACTATGTGAAGGACGCGCGGAATGGTCAGCGTTGATATGTAAACTCATGACAGCTGTCTGTTTTGTTTTGAGTTTTATTTCACAAAAGTAAGAAAAGAATCGGTGAAAAAGTATGGTGGTAGAATAAAGCTTTGCACGAATAATAGAATACATTAAAATACACAGACATGATACAATGATGGAAAAGATGAAAAATTCTCAATGATTAAAAATGCTTTCTTGATCTTGGGGATGGGAGGGTTAAGTGAGCTTATAACATAGCATCCTGTTCGTTGCCCGCCAGGCCGTCCTTCCGTCCGTCCGTCCGCTGTCACCCGATAACTATTCTCCAAATACCCATACTGGTCAGAAGATTTACTCCAACAAGAAAGACATTATGACATCATCGACACCCTAAATATTCTGAAATTATAAAAACTTAATTATAGTAACAGGGAAAAGCAGAATGGTAGAGAAAATTCAAGATTACCTCCCTCGAATATAAAGAAATTACAGATAATAGAATTTATTGAAATCCTAAATATTGAAATCTTTGAAATCGTAAATACTCTAAAGTCTTAAATACCGAATATGTAATAGTCATACCTATTTAAGGTGTTAAAATGATAGAAATAATTCTCTGAGATTTCTAAAGGGTATTCGGAAAACGTTAAAATCACAGATGATAAGGTAGTTTATCTACTGACATTGTTAAATTGTATAACATAACATGGACCCTGTGAAATCGTAGACGTTAAAACTTTTACCGAATAAATGCATAGAAACAAAAAGTAACGTTCAACTTCAAGTTGGACGTGTAAAATACATTTATCATGATGACGAATATTCTACCTCTCATACCCATGTGGTCATGACATAGACACAAGTGTATGACATAATTAAGTACATAGTCTGACGTCATTATAATTCCAATTATAGCTCAGCTCAAGTTGTTATATAAATGTGTAGGAGTGTGACAACTACCTGGATATATGTATTCTGAGAACGATATACGTGTATTGTACCACTTTCGTCGTATTAGTTCGCTGTTACGCATGAATTAATTTGCACTTTGTTCTTTTTTTCGGGGAATGGATATTTTCCGAATTGATGATCGCATTTAAGCTTACTTAAAGATACCAAAATGTAGATAAATCATATTTTAATATTGCACGAAACACCGATGACGAAAATGTATATTATACGCAATTTACTAAGTACTCTGATAACGGTACTTTTAAAACTGTTAACAGTACCTGTACCGCTATAAGTCTATGTAATACACTTATTACCACAGGCACTCATTATAATTTACCTTGATTCAGGATGTTCGTGAACTCAACTTCTGCAGGTACATATAAAGGGTGAGGTTTTGTCTGGTAATGTTTCGTATCATTTACAGGAAACGCAATAGGGATAACATTTTAGTAGGAATTTTGAAACGTAAATGTCTAGTTACGTGGGAGTACGTTGTACAGAACGAATGTTGGGTGGAGCTTACTTTCATTGTCATACTCTAAATTTGGGAAACTTATACGTGGGGAGAAAGATGGGAAAATGTACATCATTTTTATTTTCCGATGACCTGGACTCTGTATTGATCCGGAAGTTTGGTAACATCCGGTATGTCTCGCGCTAACGCCGTGGACTGATCGGGATAGAAGAACACAGATATATACACTAACAGGATACTTCAGTGTCTTAACACGTAAAAGTTAAATTTCTAATTTCGTCAATATATATATATATATACGTGTCGTGTCATCAGAATGTACGTATATATCTAGTTACTATCTTACGTGTAAGAAGAAGAAAGGGCGCACAAATGAAAAACAATATGATTTGTTTCCGGCTAAAAAAAATACACGAACATTTCATAGAATTGTTGTTCATTCAATTTGAGCATGATCTGCAAACACCAAGAATTCTATTCCGTGGATTTTTTTTACTAAAGAGGATGATTTGTGTTTCTAAATTTATCTTGCCGAGAAAATTACGAATTCTCCATAGCTGAAATCCGCTAAGAATCAATGACAATAGGATTTTAGCTTTGTGTTTTGAAGAAAAAAAATGTGTTGCTGTATTTTTTTACTAAAAATTGTTTTGAATGTGAACACAATTTTCTTCCTTATTTGAAAACTATTACACATTAGAACTTTATCATCGCTTTGAAGGCTATCCTGACGTGTGTCTCACCGAAAAATGGTGTACTTCTACTATCACAATCTCAATCATAGCGTATTTAGGATTATTTCAAACGCCAAGTTGTCTGCATGAATGAAATAAATAGGTCAGTGTCCACACGTGACCAGCTGTCTGTATTTGAAAAAGAAAGATTGATGTATATTTCAGGTAATCGATAAATCGCCGTTCACAGTAACACGGTCCCCAAACAGTCAGTGCTTCACAATAAACAGGTGTGCTGGCGATTGTACCAATCATATCGCCATTGTTTCTTCAGATTTCACGACAGACAAGGAAAAGCTACATTGGAACACGTTACGTATACCTAAGTATCGTTGGAATGTGTAGGGCTACGTTAAAGGCTGCCGATCCCGTCCAGTATATAACATATGTTTACGTTTTTTTCAGTTACTAAAATTATTCCATCTAAATTTATTTTCTATCTCATTCAGAATTTGAATTAGATCAAATCCACGCGCACTCTTAAATTTGTTTACACCGTCACAAAAAACACGTTTCATTGATAAAGGCGAGAATTGTCTAACACGGACCATTGACAGTCGACGAGCATGCAGCCTTAAGGCATCGTTTCTTTCCCAGACGATTCACGGCAATCTTCTAATGCGTCGATACAACGAACTTTGGGCCCGATGTGATGTCGCGGTTTAATACGCAGTAATATAAGAAATGAAGATATGAAGACTTGTCAATAGTGTCATATTGTAGAATATATGTATTCCATAAATATGGAATATAACGAATATACATCGATACAATGTGCTACGAACGACTATACGCGGAAACCCTGAATCCAACAAGCAGTTGAGATAAGGCATATCTATGCGTTTGAAATTAAAACCGAAATGAGATTCGTTACAATCCAAACATTAACATTCCGATTAATCTAACACCCAAAGTCAAACACGCCCTTTGATTTTTTCTCTCTCTGAATGTTCCGGATAATTACTTTTGGTAAAAATAACCATTAAACTATGCCATTAGTGTAAACCTTTAGTTGCTAGTATGACGTCATGGCGATTGAACTTTTACGAATCCTAAAGAATTCCATTCACCGTTTACAAGTGGTGTGCTGTGATGACGTATGCACTTTATGGGTATTTTATCGCCAGTCTCGTTTGCAGCATATCTTCCATACCTGACACCAAACATCTGACATTCTTATCTTCAAGCAAATTAAACTGATGTGTACTTTAACAGCGAATGTTAGATTATCGCAATTTTTGTTATTTAAAACGTAAATAATGGAGCACGCGAAAACTTGTAACTTATACATGGCGTGGCAACCTTGTGTGATTATAGTGTTATTGTGAAACCTGCTTTTAAAGTCCGCCAATTTCACAATGACCGGAAAAGCCTTGATATGAGTTGAATAATCATTGCTAATCCCTTTGTGTCATGATATTCAAGAATGTTTAAAATAAATGGATGATGTTGTACTTATTACCGTGTAAGTGATCCGGAGGGGAATTATATAGGATAGTATCGAATTTCTGGCCCCAGTCCTTATAAACCCTGTGGATCCAACTTTCTTCAGGCCATACGAGAGAAATGATGAACGCCAACCTCCATACAAAACATATCAATTAATTATGTTGCACGTAAGTGAGAATAGACAGAAGAGAAAATACAAGGAATATTTATAACACTACTACATGTCAATTTTCTTGTTCCTGTGTTATAAACATTACACCGACATCTTTACTGTAACATTGATATAAAACATTGAAGTGGCATCTTATTCATACAGAGAATATAAAAACGAAATGTCTTTCAACGGAGGGGACTTATTTTGTGTCTCCTCCTTTGAAACGACTTCATATTAGCACCTACCGTATATTAGTATCAGTAGAAAATTATTACGTTGAATACTACAACATGTACAGGGATAAGTACACAGTCTAAGATATGAGCATATACATTCAGATAAATAAATATATTTATATATCATTAAATTTTCAGGAATGTTGCGGCATCGTCGTCGGATTTTCGATGAAACTCGGTTTCGAGTTTCGAGTAATATTGCTTATTATCACTGGCGACGTCAATCAAATCCGAAGTCTGTGACGATTCATGAGATTACTGTCTCTCAAGCACTAGATAAAAACATTAAAACACCCAATATGTATCTGCCCGATTTTTTACGAGCCATCTTGATATGTCCCCTCCGGACCACACAGTAGTTTTTATTTAGTCTATTAGAAGTTCAAGATATTAACATTGTTACTCTACATTGAATACCAACCCGTTATGATTTGGTTCGGAATCAAATGTGCTTCTAACATTCCTTTGACAATGACGACGAAACAGTTACAGTGTACACATTCAACACAGATTTGAGTGGCGCTTAATTCAACCTGGTATCTAGATTATTCAACTCTGAAACAAATGTACGGAATGTGGTGAAGATTGAATTTGAATTTTAAATACGTTATTTTTAAAAAGTTTAATTATTTGTTCCTGCACTTCGATCCTACGGACAAACCAAACGTTGGGAAGTTCAAGCATCAAACTTTGCTCAGTACAGAATTCAGCGTTTCTTAGAGACCATCCTGTGCTATGATCCAAGATTAGCCCGTAACATTGTCAACTATAAACCATTACTACCTTTGTAATACAGCGTTACAAACTTGAGTGGAATGAGATTCCTACACCGTAGATTATGACAATGGTCAGTTGTAGGTCTTGGTTCGGAGAATAGGGGAAATAATCCATAATACAGAACGTCGAAGAGAATTGATAGTTCGTTAAACCCAAAGAGGGTGTGGTGGGGTGTGGTGGGGTAGGGTGGGGTGGAGTGGGGTTGGGTGGAGTGGGCTGGGGTGTGGTGGGGTTTAGTGGGGTGGGGTGGGGTGGGGCGTCACTCATTCTGTAGCTACGTTTTTAAATCCATTTATTATCAACTGGTGGTATTAATCAAACAAAAGGGAAACGCAATAAAAAATGATGCTACGCTGTCTGACCATCCTACAGTCAGTGATAGTGGTTAAAGACTGAACAACTCTACACAGGTAAACGAGAAAATGATAACTGCACAACGTGGGATGTTTGGACTTTGTGTAATGAGCATAAAATTGTGACAACATTGACCCCTTTACGGACATACTACCAAGCTAGTAAGACAAGACTGACACCGTATCGGACAGACAGCCAATGCTGGCAGAGAAGACCGACGCCGTATCGGACATACAACAAAGGTAGAGAGACAATATCGAAACTGTAACGAACATACAGCCCAGACAGAGTGGCAAGACTGACACAGATACAACCCTGACAAAGTGGCAAGACTGACACAGAAACAAGACCGACACCGTAACGTACATACAGCCCAGACAGAGTGACAAGACTGACACAGAAACAAGACCGACACCGTAACGAACACACAGCCCAGACAGAGTGGCAAGACTGACACAGAAACAGGACCGACACCGTAACGAACATACAGCCCGGACAGAGTGGCAAGATTGACACAGAAACAAGACCGACACCGTAACGAACATACAGCTCAGACAGAGAGGCAAGACTGACACAGAAACAGGACCGACACCGTAACGAACATACAGCCCAGACAGAGAGGCAAGACTGACACAGAAACAAGACAGACGCCGTAACGTACTTACAGCCCAGACAGAGTGGCAAGACTGACACAGAAACAGGACCGACGCCGTAACGAACACACAGCCCAGACAGAGAGGCAAGATTAACACAGAAACAGGACCGACACCGTAACGAACATACAGCCCAGACAGAGTGGCAAGATTGACACAGAAACAAGACCGACACCGTAACGAACATACAGCCTAGACATAGAGGCAAGACTGACACAGAAACAGGACCGACGCCGTAACGTGCATACTAGCAAGGTAAAGAGACAATACCGACACACAACATCAGAGACAAGGCCGACTCCGTACCAACAAACAACCAGAATAATTACATGTCGGACACAGTAAAAACGCAGGACATGAAGTTTGCATATGAGCGTTACGTATGCCTAGACATTTTTCCCGTTTTCTTTTATCCCATTTATAAATAAAAACGTTTATTTAAATACATAAATGATAACTTTTCAATGCAAATATAATGCTAGATATTCCAGGCATATCTCGTGTGAAAATCGGCCAAACCCAACTCCAACACTAAAGAATTCATTCTTATATAGTCGTGAATGAAAGTTCCGAAATGTACCTAGTCTATTAGATGTACGCAAATCTACACGATCAAAAGGCTAGTGAATTCTCGAGGAAATAATTCAGACACGTAAATATGTTTCAGGCTACGCCACGTGATTTTTTTAATTTGAGCCTTATATACCTGTTTGATCACCTGTGAAGAAGGCGATATTAAAATCTAACAAACTTATTTGGTTTGTGAAGGTGAACATACGGTTACTTGATTTTTTTTTCTCATTGACAGCTTGTCCTTTCTCAAGTGATTCACACTCGAATAGCTGTATATATAGTAACAGCCACAGTTCCACGAGTTCAGAGAAGGTCTTTATGAATGAAAAATATCTAGGACGTGCCGCCAAAATCGACACGCCCCCTTCATTTAAAATTCATTCATAATTTCTCAAGGATATGAATTGTATTACACATACTGACACGATAGGCTGACGACAGAGGAAGCTGTTTACTATTAACGGTCGAGTTAGCTACACACACTGAAGTGTAGTTGTAGTATAACACGAAATGATGAAATCAATTTCAGAAAAATGGACCAATCAGAACGCACCTGCTTACTCAGGAGACCTGCTTAACCATATATATACAGCGGGGTTGTCATTCATAACCCTTGTGTCCGAGAAGACGTCTGTGTATTCCCATATCTACCTAAGTTTTAATACAAAATTACACTTGTGGATTTTAACCATATCTCTTCAGCAAAATGCATACCTGTGTGTCGTCGATGTTTCAACTTGTGACGACGCTTTACCTGTCCGTGTTACACCTGTCCTACCTAACCCAGGCCTTACCTCTAGACAGATGCAAGGTAAGTTACAGAACTAGTTTTATAAAAGCTATAGAACATGTGGTATACCCTTAGACTCTTTTTCCTTATTAACGGGTTGTTATAGAAATAACTATATTGGTAGCCCTCGCACTACTGGACTATTTTAATTTGACAGAACATACAGTGCAGTATACTATATTTGAAACGGTGGAACAGATGTCCCCTATCGTTTTAATTTTTTTTTCTATATAAAAAAACTACGGAAAAACAGATTGTCCTGATGCTAATAACTTATCCATTACAAGTAATTGCAGATACAGCCATTCAAAAATGAAATAATTTCAACGTGATTTTAACAATTTTTCGGTATTCGGTATTAAAATTGTACAAATAACGTTATATTTGGTTGGAAAAAACCGTAAGGTAATCTAAACCAATGTCAACAGAACTGACATATTGAAGTAGGCCTACATATCGAGAGGTTAACGATAAAACGCTACGTTGCCGCTGTTTGACATGGCCTGTAATATTACATGCACGTATTAGGAAGTTTTGTCTGTCTTATGAATGGAAATTTACAGGAAATCCTTTAGTGTGACCTTGTAGATACTGTTATAAGTTTGTACAATAGGATGGGACTGGTTACCTCTCGTGTCCAGGTGTGCTGTTTGACATTTAGTATATGATACCGGCGGGAAAACAATTCTCGTTTCGTCACGCAGTCGATTACCCTATATCTGTTTTTTTTTACCTGGAATTGCTTAACATTGTTAGAATGTTGCATAAGTGGTTTTTAACAATGTGTAAAAACATTTCGAAGGTCCGTTTCCGCATGTTACAGATTTGAAGAGCGATAACTATTTTAAATACCAGAGTGCAAAAAGGTAGATTTTTTTTAATCAATTCATATAGCACGCTATCCAACCTGTGACGTAGGTCCCCTATTATGTGAGTGACTGATGTCAATTAATTGATAATCATTCTGCATTTAACTTAGCAAAATAAAGCTGCATGTCATGAAATTAAAAAAATATATATATAATTAACATCCGATCCTCGTGAATTCAAAAATAGAGCAACGCTTGGCTATGCAGGTATGAAATGGTTTTCGCAAAAAAAAAAAAAAAAACCCACACATCACATAATGCTAGCGACCGGCGGGTCTGTATTATGGGATCTCAGCTGTTCGCCATAGGCCTCGTTTACACTCTGCAACTTGTTACGGGCGTAAAATACCATAGAGAGACACGACTAAAAGGAACTGATTTTACAGATGATCAATTAAGTTTTTTACTGCTAAATTGTAAAAACTTAATAAATAAATAAAAATATAAACAAATATAAATAAATAACGATAATAATAATGTGTACATGATTACAATATACATATTATACAGGAAAAATAGTTCTACCAAAACCTCTCTTAAAATGACCGTATTTTTGTGCTAGTACATTTGTCGGAATAATATTACACAGTTATTGAAACTAACTAAACATATTCGCCATAAGTACTGAAATTAATTTATTTTATATAGAGTTTATAATTACCGGCGGGACTAAGTTGAAAATAATTAATTTTGCTGCAAGAAATTTCAATTAGATTGTAATGTATTTTCAATTTGATTGTCCACTTTGCAATAAATTTAAAACTAGGTTTGTTGATTGTATCGGAAATTTGTAAAAAAAAAAAATCTTCTTTCTTTTCAATTTCCATATTAAAACCACATTGCCACATATCTAAGTAACAAAAAGTTGTTAAGTAAGTATGCCTGCTGAATTCAAGATGATAAAATACCTGGAAATTCAGCCGCTAAATACTTTTATCACCTAACTACATATTTAATTACTTTAGTAGCGCGTTAAAATGTTGAATATTTTGACAGCATGTGATACAAAGTGCTTTATAGTAAAATCCGTTTATAAAAATAGACTTAAAAGTGAAACTATTGTTATTTCTTGAGACGCGACGTTTAAAGAATATCATAACCCAGTTGGTCTTTTGGCGATTTGACCAAAGAAATGTACATATGTAGACAAAAGATTAGTGTTTTCTTCTAGTTTTCTGTCATTATTACACAACAAATTCCAGGAATTGGAATGTCGTTATACAAAGAAAGTTGAGAACATTTTTTCTTTTCAAAAAGTGGGAATTTCTGTTAATCGCAGTTTGAAATTAGTTTAAAATAAAGCTCTAATCAATGATGAAATTGCATTTTTTAAAACTTCAGGGTTTAAAAGTCGTCTATATTTAGGCCAGTACATGCAGTCATGTTATGGGGAGACAGAGATCATTAACACGAGAACTTATGATTCGTATTAGTCTCATTTTCATTTATCAGTATAGCGACGGAAAACAAATTTTGTTTACTGCCTTCGTTTAATCTTCTCAACCCCACACATGCGTGGACACTTCATTTCATCTAAATTACTTACATACTTACGAGGTCAAACACGCGATACTTGACGTGTACGTAAACTCCCACGCAATACCTATAACGGACATTTGCGACAGGAGAGGACATTACAAATAACAACACGTGCCTTTGACAAAACGGATGCAAATTAAATATGGACAAGTATACAGTCTTAAGAGACATATTTCACGTGTAGGTCACTAAGAGTGATGTGCTATAACGAGAATATTAGGCTGGGAACGTTATGGTAGGATTCCGCACCTACAGTGTTCTGAAATATTTATGTCGGGCAGCTAAAACGGTCATAAGAGGATTTTAACCGTTTTGGTTATCGTCATCGTGTAGGAGAGTTTGATCGACGCCGTACCACTGTTCCTGTTCTGACAGATAGAATTCACGTTCTATTAACTTATTAAAGCGCAAACTCTTTCCAAGAATACTTGTAGAAGCATTGTGTAACGTGCAAGAACGTATAGTGTTATTATGTCACCAGCGTTGATATGTCTTTCCGAATCGATATAAAATATCACAGAATTAATTTCTAAGTGTTCCGCCTTGCAAACTCCTCATTAATTCGCATACCTAAAAACAATGATAAGATGAGGGAAAATATGGCTCACCTGTAGAATGAGTATAGCTGACGTGAAATCCGTTAGATAAATGAATAAGTAATCACGAAAAGTGCTGACAGTGCAGCAACATTGTCACACTGTCTTCTCTCTAGAGCACCGTCTACATGCATGCAGAGAAATAATATTTCTGGGCAAAAAGGTAAAATTACATTTTTTGATTAGCGACGCTTAGTGTTACCACTGTACTTGGACATTAAAATTAAATTACCCATGTTACCCTGTTGAATATTAGCCGCAATAAATTAGTTCGTCTGGTGTCTGGGATTCGATACCGGGCGGAACCACTGGGACGAAATAATTGTCTTTGCTTATACTGCAGAGCCTAAACCAATGGACGCAGACAAGCGCCTGGCAGGCTTGATTCTGATTGGCTGTACAGACCTCCGGAACTGGTCATAATTAAGAGAAAGTTTCCTCGTTTGTATGTTCAACAGGCTGTATATAATAACCACCCCATAAATTGAGAATTATTATACCCTCCACATCACATGCCGGAATTATAGGGCCACGAATCCCCACCGGCAACATCCCATAACAACACGTGAGAGAATTCACCCAGAAACAGGTCAGCTTCGCGTCAAAATGGATCGTTTACATTAATCATAAATCAGGACACTAATTTGTTTCTAAATCCCCGTTTCGCATGTCTGTGTTGAAATATGTACCTTGCCAGGTGTTACTTGTATTTATGTAATACTACCTGTATGTGAAATGTGGATTAATTTAATTGTTAGTGTCGGATTAGGTAGTGGAAACTTAAGAAGCCATTTAACACAGCGAGTCGTAATACAACACTATAAGCCTGTCAACTTCCTTAAAAAGTCAAGCTCCGACAGACGACAATCGAGAGAAAAAAAACCCAGATTTCCCCTCTTATCATAGACTTTATAAAGTAACATACTGTCACACAAACTTAAACAATGTACCGTTCAAAACGCCACCTTGAAGAATGCCATGGCAAGCTTTAATCGAAGAATTTGGCAAGTTGTTGTCGAATTCAATCATTTTAAACATTCGGTATTGTTGATATAATCCCTTCAGTTTTTTAACAAAAGCATGTATTCAGTATTTTTTCACGCGGGCTTTTAATTTTAGTCGCTTCAAAACATTTTACCTGGTCAGTTAATTAAAAGTAGCACACCTGGCCACTTAATTAAAGGAAACACACAAGGTGTCACCTGTATATATTGATTTAGGTAGTTAAATGGGTAAATGGTAACTGTTGTTTTGTGACTTCTCCAGCTACACGAGAGCACTAATTGACCGTTAGACAAGACCTACCGGAGTCCAGTGGTTCTAAATCCTGTTAGCTTACCTAGCTACAGCACAAACTAAAAGCATACATTGTTCGAAGCGTCTGAACGACATAGAAATCCCTGCTTGTTGTAGTCCTTGCTATTTGAGTCAAACATATTGTTGACGCTTTTATTGTTTTAGTTTAGCATATTTTAAGAAAATAATTCATTTATTCTATATCAAGCTTATCAGGATTTGAATAAAACTGAACACAGAAATGACCACCAGTGACTATCATGTTTATGTTGCCCACACCACTGACCGCGACCAGTCGGATTATATGCTCTTGAGCTTTGTTGTGGTGGCCCAATGTTTTCCATTTTTCTGTCCAGGAGATCTCGATCTCCGAAGTCGACAAAGTGACCAATGCCAATTCTGTTGTGTATAAAAATACCACATATCTCACACAAAACGTTTTTACATTCTCACGTGATATTCTTTTGTCTTGATTTTGACTGACATGATCGGTTCATATAAAATTGTTTTCACAATCAGTCTGTAACAATATTTATTTTGATCGCTGTCGTAAAGAAAACATTTTTTCAGCTAAAAAGCTCCACAATACGTTAAGTCCTACATCGTAGTTTTAATAGTTACAGACTAAAACGTATTCACTTTAATAAAACGTCTTTTATTCAGAGTATAACGGACAAAGGTTATTTGTCTTTTATTTAGATTTTAATGTCAGTTATATCAATGTTTTGCTAAAGGTCTTTGATAACTCAGTGGGTAAAACACAGGAATCCATCACCTCAGTGGAGGTCTAATCCTGGACCTGGAGTGTTCATATTTCTCAGGAAATTGAGATCATGGTCTCCATATGTTGTTTTACTATCTTGGACAATGTGTTTTACCAAATATTTTGCTTTGGATAGCATACAGCAGCTCCCGCATGGTGTTCACTGACATGGTCACCAGCTAATTTAAAGAGACTCCATCTTTAAATGACATTGGCTATTTTAGGGGCAATAGACCAAACCAAAGCAAAGCAACTTGTGGTGACACATGTGGTTTACGGAGTAAATACTGTACTACCTGTGTTTTAACTTGTGGGTTTACGTCAGTAATACCTGTCTTGTACCTAGTATAGGCAAATTACTGGTTATATATTTTATTACTACAATCAGCGATCGACAAATGGGCAGTCACGTGTTTGGGGTCCTCGGGTCCGAGTACACCCAAGGCGCGATTACACGAGATAAGCATGGTACTTAACATTTCCGATCTGTAACAAATAATCTACGCGATTTCCTGTTCGCTGCATGTCTTTGCATAACCGATAATGTAATACATTTTGTGACATTTTTACAGACACTGTATCACTATATAAACCGACTCGCAGTATTACCGATCAGGATCGCTGATATGGTATCAAGCTTGAGTGTGTTAATTTAATACCATTCTGCAAACAAAAATTTCTTAAAGCTAAATGAAAGATAAGTCATATTTTTATTTTAATCTGAAGGCGGCGACGTTGACTTTTGATAAAAACACCCAATATCTTGAGTAAAATTATTGTCATTTTTAACACAGATATTTTTTCTTTACTTGCAGTCAGCCATCTCGATCTTCTCTAGCAGCGGGGCTTACATTGAATCTCTTAACAAAAGTCGCGTGGCACTTCCGGTATTACAGAAAGGATTTACAACGGGGTATGTTGTATCTATTTTATTGAAACGTCCATCCTCCCAATTCTGTTTGGAATTATACATCTTATCATATACAGATATATCAAGTATTTTGATATTTTTGTCACGAAAGAAACATTCTACTTAAACTCCACACCATGTTACAAAGTGCACCGCATTTCTCTGCCAACTAGGACCCATGGTGTTGTTTTTTTTACTAGATTTTTTAATGTCGGTCTTGGTCAAGCCAGAGACAATTCATCTCAACTAACTTTTACTTATCTTGAATTCCAACAGACATGAGATGAAATTCGAATTCAAGACAACGTCACCAAACGGAGTCTTGTTTTACATGACACCCGAGCGTCGCCAGAATGAGCTAGTAGCTTTAGATATCATCAATGGCCACCCCAGGTACCACATCCGGTGTAAACAGATCGAGGCAACTCTAACACTATCTAGGATACGTGTGGACGATGGAAGATGGCACAAGGCGAGTATAATTATATTTGAATTTTAAAATAATGACTCTTTTAATGAAGATTATGGAAAATGACCTATAGCGACCCACCGTAGTACGCTAACATGACTATCCCATCCATTGACGCCATGGAAACACGGCGTAATTGTAATGTTAAGGGATCAGATCTACTGAATATTGACCCTGGCGATATTTTATATTACAGATAGTATTCAGAAGAAGGAACAACCGTGGTAAACTGTTTGTGGACCGTTCTCCTTATTTCCATGACTACCGTGTAGACTGTGGTGCCTTTACGTCCTTGACCTTTGGAGGCGTTGACCCGAACCGGAAGTACAGCAACCTACACAGAGAGGTAAGGCAATGCACCGTTAAAACCTATCTGAGAAATAGGCCTTTAAAATCTGTTCAGTTCCTCAACACGTTCAATAGAATAAATTTACGGTAAGTAGATGAAGTGCTAGCATTCGGTCTCCAACCAAGCGCGAGTTTTAATAAGTAAAACCCGGAACTATTTTCTACACTGATGAACAAGAGGAGAAGTCAACGATATATGTAAACATGGGAGGGATGAGAGACATGAGGGACTGTCAACAAACATATTTGAGTAAAGAAAAATACGATGTGTAAGATGGACAACAAAACTTACGATGTTTTTGACGATTTGTCCATTTGTCTTTCCAGCTGAACACAAAGCATGGTCACTTCCTGGGCTGTATTCGGCGCGTAGACGTGTCAACTGGTGTAGAAGAGAGTCGAGCGCAGTACCAAGGCGTCTCGGAATGTTCTTGATTACGACACACAATGACTGCATTTGCATTCTGTGATAATGACGTCATATCTTCTATTTCGGAGATGACGTCATCACATTTAAACGAGGAAAATACTCTCTTCTCATGGCCATTACGTCAAGCATATCAACATCTTAGTTCTCGTGTACGGGAGAAATGTGTTCAAAGAAGAGTTTCGAAACCTCAGGATTGTCTGTTCTCGGGAATGCAGACACGAATTATCCGCCCTTTGTTTTAAAAGGTCGTCGATGAAGATTGAATTAGAACAGTATTATTGCTAAAGAAGGCGAGACCCCTGTCTTGAAATGCGAATATCATCGTCACATACTGTTTGTATAATATCTTATCTAAATGTTCGTTGTTGTTTGAATGGATTCTTATTTTAACTTATTTAATAAGTTGCACAATGAATTATTCTCTTAACAAGCGGATTGGAAACAAATAACACTATCCATTGTGTTAGCCAAGGTTATAGGTCATGGGCAATAAGTTGAAGGTCATAGTGAATAGTGACTGTCTATCTCCTTGAAAACAAGATTATCGTGAACGAAACTTAGTGCTATTTTCAGAAAGGAGAAAAACTGTTTTAATGTTTTCTTCTCTTTTTAAGTTTTTTGTGCATTTATGAGTTGTTACATATTGTTTATTGTACATAAAGGTGTTGTTGACTTTACACTGTATTAAATCTATTTGATTACTTTGAGAATCTTGAATGTGTCTTCCCTTTATTATGTATAATATTTATGGATTTGTAGAACACAATATTATATAATTATACAACACACTTCTCTAGATTGTACGACAGTCACTGCTATAGATTGTACGACAGACACTGCTATAGATTGTACGACAGACACTGTTTAGATTGTACGACAGACACTACTATAGATTGTACGACAGACACTGTTATAGATTGTACGACAGACACTGCTATAGATTGTACGACAGACACTGCTATATATTGTACGACAGACACTACTATAGATTGTACGACAGACACTGCTATATATTGTACGACAGTCACTGGGATGGATTGTATTACAAACACTGGGATAGATTGTACGACAGACACTGCTATAGATTGTACGACAGACACTGCTATAGATTGTACGACAGACACTACTATAGATTGTACGACAGACACTGCTATAGATTGTACGACAGACACTACTATAGATTGTACGACAGACATTGCTATAGATTGCACGACAGACACTGTTATAGATTGTACGACAGACACTACTATATATTGTACGACAGACACTGCTATAGATTGTACGACAGACACTACTATATATTGTACGACAGACACTATAGATTGTACGACAGACACTGCTATAGATTGTACGACAGACACTGCTATAGATTGTACGACAGACACTACTATAGATTGTACGACAAATACTACTAAAAATATGTACGACAGTCACTGCTATAGATTGTACGACAGACACTGCTATAGATTGTACGACAGACACTGCTATAGATTGTACGACAGACACTGCTATAGATTGTACTACAAACACTGCTATAGATTGTATGACAGACACTGCTATAGATTGTACAACAGTCACTGCTATAGATTGTACGACAGTCACTACTATAGATAGTACGACAGACACTGCTATAGATTGTACGACAGACACTGCTATAGATTGTACGACAGACACTACTATAGATTGTACGACAGACACTGCTATAGATTGTACGACAGACACTGCTATAGATTGTACGACAGACACTACTATAGATTGTACGACAGACACTACTATAGATTGTACGACAGACACTACTATAGATTGTACGACAGACACTGCTATAGATTGTACGACAGACACTACTATAGATTGTACGACAGACACTACTATAGATTGTACGACAGACACTACTATAGATTGTACGACAAATACTACTATAGATTGTACGACAAATACTACTATTAATATGTACGACAGTCACTGCTATAGATTGTACGACAGTCACTACTATAGATTGTACGACAAATACTACTAAAAATATGTACGACAGTCACTGCTATAGATTGTACGACAGACACTGCTATAGATTGTACGACAGACACTGCTATAGATTGTACGACAGACACTGCTATAGATTGTACGACAGACACTGCTATAGATTGTACGACAGACACTGCTATAGATTGTACGACAGACACTGCTATAGATTGTACGACAGACACTGCTATAGATTGTACGACAGACACTGCTATAGATTGTACGACAGACACTGCTATAGATTGTACGACAGACACTGCTATAGACTGTACGACACACACTACTATAGATTGTACGACAGACACTGCTATAGATTTGTACGACAGACACTGCTATAGATTGTACGACAGACACTGCTATAGATTGTACGACAGACACTGCTATAGATTGTACGACAGACTATAGATTGTACGACAGACATGTGCTGTTATAGATTGTAGACAGACTACTATAGATTGTACGACAGACGCTGTTATAGATTGTACGATAGACACTACTATAGATCGTACGACAAATACTACTAAAAATATGTACGACAGTCACTGCTATAGATTGTACGACAGTCACTGCTATAGATTGTACGACAGATGTTGCTTTAAATTTGTCCGACAGACACCGCTATAAATTTGAACGGAAGTCATTACCATATAATTTTGAGGTAGAAAATACTACAGATTTCTATGAAAGACAACATTATAGCTTGAGACACTGGGACAGATAAAAAACAAAATGGCCGATAAACGGTCAATCAAAAAGAAGGCTGTTGGGATCAGTTAAATGGCTATCAGAGAGCGAAAAAACAAATATAAAATATTCTTAACATCTAGGAGAAAGTTAATTAAATGTAATAAAGAAACAAATAGACCGTGACTGCATTGTAACTCGTTGTGAGGTAAGAGAGACAACTCTTTTATTTACTGCTCTGCTGACGCACGCTATGGTTACGTCATAAAAAATACGTCTTTACTGTGTTGTCGGAATGTCAGCTTTACTTATTTACTGAAATCAATTTCGTCCTT
Organism: Ylistrum balloti; assembly: GCF_031769215.1. Classification (NCBI taxonomy): domain Eukaryota; kingdom Metazoa; phylum Mollusca; class Bivalvia; order Pectinida; family Pectinidae; genus Ylistrum; species Ylistrum balloti. The sequence continues at coordinate 325,053 of NW_026782032.1, forward strand.
AACTAAAACAAAATGATAGTCTACAGCCACGGACAAAACTTTTCCCCCTAGAAAAGATATCGGATTTACTATTTATAGTAGACATTGCCGTATCACACTCGCATGAGGGTTTTTAGATAAAACAAGAAAAAAAATATGATAACACGATGTCCATAAATGCAATCTTTTTAATGGAGCTCGGATTATTTCTAAAACCTCAAACGACCGTATCTATGCACGCTTATCAAACAGCGATCGCTTATTAAAGGGCGATTTTATGGAAAAAAAATATATGATAAATAGACTCTTAAATTCGCTCCAATTCGATTTGTGAAATTCACGACCTCATCATGCTTCGCGTGAGGTCTGGTAACATGAAATGTACTAAGGCTCGTTTTAAAATCACGCGTGAAATGGACACTTGTGAAAAGTAATGGATATTTAAGAATCGTCATTATTTCCGATGAGAGTTAAGCTGTCAATATCCTATATCCTAAAAGTAAGTCTGGGCCGTCGGGGTTAACACTCTTAGCGTTTTCTAAGATTAAGGTCAGGGAATGGAGATGGGGTTGGGGTGAGTGACGTTCTACCTGTAGGTACAGGTAATTTAAATTAGTATATTAGTAGGTTAAGTTTTCATTTAAATTAGAAATCTACAACTTAAAGTTATCTGCTCTATCATATTTCTGTTTATTTTCCATCATTATAGATTTTTAAAAAAAATCTAATACTCCCGAATACACTTGCAAATCACTAAAATTTGTTTAATTACGGGAAAGTATTAAACGGTAGACATCGTGTCATGTTTTATCAGCTGTCCTGTAGGGAGCTTGTTTTGTTTGTAACTAGGTCCACGTACACGATTTACGATTAAGGTCATAATCGAGGTCACCATCAGTATACATATTAGTGTGATATCAAAATGAGTTCATAAATTCTTTATCGTGCCAATCTGTCACGTTGTATCTCTCAATTTTCAGACTTCAGAGTATTACATAAAACAACTCACATCCTGTATATCACATTACCATAAAAAGGTCAAACGTGCGAGTTTTCAATTTACGTTTTCATTTGATCGAGATAAAATCAGGACCATGAATGATATAAGTTACTGACATTTCTTCATGTACTACTCTACCTGGTAATATCATGCATTTTTCTGTGATGTCACACATGACAATGGCGGTCTCTGATGTAGTCGGTATACCTTTTAAGCAAATCTGTCGGCCCTTTATAATTTTTTGTTTAACATTTTTTTAATTATAAACCTAGTTCGTCTTACTTCTAGCAAACGTCTAGGGCGGTCTAGGTTAATCCGTTTGATATTTCAAAAAACAAACTAGACTTAAGATAAACCACATTTTTGGAACGGAAAGGCCAACGCGCATGAAGGTAACAGATATGACTCAATCCACTGAGGACTCAGAACACTGGGGAAACAATCAGGGCTCAAAACACTGAGGAAACAGAATGGGCTCAAAACACTGAGGAAACAGAGAGGGCTGAAAACACTGGGAAACAGAATGGGCTGAAAACACCGGGGAAACAGAGAGGGCTCAAAACACTGAGGAAACAGAGAGGGCTCAAAACACTGAGGAAACAGAGAGGGCTCAAAACACTGAGGAAACAGAGAGGGCTCAAAACTCTGAGGAAACAGAGAGGGCTGAAAACACCGGGGAAACAGAGAGGGCTCAAAACACTGAGGAAACAGAGAGGGCTCAAAACACTGGGGAAACAGAGAGGGCTCAAAACACTGAGGAAACAGACAGGACTCAAAACACTGGGGAAACAGAGAGGGCTCAAAACACTGAGGAAACAGAGAGGGCTCAAAACACTGAGGAAACAGAGAGGACTCAAAACACTGAGGAAACAGAGAGGGCTCAAAACACTGAGGAAACAGAGAGGGCTCAAAACACTGAGGAAACAGAAAGGGCTCAAAACACTGGGGAAACAGAGAGGGCTCAAAACACTGAGGAAACAATCAGGGCTCAAAACACTGAGGAAACAATCAGGGCTCAAAACACTGGGGAAACAGAGAGGGCTCAAAACACTGAGGAAACAGAAAGGACTCAAAACACTGGGGAAACAGAGAGGGCTCAAAACTCTGAGGAAACAGAGAGGGCTCAAAACACTGAGGAAACAGAAAGGGCTCAAAACACTGGGGAAACAGAGAGGGCTCAAAACACTGAGGAAACAGAGAGGGCTCAAAACACTGAGGAAACAATCAGGGCTCAAAACACTGGGGAAACAGAGAGGGCTCCATCCACTGGGGACCGATGCACCAAGGAGACAGACAGATAGCATGCAATGGGAATAAAAATGGGAATCAATACACTTGGTAAAAAACAGGACTCGATACACTTGGTAAAAAAACAGGACTATATCACTGGGGAAACAGACTAGGGTAAATACTTCTGAGGTAACAGATGGACTCGATACACATCACGATACTAAGACTCAATACATTTATGAAACAAACAGGACTCAGTACACTTGGTAAAAACACAGGACTCAATACACTTGGTAAAAAAACAGGACTTAATACACTGGGGAAACAGACTAGGGTAAATACTTCTGAGGTATCAGATGGGACTCGATACACATCAGAAACACTTAGACTCAATACATTTGGGAAACAAACATGACTCACTACATTGGGGTAACAAACAGACTCAATACACAGGGGTAACAAAAAAGATTTGATACACAGGGGTAACAAACAGACTCAATACACAGGGGTAACAAACAGACTCAATACATAGGGGTAACAGACAGACTCAATACACTACAGTAACAATTTACTCAATACAGAGGGGTAACAAACAGGATTCAATACATAGGGGTAACAAACAGACTCAATACACAGGGGTAACAAACAGACTCAATACACAGGGGTAACAGACATACTCAATACACAGGGGTAACAGACATACTCAATACACAGGGGTAACAGACAGACTCAATACACAGGGGTAACAGACATACTCAATACACAGGGGTAACAGACAGACTCAATACACTACAGTAACAATTTACTCAATACAGAGGGGTAACAAACAGGATTCAATACACAGGGGGAACCAACAGACTCAATACACAAGTATAACAAACAGGATTCAATACACAGGGGAATCCAACAGACTCAATACACAGGTGTAACAAACAGACTCAGTCACAGGGGTAACCAACAGACTCAATACACAGGTGTAACAAACAGACTCAGTCACAGGGGTAACCAACAGTCAATACACAGGGGTAACATTAGACTCAATACGCAGTGGTAACAGACTCAACACACAGGGGTAACAAACAGACTTAATACATAGGGGTAACAAACAGACTCAGTCACAGGGGTAACAAACAGACTCAATACACAGGGGTAATAAACAGACTCAATACACAGGGGTGATAAACAGAATCAATACACAGGGGTAACAGATAAGATTTAATACACTACAGTAACAGAATTTACTCAATACAAAGGGGTAACAAACAGGATTCAATACACAGGGGTAACCAACAGACTCAATACACAGGAGTAACAAACAGACGCAATACACAGGTAAACAGACAGGATTCGATACACAGGTAAACAGACAGCATTCGATACACAGGTAAACAGACAGCATTCGATACACAGGTAAACAGACAGGATTCGATACACAGGTAAACAGACAGCATTCGATACACAGGTAAACAGACAGCATTCGATACACAGGTAAACAGACAGCATTCGATACACAGGTAAACAGACAGGATTCGATACACAGGTAAACAGACAGGATTCGATACACAGGTAAACAGACAGCATTCGATACACAGGTAAACAGACAGGATTCGATACACAGGTAAACAGACAGCATTCGATACACAGGTAAACAGACAGGATTCGATACACAGATAAACAGACAGGACTCGATACACAGGTAAACAGACAGCATTCGATACACAGGTAAACAGACAGGATTTTGATACACAGGTAAACAGACAGCATTCGATACACAGGTAAACAGACAGGATTTTGATACACAGGTAAACAGACAGGATTCAATACACAGGTAAACAGACAGGATTCGATACACAGGTAAACAGACAGGATTCAATACACTTGGGTAAAGACAGTCTAATACAACAGAAAATATTCAATAGACTCTGGAAACAGACAGAACTTAACACACTAAAGAAACAGACATGACTCCCTTTTATACAAATGTCCCTTTTATCCAAGAATAATTCAAACCAAACTTGTACAAAATCCTGACATTCCTCCAGCAGAAGAAGGATTTTAAAAGATCTGATAAATTTCCTCTATTGAGCCCCGCTTCTCAGACCAAATTGGAACAGAAATAGCAATAACAAACTATTATTGTCACTTGTCGGCCATTTTGTTTTCAGATAAGTCCCAAAATGAGACAATGCACAACCAGGCACAAAAGCGAAGCCTACATACAACATTTGAAAATGATCCATCAAGTATTTCTCGAGAAAAAATGATAAAAATAATATAAGGACAGACACACAGACGCCAAACCACAGACTAAAGGTGACAAAAAAGGAGGATATGACAGTATGAGACCAGACAGTTGGGGTAGTATTGCATTCTAATGAAGATGTGTACATGCAGAGACACAAGACAGACAAGTTGTATCCTGCTACAATGAGACAAACAGCAGCTCCCACAGCAACAATTGGGACCTCTGCCTCTTCTTATCTCTCTTCCCTAACCTTTCTGGTAGTGTCACCCTAGCTACACATAGTTAACCCGTTGTCAGAACATTACCAACATGGTGTCCTCAGCAGAACGTCTTTAGAACAAGCAAATTCAGAGAGATGGCACTTTAAACTAGCCCTGAGTGATTCTCTTATCTATGAAGAACACCTTCAAAGGACTTCAGTTTTTTTTTTGTGATAATATAAAACTCTTAAGCAAACAAATCCTGCTAAAATGTCTGTAAATTGGGGCATTAGGGGTGGGGTAAATTTAACACAAACAGATGCACTCAATCTGATTCATCCAAAAATTAAATATACATTACCCTTTCAAAACAAGCTTCCTGTGTCAAATCATTTGAGAAGGCATCAAAGCTTACCAACTATTGTCTTGCCTGTTTTGAACGGTTTTCAATACTTTTTTTTTTTTTCATTTCTATGTTTTTTCCCCTCTCAGATATCAAAATTTCAATAAATTTCCCAAGCTTACCAGCCGGAGATCGCCCTTAAGAATACAGGTTACTTTATGACATGTAAACTACGCTCTTACCAGTAATATACTATTCCGTAACAAGGTATTTTTCATTTGGTGATTTAACTGGAGATTAATTACCTGGATCCATGAACTCTAAACTTAATGACGGAGATGTGACAGCCAAGTCCTTGCCCTACATATGGTGGGGTACCCCCACTAACTTCTTAAGTGGATAAATCTGGACCAATTACTTCCCTTCAGACTTCTTCTTTTACAATAATAAGCTATCACTTATCACAATTATTGTTCAACATTGATGATCTCTGTGATAATTCACTACAAGTGTAATGATCTTTTCATTAATTTTTTAAAAAAGTTTTGATGTTGTTGTGACAATTTCTTTTCAAATCCAGACTGATTATCAATGATTTTCAATATTTTTCTATTATAACTTCAACAAAAGTTTTCTTTACGAACAAATCTGCTGAAATAGGAATCTTGACATTATCTGCAGAGTATTGAATTTATCCAAGGCATTAATAACTGCTGACAGGGTGATTTTAGGTTCAGGAGATAAATATAATGTATCAGAAAAACCAGTGGTTTTTTTTAGGAAGGTTAAACTGTTATCAGTTCATGCTTGAAAAACTGGTCAGTACTGCTTGTAATTTGTCTTAAGCTAAACCTCCACTGTTGATTCTTGATTGACAGGCAAGTTCTCTTGATCCTGTTTGATCAGTTCTTCTCTTGATTTTTACCCAACATTTGTGTGGTATCCTCGTCTTGTGTTCCTTCTCCTTATTTCTCTACCCCACCCCTGTGTAGCCCCTCAATCACATGTTTCCACTACTTATTTCTCTGCTCTACCCCTGTGTAGCATCTAAATCATGTCTCCTTCTTCCTCTACCCCACCTTGTGTAGCCCCTCAATCATGTGTCACTAGTGAAGCCCCTCAATCATGTGTTTTCACTCACTATTCATCTGCCCCATCTCTGAGTAGCCTCTTAATCATATTTCCTTATTCCTCTACTCCACCCCGTGTAGTCCCTCAATCATGTGTCTCCACTCCTAATTCCCCTACCCCACCCCGTGTAGTCCCTCAATCATGTGTCTCCACTCCTTATTCCCCTACCCCACCACGTGTAGTCCCTCAATCATGTGTCTCCACTCCTTATTCCCCTACCCCACCCCCGTGTAGTCCCTCAATCATGTGTCTCCACTCCTTATTCCCCTACCCCACCCCGTGTAGTCCCTCAATCATGTGTCTCCACTCCTTATTCCCCTACCCCACCCCGTGTAGTCCCTCAATCATGTGTCTCCACTCCTTATCATGTCCCCTACCCCACCCCCGTGTAGTCCCTCAATCATGTGTCTCCACTCCTTATTCCCCTACCCCACCCCCTGTAGTCCCTCAATCATGTGTCTCCACTCCTTATTCCCCTACCCCACCCCCGTGTAGCCCCTCAATCATGTGTCTCCACTCCTTATTCCTCTACCCCACCCCTGAATCATGTGTCTCCACTCCTTATTCCTCTACCCCACCCTCGTGTAGCCCCTCAATCATGTGTCTCCACTCCTTATTCCTACCCCACCACGTGTAGTCCCTCAATCATGTGTCTCCACTCCTTATTCCTCTACCCCACCCCTGTGTAGCCCCTCAATGTGTCTCCACTCCTTATTCCTCTACCCCACCCCCGTGTAGCCCCTCAATCATGTGTCTCCACTCCTTATTCCTCTACCCCAACCCTGTGTAGCCCCCTCCCCCTTCCTTATTCATCTCCCTCATGTCTGAATAGCCTCTCGATCATGTCTCCATTCCTTATTCCTCCACGTTACACCTGTGTATCCATCATTTACTACAGTCCTAGTATTCCACTATCATTCCCCTATACAGCCTCGTTCTGTCTCCCTACCTGCATAAAAACTGCAGAGCTCTGATATTTTCAATGAATGATTTGAAAAATGTAAATGATCCTCAATGTGTTATAGAATATAATTATTCTCATCAATTTACATTTAATAAAGAAAATTAGGAGGTTGGGGGGTTTTGGGGGCTGGAGACTAATCATCGGTAGTGTAGATCAAAGAGATCTGTTGACAGATGAGTTAGATAGACTATGACGACAAATCCTACTTAATGCATGTGTAAAGAATCTATAGAGAGTTCAATCAAACGGAAAACACAGCATAATATATCAGCCACTTAGAACATAAAGTGCCTTTTAAATTATACAACATTTCATAATTTGTTATTTGATATCATCAATGGTCATTAGCATTTAAAGATATACACTTGGGAACTCTCCTTGACATTAGGGTGTTTAGTGACAGTATTTCGCAATTATGTATTATCTCTAGAGGAGATAGCGTATACACACAGGTACCATAGCAGGCGTAGTCACCTGTAAATACATTTGCTGTCTGTCGTAAAAAGGAACTGTTACGTAAACAGACCAAAAACATTGAATGTAAATATTTACAAAACGCATAACAACAGACTGTTTACAACCTCAACAAAAACATGATATGCACTAACCTGTCTAACAGAACTAATACATTAAAGATAAAAAAAAAAAAAAACCAAGCAAAACAAAATCACAAGATTTTCTGATTTTATTGAGATTTAAATCATCATCATTTTTATATACACTATATTTTTGACATCGTTTGATTACTCTGTATATGAAAATCTGCTTGAAAAGGCTATTTCTATGGCAAAATAAAACATTTGTTTTGAGTGAATTAAAATCCAAATATTGCAATGAAACACAATCTAATGAATTTAACTCCACACAAAAGCTGGACAATATCACTTCATCTTTAACAAAGTCTGGTGCCATTTGTAACAAATATGAGTAGATGGGATGCTTAAATGATTGACACACTAGTCTGCGTAACACAAAGTAAATTTCCTTTGAAAACATATACACAAATTCCCTTTTTTATAGAGCTCAAAATCAGTGCCTTAAATTTATTTTGTGTACAAATTAACCCCAAGGTTACAGGAGTTATGTCCCTTTTTTATAATTCTTCAACCTTTAAATGCAACATATCTTTTAATATCACCAGTATTAACAATATCAACAATCTGACCACCAGGGTCACACTCCTTAATTTATATAATTATCATGGTTTAACAATCATGGCACCAAGCAATTTTTTCACATAATTTTCACAAACAGTCAACAGGTATTATAACAAACAAAGTGATACATACATATGTATATATATACATATATAGGTATGTATTGGTGTCAATACAAACATTCATAGAAGTTTCATTTCTAATATTTGTACCATGTAGAATCATTAGTACATTATTGTATGTGTGTGTGTTCAGACTGAGTGAAATAAGATTGTGTCTTCATGTGAATTTCTTATTTACTTGATATAAAACATCTAGAATCCAGGCTGCATCTGTCCCTGTTTTCAATCCATTCCAAAAAATTTTCTCTATAGAATACATTTCAACATGCAATACTGTCTATCTCATATTAGTATTGAGATGATAAAAATATTCTGTTTATGGAGAGACAAATCTGTATATTTTTCCCTACCCCGGGTAAAGTTTATAGTGATAAACACTACACTTCAGAATTCTCACTAAACATCTCTCAAGTGACATTTATTATCATAAAATGTTGATAAATATTAAATATTCAGCTGGCTTGCACCTGATGTTGAAAACAATGCTTTAAAACCATTAATAAAAAAAATTGGCCTGTGTATCGCTGATGAATTGGTGGACGTTACTATACATTGTGTGTTATGTATCTGTAATCATACTCATCTTCGGAACCACAACACTAAATATGCCCAACCATGAGAAAGAACTGAAAAAAAAAACTTAAAAAAATAATCTTCCCTGACTACAACTTTACTTCAGATTTAAAATGAATGTATAAATACTGTTTAAAATAACAAGGAGATCATGATTGCTGTCTCAAAAACTGAAACTATGTAGTACTCTGTACAACAAGTTTGTGGTGATGTCTCACTGTTGTCTCAAAACTGAAAATGTTTATATCAGTTAGTTTCAATATATATTGTGATATTATTACAGCACTAATGGACAGCAGTCTAGTTTGCTCTTTTATATAATATCTATAAAAAGACAGGAAAGTCATAATATGTTAACATTTCTTTATGAATTCCATTTTTTGACACCTGAACTTCAAATATCTGTAGGTAGATTTAGGTGTGATCAGTACAAAAATACAACATCTGTGCATGAACTTTATCGCAACAATATGTTCCACTGATAAAGAACAAACATGCCTATATCTCCTTCTGAGAGACATAAACACCAATTCATATCCAAATACTTAGCTGAAATAGTGAAAGACTCTAATCGCACCAAACCTTAACCTGGAGGTTTTGGCATCGAAAACAAAGTTCAGGGAGAGTGATCATATGAACTTAACTATTCTTTCATTTAGGTGAGCTAAAAGGTTTTCCGTACCAAGTCTAATATATCGCTTTTGTAATTAATCTTTTCTTATTCAAAAAAGACTTTCGTAATTAATCTTTTCTTATTCAAAAAAGACTTTTCCAGGGTTCATGATTCCTTTTGGATCAAATGTTCTCTTAAGCTGTCTCATCACCTCCATGCCCGTTTCTCCGATCTCTTTCTGAAGAAGTCCACGTTTACCCATTCCGATACCATGTTCTCCTGTACAGGTTCCATCCAATTCCATAGCAATTCTGTAAACATAATAACATAACAGTAGACCCTTAGTCATTTCTGAGCTGATTATGAATTCAAACAAGAGGCTGAATGGGCCTGCTTTGCTAATCTGATATTCATTAATACTTTTCTCAAATACATTCCCATCTAACATTATCAACCTTCAAGGTGGGTTGAAATCAATTCAAATAAAAAAAAATTGACAGATTATAATCCTAAGGGCTGATAATTATCATTAAGATTCTACAACTAGTTGATTCAGATCTGGAAGAAAATTTGAACCCTGTGCCCTTGGATATGGATATTCTTAGGAATTACCAGCCAAATATAATGATTCTAGACCTTTTAGCTGATCTGAAGAATTGGTTTCATCTCTGTGACTTCAATCATACTTCACAGTAATTCTTTTCCATTTATGTTGCTATGGTATTTACTACTGTGCCCAACATAAACCCTCCATGCCACTTACACTGCTATGGTATTTACTACTTTGCCCAATATAAGCCCTCGATGCCACTTACGTTGCTATGGTACTTACTACTGTGCCCAATATAAGCCCTTGATGCCACTTATGTTGCTATGATACTAACTACTGTGCCCAATATAAGCCCTCGATGCCACTTACGTTGCTATGGTACTTACTACTGTGCCCAATATAAACCCTCGATGCCACTTACGTTGCTATGGTATTGATCACCATGTCCAATATAAAACCTTCCTTCCACTTACGTTGCTATGGTATCAGCTAGGCCTTGTACCAGTTCTACTTCCTTCTTATTTTCAGTGTCCAACAAAAATAAGGTATGAAAATTGCCATCACCAACATGGCCGACCATGGACGCATCTACAATATAAACATATACCTGCAACAATCACTTACTCGGCCATGTACACTGAAACATCGCTGATCTTCTTCACCTCCTCGGGATTTGAGCGATCGGTGGGAAAAAAGACGTGAAAATTTCCATCCCCAACATGACCAACAATGGGACCTGGCAATGAGAAAAAGCCCTACAGTGCCAAGTTGGTCAATCAGAGGTCAGTGAGATGCCAACAGAGGACAGTGAGATGCCAACATAGGATGTAACAAGGATGTAAACAAACTTGTTTGCAAGAGAGAGTGAAAGTACAAATATATAGTCAGTTTAGAGAAAGATGTCTTTCAAACTTTCACAATCTGGCTGTGACGTGAAAATTATCAGAGAAAGTGGTCGTGGAAAAGAGCTGTCGTAGTGTCTACATGTATGCATGCATTTTGTTTATATGATTTGAAACAGGATTCTAAGGAAAGAGCTAAATATTGTAAAAAAAAGTTTTATACAGATGTGCATATCTAATAATAGTGAAAGCAATCAATACTAACTATTTACACCGACAAATGTCACTTCAATGTAATGTATTATTCCTATTAGGGATGAGGCCACTTTTAGTATGTTCAAAAATCTTTGTCAGCACTATGCAGCTTCATTTCAAAAGGAATTTTGATAAAACTTTGCATTTGTATGAAAAAATATAATATCACAGACAAATTTGAGTTTCATTGTTATAGGGTCAAAATCAAGGTCAAGGTAACCATTCTTATTTTCAGAAAATATTTGACCTCTTGAGGGATTTCAAATTTCAAGTCTCCAAATTGTTGGGTTATGGTCAAGGTAACAGTTGGTATTTTCAGAAAATCCTTGTAAGCAATCTAGTGGCTTCATTCCACGAGGGATTTTGATTGAATAAGATGTCTTGTTTATGATGCAGTACTTACCAATGACCCCAGCCTTACGTATGGCCTCCTTCGACCTCACTACAACCTCTGGTAAGTTGGATATAGGAACACAAACATCTGTAGAGTAGGGCTGAAAAATAAAAAAAAAAGTACTAAAGATGATAAAACTAACCAACCAAAATAATAAAATCTGTTTATGATGGCAGGTAATCTACCAGAACAAGTCGAGGATGACCAAAAAATGATGCAATGTTTTACCTCGCATTTGATACCATCCTTAAGCCAGGACTGAGTCGCACATCACGGGCCAAACTGGCTTTCAGAGTCTCATGTCTAAACTTTAATATCTACCTCAAAGCCAGGACTGAGAGACACAAATATGGTCAAACAGGATTCCAGAATGTCATGTCTAACCACCCATATCTACATTACTGCCAGATCTGAGGGTCATACTTAAGACAATGTCTAACCTTCCTTATTTACCACTGCCAGGTCAGGGAGCAATACAGGATGTCATGTCTAGCCTTCTACACCAACCTTACTGCCAGGTCAGGGAGCAATACAGGATGTCATGTCTAGCCTTCTACACCAACCTTACTGCCAGGTCAGGGAGCAATACAGGATGTCATGTCTAACCTTCTACACCAACCTTACTGCCAGGTCAGGGAGCAATACAGGATGTCATGTCTAACCTTCCATACCAACCTTACTGCCAGGTCAGGGAACAAAACAGGATGAAAGCTCTTTTATCATGTCAAGCCCTCTATATTTATGTTACTGCTAGGTTTAAGGCTGCACATATCTAGCCTTCCATACTTACCTTAAAACAGGGTCTAAAGGCCACACAGATGGTCATGTCAAGTCTACCCTATTCTCCTTTTGCTAAGTTTGTGAGCCATACAACCACAGGATGTCATGTCTAACCTTCCATACCTACCTTACTGCCAGGTTTGAGGGCCATACAGGCATACAGGATGTCATGTCTAACCTTCCATACCTACCTTACTGCCAGCTTAAAGGGCCATACAGGCATACAGGATGTCATGTCTAACCTTCCATACCTACCTTACTGCCAGGTTTGAGGGCCATACAGGCATACAGGATGTCATGTCTAGCTTTCCAAAGGTGATTTCTCTCGTCAGGATCTGATGCCCACTTAAACTCAGAACCACCATTCATAGTTGTGATTTCCTCTGCAAGGAGGCAAATGAAAATTGTCAACATTTGTTTTAATCATTCATTTGACTCAATTCAATTTTCTTACATTCTTAAATCAAAATTGTATCTTAACTCTATGGAATTACTGAAATCATTTTTTAAAGTGACACAGGTTTTAAGGTAGCAAACTTTCATGTGTTCAAAATTTCAAGCATTTGGAAAATAAAGCTGTACAATATTTCTCTTGTAGAATAAGCCAAATAGGCCGATACATTACCTCTGACTCAAAAATGAGCTGTGGGTTTATCACAGGAAAGTGTTTGTTATTCTACAGAACAGTCATAGATATGGACGATTTCCTTACCAGAAATGACCATAACTGCTTGATAAATATGGTAAATGTCATACTTACTGACAACCTCAGCCTGTTTGTCCAGTGTATCAGGACTTCCTGTGAACTCAAAGAACAGAGATGGTGCCACCTTCATATCCAGCTTGCTGTATCTATTACATGCATCTACAGATACCTCATCCAGGAATTCTACAACAAAGGAAACAAAACTTTACATACATATCACTTTTCTCCCTTTTTCAATGTCTAACTAGTTTGTTAGCTGGTTATAACCTACCTATCTGGGCTACAGGAATCCCCATCTGTAGGTTGTTATGTGGATATAACTTACCTATCTGGGCTATAGAATTCCCTGTCTATAATTTGTTACGTGGATATAACTTACCTATCCGGGCTATAGGAATCCCTGTCTATAATTTGTTATGTGGATATAACTTACCTATCCTGGCTATAGGAACCCCCACCTGTAGGTTGTTATGAGGATATAACTTACCTATCCTGGCTATAGGAACCCCCACCTGTAGGTTGTGTGGATATAACTTACCTATCCTGGCTATAGGAACCCCCACCTGTAGGTTGTTATGAGGATATAACTTACCTATCCTGGCTATAGGAACCGCCACCTGTAGGTTGTTGTGTGGATATAACTTACCTATCCTGGCTATAGGAACCCCCACCTGTAGGTTGTTATGAGGATATAACTTACCTATCCTGGCTATAGGAACCGCCACCTGTAGGTTGTTGTGTGGATATAAGTTACCTATCCTGGCTATAGGAACTGCCATCTGTAGGTTGTTATGAGGATATAACTTACCTATCCTGGCAATAGGAACCCCCACCTGTAGGTTGTTGTGTGGATATAAGTTACCTATCCTGGCTATAGGAACCGCCACCTGTAGGTTGTTGTGTGGATATAACTTACCTATCCGGGCTATAGGAACCCCCACCTGTAGGTTGTTGTGTGGATATAAGTTACCTATCCAGACTATAGGAACCCCCACCTGTAGGTTGTTACGTGGATATAACTTACCTATCCGGGCTATAGGAACCCCCACCTGTAGGTTGTTGTGTGGATATAACTTATTGTCTTGGCTATAGGAATCCCATACCTGTAGGTTGTTGTGTGGATATAACTTACCTATCCTGGCTATAGGAACCCCCACCTGTAGGTTGTTGTGTGGATATAACTTACCTATCCGGGCTATAGGAACCCCCACCTGTAGGTTGTTGTGTGGATATAACTTACCTATCCGGGCTATAGGAACCCCCACCTGTAGGTTGTTGTGTGGATATAACTTACCAATCCTGTCTATAGGAACCCCCACCTGTAGGTTGTTGTGTGGATATAACTTACCTATCCTGGCTATAGGAACCCCCACCTGTAGGTTGTTGTGTGGATATAACTTACCTATCCTGGCTATAGGAACCCCCACCTGTAGGTTGTTGTGTGGATATAACTTACCTATCCGGGCTATAGGAACCCCCACCTGTAGGTTGTTGTGTGGTGTCTATGAACCCCCACCTGTAGGTTGTTGTGTGGATATAACTTACCTATCCTGGCTATAGGAACCCCCACCTGTAGGTTGTTGTGTGGATATAACTTACCTATCCTGGCTATAGGAACCCCCACCTGTAGGTTTTTGTGTGGATATAACTTACCTATCCTGGCAATAGGAACCCCCACCTGTAGGTTGTTGTGTGGATATAAGTTACCTATCCTGGCTATAGGAACTGCCATCTGTAGGTTGTTGTGTGGATATAACTTACCTATCCGGGCTATAGGAACCGCCACCTGTAGGTTGTTGTGTGGATATAACTTACCTATCCGGGCTATAGGAACCGCCACTTGTAGGTTGTTGTGTGGATATAACTTACCTATCCGGGCTATAGGAATCCCCATCTGTAGGATTTGAACCGTGGAGTCTACAGCCTCCTGGACATTGTTGAAGGAGCAAACAGCTGATATTGTCTGTATGGATGAAATAAGACATTAACAAACAATCTATGTGTACTTTTCACTATTTATGAAAAGGAACAAACAAAATCAGAAGTTCAGAACAATAGTTTCTGTCTAAATGTCTTATTCCAGGAAGATAAACAACCTAAGGAGACCGTTTAGAATCACAGAATGCAAATCATTGTCTTCATACTTTAAACTTATTACCATCAAATATGAACAAAATCAGATAAATTAAGTAAACAAGTAACAGGCACACATATCTCAGAATATATGAAGAAAAGAAAAAAATAGCAGCCATCTTGTACTTTTGTAATTCAAACAACATGATATCTCTGTTACAATTTTCATGAATTAACAATTATTAAGAAGTATTCAACATCAAAGTGAATCTGACCAGTCAGAGAAGGCTACATATTGTTGTTTTGACATTATTATCCTGCCAGTGGTCTAAAAGAGGTTTATGTCTAGTATCACTTACAGCCTCTGGTATACCGTGGAGACGAATGGTTGCCTGGGTGATGATACCAAGTGTGCCTTCAGATCCAACAAATAGATTTGTGAGATTATATCCTGCTGAAGTTTTTCTGTAGAAATGATAAAACATGACACATATTGTTTTCAATGTATTAGAGATCAACATAAGAAGTGTGTGGAAGTTCCAGAAAAGTCAGGTATATTTATTACAAGATATTACAGATATCTCAATTTCAACCAAAATAGGAAGCAGTATTGTTTAACCAACTCACTTCTATCTTTTATACATCCCATAATACAGTTCTAACATTTTACTTTACCCAAGAAGCATCACTTACTTTGTGCGCCTTCCTTTACCAGCAGTGTAGATGATACGACCATCAGGCAGAACTACTTCCATGTTAAGGACATTTTCCCTCATGGTTCCGTACCTCACAGCATTGGTACCTGAGGCACTGGTAGCACACATGCCACACAGGGAAGCATCTGCACCAGGGTCTACAAACACAACCAAATTAGACTCAAACATATGTGTCATGTGAGTCATCATTTTTTTGGACATTACAAAGATAATCAGGAGAGCATCCTTCTACTTAACCTCGTACAATGCCTGAAGAAGAATGAATGGATATAACTCATTGCTATAATTTCAAATGTGATTAGTCAGTAGTCACCATGGCAAGCATACATAAACGGGACAAATAGACACTGTCTAACCTTTAGAATAGATTTCAGATTTCACAAAGGACAAACAAGTGCATTTTACTTATTTAGATTTAGATACAGTTGAGCAAAACAATAAATTAAAATATGTCATACATTTGTTTCGTCCTTCTAGAACTCAACAGTGATGTTAAGGGCCTAAATTTTGAAGCCTTGGTGGTGACTATGGATAATCCACAGGAACAAAAGGGAAGTGAAAATCTAGACGGGGAGGTGCAGCAGCCCCATAATTAAATAAATTTTGTAATTTTTCGAATATCAGATAATTTTATAACAACGTCAAGTACATGTGTGTGTTCTGAACCGTGCCACTATTCTAATGAATAGAAACGTGGCATGCAGGTTACGGCAAATCTCAGGGACTGAAAGTCTACCAGCAGTGCCTACCACCCGCTATCTTAAACAAGCTTCAGTTCAAACCTTGGTTAAATTAATAATAACCTCTATGTCAGTAACAAATGTGGCATAATTATCAAATGTATCTACCCTCCAATTTATTTTCAAAGAAGTCTGGAGAATTTTGATTCATATGGTGTCATTTTATTTTTCACCATAGTGATCTTTTTACAGTTGTGTTATCATACAGTATCTAAGGTGTAGTACATGGCAGGACAGTCCAGTTACCGTAAATATTCGCTTATAGTGTGCACTCGCGTATAGTGCGCAGGTACTTTTTGGAGATCATGTTTAAAAAAAAAAAAATCTACAGAAAAATTAATTGACTGGTCACTGCGACGAAACATTTGATGTGGTCTGATCCATTGATAATTAGGAAACCACAATGAGCGTGACCCTAACACATGTAATTACCTTAAGTATGTCTTAACATGGCATCAGTTTCTGGTTTTCATGGAACATCAGCCACTGAATTGAAAACAAGACCTGGTTTGACAAACTACTGCACTCATCTTTCAACCAGCCCATGGGATAACATACAAATTTTCACTCCAAGTTGGATGTTAGACTTATTGCAAAGCACTGTTTTTGATTTAAATGGATATATGGATGGACTTATTACCAGGCAGGTCTTAGGAGCTTGTGTTGTCATATTGTTTCCTTTGTCAAAACTCCACTTGCTCTGGATAGCATGTGATGGACCTCTCACATCATGATCAGTGAAGTAACTACCACTTACTGCTGGGAGAATCCATCTCAAAATGACCCCTATTGTTCACAGGGTGATAAACCAAGAAAACAACAAACAAGCAAGTCTGGGACAAGTGGAATGAGTCATTACGTGAGATCGCTTGGATCAGCCTACACAAAGAAGGTGAAATCAGATGTTCCACAAATGAGGTAGAAATAGCTGTTCCACTTGGAATACACTGTTTTACAAGTTAGATGGAATGAGGTGTTCAATGAGATAGTTGGGAAACAACCTGTTCTATTAGACATGTGGAATTAGTCCAAAGCATTCTGATTTCATATCAACTTTTATATATAAGCTTCTGGTCAATGAACATCAGAACTCCGTCCCCATATAAATTGAGGGAAATAAGCAACTTTCGCATGGATTGGCATTCAAATGATAATTGTGGAAAGAAATGGTCATTTTCACATGCATATCTCACATGGATTGAAAGGTCTTTATCTACAAGTTGATACCAATGTCATGTTTCAAAGTTCAGTACATACATATATGTAAATACTTTTTCTGAAGAAACTCAGTCATGTGACTAAATCAGATCCTGCAATACCCAAGGTATTTCCATACATTATTACAAAAATAACCCAGACAAACGTTAACACAGGCTATCACCTTAATTTCTCCTATGAAAGCGAATTCTCTTAGGTAACATTTACACGCTTTTTAAATCTTAAATCAATTATTTCATAGTCATAATATTGATATATGGCTCCATTCTATGTACATAAGAAACAGAATTGAAGTGGAAGACGGACAGCAGAACTTTGTTGTTTTCATTATTGTCTGAACTTTTGCACAAACACGAAAAAGTGGCAAGACTATAGGTATGTGACTAGAAGAAGTGTGGCTAACACAAACAGAGTAAGGTGGGAGAAATGTATGTTTACTGAGTGTATTGGTATTAAAGAGACATGTCCTGTTTGAAAATTATGTAGATAAAGAACAGACCTTTCAACCCATATGTGATATGCATGTGAAAATGACAATTTCTTTTCACAATTATTGTTTGACTGCTTACCCATCCATGGGTCACTCATTTCCTTCATTTCTCATCAGAACAGAGTTTTGACGTTCATTGACGCAAAGCCAACATATAAAGGTTGATAAAACGTCAAAATAATTTGGACTTACCTGTATGTGGAATGAACTGTTATCTGACACAAGTAGAACAAGCTGTTCAATTAGAATGTTGTAACACAGGACATAAGAACAGTGTAGGTGTACCTATAGGAAATGTGAGTCCTGTGTCCCTTAGGTAGTTGTTTAGTGTTACTCTGGTCACCCCTGCCTCCACAGTACAGTCAAAATCCTCAGCGTTGACAGATACTATTTTCTTCATCTTAGACAGGTCAAGACACAGACCTCCCTGTAACAGAGGTCAAATCAAGGAGGTTACATGACTTTATTTAAGGTTAAATTATGGAGGTCATGTGACCTCAAACAATATCGATATATGGGTGTCATTTTATGTTGAACAAGGTATTATTTTCACATCATGAAATCAAATCACATGCAAAATAAAAACACTACACATAACATACTGTTCTGAGATGATGATAGATTATATGACCATAGCAACATTTTATGTCAAGCTTTCCATTTTCATCATTTTCACTCACCTTCAATGCATTTATGCCACCTTCCAGTCCAGTGCCACTACCAAAGGGGATGAGTGGCACCTCATTATCATTACACAGCTTGGCCACCCGACTCACATGTTCCGTATTCTCAGCAAAGGCCACAATGTCTGGTGGTGCGGTACTAAAAATACCACAAATAAGATGGAAGATTTTAGCAAGCAATATTGCAAATAAGTGAAGATTTTATCTCGATAATTATTTCTGATAATGTTCGTCTTTACACATCATACTAAAGTATACCACTATTGTTTAAAATGTCTATAAGTAACACAAAATGTACTTGTACTTGTGAATGACAAGATGCTTCACAGGACATTGCCCTCTGTCTACTTTCATTCTTTCCTGTACCCATTCTACTCACTATCCTGTTGTCAGTGTAACAACACCCAATGTATGATATGTTTTGTTAATACAAGTGTGAACTATGGTAAAGATATGAAGAGAAGATATTACCAATTTAGATTTTGTATAAAAAATGCTGTTTTCACAAATTTCCGTTTGAGTATCTATGTTCTGTGATAAAAAGCATCTTACATTTAATCATTTTGTACGAGATTTATGAATCTCGTCATGAATTTTTCAATTTAAAGTTCTCACTCATTTCATTAATCTCGCATGAATGGCAACTTATGCAAGGTCCTCCAACCTTTTCTTCTTCTTTTTAAATAAGATACATAACTAGATCAAACAATGAGAAATATAACTACATAAATATTCAGAAATAATTCTGGACACCAGGTCAGGCACAACGGATTCAACATAGACAATGTTATTATCAAAAACAAAGAAATCATTCTAGATCAAATCAATAAAAGAAATATCTACAGTTATTACAGTTATCACAGGGTCCTGATGAAGCCTCGAATAGAGGCGAAACTAGTAGACAATTAGTAAAAATTACCCACTAACTGGTGACACTTGTTCTTGTTGCGATTGATTCTCCTACGGTTTTATATCAGTTATTACAGTGATATAAGGATTTGATATGTACATCCAGTACTTACTCATGATAGGACTCATCATGGCCATGTTGTTCCCGTATGGCATCAGTTGTAGATACATTATCATTGCCAACTATATCAATGACAGCTTGGACAAAGCGATCTGGAATCTTGGCTTTTGTTACTGTCTGTTCAAAGAAAGATAAGGGATTCATGCATGAGAAAATGAAAACTTTGTTTCCCATTAAGATAAAATTCTATAACCCTAACACTGGAGACACCCTCTACCACCCATACATTCTATAACCCTAACACTGGAGACACCCTCTACCACCCATACATTCTATGACTCTTAACACTGGAGACACCCTCTACCACCCATACATTCTATAACCCTAACACTGGAGACACCCTCTACCACCCATACATTCTATAACCCTAACACTGGAGACACCCTCTACCACCCATACATTCTATAACCCTAACACTGGAGACACCCTCTACCACCCATACATTCTATAACCCTAACACTGGAGACACCCTCTACCACCCATACATTCTATGACTCTAAACCCTAACACTGGAGACACCCTCTACCACCCATACATTCTATAACCCTAACACTGGAGACACCCTCTACCACCCATACATTCTATAACCCTAACACTGGAGACACCCTCTACCACCCATACATTCTATGACTCTAACACTGGAGACACCCTCTACCACCCATACATTCTATGGAGACACCCTCTACCACCCATACCCTCTACCACCCATACATTCTATGACTCTAACACTGGAGACACCCTCTACCACCCATACATTCTATGACTCTAACACTGGAGACACCCTCTACCACCCATACATTCTATGACTCTAACACTGGAGACACCCTCTACCACCCATACATTCTATGACTCTAACACTTGAGACACATTTTTACCATTCAAGCTATTAATTAGTCACAAACATAGCTGTATATGAATAATGTAATAAGCTGAACAAGATGTGATTCCAAAGTTTGAAACTAATTGTGAAACCAACTTTGCGAATGGCTAACTCCAAAGGCAGCTATTGTTTTCTTGCATAGAATTATCAAGGTATTCTGCATGTCATTTAGAAATGGCACTTTACATTATATTAAAATGTCAGTGCCTTAGCCATTGACAGGTACTGGGCTGGACTCTGTTAATTAGAATTTTTCCACTTCTATTCACTTGTGTTTTTTCTGTCCAAATACTCAAATTTTGAACACAAACAATTTTCCATATGATTCTGTTAATGTGATTTGCAAAAAGTAAGTTATGAGTGGGGAATAATTACAAGCGTTCATTATTGAGATAACAAGTAACAATAGTGCATTTTATTTAACATTACCATCTACCATACTTCCATAATTTTAAACTTAAAGATTGTGGATGTAAGTATTTTTCAAAAAGACAAATATATATATATATTTATGCCACTTAACTATTTTGGAAGCACAACATTTCTTATGTTATATATCCAGACATTTCTAAAGATATAAAAACTTGTTCTCTATTTTATAAAACATTTTCCACATACAAATAGACTTTGAAATATGCCTAGGTTGGAAGACATTGTTGAAAGCAGATACATGTAAAAGCTGTTGGCCTAGAAAATTATCTATTTGAACCTGCATGGCGCAATTTGAGAAAAAAAATAGTCTTTCCACTGACCTCGATATACGAACAGAAAAAAACTTTTTTTTTTTTTTTTTACTTATTTGGGGATGCTACCAAATCTAGTTAAACATATCCAGTACTTTTTGTATGATGTTTAAAGACAATCTACCAAAATCGAAATGCGTAAGGGCTATCCATTTGATTTCAAGTTTTTAGGCATCACGTTACATCCCTATAGGTCAGCAAGCGGTCAGTACTGATGTACTACTATGCTATCTTGCCATTCTTACTGAGTAACGCTTGCAAAATAAAAGTTAACATATATATTTGATTGATGTCATCCTTATTATACCTGTGTGTTAGCATTATGAACAACAGATCTATGGTATAATCGACGAGTTTGTCGGCAAACAGTCTGCAAAAGTGTTTTACAATACATTGTGTCTTCTAATTCAGCTTAACTCCCGTTATCAGCTGAGGGGTCTGTCAAGGATTCCTTCGGAACACCTCTAGAATTTGCCAATAATTTTTTTTTTATCTTTTATGATATAATTTCTCGCGTGAAAATAACAAACGATGGAGTATTCAGAAAAAGAAATTTGTTATATTGATTGAACATTTGTTTATTCGACGTATTCTTTGGGAAGACACAAACTAAATCTGAAACTTGGTCGAGATCATTTACCCACAAACCATTGCATACTTTACAAAATTCCGCTTCCGCTACAGCCTCTTTCTCGCAAGTCCAACCATGGTCCTTAGTGAGGTATTTTATCCCATGCTGTAAATGCCATATATTTGGTATCAGAAACGCTAAATAAACAATTAATGTTGTAACTTTTAAAAACTGATATGAAATGATCCAGTTTTTAATTCGCTTACAACTTGAATTATGTCTAAAACACTTTTATTTTATCAATATTGTTGTGACTGGTGTACCGCGTGGAAATAAAAATGGCAGCCCCCATAGTCAAAACGTGAACTTTATTTTCATGAGTGATAAGATCTTTCAAGTGTGATTTATTTGGCCCTTGTGATATCACGGTTTCTTTTTGAAAAGAAAATGAAATAATTCAATTGTATTAGATGTTTTGATTATATATTCAAATCTGACTTTACTTATGCAGGGCAAATGTATACAACCGAATCATACCAGGTCGCGATCATAATGTGCCCATGGTCGTTTAAACTGCTTATATGTATACAAGGTAGTTGTGTATAACTGAAGGGGCACTGAATGAGGAAGATGATATCTCAATGTATATTTCTTTTTACTCGGCCACAAAAAAGTACTCTTTGCTTCATTGAAATACACATTTGACTGGTTAGATTGCAGTTGCACATACGTAACTTGATCTGCTCTTGCAAGCATTTCTCATGCTTTGACAAGCACAAAAATGTTAAATGAGGTTGCAGTTTCAGCAGTAAATTGAAAAAATGACTTTTAATTCATTATAAAGTTATTTTATATGATTGTGTTTCATTTTTTTTCCAGTTCTGCTTCGTAGAAATCGGGCGGGTGGCCCTTTTTGCCTTTGGCCCTGATAAGGGAAAACTCTGTGTCATCGTAGATGTTATTGACCAGAATAGGGTAAGTTCATTTAAATAGCACTAGAACAGACTATTATGTGAAGTTAGATATTGAAATCCAATTGATGAAAATATTAAGAGAAGTCTGAATGTGTTTACCCTCATTGACCATTTAACAATATTTTCAATTTCCAAAGTGGTTTAGTTTATTTCTTGAACAACTGAAGTCAGTGATGATTTTATGTGTTGGTTTTGTTTGGTCCTTGAAAGATATTGACACATAGGCCCAAAAGCAATAGTGAATATAGTAGGTTTTATTTCAATTCAATGCTACTATTTTGATATACAAATTGTCGTAGTGAAAATTTTGTACAAACAGTTTTTTATTCACAACAACATATTTATAATAATAATTAAATCTATATGTCAACTTAAGTAGAACAAATTGGTAAAATTTTGGCCTATGACCAATACAATGATAGCAGTAAGTATATTTACAGAAAATAGACAACTCATTTAGCCATATCTAAAGTTCCTTTTCGGGATCAGTTTCTGTCTCAAATAATCTGTTAAAATTTTCAATTGTGGGAAACTTTTTAAGCACAAAATTTAAAAAGATTCATGCCATATTTCTAAAGGATAGAGGGTGTTCAAATTCAGTAGCTGCTTGCTCTTGTTCAAAATCATATTGAAAACAAGCTTTGTTGAGAACAGGACATCTTTATTTTCTTTGACAGGCACTAGTTGATGGACCAGCTACAGGTGTTAGAAGAAAGCAAGTGAACTTCAAGTCTCTTCACCTCACTCAATTCAAATTAGATATTGGCAGATCCTTGCGCACAGGAAACCTCCTGAAGGTCTGGAATAAAGAAAATATGCAGGCAAAATGGGATGAGACAACCTGGGCCAAGAAGATTGCCAACAAGGCTTTAGTGAGATTAATTTTATTAACTATACTCTTGTCACTGTTTGTATTTTGTACCCTTTGCCTTTGTGTTGTCAGTGGTTGCAATATTTGTACAGCATTACATAGTAATATCAACGATTTACACTTGTCACAGCATGAAGGATGAACCTGAGTTCTTGATAGGAATTGCCGTCTGAATTTATTGGATGACAATCTCCAGTTCTGACATGCTGTGCATTTCAAAAATGATAAATTGGTGTTGTGTGTTTCTAACAAGGTTGTAAATGTATATAAGAAATTGTCTCCAGTTGAAATTTGTGCCTTTATCCGGACAACATATTCTGCTCCAGCATGTAATATTTTATACTGTATAAAACCCCTGTATCTAAGTATGCAAGATTAATTTTTTTTTTTCTGCCACAAAAATTTTGTTCTTTATTGATAAATATCGTAATTGAAATTGTTGGACATAAAATACCCAGTGCACCTAACACACACACACCCTTTTTTCACAGCCAACAAAAGGTTATTTCCTGAAGTTAAGTTACTTTCATAAGATGAAAAAAAAACCATGTATATTTTCTCAATTTAGAATTTATCATGATCTCTGACTCCGTGATTTTTTGTTTTTAAATTTATGTGTACCATATTCTCTTGTCAAGTAATGATATTTGCAGTATTCTAAACATTGGATCTACAGATAAATTAGAAATTGTAATTTTCCTTTTTAATGGATGTATTTGACAGAGAATTTCAATTTCAAAGCATGAAGGATGAACCCGAGTTCTTGATAGGAATTGCCGTCTGAATTTATTGGATGACAACCTCCAGTTCTGACATGCTGTAATGTTTTCTAAATATGTCCAATCACTGGCCATCACGCAAAAAATTTTCAACTGTGGAGAAATAGTTACACCTTACATGATACAAAGATATGACAGAACAATTACGTGTAGTTTCAAATTTTTTGTTTTGGTAATAATTACACTTAGTGTAACATTCATTCCCAAATATGTACAAAAAGGAGGGTGGGGGGAGGCAGCTTTTAAGATGAAATTTTTCATAAAAATTCTGAGTTTTCCAAAATATAGAGGTGATGTTGGCTTTATATAATTATCAGGATACAAATAATTTAGTACTTTACACCTCATATATATATAGCATGAAGGATGAACCCGAGTTCTTGATAGGAATTGCCGTCTGAATTTATTGGATGACAACCTCCAGTTCTGACATGCTGTAGATAGATAAAAATCTTTTCAGCTGATTCCAGCCTTTTTAAAAAGTAGATAATTCCATATATAATTTCCACTGAAATAAGAAAATTCAACTGTTAAGACTTTCCACTTTTATCACTGAGTAGGCAACTTGGGGGGAAAATTAAAGAATTAACATCTTTTCAGTGAAGCTGGACATTTTACAATTACTTGAGATAAAAGAATTGAATTGAGATATGTAGGCCGATTCCTCACCTTAAGGAGCTGGAAGCATACATGATGAACCTGCGTTCTTGATAGGAATTGCCGTCTGATTGATTTGGATGACAAAACACTACTTCTGATATGCTTTCTTGGTTTTGTCTTTCCACTTTCTGAAAATTTCTAAAGTGAAATTAACTTGACATGTTCTTGTTACAGAGGAAATCATTGACAGACTTTGACAGATTCAAGTTGATGAAAGCCAAGCAGGCAGTAAGTAGCCTAACAATACTTTCCTCAGTTCTTGAATTTATAAATAAAAATGACTAAATATAGAACTGTTTCAGACATATATATTTGTCAGTTTCTGGAGCATAACAGGAACAATAAATCAGACAATTTCAGCATATTAAGATGTTTGATGCTTCATTATTGAGCTTTGTTCTGATTGACAATAGTAGATTAATCTGAATGAGTTACTTTAAACATTATACTGTATTTGAACGGATGTTCTGCACAAGTATTTCATTGTATGCTTTTTAAGGAAACTACAAAATTATCTACTTGGGTTCTGAAAGAAATTGTACATCTCAAATTTACCATTTAAACAAGCATAATATTTATTTGCTGAAATTCTTTATAGATCTACAGGTAGCAGAAGATAAGCCTAACGACATGTAATCCCAGCAGAAATTTTAAATAACAGCATACACACTTGTGCAGTTATCCAATACTCTGCATAAAATCTATGGTCTAGTGACCTTTCAGTGCCAGATTTCCCAACGCACTGTATTTGGACAGTTTTGCTTGGAGTATTCTCACCTATTTCGCCTGTCCAATCTGACCACAGTAGAGATATTTTGATTTTAAGAGTTTTAAAAGTCATAAGAATGAGTTCTTCAATAGTAGAGAACAGCCAGAAATTTTGCAACTTGGGCAGAAAATCCCTTTAATGGTACATTAAGAAAGTCCAATATAATGAGTTGAACTTAAAAAACTATTTTTTTATTTTAACAGAGGAACCGTTTGATTGCCATCGAATGTGGAAAACTGAAGAAGCAGGCGAAGAAAGCACCAGCAAAACCCTTGAGGGTTAGGAAGCGCAAGAGTTAAACTTGTGTTGTACTGAGGACTTGTTAATTAAAGATGCTGGTGTAACATCTGCATTGTCTTGTCTTAAATTGTGAGGGAATCTTAACATTTTCATCTCTTATGGGTTTTGATGCCCTTGCCATTTTATTTCTTAAAGCCAGTAATGCATGTACCAAAATTCTGCTTGGTTGCCATCAAGGGCATGGTGTCAATCAGACACAACCAGTTCCCAAAGATGTTATATTTTCACAAATACGATTTGATCAACTTTATAAAGGGAGGTTACCCATTTATACTTAATTTTAAATTTGAAAGAAGAAATTTCATTGATATCGATGTTCAGATCAGATGTCCGACACCTGACATCTGTATTTGAAGGATTCTTGTTATGGTATGGTGGTGAAGTATTTGATGGATTGTTCTGAAAATTCATCGGTAGATTCACCTTGTTTGTATCCATCTTTTCAAAATTTTTCCAATAACATCTTGTTACAGCTCCCTCTTACATTAAATCAAATTTCTTGAAACTTCATTTTAACATAAATTTTCAAAATGACCACCAGCAACCATTAGTTTAGAAGTTATATTGGATATAAAGATAGCTGCCAATGCCCATCTTGAATTTTGACATCTGTTTTACAAAACATATTTTGATCCTAATCAGATGAAGTAAGCCACTTCAAACTGTACTGTCACAATTCTGCATTAACTATAAAAGTTTGTACAGTGAAGGGTTTAACTCGTACTTTGAGCTTGATCCAACATTTGAAATTTGTAAACAGTTTTTAGTCCATGATCTATCTATCCATAAACAATTATTGTTTTCGCTCTTTTTTTTGTTTTACATTGGAAGTACTGGATGGATAAAATTTTATATGAGGTTCCTCTTTGTCTCGACACCAATACTTCATTACAGATTAATATTCAAGACAAAAACATTATTCTTGGGACTTCCTCATGTTTATTGACAATTAAAACAATGATATACATTGTATAGAAGACATCATTCTGTATATACATATAAAGAAAAACATATATAACACTTTGACATAAATGCAACTCCCACCACAAATATAAAAACAGTAAATATGTATATATATAGTGTCAATAGTAAAATTATAAGATATCAATTTGACCAGAAAATGCAGTACCCTACAGTGTTCAGGCTATGAGTGTGGAATTAATGACTTGTATTCTGCCAGTTTTGCCATCAACATAAATATAATTTTTGTGTAAAAATTTAAGTACAAGAGTAATGCTCCTTCATACATTTACTGCAAAACACGTAGCTGCTATGACATAGAAAAATTCTTCAACCATTCAGTACAACATTTTCTTTGATGTCAATTATACTGAAAAAAGAAATTATCAGGCCAACATGGTCATTTCCTAATCTTAAATAGCAGTTATGACTAAACAACCATGGCTACAAATAATTTTTCTCGGAATTATCACAAATGAGGTAGAAGAACGAAAAAAACTTGTACATATGTAACTATACAAACATTTATAAATGTTTGTTCAGATTCAGTGAAACCTGAGAGATTAAGAGGTAAATATTGATACAAAACTTCTTGAAACCAGGATACCCTTTCAAACATTTTAGTCCACAGTAGTATCGAGAAACTGAATAGAAGAGCAAAGAGAACATGAGTACTGCAAAGCGGAACAACAGAAGCCTGTCCCATACCAAAAGTACAATTTATCCTATAAAAAAGAAGAAAAATACGGTAATGATGAGTCAAATTGTCAAGAAGGAAAACAAATTTTGAAAAAAATTATTTAAAACTGAAAGGAGATTATGTGGAAAAGATGAAAAAAAAGTGTTATAACTCTTGTAACATTGGGGAAAATACAATTTTATGTTGTGGTTATCAGGGCTACCATGTTTCTGAGATAATGGTGAAAAAATTGTAAGATATTAAAATGCAAGAAAATCAAAGCGCGATAACGCCTTCAAAAACTGAGATGTAATGGCTGTGGAGGAAAACAATTACATGACATAGTTAAAAAAAGCCTGCCAATTCTGTAAGACACCTTGAAAACAGACAGGAATAACAATGGAAAACAACAAGGGGCAGTTGTACTCTTTAAGGACAGTTAAATCGAATTGCTACTCAAGAAAATAATTTCATGTCGTGGTTTGAAAGAAATGGATAGAAAACTGAAATATCTGATAATATGGAAAACAACAACGGGCAATAATTCATCCAAATGCAGTCATATCTAACTGCCCTTCAGTAAAATACAGTTTCAAGTTATGGTGTTTGAAACTGGCTGGAAAATTGAAGTAGATTTCAATACAAATAAATGTTTACATTAGATGGATAAAAGATAAAATGGTATGATATGGAAAATTAAAACGGATGCCAAACAATTAGCAATTGTGTATAAAAACTTCAGACTGTAAATAAAGTGATTTCTTTACTTTGCTGAAAAGGATACCAAATAATTATAAGCATCTGTTTATAAAAATTGGAGATAATACAAAATGATTACTATGTCAAAAATTTCCCGTGAGCGAGAACAATTAAATGAT
The DNA here is from genome assembly GCF_031769215.1 of Ylistrum balloti. NCBI lineage: Eukaryota > Metazoa > Mollusca > Bivalvia > Pectinida > Pectinidae > Ylistrum > Ylistrum balloti. The sequence continues at coordinate 354,151 of NW_026782032.1, forward strand.
CTTTCCAATTTCATTCAGGCGAGAAAATAGGTTTTCTGTACCAACTCGTATTTTTTCACTGTTATTATCTATCTTTTCTCACTCAAAAATGACTTTTCCAGGGTTCATGATTCCTTTTGGATCAAATGTTCTCTTAAGCTGCCTCATCACCTCCATGCCCGTTTCTCCAATCTCTTGCTGAAGAAGTCCACGTTTACCCATTCCGATACCATGTTCTCCTGTACAGGTTCCATCCAGTTCCATGGCAATTCTGTAAACATAATCACACAGAAATAGAATCCATAGCCATAACTAATCAGGAGCGAGTGCGAGTTCGAACAAGAGGTCCAATTGGTCTGCATAATCTAGTATTCAAATAATGGTTTCCTTGCATGAATTTACATATCGTATTAGTGACCTTCAAATATTGGCACTATCCAATTATTTTAAGATAAAATCTAGAAAGCTTATATTATTCAAGCTACACAATATTAACCCACAACTGCTGAATTCTGTTTTGGAAGGTAGATTTGACCCCTGTGACCTTGAATATGTATCCAGGCCTTTTCTTCATTTTTTGCAAACTTGTCAGTTTCTCATTACAGGTCTTTTAGTTAATAAAAAGAAGTTGTTGAGTGTTTTAAATTTGACTTGACTACTAAGTAATCTGTAATTGAGTCTAGGTCCATTTCTTAAGACAGCCTGTTTTAGGCTTCATCCAAGCATTATTATGATTCTAGACCCTTTGGTTTTTCAGAAGAAGTTGTTTGCGTGTTTCAGCAAATTTGACCCCTATGACATTTAATGGGGTCAATGTTATTTCTTTTCATAAGTGCTCTCAGCCTGCATACCAGGAACCTACCAGTAAAATATGATTTTAAGTCTTTTGGATAAAGTAATTTATGAGTTTTAACCCCATTACTTTGGTCAGGGTTATTTCTTTTCACAAGAAAGTTGTTTAAAGGCAAGGTGGTGCTGGACAGGCGCAGATGATGACAGACGGAAGCCTCACCTTGGCATAAGCTCAATTGACAAGGTCAGGTGAACTAAAACTTTTCTAAACAAAACCAAAACTGCATAACACATATGTATGATAATTTTATTACTGAACAAATGATGGTATTTCTTGCTCTGGCCAAGAGAAACCTTCTATTTCAATTTGTTGCTATGGTATTTATTACTCTGTCCAATAGAAACCCTCCATTTCATTTGTTGCCATGGTATGTATTACACTGTCCAATATAAAACCTTCATTCCACTTACGTTGCTATGGTTTCGGCTAGGCCCTGAACCAGTTCTACTTCCTTCTTATTTTCAGTGTCAAATAGAAATAAGGAATGGATATTGCCATCACCAACATGGCCGACCATGAACGCATCTACAACATAAACATGCCTTCAGCAATAACCTACTCATTCATGTTTTTGGAGACATCTACATGCCATTGGTGGAAACAAATTGAATATCTCCATCTCCAACATGATCAACACTGGCACTGATAAGAAAAAGCTTTTAAGGTCAACGAGATCTCAACATAAGAGGCATGTAACAAGAATACATACTGTAAAATAACTTTTCTTTTCAGGTCTTTTTCAAGAAAGTTAACTGCTGCAAACTTCAGGTGATGAAAGTGCCCATGAATAAGAGGTGACCTCCATAGCTTGTCAATATATTTTTGTCTATTTTTTTCAAATCACTTGAAATTATAAATATTACAAAAAGTTTATACAAATGTGTATATCTTATGAAAGGAAAGTAAGTCGATACAATCTACAATAAGACATCATTGTATTGCCATCCATTGTAACACCAAACTAGCATACTGCCATTTGCCATGATGTTAAGGAACAGCTATGCAAATATCACTTTCCATGCCCCTAATAAAACCGTCCCTCAACATCAGTAAATTAATTATCAACTTCACAGCTGACTGAGTCCACTAACAAGTTTTGTATTCTCTTTATATAAATATATTTGAATGTGCGTTTTATTTGCTTATGCCAAAAACTTTTTGGATTTTTTTTCTGAACACATCACCATCTCAAGTTCCTCTGATTTTAATTCATGATGATTGCAGACTTTTGCAAATTCTGCTATGTTGTAACGCTTATATGCATGTGCGAGATGAAAATGAAAAAGGGAATTCACAAAAAAGCTGAGTGTTAAAATAACCAAAAAGGGACCTGTATCACTCACTCTGATATTTCAGCTTTCGCTTAAAACATCTTTATTCAACAAGATCCAAATGTTGCAGTTGAAACTTACTGGAGTATGCTAGAATATTTGTGGGCTTCGGATTCACCAGGCAAGGTCAAGCAGTTGCTCTGCAGGTACCCTAAAGTAACGCACAGAAGATTCTTCTAATGAGATAGAGGAGGTTGCAGTCCAGAGTACTGGAGATGTCTTTGCTGATGAGTCACTTCACAGGCCTTGTCTTGAGTGGGGAAGAAGATGACCAGGTAACAGAAGCAACAGCACGTGGGTCAACTGATCCAGAATGGTAGATGAAAAGGAATGGATGATATTTGAAGAAAATTTTTGGGCATGTTGGTGACAACAATGCAGGGCAATGAGGATAAGAAGCTGGACACCCTAACAGCCATCACAAACATACAACTTGGGGAAGCAGTTCAGAACTATCTCCTCGCTCTGTGTTGAATACAATGCCTTTGATGGCAAGGTGGCTAACATGCTGAGCAACCCCTTCATTGACTTATCTACCCAGAAGGTCGCAATATCTTGATTCTCTGGATGCATAGAGCACACAAGCGTTCTGAGCCAGATGATTTGCGAGGCTAAAGCTGATAGGAGCAATTTGACAGTAGTTTGGCTTGAGTTACCCAATGCATATGGAGATATCCCTCACAAGCTGCTTGAACTAGCTACACAACATTATCATACCCTAGAACTTGTCACCGCATCACGAAGAAGTACTTTGATGGTATGCAACTCAGGTTCACAGCAACATGGCAGGATTTGGAGAAGGGAATAGTGACAGGTTGCACAGTGTCACCTATCCTATTTGTGATGGGTATGAACATCATCATGAAAGCCGCTGAGAGAGAGACTAGAGGGCCCAGAATGATATCAACCACCTGTTAAGCACAGAGGATACCATCTACACTGGATGATGTCGTGACTTGGGCTCAGATAAAGTTTAAGCTGAAGAAATCACAGAGCATGATCAGCTGACAAAAGAGTTCGAACTTAGCGTCCAGGGGGAGGAGACACCATCTACTCTCAACAACCCAATGGAATGCTTCGGGAGATGGTGTGACGACACCCTGTTCAACAAGAAGAAGGTGGGTGAGATCAAGAAGCAAGTAGAAGAATGGCTGAATAGGATCGATAAATCGGGACTGCCTAAGAAATTCAAAGCTTGGCTGTATCAACATGGTATTCTTCCCAGGTTGTCTTGGACCCATATGCTGTAGGAGTACGTAAAGACAGCAGTTGAATCCCTGGAGAGATGCGCCAGGATAAAGTTTCAATCATGGCTTGGAGTATAATCTAAGTTTCAGTGGTAAATATTAATGTAGAAATATCTACTGTCTTATGCCTTGAAATTGATATGTTTAACAAAAGCTGTGGTATACAATATATAAACATTGATCCTGTGACATTTCTCATAGGAATCAAAAACTGCCAAACTGATACCCCCAAAAAAACCTTATTGGAAGAAAGGTGGTGGTATATCAGGGTTGTACTGTACTTACAACCACCACAATTATTTGATTATGATGGACATTACTTGTTAAAGTATCACAATACTGGAATGAGAGTTTTAGTCTTCAGTACTTACCAATGGCCCCAGCCTGCTGTATGACCTCATTTGACCTCATTATGACCTCTGGTAAGTTGGATATTGGAACACAAACATCTGTAGAGTAGGGCTGAAAAAGTCAAAAATGATAATCACGAAAGATGATAAAACTAACCAACCCCAATAATAAAATCTGTTTATGTTGACAAGTTGTCTAACAAAATAATTTATCAAGGCAAGAGTAAAACTTAGACATAAACAACTCGCAATCAACGTGCAAACTTTTTCTATACATAAAACTTTCTTAACACGCATTTCATCTTTCATTTCACTGCTCTATATTTATCGTATCATTTTACAACAAAATTTGTAATTTTACATTTTATTTTATTTTTCGCTGTGGGTCTTTCTGGAAAAGAAAATGTTATACTACCTTACTATAAAATAAAACATCCAGACCTCCTCTTAAGCCTTATGGCTTTACAGAATATCAGAAAATTTTGTTAATGCACAGTTGGCACAGGGTGGAAGTCTACATTAAATGACATGTCCTGAGCATTTCTTTTATCATCAAAAGGTGCTATTCCCATTTTGTGATTTTTGTACAATCTTCTTCTTGAATAATGATTTTTTTCTTATTCAGAAAGTTGACCTCAGAAGTGTTTATTCTAGTCTACCTATTCTGCTATTATTCACAAGCCACATGTCCCGAGCATTTGTTTAATTAGTGTACTCAGCGGCATGCCGAATGCAATATAAATGTCCTTTCTTTTATTTTGTTGGTATCAACTGCTTTGAGAATTTGGAACTTTGTCTCCAATAGCCTTCAACTTTCTAGATGTATCCATGTTAACACTCAGAAAACCAGTGAGTACTACATAGGACCACACCCTGCTGAGCAAAAAGACCAAAAATATCATGGTTTGTTTTACCTTGTCTTCTCAGCCTCATTTGACTGGCACACAGCATGTCATATCTTGGCTACCATAGTTGCCTTACTACAAGGTCAACAAGACATACATTATGTCATGTCTAGGCTACTATACCTGCCTTTTACCAGGTCTGAAAGCCATACAGTATGTCATTTCCAGGCTGTCATACCTACCTTACTACCTGGTTTGAGAGCCATATAGAATGTCATATCTAGGCTAACATTTCTTACTGCCAGGTCTAAGGGTCATACCGGATGGCATTTTTAGCCTTCCATACTTATCTAAATGCCAGGTCTAAGGGTCACACTGGATGTCATTTTTAGCTTTCCATACTTATCTAACTGCCAGGTCTAAGGGTCATACCAGATGTCATTTTTAGCCTGCCATACTTATCCAACTGCTAGGTCTAAGGGTCATACCGGATGTCATTTTTAGCCTTCCATACTTATCTAACTGCCAGGTCTAGGGTCATACCGGATGTCATTTTTAGCCTGCCATACTTATCTAACTGCCAGGTCTGAGAGTCATACCGGATGGCATTTTTAGCCTGCCATACTTATCTAACTGCCAGGTCTGAGGGTCATACCGGATGTCATTTTTAGCCTTCCATACTTATCTAACTGCCAGGTCTGAGGGTCATACAGGATGACATGTCTAGCTTCCATATCTACCTTTTTGCCAGGCTTGAGGGCCATACAGGCATACAACATGTCATGTCTAGCCTTCCATAGACGGTTTCTCTCCTGGTGATCTGATGCCCACTTAAAGTCAGATCCACCATTCAAGAAAGTAATTTCCTCTGAAAGGAAACAAATGGAAACTGTCATCATTTGTTTTCATAATTTATATGACTCCATTATATTTTCTTACATTCTTGTATCATAATTTCCAGAATCAATAAAATCATTATAAAGCGATACAGATCTGAAGTGTGAAACGTGCTAATTTTCCTCACCAGAAATGACCATCATTGCTTGATAGATATGGTAAATGTCATACTTACTGACAACCTCAGCCTGTTTGTCCAGTGTATCAGGACTTCCTGTGAACTCAAAGAATAAAGATGGTGCCACCTTCATATCCAGCTTGCTGTATCTATTACTTGCATCTACAGATACCTCATCCAGGAATTCTACAACAAAAGAAACAATATACACATAAACCTTTTCTTCCTTTTTTGATTCTTCTAACTAATTACCATATTGGTATAACTTACCTTACCTCACTATACAAATCCCCATATCTGGGCTATAGGAATCCCCATCTGTAGGTTGTTATGTGGATATCACTTACCTATCCTGGCTATAGGAATCCCCATCTGTAGGTTGTTATGTGGATATCACTTACCTATCCTGGCTATAGGAATCCCACACCTGTAGGTTGTTGTGTGGATATAACTTACCTATCCGGGCTATAGGAATCCCCATCTGTAGGTTGTTATGTGGATATAACGTACCTATCCTGGCTATAGGAATCCCCATCTGTAGGTTGTTATGTGGATATAACTTACCTATCCTGGCTATAGGAACCCCCATCTGTAGGTTGTTATGTGGATATAACTTACCTATCCTGGCTATAGGAATCCCCATCTGTAGGTTGTTATGTGGATATAACTTACCTATCCTGGCTATAGGAATCCCCATCTGTAGGTTGTTATGTGGATATAACTTACCTATCCTGGCTATAGGAACCCCCACCTGTAGGTTATTATGTGGATATAACTTACCTATCCTGGCTATAGGAACCCCCACCTGTAGGTTATTATGTGGATATAGCTTACCTATTCGGGCTATAGGAACCCCCACCTGTAGGTTATTATGTGGATATAACTTACCTATCCGGGCTATAGGAACCCCCACCTGTAGGTTGTTATGTGGATATAACTTACCTATCCTGGCTATAGGAACCCCCACCTGTAGGTTGTTATGTGGATATAACGTACCTATCCTGGCTATAGGAACCCCCACCTGTAGGTTGTTATGTGGATATAACTTACCTATCCAGGCTATAGGAACCCCCACCTGTAGGTTATTATGTGGATATAACTTACCTATCCGGGCTATAGGAACCCCCACCCGTAGGTTATTATGTGGATATAACTTACCTATCCTGGCTATAGGAACCCCCATCTGTAGGTTGTTATGTGGATATCACTTACCTATCCTGGCTATAGGAACCCCCATCTGTAGGTTGTTATGTGGACATAACTTACCTATCCCGGCTATAGGAACCCCCACCTGTAGGTTATTATGTGGATATAACTTACCTATCCTGGCTATAGGAACCCCCACCTGTAGGTTGTTGTGTGGATATAACTTACCTATCCGGGGTATAGGAATCCCCATCTGTAGGTTGTTATGTGGATATAGCTTACCTATCCGGGCTATAGGAACCCCCACCTGTAGGTTGTTATGTGGATATAACTTACCTATCCGGGCTATAGGAACCCCCACCTGTAGGTTGTTATGTGGATATAACTTACCTATCCGGGCTATAGGAATCCCCATCTGTAGGTTGTTATGTGGATATAACGTACCTATCCTGGCTATAGGAACCCCCACCTGTAGGTTGTTGTGTGGATATAACTTATTGTCTTGGCTATAGGAATCCCACACCTGTAGGTTGTTGTGTGGATATAACTTACCTATCCGGGCTATAGGAATTCCCATCTGTAGGATTTGAACCGTGGAGTCTACAGCCTCCTGGACATTGTTGAAGGAGCAAACAGCTGATATTGTCTGTATGTATGAAATAAGATATTAACAAACAATCTATGTGTACTTTTCACTATTTATGAAAGGAAATAACAAAATCAATAGTTCAGAACAATAGTTTCTGTCTGAAAAGTCTCATTGCAGGAAGGAGACCATCTAGAATCACATGATGCAAATCATTGTCTTCATACTTTAAACTTATTACCATCAAATATGAACAAAATCAGATAAATTAAGTAAACAAGTAACAGGCACACATATCTCAGAATATATGAAGAAAGGAAAAAAATAGTGGCCATCTTGTATTTTGAAATTCAAACAACATATTGTGTACTGAATGAAGGCCAATAATGCTACAAAGAATTGCAAGTTGCCAGTATCCTCGTTAAGATTTATGTCTTGTATCACTTACAGCCTCTGGTATGCCGTGGAGACGAATGGTTGCCTGGGTGATGATACCAAGTGTGCCTTCAGATCCAACAAATAGATTTGTGAGATTATATCCTGCTGAAGTTTTTCTGTAGAAATGATAAAACATGACACATATTGTTTTCAATGTATTACAGATAAACATAAGAAGTGTGTCGAAGTATGCGTTCCAGAAAAGTCAGGTTTATCTATTACTATATTGTACTATCACTGAGATGTGTTGTAGTTGTAGCTTAATAAGAAGCAGCATTGTTTAACTAACTCACTTATATCTTTTATACATCCCATAATACAGTTCTAACATTTTACTTTACCCAAGAAGCATCACTTACTTTGTGCGCCTTCCTTTACCAGCAGTGTAGATGATACGACCATCAGGCAGAACTACTTCCATGTTAAGGACATTTTCCCTCATGGTTCCGTACCTCACAGCATTGGTACCTGAGGCACTGGTAGCACACATGCCACACAGGGAAGCATCTGCACCAGGGTCTACAAACACAACCAAATTAGACTCAAACATATGTGTCATGTGAGTCATCAGTTTTTTGGACATTACAAAGATAATCAGGAGAGCATCCTCCTACTTAACCTCGTACAATGTCTAAAGAAGAATGAATGGATATAACTCATTGCTATAATTTCAAACGTGATTACCTGGTAGTCAGTAGTCACTATGGCCAGCATACATAAACGGGACAAATAGACATACATACCTAGATGTAGATGAGACATATGGGTTGATATATCTAACCCTTAGAATACATTCAGCTTCAGTTCAGAGCTTGTCTAATGTACTATATTCTACGTGTGTAATACAAATGTATATGTAGCATATGAAATATAAAGACGCTTACAACAAATTCACGGCTATACCATAGAAACTTCTAAGTCTGTTCAGGTAACTAATAACTAAGGATGTAATTAGGTGGCCATTAGTAATGACAGCCTCCCAACACAATCAAGTGTTGTATATCTATACAACTAGATCAGTGGCCAAGTGACAAATAAATAATGAGTGTACCTATAGGAAATGTGAGTCCCGTATCCCTTAGGTAGTTGTTTAGTGTTAATCTGGTCACCCCTGCCTCCACAGTACAGTCAAAATCCTCAGCATTGACAGATACTATTTTCTTCATCTTTGACAGGTTGAGACACAAACCTCCCTGTAACAGAGGTCAAATCAAGGAGGTTACGTGACTTTAATCAAGGTTAAATGAAGGAGGTCATGTGACCTCAAACAATAACAAGATATAGTTGACATTTCGTGTTCAAGTCAAAAAAATTAAAACCAGTGTAAAATACAAAAATTATACATAATATAAAGTTCTGAGATGTCGATGGGATTGACATTAGTACAACATTTTATGTCAAGCTCCCTATTTTAATTTCACTCACCTTCAATGCATTTATGCCGCCTTCCATTCCAGTACCAGTTCCAAAGGGGATGAGTGGCACCTCATTATCATTACACAGCTTGGCCACCCGACTCACATGTACGGTATTCTCAGCAAAGGCCACAATGTCTGGTGGTGAGGTACTGAACCAAGAAACACCGAGCATAAGATCAAAGATTTCAGCAAATGATATTACAAAATGGATTTTCTCTCTGTGGTTACTTTTGATAAGTCTGTCTCAATGCATCAACAGTTCTCAGTACCTGTAGATATTAGATCACACAAAATGTACTGGTATTTGTGAATGACAAGATGCTTTGTCAGAATCCATAGTAAACATCTACAAGATTAATATTTGTAAAAAATTGTATCTTCAGTGATAGAAGATTTCTAGGTGTCTGAGAGTAGACTGGTCATGACCTTGAAGGATTCCAGAGATAGGAGGTAAGGAAAGCTGAGGTTGTCACAAGGACAGGCTAGAAAATGGTCAGCTGGTGCTATTGTCAGCAAAGCAGAGAACACACTAGAGAAGCAGGGCACCATAGGAAGCATGTGTGTTTCAAAATTGTCTGGCTGACTAGATGTCAAAAAAATACTTTTCCTATTTGAACTAGTAAACTCCTCAGGGAGCACCTAAGTGCAGGACAGCTTTGAATTTCACAATTTTGATAACGTCCCCTTACAGGCTTTACAACTCTGAAAGAACAAATTTGAATTCCAACATTTCTATTTGTTGAGAATATTTTTGAAGATTTTGAATGCTTTGTCTCTTTGAAGGCCCCTCCCCTGGTTTCTTGAAAGAGGCCAGACCAATAAATTTCAAAATTTTGAACTGCTTAGCTCAAAGGATGCTCATGGCCCAATGTCAAAAATGTGAAAATGGTAATGAACTTAATATTTGCATGCTAACCAAACTGAGCCCTAAATTCCTCGTAAGTTAAGTGACAAAGAGTTAACACTACATGTACGTACCCAGGGATTAATCTCAACTACCAGAAACTATTAGTATTCCCCAAATGGTAATTTTTCCCTACTGAATATAAATATACTGAAAACATGGGCAAGTTTTCTCAAAAACAGAGCTATTTAGTATATTTTAACTGAACATATTTTCAACTCTTACCATCATGAGAAAGAAATATCGATCTAGCCTTAATATTGTCATATCTTATGAAATCTTCATCATGCATGTAAAATATTTAACTCTTATGAATTCTGAAGTCATGTGGGGTTTCCGCCTGCATTACTGTATTTTGACAGGAAGACAATTATGCACTCAATATCAAAATATTACCATTTTTCTGTTACATTCACCTCCCTTATATGAAGGTAATACCAATTTTGCTACAATGCAACCTGTATCCCACCTTTCCAAAATGTACCTATTATTTAACATTTGAACTAAATACAGTTTCTGGTACAGGAGGAGCAATTTACAATGTTCTTTTCTCACTCTCGCAGGTATAGGACAAGACAGTTCTGCATCTTGATTTGTCATTCATTGCCTTTCCTGGTTATAAAATGTAATTGAAAAACTATCAATAACATTTCAGATAACTGAGTTGTATTTATACACATGTAAGTCAAACTGTATTTCTTTATGATCTCTTCAATTGTCTCGTTCATCCTACTGATAATCACTCAGTACATTTTTAAAAGGTTTAGTTGAATGAGATTATTTTTTCACTGGAGTACTACATCTGGTTTTGGGACCATCTAAAAAGGAATGAAACACAGATGGGAAGGGAGGTAACTCTAGTCCTAAAAGAACTTCGCTCGGGCACATGTAAGCTATCCTCTTATAAGATTATACCATAGATGAAAATGTTGTGTATATATGTACTAATGGGTTGGGGGAAGGGAGGTAACTCGAATTGATTGGTATTAATGTTTGGTTGAAGTTGAAACTCTTCTTATAGAAGGGAGAAAAAAAGTGATGAAGAATAAAATTTTGGAAAGGAGATCACGCATCGTTTGATAATTTTCCTCTCAGCAGCAGTAGCGCTAACAAGAAACATCAGTCTTTTGAAAAAATACTGAACACCAGGCTTTGCACAGATGACAGATGTTTACGCTGACAATATTTGGGAATTCAAAGAAATCTTGATTATCTCATCAAATTTTTAAAAGAATATGATTTGATATGTACATCCAGTACTTACGCATGATAGGACTCATCATGGCCATGTTGTTCCCGTATGGCATCAGTTGTAGACACATTATCATTGCCAACTATATCAATGACAGCTTGGACAAAGCGATCTGGAATCTTTGCCTTTGTTACTGTCTGATCAAATATAGATGAGTGATTCAATATAAAATTTGAAATACAATTATCCAATGGCTGACACCTACAGACGCAGATTCTCTATAGAGATGCACGTGAGTAGCATTTATCGTTTTCTTTTTATACATCAAACTGATTTTTTTAACAAAAATGCTTTACGTATAACTGGACAGCAAAAATAACAGGCTTCATATAACAGTCACAAGCAGACGATAACAAATAACATGTATACTGACAATTATCCATTCATGCGTTCCACTCTACCTGTTTGGTGGTGTTATGATGAACAACCGTTCTATGGTATAATCGAACGGAATGCCGGCATACAGCCTGTACAAGTGTTCTACGATACATAGATGTCTTCTTGTTGCAGATTTCCCGTTAATCTCAGCGAGGTATTACAGTAATATTGGGAGAACCAGATGACCAAAAAATTACACTGAAGTCATGATAGAGTAGCCAATAACTTGTAGAGACAGCCAGCTGTCTCATGTGAAGTAACCGTGACTGCATAAAATTATCTGGCTCCTTGCATCCATGTGTATTTTGTTAGCTAATATTTGATAAGATCAAGAGTCCCATGAGGCCTGTATTGCTCATCGGGATGTTTCTACTTTCAATTCCAAATATTTTGATTAATATTATATTGTTTCATGTAAAACCTTCATTCAAGAAAAACAACTCAATAATGATTGCAAACTCTTAAGTCTCTTCCCCATACTGGGTCCTGCTCCCCTGATGTTCCATAGGTACTGGTTTTTATAAGGTTAGTGTGCGGTGCGTTATTTTATTTGCTATCGAAATCGAGTCAACAAGTACCCGGATGATGTAAGTGAAATCTATTTCCTTTCACCCATGGCCATACCTGAAACGAATCGAGTCATTTTTTTTCTTAACAACACTTATAGGCCAAGAAGAAGATGCATTTACAAGATTATACCACTCTACTCTATTGTATCAAGCCCCAAGGGTGAGACATAGCTACCGTCTATGTAAAATTTAATTTCCTTCATAAAAGAATGTTTCGGACTGAGTATGAACAAAATTCCTTGAAATAAAAGAAGGAATTTTGTTAACTGGCAAAGTTTTACTTATTAGGCCCAACCCTCGGGCACTAGGGCGCAAATATCAACAATTTTACAAAATTTAACCCTAGCACGCTTCTAAACAGAATTTGTAAAATAGAATATATTCATCCCAAAAGAAAAAGGATTTTAAAGAGATTCCTTAATCTCTGATATTGAACCCCACCCTTGGAGCCAAATTAGGGTGTCAGATCAACTGTTTATACTAAATTAAGACCCAATTCCACTTCTTATGAAACGGTCTGACAATATGACTGTGACTCTGGTATGATAGGACTAGGAATGGTAATTAGACATTTTGGTAAATTTTGGTTGAAAAGCTAGACGAACCAGTAATAAAGCTGTTTATATGGATATTTGTGAAGTTTAAGAATCCAATATGAACGAGAGAGGTCCGTATCCTGATATATAATAGACAATCTAAACCATTCCAATACTAAAATATGATTAACTAGTATTTCTTCTCTGGAGAGATTGGATAAGGCAATAAAGAACCCTATATATTTTTGCTATATTTTTTTCAACATTTTGAAACAAAATACTTTAAACTTTCCGTATTGGTTTAGCTCATGTTTTGTTATGTGATCCCCAGAAATACAAATACCCCGAGGCATATTTATACCGACTTGACCGATATCAATCAATATCTTGACAGCTTTCTGGGACGACAAAGCAAAATTTTTTTTAATCCCTACCTACCGACTCTGTTTTTTAGGCAGAAACCGGATACAGTTTCTCCCTAATGTGTTTGTAGTGAAAAGTAGAGAAAAAGTCTGTTGTAATGTGCTGCATTGTCTGATAAATGACATGTATGAAAGGATAATGATTAGAAAAAACTTCATGTTGACGTCAAGATCCAACAAGACCTTTAAGAGCTCCCAGGGTCATTAGGTTACTTCCCTTACAACGTTTTACCTAGTGAAAACGGGATAATGGAATATATGACGAATGGTATAACTGATGGCAGTTAATTATTACATTAGCAAAAATCGTGGCCAAATAAAGCATTTTACACTTAAGAAAGTTGATATCAAATTTGTTCTTGATTCTGTTTTTAATAAAAAAGAGTTCCGTACCTGTACTTCAAACCACATATGGAAGTTATTATAAGGCTGGGAAAATATGTATACTTATAGTCAACAGTCAGACTAATCCTGACTAGTCAGACCTACGACCCCTGTCCCTGCTGTTAACTAATCCTGAATAGTCAGACCTACGACCCCTGTCCCTGCTGTTAACTAATCCTGACTAGTCAGACGTACGACCCCTGTCCCTGCTGTTAACTAATCCTGACTAGTCAGACCTACGACCCCTGTCCCTGCTGTTAACTAATCCTGACTAGTCAGACCTACGACCCCTGTCCCTGCTGTTAACTAATCCTGACTAGTCAGACGTACGACCCCTGTCCCTGCTGTTAACTGATCCTGACTAGTCAGACCTACGACCCCTGTCCCTGCCGTTAACTAATCCTGACTAGTCAGACCTACGACCCCTGTCCCTGCCGTTAACTAACCCTGACTAGTCAGACCTACGACCCCTGTCCCTGCCGTTAACTAATCCTGACTAGTCAGACCTACGACCCCTGTCCCTGCCGTTAACTAATCCTGACTAGTCAGACCTACGACCCCTGTCCCTGCCGTTAACTACTCCTGACTAGTCAGACCTACGACCCCTGTCCCTGCTGTTAACTAATCCTGACTAGTCAAACCCGCGACTCCTGTCACATGGCCACCAATGTGACATCCTTTATTACGTCACGTAAAACATTGATTTCCTATAGTATTATTACGTCACTGTAATACATCCTTTGTCACCATTTGATGACGTAATAATTGCTCATCCTGGTAACTGAACTGTCACTTCGGGATTTATTAAGTGTATTGAATATAAGCAACTAAATTATTCAACATGTCGGAGAGATTAATGGAAGGAAAGATGTCCCTGTACGGGAAAAATGCCCCGTCCCCCGGGGAACTTGCTGGTCTATGGAAAAACGTCTTACAGGTGAGGAAAGCATAACATGACTTTACGAACAGGAGTGAGTAGTTTTTAAACGTTACAGTAACTATATTCCTCTGTCTGCTTAGAACTAAGTCAGCATGTCGTGTGGTCGATAAGCAATTAATATTACATCCTGTAGATATTTATTTGTTAATTCAATGGGTCTTGCGTTCGAAATGAGGACTTTCGGCTTTTCGACAGAAGAAATCCCGTAAAAAAAGGAAAACCCTCCAAAGCCACGTGGTAACAACAGAATGGTTTTATTGGATTTCAGAGAAGAGATGTCATCAATAAGCGACACTTGGCAACAGTGGGCAATGGAAGCCAATGGGTTGGCGTTAAACAATGGTCACAAAAAATGATTGAAGATGGAAAGGATTCTATTTACGGTCCTCGAACACGAACTACCGTGGTAGGTAATTTTATGTACAGTCTCCTAAAACGAACTACCGTGGTAGGTAATTTTATCTACAGTCCCAACACACTAACTACCGTGGTAGGTTATTTTATGTATGGTCCCCTAAAACAAACCATCATGGTAGGTAATTCAATCTACATTCCTCGAACACGAGCTACAGTGGTAGGTAATTTTATCTACAGTCCCCGAACACGAGCTATCGTGGTAGGTAATTCAGTCTACAGTCCCAACACACGAACTACCTTTGTAGGTAATTTTATCTACAGTCCCCGTACACGAGCTACCGTGATAGATAATTCAATCTACATTCCTCGAACACGAGCTACAGTGGTAGGTAGTTTTATCTACATTCCTCGAACACGAACTATCGTGGTAGGTAATTCAATCTACATTCCTCTAACACGAGCTACCGCGACAGGTAAATCTGTCCACGAACCCGAAAACGAGCTAATTAACCACGGAAGGTAACTCTATCCACGATTCCCGTGCACGAATTACGGTGGTGACTCCGTCTATGTTACATGCACACGAACTACGGTGATTACTACGGTCTCCGCACGCGAACTTCTGTAGTTAGCACACTCTAACTCAATTTACGGCTCCTGCACTCAAATTACCGAAGTACGTAATTCCACCTACGGCACCCCGATACGAACTTCCGTATTAGGTAACTATCTACGGTCTCCGCACACCAATTCTCGTGGTAAGTAACTCTCTATAGGTGTTCGTACACGAACTACCATTGTACATTTTGTACTTCGTATACAGTTCGTGTACGCGAACCACCGCGGTAAAGAGGTAATATTCATTGTCTCGGTCGATCTAAAAACGTGCATTCGGAGTCATCTTGTATATACTTTACATTTGTGATCCAATTTGATGAAAATTTGAAGTTTTTCAGTATCAGCGCGCGCTTGTACAAATTTTTGAGCATAGGATTTAAGTCACATCTAATCACATTGGATTATGTTCTGTTGCCTAAAAGTTGGTACATTTGCGCGCTGTGTGTCATAATTGCATGTGTGTGTGTGTGTGTGCGTGCGCGCGCGCACGCGCGTGTGTGTGTATGAGGGTGAGGGTGTGTGTGTGTGTGTTTTCTTTTTAATTATTTATGAGGCGGTCGATATTTTTAACTCTGTTAATGCTTTACACGTGGTTTTTAGACTGCCTGGTCTTGTATCTCCCTTTATTGTTTGTAGGCGGATGTATCGACAAATTACAAGCGGTTATTCCACATAAAGTATGGTTACGACAGTAAGATCCACAGAGATGACCGAAAACCTATGTCCACTACTGGTCAGGCTATGCATGATGAGGTATTCAGATTTTTTCTTTCTAAACGACAAGAATGATGAGGTATTCAGATTTTTTCTTTCTAAACGACAAGAATGATGAGGTATTCAGATTTTTTCTTTCTAAATGACATAGGGATGATGAGGTTCATATTTTTTTCTTTCTAAATGACATAGGGATGATGAGGTAGTCAGATTTTTCTTCCTTCTAAATGACATAGGGATGATGAGATAGTCAGATTGTTTTCGTTCGTAATGACACAGGGATGACGAGGTATCAATATTTTTCTTACTGTTTCCGACTGTTATCGTATAAGGGTCGTCTCCACGGACGAGGACTTGAACATCTGATAACTCTAGAACTTGCCATTGTTTGTCTTCACCGTAATATTCTACACATCTCACATAGACATTTCGCGATATACTTTGTATACATTTTGTGCCGATGTCGAACCTGATTTTTAACTATACCACTGACGATATTAAAACCACAGGAACTAGAGAAATTGTTGTAAGTTTAGACATTTCTGTGTGTTAGTTAAACATTCAGAAAAGTCCGTCTACAAGGTGCGCAGACGGGTATCCTTTATATCAAACGAAATGTTCAATTAGATACGGCCAATTTCCCATCTCCTTCCTTTCGACCCCTCGAAAATGTAGGACGTTGAAACACATGGAGATATTCCCTCTTCGTTAAAACCGGAAGTGTACAGGATTTCCTCCATCTTTGTTTCCAGGAGACCCGCCGGACTGTTCCGGTTCTGACTTCATCCCAGTATGGAAATCGTGTGTATAAACCACTGGAAACCTTCAGTCGTTCGCACGTATGTATCGAACACATACAGAAAGGCTTCTACCACAAACGGGGTACGGGATTACCTCCCCTGGAGCCATAGCTTCAACCAAATAAAGTTTGATTTATAGTCAAACACGTTGTGTTATCACTTACCATCTACTGATTCTATTGATAAAATCTCATTGACACCAAGCAGCTGTATTGAGAACTTTCACGACAAGAACTCGATTTACGGTAGATTGCATATCGACCAACACTCGTTTTGGAACGTATCAGTGTCTGTTTAATATATATTTATATATATCAGTAGTATATATGCATGTATTTTCCAGATTCTGAGATGAATAATTTTCATATCTCAACACATTCCATTTTAACAACGTCAGTTAAACATTGACAAATTTCAGTTGGCATTCATGGACATATGAACGCCAACAGGGTAAGGACAAAATACACTTTGCTTTAAAGCGCTTCATGTTGAATTTGCCTTATCCTGTTGGCATTCAAAATACCCAGGAATTGTCCTTTTTCATTTCGTTATAAGAGGGAGGCGACATCAAGTTGTGTGTGATTCGCCATTTATAATTCGCAAATTATTAATACAAGACGTTTGTTTGTATACATTTTTCGAGTAACGAGCGATAACGAATGTTTAAGAAATCAAGCAATAACTGATTTGCTGTATACTTCTCACCTCGAATAAACAGAAAGAAGGCATGAACAAAACTTAACTTATTAAATCGCATACCTGAACCCTTTATTACTGCATATTTTACACCTTAAACGACGTGGGAAATAATTTGTTGGTTGCCTCAGTCGACTGCACACTTTATCCTCTTTCATGGTCAATCATGGGTTACAGTTAAATTATTCAGAAAACAAGAGTTCGGGTATGGTTGAGTTGATTTCACGCCCTCTTTCTGTAATCGTAATTACACATGAAAGGGAATAATGCACTTTTCCATTGTGAGAAGTGTAAAGTATGCAGTACTAAGTAATAAAAGTCACCAAGACGTTTGTAATGATAGACTCAACAACCATTGTCATCTAAACGTTTGTGAAGGTTGTCATAAGAAGTTGCCACCAAGATGTTGTAACGGTTGGGCTCCACAGCCTTTATAAGAAGAAATACAAAGACGCTTAAAACATTTGGTTTAACGACAACAATAATAAGTAGCTGAAACCAGATGCAAGCACATGATATTCAAACAAAATGTGATAAGTACCAGATAAAAGCGCACGTGTTGTCACCACGATGTGGGTATAATTTGTTGCATCAGTCGACTTCACACTTTATCCTTTTTCACGGGTAATCATGGGTTACAGTTAAATTATTCAGAAAACAGGAGTTCGGGAATGGTTGAGTTGATTTCACGCCCTCTTTCTGTTTACATGTTGTTTGCACCGTCTGCTGCACACAATCCCTTTCATGGTCATGTAATTATGATTACACATGAAAGGGGACGGTGCAATCATCCAAAGTGAGAAATGTAAAATATGCAGAAATAAGCCAGTCACCAAGACGTTTATAATGATAGGCTTAACAACCCTTGTCATAAGAAATAGTCATCTAAACGTTTGTGAAGGTTGTCATAAGAAGTCGCCACCAAGATGTTTGTAACGGTTGGGCTCCGCAGCCTTTATAAGAAGTAGTACAAAGACGCTTTAAATATTTGGCTTAACGACTACAATAATAAGTAGCTGAAATCATGTGCTTGCATCTCGTATTCAAACAAAGTGTGATAAGTACTAGATACAAGCGCCTGTGTTGTCACCACGTTACAGGGTGACTTGTAATGTAAGCCACTTGTTTAGTTTCGGAAGTTGTGTACGTGCTCGATCATACGTATCCGTGAATTTCAATCTTACGTTTCACTAGAACTGCTTAATATTCAGCCCCATATCTGGACACAGGCGAACCATGGCGTACGTATCATCAGGGCTATACCGAATAACCTTTGAACTTCAATTTTGTGAATGAAACTTTCCACGATTTCCTCGAGTGACTAGACACAGTGTCCTAGTGCCCCAGTTTCCACATTCTCGCAAGAACAGGTACATAGGAAATTTACAACCCGTTTGACGGGATGATATAGATATTTGAATATAACAAGAAGCCTAGCGGCGTTAACGGCCACGGTGATAAGCAATATTTCCAAGATTAATATAAGGGTATTTAGCTTTCAAAAGTTATGAAAAAGAAATGGTGACATTGATGAAAGAAAGCATGTGTTAATACATGCATACCATCAAAAATGTCATATTATACTAATAATTCTTACAAACTTATTTCCAGTGGGAAATAAGCAACGTTGTGCTCCAAAATGCGAATTTTCTATGAAAATTTCAGTAAAGTTGACCTCCTCTCCAGAAAGAAATGTGAGATCCATTATGGTAATTAAAGCACCTTAAGACGCTACCATCCATGAAGAACATGTGATTCTTCCATACCTGTGTGTTGAGAAGACGATATTTTTATGCCATTTTGACTCCTTTTGGCCCCGCCCATCAGTCCTTGGGGTCAGTCAGGATCAAATTTGTGCATACCATCATGGTACCATCCTTCACTCATAATTCTTATCAAGTTTGTAATATTTCCAAAGGAAATTAAAGAAATTATGCGCAAAAATCTATTTTTCTTCCATATAGTAAAATTTACCCCCTCTCCACGGGGAAAATAATGTGAGACTCTGGGCCATGGAATTCACAATTTTAGTAACTTAAGATGCTTCCATCCACGAAGAACATTTGATTCTCCCATATCATGGTGTTGAGAAGAAGATGTTCGAAATTTAAGTCAATTTGACCCTTTTGGCCCGCCCCTTAGGCCTGTGTGGAGTGGGGACCGTATAATTCGCTTATTTGATTAATTAGGCCAGGGACGGTTTCTGCAAAATTTCATTGAAATCGATTCAAGGGGTTTTTGACAAGAAGTCGAAAATGTTGAATTGTTTACGGACGCATGACACGCGACACCGGGGGCGATCGCAATAGGTCACCATGAGACAGTACCTCAGGTGACCTAAAAAGGACTTCGATTTAGCCCTTAGGTCAGGGTAATGATATGAAAAGTGTTTACTTACAACTAAAATTATGCCATGAAAGGGCAAAAAATATACAACGTTGATTATTAACGTTTCCTAAGCACTTGAGAATTAAACGAACAGAAAGAAATCGAGACAAAATAAGCTAGCTGAAATAACGTGGGATGTTACTTTGCTAATGAAGGTAACGTTAGTAGTGGTGATGCCAAATCAGGTTTAGCTCAAGTACATGGTTATTGTTTTCGAGGTTGCGTTAGCTATGGTTATTGTTTTCGAGGTTGCGTTAGCTATGGTTATTGTTTTCGAGGTTGCGTTAGCTATGGTTATGTCTGGTAAGGTTGCGTTAGCTATGGTTATGGTAGTTGAGGTAACGTTAGCTATGGTTATGATAGTTGAGGTAACGTTAGCTATTGTTATGATAGTTGAGGTAACGTTCGCTATGGTTATGCTAGTTGAGGTAACGTTAGCTATGGTTATGCTAGTCGAGGTAACGTTAGCTATGGTTATGCTAGTTGAGGTAACGTGAGCAATGGTTATGCTAGTTGAGGTTAAGTTAGCTATGGTTAATTAGCTGGTTTATTATCGTCAATGCAATCAATTGAAACTAAATCATATACACATGGAATTCTCACAACAAACAAAAACCAACTACTTTTTTTGCTTTTTGATTACTGGTTGTGCGTGAAAGGCCATTCCCGCCAAATTTCCCGTTCATTGTCGCTTGACTAATCACTCACATACGTTTTTTTTTGATACAAATGGGCACTTAGTTTAGCTGTTTATAATAATTATGTTAGAAATCGGCCCTCCCGAAATGGACATTATTTCAAACTCGTGTCAGCCATAATGTCGATGAGCACAAGGTTGATTTACACATGCCTAATGTGGAAGAAACAGAGTTATGTCCCTTCGTGGTTTTAGATAGAATATCGTGTTATAAAATTCGTGCCAAATTGTTGACAGTTCATGTCCAGATGTTTATTTTTAATACCAAAATTTACCGTGGACAAACGTTCCTTTCTATGGCCAAAGCGGACACTCCTGGTTTGCCTACAATAATATCTTGCGTTTAGCCTCTGGCGCGGGAACAGTGATGCTAAATGGTTAATGCTCAAATGTGTGTGGGCCAGTGGCGTTTTCTAGGCTGACACGAGGTGTCCGTTAGATAAATATTATTTAGGCTGTTAACATTTGTCTGTTTGTCAATATCTATGATGACATATCGATGCGTCCGCGAGAAAAGTGTATCAACAGGCTTTATGTGCATAAATTACGCTGGAGTTCAAGTGTAAGACCGAAAAGGAATGAAATGCGCATCATTTAACCCATGGATGGCTTATGTACACTAGTTAGGTTTTATATTTGACAAACACTCTAAGTCAGCTTGATCGCATATAGTGTCCTGGCGCTGCCGTACAGCATGAAAATCTGTGATGATATGGGGAGATAACTCAAAATATCGGAAGAGGGGTTAAGGGGTGGGAGCGGGAGAGACTCGTGGCAGGATAAAAGGGATATAAATTATATAGATTTTGCAAGCCAGTGAACAAAAAAAGCATACCAACTATAGATTTGTTGAAATTGGAGAAAACATTATAACGAATAGTTTATAGTTTTGTTAAAATTGCATATAAGCGTAAATGACTGGGAGTATTATTGATAAGACATTAAACTTTGCAAAATTAACATTTCTTTTGCCATTTGTTGGATTTAACCAAACGCAATTCTCAAGAACTAACATTTATTATCAATTTTATTTTAACTGGAGTCACACACCATTACCGCAGCGACTATACATTAAAGAATCCTCTTTGCATATCTCTTGATGAGTCGATTGAGAGGCTTATTCAGCATAAAATAAACACGCGTCATTTCGCGTCGAGTTTATTGTCGCGTTAATAGCGAGGAAAACCGACCGCGAATTCAAAATCTCGAGATTGTACGAAAATAACTTCTGGTGACATCCACGTTATTCAGTCGCTGTCATAACCTGATTTTTATAGACATTTCTGCTCAATTTATATACATCTTATCATGTAATTATAAACAAATATGTTAGATATATTACTTTCAAATCTAAACATCTTTATACTGTTTTAACGACACCTCCCTGTTGCTTACTAAAGATATACAGTTTTTGATCAGTGGTCAGAGGTCAGAGGTCGGAGGTCGAGCACGGGTGCCACGACAGATATTGTTATAAATCCGTTCGCTATATTTGTGTTGGAAAGGTATTAACATATTTTCGATCAAACAGTTCATAATTTATCAAATTATCAATTTTTATTGAATTACACAATAAACAATAGGAAATCTCGCAAAGACGTTACCTCTGGGGCGACAAATGTATAGGCAATATAGACACGTTACGAAGCATTCCACATTCAGTGGTATGGAAATCATGTAAAAACGGACATCACGCGCAATGAGTTCATGTCAGCTAGAGTTATGTCCTTTTATTAATCATTCGTACAAACTTGTCTTCATTCGATTTATTTCACAACGGCAAAATGTAGATTTTAATCAAATGAATGCTTGAAAGGCCAACATCATCAGCATGTAACGAGTTAAAAAAGATACGACGAGAAGAAAAGGACACAAAAATCAGTCAAAATGTAAGGAAATTGTACAAGAGTGGTCACATTTAATATATAAATTATCTGTTTATTATAACTGTAGACTATTTACTATATCTGTTTATTATAACTGTAGACTATTTACTATATCTGTTGTCTGTTTATTATAATTGTAGACTATTTACTATATCTGTCTGTTTATAATAACTGTGGACTATTTACTATATCTGTGTCTGGTTATTATAATTGTAGACTATTTACTATATCTGTATCTGTTTATTATAACTGTAGACTATTTACTATATCTGTTGTCTGTTTATTATAACTGTAGACTATTTACTATATCTGTTTATTATAACTGTAGACTATTTACTATATCTGTTTATTATAACTGTAGACTATTTACTATATCTGTTTATTATAACTGTAGACTATTTACTATATCTGTTTATTATAACTGTAGACTATTTACTATATCTGTTGTCTGTTTATTATAACTGTAGACTATTTACTATATCTGTCTGTTTATAATAACTGTGGACTATTTACTATATCTGTGTCTGGTTATTATAATTGTAGACTATTTACTATATCAGTGTCTGTTTATAATAACTGTGGACTATTTACTTTATCTGTCTGGTTATTATAACTGTGGACTATTTACTATATCAGTGTCTGTTTATAATAACTGTGGACTATTTACTTTATCTGTCTGGTTATTATAACTGTGGACTATTTATTATACATGTGTCTGTTTATTATAACTGTAGACTATTTACTATATCTGTGTCTGTTTATAATAACTGTGGACTATTTACTTTATCTGTCTGGTTATTATAACTGTGGACTATTTATTATACATGTGTCTGTTTATTATAACTGTAGACTATTTACTATATCTGTGTCTGGTTATTATAACTGTAGACTATTTACGATATCTGTGTCTGGTTATTATAACTGTAGACTATTTACGATATATGTGGTCTGTTTATTATAATTGTAGACTATTTACTATATCTGTCTGTTTATTATAACTGTGGACTATTTACTATATCTGTCTGGTTATTATAACTGTGGACTATTTACTATATCTGTGTCTGGTTATTATAACTGTAGACTATTTACTATATCAGTGTCTGTTTATAATAACTGTGGACTATTTACTTTATCTGTCTGGTTATTATAACTGTGGACTATTTACTATATCTGTCTGTTTATTATAACTGTAGACTATTTACTATATCAGTGTCTGGTTATTATAACTGTAGACTATTTACTATATCTGTCTGTTTATTATAACTGTAGACTATTTACTATATCTGTGTCTGGTTATTATAACTGTGGACTATTTACTATATCAGTCTGTTTATTATAACTGTAGACTATTTACTATATCTGTGTCTGGTTATTATAACTGTGGACTATTTACTATATCTATATCTGTTTATTATAATTGTAGACTATTTACTATATCTGTCTGTTTATAATAACTGTGGACTATTTACTATATCAGTGTCTGGTTATTATAACTGTAGACTATTTACTATATCTGTGTCTGTTCATTATAATTGTAGACTATTTACTATATCTGTCTGTTTATAATAACTGTGGACTATTTACTATATCAGTGTCTGGTTATTGTAATTGTAGACTATTTACTATATCTGTCTGTTTATAATAACTGTGGACTATTTACTATATCTGTGTCTGGTTATTATAACTGTAGACTATTTACTGTATCTGTTTATTATAATTGTAGACTATTTACTATATCTGTGTCTGTTCATTATAATTGTAGACTATTTACTATATCAGTGTCTGTTTATTATAACTGTAGACTATTTACTATATCTGTGTCTGGTTATCATAATTGTAGACTATTTACTATATCTGTCTGTTTATAATAACTGTGGACTATTTACTATATCTGTCTGTTTATTATAATTGTAGACTATTTACTATATCTGTCTGTTTATTATAACTGTGGACTATTTACTATATCTGTCTGTTTATTATAACTGTGGACTATTTACTATATCTGTCTGTTTATTATAATTGCAGACTATTTACTATATCTGTCTGTTTATTATAACTGTGGACTATTTACTATATCTGTCTGTTTATTATAACTGTGGACTA
Organism: Ylistrum balloti; assembly: GCF_031769215.1. Lineage (NCBI taxonomy): Eukaryota > Metazoa > Mollusca > Bivalvia > Pectinida > Pectinidae > Ylistrum > Ylistrum balloti. The sequence goes on from NW_026782032.1 coordinate 379,003, forward strand.
TTTACTATATCTGTGTCTGTTTATTATAACTGTAGACTATTTACTATATCTGTTTATTATAACTGTAGACTATTTACTATATCTGTTTATTATAACTGTAGACTATTTACTATATCTGTTTATTATAACTGTAGACTATTTACTATATCTGTTTATTATAACTGTAGACTATTTACTATATCTGTTGTCTGTTTATTATAACTGTAGACTATTTACTATATCTGTCTGTTTATAATAACTGTGGACTATTTACTATATCTGTGTCTGGTTATTATAATTGTAGACTATTTACTATATCTGTGTCTGGTTATTATAACTGTGGACTATTTATTATACATGTGTCTGTTTATTATAACTGTAGACTATTTACTATATCTGTGTCTGGTTATTATAACTGTAGACTATTTACGATATCTGTGTCTGTTTATTATAATTGTAGACTATTTACTATATCTGTCTGTTTATTATAACTGTGGACTATTTACTATATCTGTCTGGTTATTATAACTGTGGACTATTTACTATATCTGTGTCTGGTTATTATAACTGTAGACTATTTACTATATCAGTGTCTGTTTATAATAACTGTGGACTATTTACTTTATCTGTCTGGTTATTATAACTGTGGACTATTTACTATATCTGTCTGTTTATTATAACTGTAGACTATTTACTATATCTGTGTCTGGTTATTATAACTGTGGACTATTTACTATATCTATATCTGTTTATTATAATTGTAGACTATTTACTATATCTGTCTGTTTATAATAACTGTGGACTATTTACTATATCAGTGTCTGGTTATTATAACTGTAGACTATTTACTATATCTGTGTCTGTTCATTATAATTGTAGACTATTTACTATATCTGTCTGTTTATAATAACTGTGGACTATTTACTATATCTGTGTCTGGTTATTATAACTGTAGACTATTTACTATATCTGTGTCTGGTTATTGTAATTGTAGACTATTTACTATATCAGTGTCTGGTTATTATAACTGTAGACTATTTACTATATCTGTCTGTTTATTATAACTGTAGACTTTTTACTATATCTGTCTGTTTATTATAACTGTGGACTATTTACTATATCTGTGTCTGTTTATTATAACTGTAGACTATTTACTATATCTGTGTCTGTTTATTATAACTGTGGACTATTTACTATATCTGTGTCTGGTTATTATAACTGTAGACTATTTACTATATCTGTCTGTTTATTATAATTGTAGACTATTTACTATATCTGTGTCTGGTTATTATAACTGTAGACTATTTACTATATTTGTGTCTGTATATTGTAACTGTAGACTATTTACTATATCTGTGTATGGTTATTATAATTGTAGACTATTTACTATATCTGTCTGTTTATTATAATTGTAGACTATTTACTATATCAGTGTCTGTTTATTATAACTGTAGACTATTTACTATATCAGTGTCTGTTTATTATAACTGTAGACTATTTACTATATCAGTGTCTGTTTATTATAGCTGTAGACTTTTTACTATATCTGTCTGTTTATTATAACTGTAGACTATTTACTATATCAGTGTCTGTTTATTATAACTGTAGACTTTTTACTATATCTGTCTGTTTATTATAACTGTAGACTTTTTACTATATCTGTCTGTTTATTATAACTGTAGACTATTTACTATATCTGTCTGTTTATTATAATTGTAGACTATTTACTATATCAGTGTCTGTTTATTATAACTGTGGACTATTTACTATATCTGTGTCTTGTTATTATAACTGTAGACTATTTACTATATCAGTGTCTGTTTATTATAACTGTAGACTATTTACTATATCAGTGTCTGTTTATTATAACTGTAGACTATTTACTATATCAGTGTCTGTTTATTATAACTGTAGACTATTTACTATATCAGTGTCTGTTTATTATAACTGTAGACTTTTTACTATATCTGTCTGTTTATTATAACTGTAGACTATTTACTATATCAGTGTCTGTTTATTATAACTGTAGACTTTTTACTATATCTGTCTGTTTATTATAACTGTAGACTTTTTACTATATCTGTCTGTTTATTATAACTGTAGACTATTTACTATATCTGTCTGTTTATTATAACTGTAGACTATTTACTATATCTGTGTCTGGTTATTGTAATTGTAGACTATTTACTATATCTGTGTCTGTTTATTATAACTGTAGACTATTTATTATATCTGTGTCTGTTTATTATAACTGTAGACTATTTACTATATCTGTGTCTGGTTATTATAACTGTAGACTATTATACTATATCTGTGTCTGTTTATTATAACTGTAGACTATTTACTATATCTATATCTGTTTATTATAACTGTAGACTATTTACTATATCTGTGTCTGTTATAATAACTGTAGACTATTTACTATATCTGTGTCTGGTTATTATAACTGTGGACTATTTACTATATCTGTGTCTGGTTATTATAACTGTAGACTATTTACTATATCTGTGTCTGGTTATTGTAATTGTAGACTATTTACTAAATCAGTGTCTGGTTATTATAACTGTAGACTATTTACTATATCTGTGTCTGGTTATTGTAATTGTAGACTATTTACTAAATCAGTGTCTGGTTATTATAACTGTAGACTATTTACTATATCTGTGTCTGTTTATTGTAACCGAAGGATATTAGAGTAACAGTTGTATGTTTATTATTCCAGTTGTCTAGTTGCTGTGACTACAGACACGGATCGTCGTCCATTTACAATATATATTGTTGTGGCGTTTTTTAAATCATGAATTGTTTTCCAGATCTGTGTTTACAGTTTGAATATTTTATAACCCTGTGTTTGACCATGAACCAACTATTTGACATCTTGGCTTTTCAGAACATTTAACATTTTAATGGCTTATTATAGCTGAGCTTTTCTTGGCTATAGACGGTGTTTTGTTTATTGGTTTGAACCAGATTCTGGATTCTATACCATCTCAAATAATTAGTCCTGAAAATCCTGTTATTCAATTTCTCTGGTTATTTTCTATCTGTTACATGCATGCAAACCATAAAACAAAAATTCCACATAAATTTGGTGCTTCCGGTGGTACAAGGAGTCCATACAGGTACGATCATTAGCATGTAGCACATGGTAGCCTGCGTGCTTGTTCGGCATAGATCAAAGACACAGGTGTGTTCTTTAAGGAATACATTTGTTGTAATGCGGTAACACTGAGGTATCTGCCCTAAGTAACATCACCGCTGATTCTTGATCAATTGTCATTTTATATCGGTCTTAATATTCAGGTCCTGTTACATTTAAATTCATACCACTTCTACAATCCAGGTACGCATGCTGAGATACTGAACTCTGCTGAATTCTTTCAGATACTACAAATTCATCACCCAGCACAAACCATAGGTAGACTTTTTAAGCTCGGCACTTCGAAATATTTGTTGCGAATCTCAGAAAATCTTATCCAGTAGTAGAGACACTCGGATTACACGAGAATCGTATAAAAACGAATACCTCTAATTCTATAGTACGAATTATCCGGACCTTTTTTCATCTACTTTTCATATCTGGGGTTCAACGACTTTAGACCGATATTCTAAAACGTCGATAGAATGTCGGAATTATTTATTGCGCAGTAAGCGTTGCATTGATGAGTTTTCATTCATAGTTGTAATTATCTATATTTTCTATTGTATATCATTATTAATTTATTCTTTATTTCACCATTCATATTGTATTTGTGTTTACTGTATTGGATTATCTCCCATTTAAAATTATAGCCCAGTTTTATAAATCCGTTACTTTGAATGAATTCATTACCGATTTATTACAGAGATCTGCGTTCAAGTTTTCACTCCCTGAACCAGGACCGGGACCGAGGCCGGGTATGACGTCCATTTACCTATCACACGAAGAAAGTGAACACTTTGGTGTCTGTACGTGTGAACACGTTCATGAGTACCGGATACCGCCACAAGCGTAGATTTTGCTTTTCAACCGGACAGGGGAAAGTGTATACTAAGTTAGCTATTTCTACCTTTATTTCCGAATTCACCTGGTCATAACTTGATCATTACGTGGCTTATCTTGTTCAGCACTAAACACTCGAGGGAATGATGAAATATTTCTCTTGGGGGTAATTATTTGTCGTTTAGCGCTACTGATCTTAGAATATATATTAAAAAAATTAAGAATTCCGTTCAGTTTTCCGTTTTCAGCAGTTACATCCCTTGTCACCGTGTTACAATTTGTATGAACCACAGGGACTTGGCAGGAATTCCTCAGGTTAGTTCGTTCCTTACAGGTTGTTCGTCTCCTTGACTCCTCGAGCTCCTATCTCTAGGCGTTGTCTCATCGGTAACAAAGTGTTTACACGTGGTCATGATGTGAAAGCGTTCCGAGTTGGAATTTGCTGAAATGTAAGTACATCACGTGTAGCTTGTTACCATGACAATATTGCTGATTTTGAGACTGAGATGTTCAGAAATAAATTTCATGTATAAAGTTGTAGTTTAAGGTTAGAATGAATAGTATTTGTGCACTTTAAGCATTTTTTTGAGTTTGTAACCATGGCAATCACATGTCAGAAATCAGAGAAAATTTTTGGTTTACACATTTTTTATTTCTCTATTATATATGTAATTGTTATGTAGTTTACAGATATATATATATATACATACATGTAAGGATGTATTTTAATAACTAAACTGCTATACCTGTATATCTCAAATATGACCAATAATTTCAGGAAAAAATGCAAATTGACTGTTTCCTGCTACCCATTCTTATCGCCATTCGAGAGTGAAACAAAGGGCAGTAACTCTGACAGATCAGAACATGCAGCACGATCCAAAGACGTCATTGGGGATTAATGATAAATGAAGTTACGATAACATTTTGACGGGATACATGCCATACATGCTCGAGCGGTTACTTCTGCCCAGGATTTGTCCTCAATGTACAATTGTACACTGACAACCGTACACTGAATGTTTTGTCAGCACGCCAACCCAGGAGAATGACCGATTATTGATAACTGGCTGGTTGTTTTCTTACAAATTTTAACCTTAACTTGACCATAGACTGCAGTTAGTTCCAACCTAAATAGGATTTCTTTAGACAGTGATTAAGCAATTTGGTTCCACAACCTCGCCGTGCACGTGTGTCGTAAAAGTTAGGAGGAAATGACGTGCACTGCTAGACAGGAAATTCATCACTTGCTAAGATTGATTATAAACGGCACTGTTGTCTCGGAGTGTATATAAAACTGTTACTCTGGTTTGGAAAAGACTTGTTTTGTCAAACAACCGAGGGTGTGGCCGATATGGCTAACCTCCATATGACCTGGTAGATAACATGGCGGGATATTTCGGAAATGAGAAGAATTCTAAATGAAGCCGATACACTAAGTATAGGCGTTGTCAGTTGTTACATGTATATCATAAAACTGTGTTCGTCACAAACAATTTCCTGTGGATCCTTTAAAAAATAAACTGTATTTCGAATTCTCAATTGCCCAATTACCACGAAATCTACTTATTAAACACTTCGTTGATTCAAAAAGTACATTATTTACGTCGAAAATACCGAGAAAAGATAAATACACATGTATACATTTGACAGTTTGAAAACATACTGGGGCAAGAAGTTTTGTAAGGTCTGGTTATAAGCGTGGAGATGATTGAGGTACTGAAATTTCACTGCAGATACCGTAACATATCGAAGTTATATGAATGTCACGTTCTCAAATGACAGCATGCCTTACACTAATGAAACCTCCATATATACTTATAAGATTCATATCGAGATTTGACTGTAGACATCCTCACAAGTTTTAGCTAACGAGTTCAGAAGACACAGATATTACGACTGCATACATCTTAAAATAACGAAGATTACTTTTATACGTCATTTAATATAACGAGGTTTGACTATAGACATGTGACATAATGAGGATTGACTGTAGGCATGTGACATAATGAGGTTTGACTGTAGGCATGTGACATAATGAGGTTTTACTGTAGACACCTGACATAATGAGGTTTGTCTGTAGACATGTGACATAATAAGGTTTGACTGTGGACACCTGACATAACATAGTTTGACTGTAGACATGTGACATAATGAGGTTTGACTATAGACATCTGGCATGAGGTTTGACTGTAGACATGTGACATAATGAGGTTTGACTAGACATCTTGCATAATGAGGTTGGACTGTAGACATGTTACATAATAAGGTTTGACTATAGACACCTGACATAATGAGGTTTGACTGTAGGCATGTGACATAATAAAGTTTGACCGTAGATACCTGTCATAACAAGGTTTGACTGGACACCTGACATAACAAAGTTTGACTTAACACTTGACATAACAAAGTTTGACTATTGACACCTGAAATAACAAAGACACCTAACATAACAAGGTTTGACTGGACACCTGACATAACAAAGTTTGACTTAACACTTGACATAACAAAGTTTGACTATTGACACCTGAAATAACAAAGTTTGACTGTGAACACCTGTCATAACAAAGTTTTACTTAACACTTGACATAACAAAGTTTGACTGTGGACACCTGACATAACAATGTTTGACTATTGACACCTAACATAACAAAGTTTGACTGTGAACACCTGACATAACAATGTTTGACTATTGACACCTAACATAACAAAGTTTGACCGTAGATACCTGTCATAACAAGGTTTGACCGTGGACACCTGTCATAACAAAGTTTGACTGTGGACTTTTGTCATAACAAAGTTTGACTGTGGACACCTGACATAACAAAGTTTTACTGTGACACCTGACCTAACAAAGTTTGAATATTGACACCTGACACAACAAAGTTTGACTATTGACACCTGACATAACAAAGTTTGACTATTGACACCTGACATAACAAAGTTTGACTATTGACACCTGACATAACAAAGTTTGACTATTGACACCTGACATAACAAAGTTTGACTATTGACACCTGACATAACAAAGTTTGACTATTGACACCTGACATAACAAAGTTTGACTATTGACACCTGACATAACAAAGTTTGACTGTGGACACCTGACATGACAAAGTTTGACTTTTGACACCTGACCTAACAAAGTTTGACTGTGGACACCTGACATAACAAAGTTTGACTATTGACACCTGACATAACAAAGTTTGACTGTGGACACCTGACATAACAAAGTTTGACTATTGACACCTGACATAACAAAGTTTGACTATTGACACCTGACATAACAAAGTTTGACTTAACACTTGACATAACAAAGTTTGACTATTGACACCTGATAACAAAACAAAGTAACAAAGTTTGACTATTGACACCTGACATAACAAAGTTTGACTGTTGACACCTGACATAACAAAGTTTGACTCTTGACACCTGACATAACAAAGTTTGACTATTGACATAACACCTGACTGACATAACAAAGTTTGACTATTGACACCTGACATAACAAAGTTTGACTATTGACACCTGACACATAACAAAGTTGACACCTGACATAACAAAGTTTGACTATTGACACTGACATAACAAAGTTTGACTGACACACATAACAAAAGTTTGACAGAGTTTATTGACACCTGACATAACAAAGTTTGACTATTGACACCTGACATAACAAAGTTTGACTATTGACACCTGACATAACAAGTTTGAGTTTGACTATTGACACCTGACATAACAAAGTTTGACTATTGACACCAAAGTTTGACATGACACCTGACAAGGAGTTTGACTATTGACACCTGACATAACAAAGTTTGACTATTGACACCTGACACAGAGTTTGACTATTGACACCTTACATAACAAAGTTTGACTATTGACACCTGACATAACAAAGTTTGACTATTGACACCTGACATAACAAAGTTTGACTATTGACACCTGACATAACAAAGTTTGACTATTGACACCTGACCTAACAAAGTTTGACTATTGACACCTGACAAGGAGTTTGACTATTGACACCTTACATAACAAAGTTTGACTATTGACACCTGACATAACAAAGTTTGACTATTGACACCTGACATAACAAAGTTTGACTATTGACACCTGACATAACAAAGTTTGACTATTGACACCTGACATAACAAAGTTTGACTGTGGACACCTGACCTAACAAAGTTTGACTATTGACACCTGACATAACAAAGTTTGACTATTGACACCTGACACAACAAAGTTTGACTATTGACACCTGACATAACAAAGTTTGACTATTGACACCTGACATAACAAAGTTTGACTATTGACACCTGACATAACAAAGTTTGACTATTGACACCTGACCTAACAAAGTTTGACTATTGACACCTGACAACAAAATTTTACTTTTTGACTTTTACCAGATTTAATGGTTTCATCTAATATATAGAGGTTTGACTTAGACATTAGACTTACCGAAGTTTCACTCAGATAAATTCCGAATGAAATCAGTTGTAGTAAAGACAGCTGACATAACAATGCTCTACTGTAGACATCACAATGGTGTGTAGCTGGAGACATTCTGATATATGGAGCCTTGAATGTGAAAAAATGTACAATCTGGATCTGTCAACTTGGTCTACATGTTCATCGTTTGACGACGTGTCGTCTGAATTTCTAAAATATCATTTTACTTTTTTATTTATATAATAGACTTTAGATGTTTATTTTGTATCGAATTATGTAGTGCTTGAGTTGTTTGGTTATGGTAGTACAGGTGGGGTCCGTAAACTGACGTCCCCATTCGAGTAGTATTTTTTTTTGTTGGTGTGAATACCCCTACGTCTACGATGAATAGCCTTGGCCTCGCGGACAACAATGGTAAGCTCCTGGCTGAATGACTATAACATGACCTGGTTAGTATAAACCCTAATGCCAATTCCTTCCACTTAGTGAGCGGAAAGGTCGTGACCTCTCTAAACTGTAGATTTTATTTTACGATGATTATCAACTTTAACTAATTACTGTTGTTGGCTAGTATATGGTAAACAGGTTGAATCCATGTGACAGAAGACCGGGGTACTATCAGAAACATCCGGGAACGAGCATCCAAATGCCAATGCCTTGTTCCAAGGGCTTCCTCTTCTTTTACAATTTCTTTACAGCGAGCAAAATCCTCAAAAAGTCCATGGAAAGTTTGAAAGTGTTCAAATGGAAAAAAAATTATGTTTGTTTATAAATTAAAATGTCAATACAGTGAGCATTTTCTAACGAATATCTTAATTCGTCCGGGAACGAGCATCCAAATGCCAATGCCTTGTTCCAAGGGCTTCCTCTTCTTTTACAATTTCTTTACAGCGAGCAAAATCCTCAAAAAGTCCATGGAAAGGGGGGGGGGGGGGGGGGGGGGGGGGGGAAGGGGGGTAGTTGATGACATCATTACGTCATAGCAAGGCTTGATTGACACAGGTGACAAGCAATGTCGTATTTCCACCGATTTGACATGAATTAGTTATTATGACGTCATAATTAAGTTGACGTCAAACGCTGAATGTGAGATGATAATTTATATGCACGACGGTAGTTTTGTTAGGAGTCTTCGAGCACCGTTTGATGAGGAGTCCAGTTACAAAGAAATATAATGAGTTCTCAAAACTTGACCGAGTAACAACGGAAAAGCTTCGGTACTGGACTCAAATATTCGTGTCCCTCAATTTACTGAGCACGACATGCTTGATAACAACATATTACTTAAACGCTTAACTTGATAGACTGTTTAATACAAGTGCCGTTCAGGGGTAAATATATCGACCATAAATGTCATAGTTCACTTGTCATCGTTATGACGTCATAACTAAAACTTTTGATGCTCTTCCAAGAAATATGGCCTTATTTCACGATCATATTAAAATGTAAATGTAAACGTACAAATATTAATTTCCAAAAAAATATGACAGAAGTACATCGATTTGAACTAAATGCAAAATATTTATATAGCATTTATAATATGAGTTTGAAAGACTACAACATTGTTCCAAACATGAAAAACAACATACGGTAAGATAATAACAATTAAATTGATAAATAAATAAGTAAATAAATAGATTCTGAATGGCTTGGCTATCGGCTTTCATTTATAGAGAATATAAATTTCATCAAAACACATCTTTGACATGAAACTTTGTTGAAACACCTTTAGTGTTGCTGGTTTTCTTTAGAAACAGCCATATGTTAAGCCTGTCTTGATTGTTAATATTGGCGGATTAATCTTGTTCAATTTCACTATGTCACACATTTCTGTGATGTTGATTTCGATTCTGTGATAAATGGTCTGACATCGCCGCAATCGACATCGTCTATTTGAGATATGCAGACACTGATCTCGCGTGCGCACTAAAATTGTGTGTAGGGCAGGCAGATATCGATTTGTTTTGCATGATCTTCACCCGACGATCGTCCAAAAGTCGTAGGCACGTAAAATATTAAAATGAATCTACTTCCATCGGACTGTTATCATGTATTATAACGCTAAAACACAAGAATCGGCTAATTTTCATACAAGTATCAAACTCAATTTAGCTGTTAAGTAACAGGTTATTCTAACGTTTGGTCATCCTCGATACTCCAGGGGTTACGACCACTTTCGCTCCCTGCACCGTGCAGACAGCGAAAGTGATGGTAAGCTATGGAGCTTCGAGGATGACGTACGGTTATTGAGGGTAATTCATTGGAACTATGTCCGACTAAAAAAAATACAGTTTTGGCATATTCCATGTCGTCTTTTTTATTCTATTTTTTTGTTATAAATAGTCATGGCGATAATGTTCTAATTTCTAGTTCAGTTGACCCCGATTTGTGTTACAATAGTTCGTGTTCAATAGCGAGACTTTCTCATTTTATTGGACTGGTCAAGAAGGTTCCTCGATATGAAACGTAATGATATTAATACGCAAAACGCAAACATGCAAATGGTTCACCGGCTTAAAAAAAATACACGTTTTATGACACGGCTTTTAATGTATCAAGAAGCTTACCTCCCCTGTCCTACTTGGTATCGTCCACTGTACCAGTCCATTCATAGACTACTATTACTATTGCTAGTAAACATCGTGGAAAGCTCGATATCATGACCAAGAAAAATGTTTTAGAGGAAGAGGCAAATGGCGAATTGACAGTGCCTCTTAATACAGACGAGATCGGAGCAAATGGAAAAGCACGTGCTAAATGGGATAGCAAATTACAATATTTTTTTATGGTGATCAGCTATGCTGTTGGACTTGGAAATGTTTGGAGATTTCCCTATCTTGTTCAACAACATGGAGGAGGTAAATTTTAATATAATTCTGACGTGTTTTTGTTTCCCATGGTGTTTTCATTGTGTCTTGTTTCGTCACCATATGTCGTGTATGTGTGTGTATTGTTTTTTTGTTCTGTATGGTGTGATCATGTTTCGTGTCAGTTCTTGGTTTATATGATGATGTAGCTAACCACGTGCTGGCTATAGTATACATGGAATCGGATACCAAATTTGGCGAAGATTTTATTAGAATTAATTCAGAATTTAACCACGTCAACGAAAAGTAAAATGTAAATATCACGCAGTCTTCGCTAGCCTGGGCCACCATGTTCCAGACACGATTGTAAACCACATACACATGTATTGATTTGCTCATCCGTTACTCGTATGGTTTACAATTTCCCGCGTAAATAGAATGGTCAAAAATAGGTCAAGCTGAACGGCGTTTTAAAGTTGACCGTAACAGTTTCGCTGCTTTTAACGTATTTGTTGACTTGTTTACAGAATGTACGCGAGCACAACAGCTACCATAAGAAGACCGCATGGTATCTAGGCCGTATCGAGTTACGATAGATACGCCATGTGCTGGCTTTCCTTTATATCTGTTCTTGTCATTCGTGAGATGAACGTTCCTATATATAAACTCTTATTTACACCATGGTCACTGAGTAAAACAGAAGAATGTCTGAGAAAGGTAGAACAAAAAAACAATTTTCTAATTCTGGTAAGGTGCGAGGTAAACATGTTCCAACAATGGATGTTGCGAGCCAAGTGTATACACTCACGAATTCCTGGCGAAGTTTTCATTATTTACACGTTACTCATGCCTAAATTTTATTCTTTAATACAAACATGTCGACCACATGGCAATCCGCCGTAGAAATGGCGGAGAAATAGCTGTTGAGAGAAGAAAAATAAAACTCGGATAATACCACAACATGGCGATTCACACAAGTTAGGGCTGGTGAGGTTAATTCTGGGTCAACAGTACACCTAACCTAATGAGCGAGAGGATTATCCTTAGAACACATTCTCCAACCTTACTCTGTGTACTGTTGGCGTACTGAGGCGTTATATATGCGTACTAACCACGTTTTGTTTTATCCTCAATATCCCTAAACTGGATGTACTTAGTCGACAGTTTGATAAATAATACACGCATACTACGCCACTATAAAGATTTTCCGGTTACGGGCGATTGACCGCGACAGATAAGGTTTCACAAGTACAGGAGTAAAACGTTTGTTAACAGCAGTTAATACAACGTGTTTTGTCTTCAGTGGGTTTTTTTAACGTGTCCTTTATGGCAGATTAGCTCATTTAGAAAGTTGTCTTCAATCACGTTCGATCTCGTTTTTTGTTTTTTATAGAGTGGATGACCGAATCTAACTCAAATTATTTATCGGTAACTTTTTGTATAACGTTTGGGAAAACTTAATTCCTACTGTACATAGAGTTCGGGCGAATTAGATAAACAAACAGTGGTTTGCTGGCAAAATATTATGAATTATACATAAATCTGATACGAATCTGTGTCTGATGTGATTTAAATTCTTTATTTGACACGGAGTATTCTTCTTTGCAACTGAGCCGTCTCGGTATGAAGATTGCGTCAGCTTGAGCTGCAGTCTATCTATAGATACGTGCTCTAATGAAGTGTCACGTGATATATTTGTTATTAGTGTCATCTTATGTGACATTGTCTTGTATCATTATAATTAATCTTGGAAACCAGCCATCTTTTGAAGCCAACATTATGAAATATACTGTACTCTTTACAGAAGCAGCACATTTATATGCAGTTAGCTACAAAACTCCACTTATGTAATTATACCTTATATTAAGATGTGAATATGTACTTAAACACAGGTTCTAGGCACAATTTTCAAAGCCGTCGGTTCCTATCAGTGGATTTAAAAACGTCAAATGTTGAAATTGACAAAATTTGTTTAGGTCCAGTTTTCGTTATATATTTAAACGTTGTCTGAAGAGCAGATGTGAAGATAAATATTTCATTTTCCTTGTCTGTGTTTGCGCGATGAGAATGTTCAAGTATAAGGCCAAAGGAAAATTGCGACATAACGGAATCACAATTATATCTCGATTCTATTGGGTAGATATTAACCTTTCCATCAGTCGTCACTGTTTGTAATAACCTATCAACAATGACAAGCATGCGGAATATTGTTAAGGCGTGCCTCCTCGCACTATATCCCGGTCATTAGTAAATTGTCCCTTGTTGGTTCATCATGTCCGCACTATATCTCGGTCATTAGTAAACTATTCCTTGTTGTTTCATCATGTTCGCACTATATCTCGGTCATTAGTAAACTATCTCTTACTGGTCCATCATGTTCGCACTATATCTCAGTCATTAGTAAACTGTCCCTTGTTGGTCCATCATGTTCGCACTATATCTCAGTCATTAGTAAACTGTCCCTTGTTGGTCCATCATGTTCGCACTATATCTCAGTCATTAGTAAACTGTCCCTTGTTGGTCCATCATGTTCGCACTATATCTCAGTCATTAGTAAACTGTCCCTTGTTGGTCCATTATGTTCGCACTATATCTCAGTCATTAGTGAACTGTCCCTTGTTGGTCCATCATGTTCGCACTATATCTCAGCAGGGCTAGAAAAATATTTTCAGCTACTCGTTTGTCGGGCAAGTGAAACTTGAAATTCACTTGCTCGAATCCAATATTCACTCACCAGAAGAAAAAAGACAACAAAACATAATTTAAGGAACTCACATTTTATTATCATTTTCTATATCAAATGTTTGAACTCAACACTTGCTTTTATTGTTTTACTCATATTTAATTCACTGTGAACGCGAGCGAGAACATCGACTTTTTGACAGTAACTACGTACACAAAACAACCTAATTAACAACATTTGTGGTGACGTAATAGGTTTTCGCGTAGTCTGGATCAGCCCGAGTCTTGACACGTGGTGTAAAGAAGGATACTACATCGATGTATTTGATCGACTATCGGTGGATTTAAATTAGTTTTAAGAGTGTCCAAGTTGATATTCAATAGTCAGAACTACTAATTTCACTTGCCCGCCGGACAAGTAGCTGAAACAAATCACTCGCCCGAAAGTAGCTCCGACTCGTCTAGACGAGCGGACGAGTGGATTTTTCTATCCCTGCTCAGTCAATAGTAAACTGTCTCTTGTTAGTCCACCATGTTCGCACTATATCTTAGTCATTAGTAAACTGTCCCTTGTTAGTCCATCATGTTCGCACTATATCCCGTTCATTAGTAAATTGTCCCTTGTTGGTCCATCGTGTTCGCACTATATCCTGGTCATTAGTAAACCATCGCTTGCAGGATCGTCCTGACACGCACAAGTGTTACTAACTATATAGCGATTAAAACTTTAAAGATTTTTATTTTATTCATTTACATTTGAATCCAGAAAAGCTTTGACCAATTTTATGGTTTTTGGAGACTTAATTAATATTCTGATTTGAGGAAATTCGTATTTTTGGTAACTATTAAAGAAAACAGTTGCGTATTTTAAGATGCATTCTTCTAGTAATGTTTAACAAAGGTTTTTCCTTTTTTAATTTTCTATGGCATGACCCCGAATACAAGCTCGGTTTCAATAACTTGACCGACTTTTGTGTTATTCAATCCGTTACGCAAAGTAAATACCCATGTGTAAACATTTTTTTCGTTGGCAGACGTTTATAGGTACAACCCTTTGAAAGAAAATCAGGCCAGGCAATATAAAAGGTAATCGTTGATCGGGGAGACGAGATCAATTGTGAGTGGTAGAGATCGGTGGTGGCTGGTAAATATCAGCGGTCGGGTAGATATCAGCAGTAACTGATAGATTCCAGCGATGAGTGGTAGAGATCGGTTGTGACTGATAGCGATCGATTGTGACTGGTAGAGATCGATTGTGACTGGTAGAGATCAGTTGTGACTGGTAGAGATCGATTGTGACTGGTAGAGATTAGTTGTGACGGGTAGAGATCGATTGTGACTGGTAGAGATCAGTTGTGACTGGTAGAGATCAGTTGTGACTGGTAGAGATCAGTTGTGACTGGTAGAGATCGATTGTGACTGGTAGAGATCAGTTGTGACTGGTAGAGATCAGTTGTGACTGGTAGAGATCAGTTGTGACTGGTAGAGATCAGTTGTGACTGGTAGAGATCGGTTGTAACTGGAAGAGATCAGTTGTGACTGGTAGAGATCAGTTGTGACTGATAGAGATCGGTTGTGACTGGTAGAGATCAGTTGTGACTGGTAGAGATCGGTTGTGACTGATAGCGATCAGTTGTGACTGATAGAGATCGATTGTGACTGGTAGAGATCAGTTGTGACTGGTAGAGATCAGTTATGACTGGTAGAGATCAGTTGTGACTGATAGAGATCGGTTGTGACTGGTAGAGATCGGTTGTGACTGGTAGAGATCGGTTGTAACTGGAAGAGATCAGTTGTGACTGGTAGAGATCGGTTGTGACTGGTAGAGATCGGTTGTGACTGGTAGAGATCAGTTGTGACTGGTAGAGATCAGTTGTGACTGGTAGAGATCAGTTGTGACTGGTAGCGATCGATTGTGACTGGTAGAGATCAGTTGTGACTGGTAGAGATCGGTTTTAACTGGTAGAGATCGGTTGTGACTGGTAGAGATCGGTTGTGACTGATAGAGATCAGTTGTGACTGGTAGAGATCGGTTTTAACTTGTAGAGATCGGTATTGACTGGTAGAGATCAGTTGTAACTGGTAGAGATCGGTTGTAACTGGTAGAGATCGGTTGTAACTGGTAAAGATCGGTTTTAACTGGTAGAGATCAGTTGTAACTGGTAGAGATCAGTTGTGACTGGATGAGATCGGTTGTGACTGGTAGAGATCAGTTGTGAATGGTAGAGATCGGTTGTGACTGGTAGAGATCAGTTGTGACTAGTTGAATTTGATTTGTCAGAACATCTACTTCTTGGAAACGAGACGCACAACATTAAAGATAGTATTGCTGGCATCACACGAAAATAGAAAAATTAATGTTGGAAACAAAACATTAACAAAAACATCAACAAAATGACGTAGCATACTAAATGATGTGTAAAGCGATAGATAAACAATGAGTAAACATTTGAAACAATATAACAATGATTGAAGGCTGAAACAAAAAAAGTAACGTGAACACACGTGTGACGCTCATGAAACTGGTCGCTTGGTTTGGCAGTATTTCAATTGTGTCGTTGACCCGTCCATCAATCGCACCTACATACAAGTAGGTCAGTCAAGTAGCGAGTGTCCGAGTCTGATCGATCGTCTGGTCCGCTGACCGCCAATATAGACGACGTCTCGACCGTACACGTGACCTATAGTGACCTTGGCAACCACATCAGAAACAAAGTAGCTATATATACATGATCTGTGGTACTATATGACGTGGGAGGGTAATACAGCTCGGGTAACACCGTTCACGGTCCGCACTATGTCCGCTTGGACACGCGTAGTCATATTTCATCGAATGGCGCCATTTCGAAGACATGGATACTGGACTATCCACATTAAAAAGGCGGAGTTGTAAATCATCTGATCTTGTTAAAAGAAGCCACGCGTACGCCAAATTCAAAGAGAGAACAACAGTTCTGAGTGATATTCGCTTCGGTGTTGCTGCTAGTCCGCGGACTCAGGGTCGCATTTGTCAACTGGTATCCATCTGTCCGTGTTCCCGTTGATACCTTTTCTTGTTGGTGTATTTAAAACAATACGTGTAGCTATCAGAATGACTGGGTAAAGGAGAGTGGAATGTTTCGGAGCGGGTATTCGCGTGTTTCACGTCGGATGTACATTAACTAAATTTGAGTCGAATTGCGGAATATTATATGCCAAATATTACATGTTCCAGATCCAGATGGAAGAATTTAGTATTTACAATGTTGTAAGATGCAACGCTTGGTGTTACTATCAATCTCGACATCAAATCAAATGAGAGGTGACCCGACCAAAGACCTCAAGGTCATCAGGTCAAAGGTCAAGGTAAATTTGAAATATGTGACTCGCATATATTTTGCTTTGAATGATGAAGCGTTATTGACTAAAATCAAAATAGAAATTTACTGACCACAGGTCAAGGTCATCAGCTCAAAGGTTAATTTGTAATATCTTACATGTAGATAGATTGTCATAATGAAGGATAATTACTTAAAATAGACTAAGGAGCTACAGGTCAAGGTCACCAGGTCAAAGATAATCATGAAATTTGACGCAATGCGAGGCATTTCTTGACATGTGTCAGTACTGCAGTTCTGTTATGTTTCATAGCAGTTTATTACAGATATGCGAAGAAAATGAAGAAATACGATTTTTTAAAACGGAGACCGAATTAACGCTACGTGTGGACCATGTCAGGACCCAATCTGTTTCATTTTACTGCTATTTATACTTGAAGGTAATTCCCCTCCACAAATATCCACCATTTTCTGCTTAAATTTTCGGTTCTTCTCGTTAATAATTTTTCAACGCTACTTTTATAAGTTTGTACTTCTTATTCGATCAAAATGAGCCAGTTATGCAAATAACACCACTCAATGTTCCCAGAATGCACATGGTTGTACGTCACGTGCATTCTTTGGGATCTTTGTCCGAACTCTCTCGGACAGTCTCACCTTGCTTCATGTACAATGGTTTAGGTTTCCGCTTGATTGATCAGTTGCTAAGTCTAAATTTCACATATATTTCTGCAAGGGGTTTCTTTCTCTAAAAAGGTAGATTAATCTCTGCATGCGGTATAATCTAGACTCGAGACAAAACATTTGAAATAAAATAGTATTATGTGTCGTTAATCGTCTGGTTTGGAGTTCGTGATGAAATGGATCGGTCAGTCGCCGATTTAAGGTTCCACAGTATAATACGGTATTAACGATACTAGTAAGCTGAAACCAATATATTACACACAGTTGTTCAATCAGGACTTAGTATCTATTCCAAGCGGATTGTTAAAAGTACATGATGGGGTCAACACGTTCTTGGAGATATTACTGTCAGAATTTTATTTTAATTATAAAATGTCCAATAACAAATGTGGCTATGGATATTTTGTCAACAGTTATAATTTTGGCTTCCTTTACAGTCCACTCACAATTAAGAGTGTAGAACTATTTACAGGTAAAAAAATAAGAAAAACAGCAATGATGATTAAAAAGACGATGTATCCTTAGAATTATTTTAAAATGCTTTTGATAGTCTTTTGTCCTGTCATCAATACCAAGAACGCGGCGCTTTCAAACAGTGCTAAATTCTTTTTCTCTTTCCCATGAATCGAAGGTTTGTAAAGAGTATATTGTAGTAAGTATATATATATTCGTCAAAAGTATTGACAAAAGTCTCAATACATACAGAATGAAAGAGTGGAATCCCCTAAATTTGCATAATGGAAGGATCGGGTAATAGTGTAGTTACCTCCCTTTACATCCTCACCATCACCTGCTGAACCCAGATATTTTGTCCCTGACACACGGGTTAGATATTATAGTCAATTGGCAAGGAGCTTTTTGACATAAGGTCTTTGTTTTATATATCCTGGTTTAAGAGGTTGGCTTTTCAGATGAATGGTTATATGCAGTCGCTTGAGACAAGCTACTCCGGAGGTGACGAAATCGGCTATGTCTTGATCGATAGTGTACAAAGAAACCTGGCAACACTACTACTTGTCAGAGAGATTGGTATGATATCATGTTTCCGATGTCCTAAAGCTAGGTCACATGCTGGAAAAACAAAGCTTTCATTCAGCGCAAATGTTTGAAGCTTAACAGAAGTCGCCGTATTTTTTTGTCATGACCATTAACATAATCTTTTCATTAAGTCATGGTCACAACAACCAACGATTAAATGGAAAAAAAAAGAGAAAACCCCCACAAAAATACATAGGATATCTTTAACCGTAACATTGATTATTTTCTCATCTTTAAAGACCGGATTTTTTACAAATCAATAATTTTGAATTCACCGGGTGCTGGCTATTACATGGAAGCGATAGTTTGCGAGGTACGGCGATGAATCTTTTTATTGTCGTGTTTGTTGTGTTCTTAATTGGGAAATTAATGTGGATGACGTCACAATGGCTTTGCGATACCGTATCAACGAAAAAATAGAAATTAGCTCATCGTGCCGTTCAAAACTGTTTTCCAAAAATCGTTCGCCTATCATTTAAGAAAAAATATCACAACGTTGTCAAAAAAGTTAACCGTGTTCCGTCCCCGATTTGCCTGTGTGAATATCAGACTTGAATCGGAAGAACAAGATGGCTGCTGGGGGTAGGGTTGGGGGTTTAGTCATAGAAATAACTGCAAGAACCGCTAGTTTTAGGTTTTGAAAACGATCTCAAGAAAGTTGTTTTTGCCAATATTTCTGAGATAGAAACAGAAGAAAACTTAACACTCACAAAGAAGTATGAATGAAAGTCATTTGAAATTGAAAACCAAGACCTTTCTTGTATCTCACGGACTTCGGTGTCAATTTTTGATACACGAACAGATATACTTTCATTCATGAATAGCCGATGGCAGTGGAACTTTGTGTATTTACCACTGTCCAGATGTGCTTTGGCACATACGAATCGAGTCCATGTGCTAAGACACCGGATCCAACAAGTAAACAATGCACACGCCACGTTACATCTATAAGTGTGTCTGACGTAAATCGACCACGTGTTTATCGCTTTTCGTTCTTCAGGGAGACAGTTATACTTTACATTACTTTTAGTTTTTTTATGTACAGTTACAATGTTTGGCTTTCTCTAATCAATGTCTGTAAATCGGAACTACCGAGTACCTTTACGAAGCTGAGACGCACTTCGACGTTCAACCGTTCTCTGTGAGGTTGTTTACCTAATTAATTATTCGCTAATTAGAGGAGATGCACGTTTTGACCAATATAGCTTTATTTTAAATGATTACATAATATTCTACCTCCTATTTACATTTTGTTTACAGTTCAAAAGATACAAAGTTATTTACATCACATATGTCCTTATGTACAAGGCGCGCGCCTCTCCGTCCGCAGCTTTCGGTCCTTAGTCACATACAACTCAACGACCGCACACCACGAAACGGTTTAATTTCAATAATTACTTTTTAAAATTTCCTAATAATCAACTAACTGTCAACTTTTATAGAATCAAGTCACATTACTTTCTTAAGAATTACACATCAAATCTTAAAATACAGAAATATATCTCACCTCACTGGACACTCTTAATTTACAAAACTGACCCGCTCAGACACTGCTCTGTTATAATTATCAGACAATTAATTTTGATCACTGAACATGACATCTTTCTCTATGCCTTGAATATTTTCTCCCTTATTCTCAAATTTTTAAATTTTTTACATGTACGTATAGTGTCCGGTGATGATTTCATTGAGTTTATCCAGCTAATCGCTCCTTGTCCTTTATTGTTCTAGCACATGGAATCGATCGCTAAAATTAATTTAAATCTATATTAAAAGAATATCATCCATGGCTATATTACCCTGAACTCAATTTTTAGTGTTTTCTGTTTTTGTCCGATTAAAAATGCTCGTTACATATATATTTTATTAGCATTTGGTGTTTAACTTGACACGAACGCTGTATGCGTCTAGTAACAATTCATGCGCAGTAACGCCGCGGTATTAGCATTTATCTGCAATTCTACCGCTCAAGCCATAAATTGTGTTCCATATCCCTGTGGACACCCAAAACAAATTTGGACTCGCTAGAGCCAGACTGAGAACTAGCATTCCAAACCAGTCATATTGTTGCACTTCATTCGAATTCGGGAACAGGCTGTTTGATAAACCCGGGTGGAACGAAATTTGCCGGAAGTCGGTCTCAAAATTAGACATGGTTTTATCACGAATGTCGAAGTGTGACGTCAATAATGGAGACGGTCGGTCTAACGCCATTAATTTCGTGATGTTTTTACAATTCTGGATAATAAGTACATGCTTTACATTTCCTTCATAAATCAACTTCTAAACTCAAACATGGACGTCACAAAAATCTCGAAGTAAAAATAGTGTCTGTGTTATAAATTGATCTGTGGACGGCATTACGGGGGACAAAACAAACACCTAACATCCGGCACTGGAGTAGATCACGGCTTGTTACGTGTTTGAATTCAATGGCGTTGGACTTATCGAATATAGGATATTACGTATTTAATGCGTACTCCACTTTCACTTTGTGTACACTATCGTGGTATTTGTATAGCACACACGTGGCTTCCGTTGTAGCCATAGGGCGGCCGTTCTGCAGTGTTGTTGTTGTACCTTAGCGTGCCTCTTGGCCCGACAAACACGTGCTGTTTGTATGGTTGCCAGTTTCTTCAGAAAATTTGATGTAGCCTTTTACCGTGGTCATATTTGCTCTATCTTCTTATTCATCATCCATTAGTATTCTACAAGAACCACAACAAAACTCGTTATTGTAAACGTCAATCTGGGTTTAAAGTATAGTCAATGATGAAACTAAACGTCATTAATTTTTAGATAGATTGTCATTAACAAGTAGATAGTGAAGGTCATTATGTAGGGAACAGAGATGGTAATTAGGTAGGGGACAGTGAAGGTAATTAGGTAGGGGACAGAGGTCATTGGGTAGGGGGCAGAGGTCATTAGGTAGGAGACAGAGTTCATAGGGTAGGAGATAGAGGTCATTAGGTAGGAGACAGAGGTCATTAGACAAGAAACAGGGGTCATAAGGTAGGTGAATGTGAAGGTAATTAGGTAGGAAACAGAGGTCATTAGGTAGGAAACAGAGATCATTAGGTAGGAGACAGTGGTCATTAGGTAGGAGACAGTGGTCATTAGGCAGGAGACAGAGGTCATTAGGTAGGAGACAGAGGTCATTAGACAAGAGACAGGGGTCATAAGGTAGGTGAATGTGAAGGTCATTAGGTAGGAAACAGAGGTCATTAGGTAGGAAACAGAGATCATTAGGTAGGAGACAGTGGTCATTAGGTAGGAGACAGTGGTCATTAGGTAGGAGACCATGAATGTCATTTGCTAGAAGACAGAATTTATTTGGTAGGAGACTGGGGTCATTAGGTAGGAGAAAGAGGTCATTTGGTAGGAGAAAGTGAAGGTCATAAGGTAAAAGACAGGTCATTAGGTAGAAGAAAATGAAGGTCATTGGGTGAGAGAAAGTGAAGGTCATTAGATGGGAGACAATGAAGGTCATTAGGTAGGAGACAATGAAAGTAAATTGGTAGGAGGGTTGAGAAGGTCATTACGGTGGAGATAGTGAAGGTCATAAGTGAAGGTCATTAGATAGGTGACACTGAAGGTCATTAGGCATAAGACAGAGGTCATGTATTAGGAGACAGAGGTCATTAGTAGGAGAAAATAATGGTCAGGAGATAGGAGACAGGATAGTGAAGGTCATTAGATATGTGACATTGAAGGTCATAAGGTAGGAGACAAATAAAGTAACATGAGAGGAGATTGGGAAGGTCAAATGAAGGCCATCAGGTAGGAGACAGTGAAGGTAATTAGACAGGAGACAGTGAAGGTCATTAGGTAAGAGAAAGTGAAGTAATGATCATTTGGCACAAGGCATGGAAGTGAAGGTCATGTGATAGGAGACATTGAAGGTTATAAGATTGGGACAGTGAAGGTCATTAAGCTAGAGTCAGTAAAGGTCATTTGAAGGTCATAGGGTATGAGACCGTGAAGATCCTTGGACAGGAAATAGTGAAGGTCATTTGATAGACAGGGAAGATCAAGTGAGGATCATTAGGTAGGAGAAAGTGAAGGTTAAGTGATGGTCATTGGGTTGAAGAGATATATGGGAATCAGGTAGAAGAAAGTGAAGGCCATTAAGTGGGAGACATTGCATGCATCATTTGAAGGTCATTAGGTATGACGCTGAAGGTCATTCGGAAGGAAACAATGGATGAAGGTCATTAGAAGATCATGGAGTAGGAGAGAATGGAGGTCATTGTTTAGGAGACATTGAAGGTCATTAGTTTATTTAAGTTGGAGACATTGATCTTTATTATGTAGGAGGTAAAAATCAATGTCTCAGAAAGGAGGCTGAAGGTCATAAGGATGGAAGCAATGAAGGTCATTTGATATTATAATAAATTGTTACAAGACCAAATGAGTTCAATAAATGTGATTACCCAGGGCTTTTTACTTTAGGCTCTTTGGGGCTGTTTATGGGCCAGAAAATGTCCTTCCCGATAACGAAAAAACTTCTTCTCAAAGTAAGATAAAATGACTCTTTCCCAAATGAGAGGAGAAAACCCTGAAATAATTGAAAGACTGAGGGTTGATGTAACCCTCAGATGTCTTAAACCATGAAACAGTCATAAAAAGCTTTCTTGAAACTGAATTGTGCAAGCGTGATATTTATATTATGGAAAACTCAAGATTTTGTTTCAAGCTTTTGTTTATTCACCGTTTTTAAACTTTGACCTTTGGTTTCCAGGAAATACAATCACATCTATGCTATTGTATTGTTTTATTTTGTTTTTTGCATAAGATTTCGCAAACATTTTTACTTATTTTTTTAACATTGTTTTCAGGAGCATTCCTCATTCCATACCTCATCATGCTGTTTGTGGAAGGCATGCCACTGCTGTACCTGGAGTTTGCCTCAGGACAGCACTTCCGTATGGGCAGCATGGGCACTTGGAACAAGGTGCACCCTTTCCTGGGAGGTGTGGGTATCGCCAGTGCCGTGACTTCGTTCATGGTTGGTGTGTATTACAATGCCATCATCATGTGGTGTTTCTACTACATATTCCACTCCTTCCAGAGCCCGCTCCCCTGGGCGACCTGTCCTACGGTCCTTAAGGAGGGCACCAATATATCCATCCCTGTTGAGGAGTGTGACATATCAGGACCTACATCCTATTTCTGGTACCGAAATGCTCTCGATATTTCTGGCAGTATTGAGGAGTCCGATGGAATTAAGTGGAAGATGCTGCTCTGTCTGATATTTGCCTGGCTCATCATTTATGCCTGCATTTGGAAGGGAATCAAGTCTTCTGGCAAGGTATTTTACCCAATATCACAAGAAAGGTAGGAAGGTTGTCTAATAGAAACAATTTGGCCCAGTGATGGAGAAATCCTACGAATCCTGTATTAGTATTGGACATATAAAGTATGGATTTGAATTAAATATTTGATATTTATCTGTCATTTTCAATTTTTTCTCTTTTCAATTCTGATTACCTATCTTCAAAAAATTAATTTCAGTAGGGAGGTATGATTTTTTGTTAATACTTCACATTAAAGTGTGTCTCGATTGTAAATATATATACACCAACCTTGTTGTCTGATATATTTGGAGAATGTTGTATACTAAAATATGGTTATCACTTGTGTGCATATAGTGGAATCTGTCTAAGTCGGACACCTGGGATCGAATAATTTGGCTGGTTTGTAGAGGGTTCCAGATTGTAGAGGGTCTATTGTTATAATATTGTTGGAATTGGGACTTATTTTTCTGGATTAGGCAGATATCTGGATTGCATAGTTATAAGTTTATTACAGAGTTGTGACCCTTGATTTATATTTGATACTGAAGTTTAGGGCATTTTCTTGTCAATCTCAGGACTCTCGATCTGCCAGATTTGGGGCCGAATATTCCCAATGCAAAATAGTATCTTTTTTTCCCAATTTAGACCCCAAGTTTTTCCAATTCTAAGGAAAACACCATTATTTTTCCCAATTCAAAGGGCCCCGGGTCCCAGTCCCAAAATGGGGTGTGAGAGCCCTGAATCTAAACCTGACACAGGTATAATAGGCTCTCTTCTTGAAGATGTAAACAAGTTTCCTGTGAATATGTTTGGTTATCTGTTGTTTGTTGTTGTAGGTGGTATATGTGACGGCCACATTTCCCTACGTCGTTCTCCTCATCTTCTTTGGACGTGGCATTACACTTAAAGGTGCTACAGATGGACTCATACATATGCTCAGCCCTAAGGTAAGATCTTGGCACCATGACAACCTGTTTTACCTGAACAATTACACAAACCCAAGGCCGTTACCATTATCATCTGAATAGCATCAGTTCATCTGGAAATTGTCCGCAATGATGATGTGAAAAGGGCACTGATGGACGGAAGTGTTCAAGTTCAACTATTTTAAACAGAATTTATGTACAGGATTTGTTTGTATGCTGGCTTTAATGCCAGGTAAAGGGCCAGGGTTATTTCAAGGCAGGAACTTGTTGTAGTGGGAAACTACTTCACTGAACAGTATGTGGAAGGTTCACCATATGATATCCAGAGCAATTAAGTTTATTAGATATTGATGCAAATTTGCTAAATGGTTTGTTATCTCAAGTTTCTGAAAAAACACAAATACCCTGTATAGAAATCAAAAGCAAACCAGAACTCTTGATGTTCATGCAACATTGATAAGTTTGAGGAAATGGCCGACAGAAGGTACAGGATGCAGTTGTATGAAACCATGTTAAGATTTCTAAAAGTTTGCAAGGTTAATTGGACATAACATATTCATATCTAGCAAAACATTTTCATTAGTTTTAAAAATTACGTGAATATTGTGTCGCTTAGTATACCAGGTAATAGAATGACATCAACTCATGAAGCAGTGAAGAACACTAGATAGTGCTAGAGGGGGTGTTAGCCTTGCTTCACAACAAATATGTTCAGGGTCAGTGATCCACACACCAAGAATTATTTGTCTAGGAAGATGGTGTGATACATTTTTCATCTCTAAACAGTAAACAATTTGTAAAATGTCTGCCATTCTGGTAAGTACATTTACAATTTGTCTAAAACTTGTAAATGTGCTTTGTCACTGAATCTAGTGTTGTACATCTAATTAATGTGTTCCCTAGATTATCAAACCTTGGAACATGGTTGTTTTGAAAACAAAAAATAGTTAAATAAGAAAAATTACATGTATATCAGAGTTTTTGTTGTCTAAACAATTATAAAATAAAAGATTTTTTTTTAGAAATTATATAAAAAAAAGACAGTAAAATTACGTTACAATTATTAAACCTAATTTTCCCATTCCAAATATATAATTTTGTGTTAATATTGTGGAATTATTAAATAAATGTTGTTTTAACAAAACTAAATGACAATTTTGTATTATTCAAATTTATTATACTTGAACTTGAAGAGTGCTTTTGTATTTTGATCTAAGATTACATAAATGAATACTCACACATTTTAAATCTTTCATGTGATAAGTATTTGATAAGATAAGTCAATTATAGTAGAAATACAGGTTAGATATGTTGTAACTTGTCAGACAGAGCTAGGTAGTTTACTTACAGTCATTACCAATGTTAAAATCACATGCAAAAACTTGTCAAAATTTTAATAATCAAAGCTTTTAAATTTTATGATGAAAACTTTCTGCAATAAAATATTTATTTACCTAGATCTAATGAGTATTCAAATCTCCCTAAAATTAGAGCGGTCTCTTCGATCTGTGAGGTGGTTAAACGGGTCGGTGATTCTAGGTTTTGTTTTTGTTTTTTTTGTTATTACAGATCGAAATATGCACTTATATCTAAAAAATTTACAAAACCAGAAGCTTGCTTACACTATTTTATGATAGCATAATAAACAATTTTTAACAAACATTCCATTTTCATTAGAATCGTGTCAAACGTACATTATTGTAAGCTCAATGCATTGTCGCTTCAACCATGGACTAATTTAAAGTTTAATATAATTCCAGCTATAAATCTGTGAATCGTTTGAGTATGTCCTTTGATATGATTTATGAAAATGCATGCATATTACATTAAGGGTAAGTTAATATGTTAATGGACACTCATATGTACCTGACATGTTTATCAACATTTTTCAATAGTAGTTGACATCTCGGATACAGGACATACCAGCCTATATCACTACTGGGCGTGTAATTCATTATGTTTGTAGTCCCCATCACATATTTTCCATGTAATAAATCTCAACAGTTGTAATTCTTTTTTTAAAAGTGCTGTACCCTTAATAAACTTGAAGTGTTATACAATAGTTGATGATACTGGCGTGACAGATGGGGAATTCTCTACACTTTTCACATATATAGATACCGTCAGAAGAGATTAGTCTTTACCTTATAAGGTATAGAAATATATTGATTCTATTATACCAGGACGACAGCTGGTAAACAAAACAATGATGATGTATGACTTCATGAAACTCGTATTTAAATTAATGTGACAGAAATAGCTGTTATTTTTGTCAGATTTACACGGGGATTGTTGTAGGATAATTGATTTTTTTCATGAGTTCGTTAAAATAATGGAAAGTTAGACAAGGAAAATCTCCAATTGGAGAAATTTGTGGAGAACTGGCATACTGTTAAGTTCATATGTGTGTTGAGGTGTTAAATGACTTAAATTAGTGATGACAGAATGAGATGGTGTTTATTTAAAATCACATCAAGGTATCTTACAAGCAGAAACATACCATGGATTTAATTTGAAATTAAAGGCTTTTAACAAGTATATTACTGGTTAAGCAATCTCAGTTGATTTGTCATGTCTAGGAAGAAATTGCCAGTAATTTGAAAACATGACGATCATAGATAATTCTTTTGCTTCATCCCTGTACATGTATTTCTCTGTAATTCATTAGTAAAATCAGGAGACTATTATGTTCATTAAATCCACAGATAGCATCATCTGTAACACAGGATTTATTTAGCTGACCAGTGTAAGTAAACATGACAAGTCCTACATAGCTGACCAGTGTAAGTAAACATGACAAGTCCTACATAGCTGACCAGTGTAAGTAAACATGACAAGTCCTACATAGCTGACCAGTGTAAGTAAACATGACAAGTCCTACATAGCTGACCAGTGTAAGTAAACATGACAAGTCCTACATAGCTGACCAATGTAAGTAAACATGACAATCCTACATAGCTGACCAGTGTAAGTAAACATGACATACATGTTCTACATAGCTGATCTGCTGCTGATGCTGGTAGCAATGTTTTGGTTACTTAGCAGTATCATCTCTATCCTAATACATGTGTTAACATATCCTGGCATCATCTAAACTGTGGCACCTACCAAGTCATTTTCTCTCACCCATCACTGACATAACACACCATTACACATCACTGACATATCAATATTGTCTCTCACCCATCACTGACATAACAATATTGTCTCTCACCCATCACTGACATAACAATATTGTCTCTCACCCATCACTGACATAACAATATTGTCTCTCACCCATCACTGATATAACAATATTGTCTCTCACCCATCACTGACATAACAATATTGTCTCTCACCCATCACTGACATATCAATATTGTCTCTCACCCATCACTGACATAACAATATTGTCTCTCACCCATCACTGACATAACAATATTGTCTCTCACCCATCACTGACATAACAATATTGTCTCACCCATCACTGACATATTGTCTCTCAGCCATCACTGACATAACAATATTGTCTCTCACCCATCACTGACATAATACACCATTACACATCACTGACATATCAATATTGTCTCTCACCCATCACTGACATAACAATATTGTCTCTCACCCATCACTGACATAACAATATTGTCTCTCACCCATCACTGATATAACAATATTGTCTCTAACCCATCACATATATAACAATATTGTCTCTCACCCATCACTGACAGAACAATATTGTCTCTCACCCATCACTGACATAACAATATTGTCTCTCACCCATCACTGACATAACAATATTGTCTCTAACCCATCACATATATAACAATATTGTCTCTCACCCATCACTGACAGAACAATATTGTCTCTCACCCATCACTGACATAACAATATTGTCTCTCACCCATCACTGACATAACAATATTGTCTCTCACCCATCACTGACATAATACACCATTACACATCACTGACATATCAATATTGTCTCTCACCCATCACTGACATAACACACCATTACACATCACTGACATAACAATATTGTCTCTCACCCATCACTGACATAACACACCATTACACATCACTGACATATCAATATTGTCTCTCACCCATCACAGACATAACAATATTGTCTCTCACCCATTACTGACATAACAATATTGTCTCTCACCCATCACTGACATAACACACCATTACACATCACTGACATAACAATATTGTCTCTCACCCATCACTGACATAACACACCATTACACATCACTGACATATCAATATTGTCTCTCACCCATCACAGACATAACAATATTGTCTCTCACCCATTACTGACATAACAATATTGTCTCTCACCCATCACTGACATAACACACCATTACACATCACTGACATAACAATATTGTCTTTCACCCATCACAGACATAACAATATTGCCTCTCACCCATCACTGACATAACAATATTGTCTTTCACCCACCCATCACTGACATAACAATATTGTCTCTCACCCATCACTGACATAACAATATTGTCTCTCACCCATCACTGACATATCAATATTGTCTCTCACCCATCACTGACATAACAATATTGTCTCTCACCCATCACTGACATAACAATATTGTCTCTCACCCATCACTGACATAACAATATTGTCTCACCCATCACTGACATATTGTCTCTCAGCCATCACTGACATAACAATATTGTCTCTCACCCATCACTGACATAATACACCATTACACATCACTGACATATCAATATTGTCTCTCACCCATCACTGACATAACAATATTGTCTCTCACCCATCACTGACATAACAATATTGTCTCTCACCCATCACTGATATAACAATATTGTCTCTAACCCATCACATATATAACAATATTGTCTCTCACCCATCACTGACAGAACAATATTGTCTCTCACCCATCACTGACATAACAATATTGTCTCTCACCCATCACTGACATAACAATATTGTCTCTAACCCATCACATATATAACAATATTGTCTCTCACCCATCACTGACAGAACAATATTGTCTCTCACCCATCACTGACATAACAATATTGTCTCTCACCCATCACTGACATAACAATATTGTCTCTCACCCATCACTGACATAATACACCATTACACATCACTGACATATCAATATTGTCTCTCACCCATCACTGACATAACACACCATTACACATCACTGACATAACAATATTGTCTCTCACCCATCACTGACATAACACACCATTACACATCACTGACATATCAATATTGTCTCTCACCCATCACAGACATAACAATATTGTCTCTCACCCATTACTGACATAACAATATTGTCTCTCACCCATCACTGACATAACACACCATTACACATCACTGACATAACAATATTGTCTCTCACCCATCACTGACATAACACACCATTACACATCACTGACATATCAATATTGTCTCTCACCCATCACAGACATAACAATATTGTCTCTCACCCATTACTGACATAACAATATTGTCTCTCACCCATCACTGACATAACACACCATTACACATCACTGACATAACAATATTGTCTTTCACCCATCACAGACATAACAATATTGCCTCTCACCCATCACTGACATAACAATATTGTCTTTCACCCACCCATCACTGACATAACAATATTGTCTCTCACCTATCATTGACAATGTTTTACCCTGTCTGATACTAAGATGATGAAATTGTCTCTCTCTCACTAGTTGGAAAAAAATTTATGCTGTCTCTAAGATAATATTTTCGTTTATGATTCATCGTAAATAAAGTATTTTCGATATTCCTTTACATATATAAAGTTTTTAGTTTATTTAAAGGTTACAGTAAATACATTAACACGTCAGCTCCAATGTAGATATGCGTTTCATATATTTCTTAGGAAAATATATATGTCTTTTCTCTTCCAATTAATTCTTAGAGTGTATTGATATGATAATTAATGATGTATCATCAGTGATGAGACAGAGGGTAAAGCGTTACCATGGCAGTGCCAGAACTCTGTTGTTTCCAGTGAGCCAGGCTGTAGTAGTATGCATGTGTGAGATGTTGACAGGTCCACTGAGAATCAGGGCAGCAGATAAATCTCTGTTTTCCTGACATTTACAGACGCGTGTGCAGACAACATGATACAAGTCATAAGAAGACTAACTCACCACCCCCTGTCGGTGCTAAGGGCAAACCTACCATTAGAATATGTTCAGGAAGTCTAGATAAATTTGTCTATTTAGCATAAAATCTTTTTTTAAAAAAAAGCTTTACATCTTAAAGTTCAATGCTTGCTGGTTCTTTAGATCTTGTACTGGAAATTGGTGCAAAAAGGTCACTGAAATTCAGTTGTGAATTGCAAGGGTTTTAAATTACTCTTAAATTGATTTGATACCTACTGCTGCAGTGTCTGTTGTTTGATGCAGCAGTTTAACTTAGTGTTGGCCCAATGTTTTCTTAGAGTATCTGTAGACACAATGTGATAATTGCCAAATTTTGAATATGTAAGATTTAATGATACTGACCTTTTATTTATAAAGAAAATTCTTAAAAAATTCAGCTTTGAAAAATTCAGAAAAAAATTTTTAAACTCTGTTTCCTGATGATGTTACGTTTTGACCTTGGTGATAATTATACGGTCTTGACTTGATATTTTATTAAAAAAAAAAAAAGACGCAAAGTTGAGCATGTGAAAGAGCACAATATATAGACATATACAGCATTTCTGTCATGGAATTTTAAACTGGGGAGGTTTTATGTTTATTGGGAAAATAAAATTTCGAAAGTTTACATAACATTTTGACAAAACTTGCAGTACAATTGTCTAGGGTGACGGGGTCAGGGGTTATACCTACTGTTTATGGTATATATGGGGCAACAACAACAATGAAAATGTCAATTTCTATTGTCTAATAGAATTGTTTGCTTACTTGAAAACCTGTGAAATTCCCCTACACACTACGAGTGTGTAATGGTTGGCCATGTGTATTCCATCATATATTCATTTCAAGATCGGGGATGGTCAGGTAATTTTTCTGTCGCTGAAAAATTTTGATATAGATAAGTCATAATGAAAACATCACAAATTCCTACCTCTGCTTTGTCATTTGCACTAATATATGTGATATTAAGAAGATCAAATGGCATGCATCCTGGATTAGGATTGGATGGGCACACATTTTTGTCAGCAGAAATTTTTTTTTTTTGTATTATGTCCCAACAACTCTCTTTTTTTTTGGTTTTAATATTACTCTTATACATTTTGTATAATCATTCCAGCTGTGAATTTGACAGATAACCACAGATTACATGAGACAGCAGACCAATCCTCAAAAAATGTAACTAAAACAGGATGTACAGTAATGTTATGGTGAATTTACCGATAGAATCCTTGTTTACTTCATGGCAATTATAGAAGTAAACTTCAAGGTCTTATTTATGGGCATAGTCCTGAAAGTGTTTGTGAATACAAATGATTAAGGCCCTCAATTGAGTTATTCAACTGTGATTTGAAGTGCCGTATTACGTTAGACCTCTTAATTGATTTCAGCGTATTATTCTCGCAAATAATGACCACTAGGCAAAATTCAGAGGGGGCACACTCAGTGTGAGCCTCCCCTCTCTGGATTCACCTATCATCAACACCTAAATGTTATATGAAGACCCTGCTGTACTTGTATAAAGGTACAGGTCTGCGTTCTGTGTTTACCAGAATTTCATGGAATAATCATACTGCCTTGTCTGTAGACTAAGTGTATAAAACAGCCATGTATAATTAACATAGACATTGTCACAGAAAACTGTTAAACTTGTCACTGCACCGGGCCTGTTTAAATTTATTGTATGAATTCATCTCGTCCACTATAGTAGGATACATATTAAACAAGTATCTTGTGAATTTTGATTAAGATACCAGACATTCTTTAATGCCTTGCAAATTAAAAACACGTCTCCTGCTAAGTTTGGTAAGCATGTCTGATGTACAGGTATTGTTTTTATTCCACAGACACAATGAAGAATTTCTTTGTATTATGATATTCATTCAAAGTCAGGAACTGTTTGTCATTTTAACAAATTTTCTCTTTCTGATGAAAAATTTTGATTAAAACGTTTACTGGTGATATTTTTAGAAACTTTCATTAATTAAAAGTTCACTTTTTATGTTTATAGAGCTTTCTCTTGTGATATTTTTAGAAATTTAATCGTTGATATTTATAGAAACATGACAAATACTGCAGCTATAGTGTCCTTTTACTAGAGATATTTCATTTTGAAAGTTAGTGAGAAATATAAATCACTCCATACTTTATATTCCATCAAAAGAATTTCCAGCAAAGAAGAAATCACAATATTTCTTGAATGCATATAACTTGTGAACATGCATTATACAGTAAAATTTACATCACTTCAAACAAAAGTAGACAAATAATTATAAACTGTTATACAAAAACATAGCCTTAAAATCAAATCACCAGACCTTCATTCAACACTTCTAAACATTAACATTAAAACACCAGGCTGGATCCATTTGCATGTAAGTTACACATGGACCTGTGTTTTGAGGTTTAGTGGTGTTAAAGAGCGGGGGTCGGGTGTTGTATCAGCCTGACCCAGCTAAATACCTCCAGTCAGTTACTGGTCAGGAAGATGACCACTTACTGTGACATTGTGTACGGTCAGTTGATGAAGGTGATAGGAAGGTCAAACTTCCTTACAGATTTATAGTATTGCAAGTCATCTTCTGAACCAGTTGCGTAGTTTTAAAGTTTATTTGATGGAGTTAAATATGACTCATTCTACAGGCCATGGTAATGATTAATATTCATATATGTGCAAATCAGAAATAGAAATATGTCTACCGCACCTGGTTAGGTAGATTATAAACACCTATTGAAAAAAACATCCCAGCCCAAACATTCAAATGGGATAAACCATTATCATAAAATATTTATAAAATACCGCCCTTTAGCCAGGTAGCATACCAGTTACAAAACATTTCCTTCTTTTCTAGGTGATTAAGTGTCAATACATGTTTTTTGTATTACAACAATAATTTTAAGTTATTCCCTTCAAAATGAAGAAAGGGTGAAAGAGTGAAGTTTTTTTTTTCCAATTTGATGCTGTTTTGTTTAAAGGAACCAAATAAAAGGATGTGAAGAAGGATAAGTAAGTTAAGTTTGCTTGGACATGTAGATATTCAAATTGCCCTATGTCCATGGTCCTTGGTCAGTTGGTCCATCATCGATCCTTAATTCTTGTTATTTTGTATCTTGAGAAGTTCTGCATGGATCTTTGTCAAAGTTCATTTGTTGGTTTTCCTTGGTCCGTTCTTGTACCCTATGTTAAAATTGATAAGAAAAAATGGTAGCCAGGCAGCCATTTTGGATTCTGACAATAAAAGATTGATATCATTATTTCTTGAAAAGTACTGGATGGATCTTTCTCTGTAGTTTATCCTTGGTCCCTTCATATACCGTTTTGGTATTTAGAATGATCAGAAAAACAAAATGGCTGACAGGTGGCCATCTTAGATTTAGACGATGAAAGTTTTTTTTTTTTTTTAATTTCTTAAGAAATACTGAATTAATTGTTTTAAAATTCCCTAAGTAGACTCCTCTTGGTCTGTATATACCTGGTATGTACTTTTAATTCTAAGACTGATCAGAAAGAAAAAAAATAGCCAATAGAGAGCCATGTTTGATTTGACAGTGAAAGATTGTTTTTTGCATAATTCAGAACAAAACCAAAGGAAACAATAAAAAAAGGTCAAACTTTTAAAGAATAGATAAAGAACAAACAATGGTGGGCACCAAAATCCCTGTTGGATCTCTTGTTAGTATTAAAGTCAGATATCGCAGTTTTGTATTTTACAATAAGTTTACAATATTGATAAAAGGAGATACTGTTCAATAATTTTTTTGATATCAGTAGCGATATTAAATCTATTTTTGTTATCAGTTTTGGTATGTTTAGAAATTGCATGTATAACATCAGTCATAATAGCACCATGTAGAAATAGGCAAAGCAGATGGTAATATGGAAAATTTGACAAATTGTATGTGTCAAGAAAATGGCTTCAAATGCGTAATGGAAAATAACAGTACTGAATAGTTAACAGCTGAGAAATATGTCTACTTAAGATACATTTGTTATTTTACCTATCCTAGTGTGAAACTAACCCCCCCCCTCTACCTCTATGTTTTTTTGTTTAATCAAGTATTGAAGAATTATTAAGCAAAGTGATAAAATTTACAAAAAATGAAAAAAATTGTCCATTAAAAGAAAGCATATTAATGACGATTTTAATTAATACCATGTGCGCAGTAGTATATCTTACTTGGTTACCACAAAGTTTATTTTCCGTTCTTAATTACAGGTGAAAACATAGGATGAATGACAATTAATACCCAGTACTGTCAGAACTTTGATTTAAAGTCGTTTGTCTAACTGGAACTGAAATGGTCACCTGTGTGGATGACCTTAACTGTTTGGGTTTTAGGTATACTGTATGTAGTGATACAGCTTGTTTTGACAGATGACTGTGGTATGGACATGGAAGCTAAAACCAAACAGTTATACATGTGCATTAGTTTATATACCAAAGTTGACAGACCAGATTCCTAGTGCACCATTCACTGAATCGTCGATAAAGTTTTTACTGGACTTCAGGGTCAGTGATATCCTGGTTTGGACAAATTCGCAGGAATTAAATCATGCATGACTCGATACATTCGTATTCAAGGATGTGACTTAATTATAATGTCCCACATTTTGTTGTTACGTGTGTGCCTTACGATTATGATGACTAGACTGTAAAATATGATATAACAGGCCAATTATTGGTTAGGTATTTATTCAGTTTTAAGGAGCATTAATAAAGCATTTAATTAAAATATTTTTAAAGTTCTCTTTGTATTAACAGACAATGTAAAACTACCGTTGTATCATATATAAAAGGTGGTTGGTTTGCGCAGTGGTCATCTCTCATCAAGGCTGACCACACAGGTTTTACCCCAATAGTTTTCCTCCAACACTGGAGCCCCTTTAGTGTTACAATCTAGGCTATCAAAAATGATAAATTTTAATATCTTAAATATTTTTCTCAGTTTTTGTAGAATTAGTAAAATTTATCAAAATCCAACGTCCAGGGACCACAACATGAATTTATATCCTTTAAATATTAATAATTTTGTTATTGTCCTGTATAGGTCTATTTTGAAAATTTTGCAAATTCTTGTAAAAGATTACCATGATATCAGATGATGATAATATAAGATAAATGATAACACCCTGATCTGTGAATGTTCTTACTGGAATAAAAATCTATATATGTGCTTTCTGTGAACTGTAGCGATATTTTGGTATATATATAGTTACCGCCCCCTGTAATTGCACCCTAAAGATTGTAGTATGTAGACGTATACGCCTCCTCCTGTTTACTCAGATAGATTCTGTATCTGTGTGACATCATAACCTTTACAAATCTAAAACAGTTTTTACACCCAAAGCAGGCAGGAATAGATAACAAAGTTATGTATGTTACATGTCTGTTTATATTGCTCCGCTTTTCCACCCATCCGTGTCATCCGATACTGATTTACAATTCTATAAACTTTGGATATATACAGCAGTTCATCAAAGTTTTATATAAACATGTAATGTGAGAATATGAGTTTAAGTTTCTTGGTAACACAGTCAAGGAGTGGCAATGAAGCTGTTCCTATTTTATCAATCAGTTCAGTGTTGCCTCTTACTGGCTTCATTTCTTATGCACAATGATAAAACTTTAAAGGTATGTATGAGACGTCTTAAATTATAGAGTTTCTGAAAACCTTAAGGACTTTTCTGACGTACAGATAAAAGAGACCGTCGGTAATTCTTTGTTTGGATTCTGAAGCTTGTATTAACAGATCAGATTAAAGTTGATCACACTTTGTTTAAACAAATATTGAATTAAGGTGTTCTAGAACTGCACAAACTTCTCGAACTCTGGTAATTGAACCTCTGATCTCATCAAAACCTAATGCCAGGTTTTAATGTGTGGAGCACCAGCTTTTGTATACGGTGAAGGACATGAATTGGGAGGTCAGGGATGCTACAAAAAGTAGGTCGCTGTGACCCGATATTTACGTAAATCACACTTGTGAGTAGGGCAGGCCCACAGGGATATCACATACCAGATGTAGGTCGCTGTGACCTGTCTTGTAGGTACACCACACATGTTAGTAGGTTGAGTTCCCAGGGATATCACATACTAGATATAGGTCACTGTAACCTCTAATGTATGTACATCACACATGTTAATAGGTTGAGTCTTTAGGGAGGTCATATACTAGAAGTAGGTCACTGTGACCTTATACATAGGGTCATTATATTGATAGAGAGCAGTTCCTCAGAGATGTCATATACAATATATGCTAAGAGGTCACAATGACCTGATATGATGGTTTGATTATTGAATGTTTGTTCCTGACCTCAATATATTTCTAATCTGTAAAAAGATCTCAATGGTTTCATTGTACATACACCAGCCACATAACTACTAGTGATTACACTCAGGTAGCAGGAAGTGTTTTCAATGCTTGGAATTCTGATCTAGATGAAATTTGCATAAAATTTTCCATTTTTATATCTGAATTTTCCTTGTCTTTCACATAAATTCCAAATTAGATACAGACAGTATTACATGAAATGGTTGGACAGTCCACAGTGACACGTTTGATTTGTTTGTGGAGCGTTAAGGTACACTGAGTCTAGACAGCATCATGTGACAGAATAGTCATGTTGGAATTTCTACCTGTCAGGGGGTCAGGTGTTGGAGGAGGATTTGAGTAATGACATGAGAGTCACCAGTCATTCAAAAAAAATTCTCAAGAACAGGACTGAAAACACTTACAAGTGTATGTAGCTCTGTGTGTTTTGTTAAAGATTTTGTACTTCACTGCATGTGTTGATCTTATGTCACCTAAACTTCCCAAACATCGTTTTCTCTATGGTGCATCAACCTTTTATCAAATGAAATCACATGTTCACATCTCTACTAGGCTTTGTAACTCAGTCTGTTGTGACGGTCCCAAGTTTTTTAAAAAAATACTTCCTCATTCCATTTACTCTAACAGATATTACTTTACATGATCAAGAAGCTACACATGGCACTTGTGATAATTTTATGACATCGAATGATAATGTTGTGTTACATGTCTTCTGTAGCTCCTTCAGAAAGAGTTCCACACTTAAGGAGGTTTGCTACCTTTTGAAATGTCTCCAGTTTATTAGTATTTGATCAAACATTCTGGAAATCAGTTGAGTTTTATGTTTGCGTTGTCCTGTTGTCTTCCAAAAGGAGCAGAATAGCTTTATTCTATAAATTGTAAATGCAAATATTAACATGAACTTGGACCACTTATTGGATGAGCACTTCCAGCTTATGAACTGTGATCAGAACTATATTTTTTTCAAAGAGTCATCGGTACAAAATTAGTAGATTTATAGGTCTGATCTCATATTGAAATATCAGCTCTCATTCCATAATGTCATTCCTATTTTGGACAGCAGACTGACCATTACCAAAAATAGTACTAGTAAATGAGATTTTTTATTAAAACCAATACCTAGTTACCTAGTTACAGTAATAAAGATTAAAATAAAATAAAAATTAATCAGGTCGGCTTGTGCCCTGTAGGATGAATTACTGTACTCATCGAGAATCTTCGATATAGTGAGATCGTTACAATAATCTGTCTGAACTGAACACTATATATCTTGTCTGGTTTACAAAAGTGGCGGTTTATCGAGTGCTTGGCCCATTTGTTGGCAGCTTAGTGTGAAATTTATAAATTTTGAATACATCCTGAAATAGGCACCATTAAGAATGAAAATTTTAAGGTATTCCCAACGTAGAATATACATTATTTGACCGACTTAAAGTATGCATTATTTACCCCAGTTATAGGTACACGCAATAGTTAGGTCTTCAAACACACAATACAAGCCCTGATATAATAGTTAAAGGCACACCTTATACTTCCAAGAATATACAATCTGGCACAGTGTCCTTACCTCCGCTGATGTATGATGAAATAGTGTATTTAACCCCGCTAGCTACCAGTACAGTACATGTTTTGTTCTGGATGTTGACAGGAAATTGGCATTGTCAACATTTGGTCCCTTTAGATAATGTATTTCATGCTGAGGTTTTAAAGAAAAACATGTATTGTTTTGATAATTATTCCCAAACAAACTTCAGAGTTTATGTTTACGAAGTTCTTTTGTACATTGTCTTACCTCAGGGTCAGTGCATTAAAATCTGTTATCAGTAAGATTTTCACTGTATGGGGATTGGCTTTGACCGTATTTCAGTAAGATTTTCACTGTATGGGGAAGGTCTTTGACTGTATTTCAGTAAGATTTTCACTGTGTAGGGAAGGGCTTTGACTGTATTTCAGTAAGATTTTCACTGTATGGGGAAGGGCTTTGACCGTATTTCAGTAAGATTTTCACTGTGTAGGGAAGGGCTTTGACTGTATTTCAGTAAGATTTTCACTGTATGGGGAAGGGCTTTGACTGTATTTCAGTAAGATTTTCACTGTGTAGGGAAGGGCTTTGACCGTATTTCAGTAAGATTTTCACTGTATGGGGAGGGCTTTGACCGTATTTCAGTAAGATTTTCACTGTATGGGGAAGGGCTTTGACCGTATTTCAGTAAGATTTTCACTGTATGGGGAAGGGCTTTGACCGTATTTCAGTAAGATTTTCACTGTATGGGGAAGGGCTTTGACCGTATTTCAGTAAGATTTTCACTGTATGGGGAAGGGCTTTGACCGTATTTCAGTAAGATTTTACGGGAATGGCTTTGACTCTATTTCAGTAAGATTTTTTTATTTAGGCGGGAGCTGAGGATTAATCGGAAATTGTGTTTTAAATGTTTTGTTCTATTGTAGAAATTCGGTCAAATGTCTTTAAAGTTAGATGTTATCAGTAGTTAACTACTATATATGATTACAGCCATTTATTGAAGTCACTGTACATACAACAGCCTATTTTTTCGACACCGGTAAATGACGTAAGATCACATTGCCTCAGTGGTTTTGTAGAATATTCTTCGAACAAGTTATTCTCAGTATTTTATATGGAATTTTACTTTATAATTTTCAGAAGTGAACCGTATATAGACACAAATCATGGGTAATACTGATCATAGTAAACATTTGAACACTTTGCTGATATCATGCTCAAAGTATTGCAGTAGTAAGCTGGACAACTCCCCTCCATATCCTCCTATCTTTCTATTTCATTTTATCTATATAATTAGTTACGCTTCTTACAAGAGAAGTATTTGAAAAATTGTGCAACACTGATTTCAAATCCAATTTGACTTCTTCATGTTTACAAAGATATTTTGAACGAAATAAATTTTTTATAGAACATCAGGAACCTACTTGTTTCACTTTGTTTATATCCATTTATAGTAATGTAACAGAGGTCAGTATTCATTTCAATGCCTCCACTAGGATTTGAACCCAAGACCTCTGACTTATAAATCTCACCCTCAACTTATTTAGCAAAAGAGAAGTTCTATCTAGTCAAGCAGTGATGCATTTAAGATGCGAATTTGTATTATTTCTGAGACCCTATATGGATTCCAATGTAACAGAGCTAATTACCTATTTCAATGCCTTTGCTAAGATTCGAGCGCAGAATTCGAGCCTAGTATTCAAACTCAGGATTCAAGCCCAGGTAGATGGGGAGATAGGTGGGATGGTGGATAGGGAAATAGGTGGGATGGTACATAGGTAGGTAGTTGGGAAGGTTGATTTGGAGATAGGTGGGAAGGTGGATAGGGAGGTAGGTGGGAATGTGAATGGGGAGATAGGTGGGAAGGTTGATTGTGAGATAGGTGGGAAGGTGGATAGGGAGGTAGGTGGGAATGTGAATGGGGAGATAGGTGGGAAGGTTGATTGTGAGAAAGGTGGGAAGGTTGATAGGGAGGTAGGTGGGAATGTGAATGGGGAGATAGGTTGGAAGGTGAATGGGGATATAGGTGGGAAGGTTGATTGGGGATATAGGTGGGAAGGTTGATTTGGAGATAGGTGGGAAGGTGAATAAGGAGATAGGTGGGAAGGTTGATTGGGAGATAGGTGGGAAGGTGATTGGGAGATAGGTGGGAAGGTTGATTGGGAGATAGGTGGGAAGGTGAATAAGGAGATAGGTGGAAAGGTAGATAATGAGGTAGGTGGGGAGGTAGGTGGGATGGTGAATGGGGATATAGGTTGGAAGGTAGATGAGAAGATGGGATTGAATGTTGGATGTTTGATGATGAGAGGATTTGAAAGGTTGACAGAGAAATGAGTCATTTAGTGTGTGAAGGAGTTGGTGCAGAGATGGGAAGGAATATTGTTCAATTCTTTGGTAACACTGCACTCCAGTCAAACACATTTTATAAAAAAAAAAAAACTGCGCTGTAGACTGACCATCTGTTTCCCTGACAGTATAATTTACAATCAGTGTATTAGACATATGTTTGATACCAACTGAAGATCAAAGTGTTTTAAGGCAAGAAAGTTACATTTTCTGTCCAGGGAAGATGGAATGTTTGGCTTTGGAGACGTAAAACTTTGGTTGAAAGTTTGTCTCACCAGTCACTGGTAACACATGGGTGTCACTTGGTACAAAATAGGAAAGTGTCATTATATTTCGTCAGTCTGTGTTGATTTAGAGGCTAAAATTAGCAATCTTATTGCGGATGGTTAGATTGGACGAAGTTAAAATCATTATAAAATACTTCAGATTATGTGGGGGTGGGGGTGGGGACTTGGGTTGTCATTACTGTATCAATGTGGATTATGGTCTCATTTAGATTGGTTGTATTCAGCACTAACCATTGATGTACGCAATAGGTCTTGTACAACTTGGGAAATTTTAACTGTACAAACTGTGTCTTGTACAACTGGGGAAATTTTAACTGTAAACACTGTGTCTGGTACAACTGGGAAAGTTTTAACTGTAAACACTGTGTCTGGTACAACACTTTTAACTGTAAACACTGTGTCTTGTACAACACTTTTAACTGTAAACACTGTGTCTGGTACAACAGTTTTAACTGTAAACACTGTGTCTGGTACAACACTTTTAACTGTAAACACTGTGTCTGGTACAACAGTTTAACTGTAAACACTGTGTCTTGTACAACACTTTTAACTGTAAACACTGTGTCTGGTACAACTGGGAAAGTTTTAACTGTAAACACTGTGTCTGGTACAACACTTTTAACTGTAAACACTGTCTTGTACAACACTTTTAACTGTAAACACTGTGTCTGGTACAACAGTTTTAACTGTAAACACTGTGTCTGGTACAACACTTTTAACTGTAAACACTGTGCTTGGTACAACAGTTTTAACTGTAAACACTGTGTCTGGTACAACACTTTTAACTGTAAACACTGTGTCTGGTACAACACTTTTAACTGTAAACACTGTGTCTGGTACAACACTTTTAACTGTAAACACTGTGTCTGGTACAACACTTTTAACTGTAAACACTGTGTCTGGTACAACAGTTTAACTGTAAACACTGTGTCTGGTACAACACTATTAACTGTAAACACTGTCTGGTACATCACTTTTAACTGTAAACACTGTGTCTGGTACAACACTTTTAACTGTAAACACTGTGTCTGGTACAACACTTTTAACTGTAAACACTGTGTCTGGTACAACACTTTTAACTGTAAACACTGTGTCTGGTACAACACTTTTAACTGTAAACACTGTGTCTAGTACAACACTTTTAACTGTAAACACTGTGCTTGGTACAACACTTTTAACTGTAAACACTATGTCTGGTACAACACTTTTAACTGTAAACACTATGTCTGGTACAACACTTTTAACTGTAAACACTGTGTCTGGTACAACAGTTTTAACTGTAAACACTGTGTCTGGTACAACAGTTTTAACTGTAAACACTGTGTCTGGTACAACACTTTTAACTGTAAACACTGTGTCTGGTACAACAGTTTTAACTGTAAACACTGTGTCTGGTACAACAGTTTTAACTGTAAACACTGTGTCTGGTACAACACTTTTAACTGTAAACACTGTGTCTGGTACAACAGTTTTAACTGTAAACACTGTGTCTGGTACAACAGTTTTAACTGTAAACACTGTGTCTGGTACAACACTTTTAACTGTAAACACTGTGTCTGGTACAACACTTTTAACTGTAAACACTGTGTCTGGTACAACACTTTTAACTGTAAACACTGTGTCTGGTACAACACTTTTAACTGTAAACACTGTGTC
This sequence comes from Ylistrum balloti, assembly GCF_031769215.1. Taxonomy (NCBI): domain Eukaryota; kingdom Metazoa; phylum Mollusca; class Bivalvia; order Pectinida; family Pectinidae; genus Ylistrum; species Ylistrum balloti. The sequence continues at coordinate 422,463 of NW_026782032.1, forward strand.
TGGTACAACACTTTTAACTGTAAACACTGTGTCTGGTACAACACTTTTAACTGTAAACACTAGTTTGTATTTATCAGTTCTGACATGATAATTAACACCATGTGACCAGTATAGAACTGGGTTGCCATGTGTTACAGTCCTTCTACTCTGCTCACACAACCTTGGTTCAGTTTCCATGCATTACAGTCACATTATCTATCTTGCTTCTCACCGCACTACACCTATTCTGAAATTCATTGTAAAGGGCTACACATGTATATTATTGTTAACAATTGAATATTCTGTATAATATAGTACCCAGGATTATCCTGTATAGTATAGTACCCAGGATTATCCTGTATAGTATAGTACCCAGGATTATCCTGTATAGTATAGTACCCAGGATTATCCTGTATATTATAGTACCCCGGATTATCCTGTATAGTATAGTACCCAGGATTATCCTGTATAGTACCCAGGATTATCCTGTATAGTATAGTACCCAGGATTATCCTGTATAGTACCCAGGATTATCCTGTATAGTATAGTACCCAGGATTATCCTGTATAGTACCCAGGATTATCCTGTATAGTATAGTACCCAGGATTATCCTGTATAGTACCCAGAATTATCCTGTATAGTATAGTACCCAGGATTATCCTGTATAGTATAGTACCCAGGATTATCCTGTATAGTATAGTACCCAGGATTATCCTGTATAGTACCCAGGATTATCCTGTATAGTATAGTACCCAGGATTATCCTGTATAGTATAGTACCCAGAATTATCCTGTATAGTACCCAGGATTATCCTGTATAGTACCCAGGATTATCCTGTATAGTATAGTACCCAGGATTATCCTGTATAATATAGTACCCAGGATTATCCTGTATAGTATAGTACCCAGGATTATCCTGTATAGTACCCAGGATTATCCTGTATAGTATAGTACCCAGGATTATCCTGTATAGTATAGTACCCAGGATTATCCTGTATAGTACCCAGGATTATCCTTTACTTGGCTGATTTGAATTATCCTGTATGTAAGCCCCAGGATTATCCTGTATCTGCATGGTGCTTTCAGGAGTGATGCAGGAAAGATGGCTCTACAGGATGTATGTTACAGATGCTGAATTACCTTGCTTCTTGTGTACCCAGGATTATCCTGTAATTTGGAAGTATAGTACCCAGAATTATCCTAATATAGTACCCAGGATTATCCTGTATAGTACCCAGGATTATCCTGTATTCTATAGTACCCAGGATTATCCTGTATAATATCAATACCCAGGATTATCCTGTATAGTATAGTACCCAGGATTATCCTGTATAGTATAGTACCCAGGATTATCCTGTATAGTATAGTACCCAGGATTATCCTGTATAGTACCCAGGATTATCCTTTACTTGGCTGATTTGAATTTGACCTACATGTCAAGCCCCAGTAACTAAAATGGTTCTAATCTGCATGGTGCTTTCAGGAGTGATGCAGGAAAGATGGCTCTACAGCATGTATGTTACAGATGCTGAATTACACTTGCTTCTTGTGTACCTTTCAAACATTCCATTTAATTTGGAATTATAATGGTGAAGAAGAATTTACATAATACTCAGACACAACAACTTTATTGTCGATATCAGCTGTTGTACTTCCATCTGTCACCTCCTTATCCATTTTCTCTCAAGAAAACGTTAAGAGGAATGTTTTTGTATATGTAAGAGAATTCAATAAGGCCAACATCTGTTTATAGAGATCAATATTTAAAACAGGGCTATCCAAAGTAAATCTTTTATCACATGGAAAGATTAGATAAATTTGGGCCTTTGACTAGAATCGATTATCAAACTTGTGTAAACCAGACACAACTAGGTCCCATTGTACCAAATATGCGTAAACTAGACACAACTAGGTCCCATTGTACCAAATATGTGTAAACCAGACACAACTATGTCCCATTGTACCAAACATGTGTAAACTAGACACAACTAGGTCCCATTGTACCAGAACTGTGTAAACTAGACACAACTAGGTCCCATTGTACCAAACTTGTGTAAACTAGACACAACTAGGTCCCACTGTACCAAACCTGTGTAAACTAGACGCAACTAGGTCCAACTGTACCAAACCTGTGTAAACTAGACGCAACTAGGTCCCACTGTACCAAACCTGTGTAAACTAGACACAACTAGGTCCCATTGTACCAGAACTGTGTAAACTAGACACAACTAGGTCCCACTGTACCAAACTTGTGTAAACTAGACACAACTAGGTCCCACTGTACCAAACTTGTGTAAACTAGACACAACTAGGTCCCACTGTACCAGAACTGTGTAAACCAGACATAAATAGGTACCACTGTACCACACCTGTGTAAACTAGACACAACTAGGTCCCACTGTACCAAACCTGTGTAAACTAGACACAACTAGGTCCCACTGTACCAGAACTGTGTAAACTAGACACAACTAGGTCCCACTGTATCAAACCTGTGTAAACTAGACACAACTAGGTCCCACTGTACCAGAACTGAGTAAACTAGACACAACTAGGTCCCACTGTACCAAACCTGTGTAAACTAGACACAACTAGGTCCCCACTGTATCAAACCTGTGTAAACTAGACACAACTAGGTCCCACTGTACCAAACTTATGTAAACCAGACACAACTAGGTCCAACTGGTAGGTCCCACTGAATCAAGCCTGTGTAAACTAGACACAACTAGGTCCCAATGTACCAAACTTATATAATCCAGACACAACTAGGTCCCACTGGTAGGTCCCACTGAATCAAACCTATCTTACTTAAACGGTGTAAACCTGACCTTAACTAAGCAACACTTTAACTAGGTCCCACAGTACAAACCTGTAGACAAGACCATAACAAAGGTCCCACTATACAAACCTTCTGTAAACCAGACCTTAATTAGATTCAACTGCAGAAAACTTCGAGGCTAGACCTTAACTTGATCTCAAAATATTTTTACATGTCATATAAATACCAACAACTAACTGTGTTTACTTTGTATTTAGTGATCCATGAAGTAAATTTACACTTCAATGAACCCAGTTTAGTTGCCATGGTATTGAGGGGACATGTTATTGTAATAAAATGATACACTCCTATACACATATGGTGTTTGATTCATCCATCATACCTGTAAAGATTGTATGTAGTTGGCAAGTGACTGGGATTTTATAAATGGAAGCGCTTGTGAAAGCATGAAAGAAATACCAACAGATGTTAATGTCAAAGTTTGTCATCAAAGTCAATGACAGTTCATGTCAAAGTTTGTCATCAAAGTCAACAACAGTTCATGTCAAAGTTTGTCATCAAAGTCAACAACAGTTCATGTCAAAGTTTGTCATCAAAGTCAACTACAGTTCATGTCAAAGTTTGTCATCAAAGTCAACAACAGTTGATGTCAAAGTTTGTCATCAAAGTCAACAACAGTTCATGTCAAAGTTTGTCATCAAAGTCAACAACAGTTGATGTCAAAGTTTGTCATCAAAGTCAACAAACGTTAATGTCAAAGTTTGTTACCAAAGTCAACGACAGTTCATGTCAAAGTTTTTTATCAAAGTCAACAACAGTTCATGTCAAAGTTTGTCATCAAAGTCAACTACAGTTCATGTCAAAGTTTGTTATCAAAGTCAACAACAGTTCATGTCAAAGTTTGTCATCAAAGTCAACAACAGTTCATGTCAAAGTTTGTCATTAAAGTCAACTACAGTTAGTGTCAAAGTTTGTCATCAAAGTCAACAACAGTTCATGTCAAAGTTTGTCATCAAAGTCAGCTACAGTTCCTGTCAAAGTTTGTCATCAAAGTCAACAACAGTTAATGTCTAAGTTTTTTTTTTTAGCAAAGTCAACTACAGTTCATGTCAAAGTTTGTTATCAAAGTCAACATATAATTCTATTTTATACATGGTGTCTTGGTATGTGGTATATATAGGTGTGATTGACAAGTGGGAATATCCCCTAACGGTCAGTTCGCGAATGGCTTTATGGAATATGAACCTATTACTACAACTCAACTTTTTTATGTCACCTGACTTGTTTACACTGTATAATTAAGTCTCGGAGACACGTTCAAGTTTCATGTATTCAGAACAATAGAACGGTTGACTTTTTCTTTAAATGGTAGTGATGTTAGTGTTAGCTATTCCTGTAGAACTTGGGTGGTACAGGATGTCTCCTGCACACTGTCGTTTACCAGGAGAGCCTATCTCTGAGGATCTTCTAACAGTCTTTCAGACGCCACATTTATTTCTTAATTCACTTGGTTGTGTAAGATGTACACGAGTCCTGCTCTGGGTCTGTACGTGACCAACTCAGGGAGATGGGTTTTAATACTACTGTACTTTGTTTGTGTATTCAGCAAGTTTACTAACAATTAAACTAAACAACTTTTTTCATCTTGTAAATAAATTAAGAAATAATCATCATTATTTTTTCAGTTAACTGTGATCAGATAGTATGTGAAGAAATTTCAAAAATTTTTCTCCAAAATTTAATTTTAGCTCAGTCAGAATAATTACAAAGTTTTTTTGCTAATATGCATGATCATTATTAATTGCTATGAATCTTTAAAGTAATTGTGGCGAATTGATAGCCTGCCTTTAAAATAGCTTTTTAGTATTACTTTTGGTAGTATGTGTGTACCCAACTGCTGCAGATTACAGACAACGTGACTTAATTACCATTACATATTAATGTCAACACTGATGATGTTTAAAAATTTGTCTGATAAATCATCAAAATTTCAGAAGTAATGAAACAGTTGTTTATGTAACTGACATAACAGTAGTCAGATGATATCGTATTTTTAAATGGTGTGGATGACACAAAAATTAAATTTACTTAATCAAACCAGATTTGATAAGAAATCCTGTAAGGCATCAGTATGTGTATATTAAGCACACTAATGAAGATATACAGATATTTTGTGTTAATTAGCACTGAAAGGTTTAATGAACATAAATTAATTATACAAAATATTTATGTAATTTATGGGATGATTTGATTCTGTTTACTAGTTATGAAACAGTTAACTGGTGTGAAAATTTAATGCATTTTCATAAGTTACGAAACAGTTGTATAACAGATTTGATATGGATATACAGATTGACGTCCCAAACTTGATGACAGAAGTTTTAACCCTGACATGTCACAGCTTTTACATCAACATGTCACAGTTTTCACACCGACATGTCAGTTTTTACACCGACATATCAGTTTTCACACCGACATGTCACTGTTTTTACACTAACATGTCACAGTTTTACACCGACATGTCAGTTTGTACAGCGACATGTCACTGTTTTTACACCGACATGTCACTGTTTTCACACCAACATGTCACTGTTTTTACATCAACATGTCACAGTTTTACACCGACATGTCAGTTTGTACACCGACATGTCACTGTTTTTACACCAACATGTCACTGTTTTTACACCAACATGTCACAGTTTTACACCGACATGTCAGTTTTTACACTGACATGTCACTGTTTTTACACCGACATGTCACTGTTTTTACACCAACATGTCAGTTTGTACACCGACATGTCAGTTTTTACACCGACATGTCACTGTTTTTACACCAACATGTCACTGTTTTTACACCAACATGTCACAGTTTTACACCGACATGTCAGTTTGTACAGCGACATGTCACTGTTTTTACATCAACATGTCACAGTTTTACACCGACATGTCAGTTTGTACACCGACATGTCAGTTTGTACACCGACATGTCACTGTTTTTACACCAACATGTCACTGTTTTTACACCAACATGTCACTGTTTTTACACCAACATGTCACTGTTTTTACACCAACATGTCACTGTTTTTACACCAACATGTCACAGTTTTACGCCCACATGTCACTGTTTTACACCGACATGTCACAGTTTTACACCAACATGTCACAGTTTTACACCAACATGTCACTGTTTTACACCGACATGTCACAGTTTTACACCGACATGTCACTGTTTTTACACCAACATGTCACAGTTTTACACCAACATATCACTGTTTTACACCAACATGTCACAGTTTTACACCAACATGTCACTGTTTTACACCGACATGTCAGTTTGTACAGCGACATGTCACTTTAATATATCATTGATGTGGAAATCACTGCATGAATCGTATCAAACAAGATATGACGACTGATTGATAAGTTGCGAGCCTTGTATTGAAGAATTAAGCAGGGATGTCCTTTTATAACATCTACTGTTCCCTGTTTAAGGCTGTGTACCTGAAGACTGATGTCATTTGATCAGTTCATGTCGAAGAGGTAGCACTCTAAAGTAAACATGGCAGGAGGCTGATAAAATGGACAAAATCGCTGAAAGAGCAGTAATTCAATATTTGCATCAGAAAGATCTAACACCTAAGGATATCCATACTGATATGGTAGTAACTCTAGGCAGATAAAGAGAAAATATTAAACTCAGGTGCCGCTGAAAACTCAGTAAAGGTGTGTTGTTCCACCATGACAATGCCTCTGTTCACAAGTCTGCCACTGCCATGACTGCCACAAACAATTGTGGCTTATAATTGATTGAACATCTGCTTTGTTCCCCTGATCTTGCTCCATCAGACTTTCATCCTGTACCCACTTTCAGTCAAATGATGATGTCATACATACTGTGGAGGACTTTGGACTTTCTGAACGCTCATGAAAAGGACTTCTTTAAAAGTGGCATTAATGCCTGCCCTGGTACTTAAACCATGAAAAAATTTATTCTTGAGGGGCTGACATGTTTTGGGTTTGAAAAGAGGGGTTTCTTTTCATTTTTCATGGAAAAACAGAATGATAGAAATGAAAATCTGCAAGCACTAAAAATTGCACACACACATACTCCTTGATCTTTCAATTCACAAAATGTAACTCTCACCAAACTTAATGTTTTTATGGTATTCCATCTGCATTCATCCTTTTAAGAAACTCACCCCAAACTTGCAGGTTATATGCATTGTATATTGTTGTATTAACATCAGCGATATTTAGCAGTTGTAACCACTCTCCTTTATTTCAAGTGAAAACAAAAAGTACTTAAGATTTTGAGTGCTCTATGATTTGTATTAGGTAAATCATTTTCTTGATGTGTTTTAAAAGTGATTTTTTTTGTGTATTGTAGATGGACCGACTGGCGGATCCTCAGGTTTGGCTGGATGCAGCAACACAGATCTTCTACTCGTTCGGACTCGGCTTTGGTGGACTGATCGCCTTCTCCAGTTACAACCCACGAAATAATAACTGTGAACGAGATGCCATTATTGTATCCCTAACAAACTGGTTCACCGCCATCTTGGCATCTACAGTCATCTTCTCTGTGCTTGGCTTCAAAGCCACGACCATGTACGAAAACTGTGTGGAAAGGTACGTCTTTTATCATAAACTGTACACAAAAAGCCTAGGTATAAATCATACAATACACTATTATTGAAAAATATGATAACATGGTACATAGATGTAATTCTAAATATGTCAATTTTAAGATATGAGAAATACAATTATTTTACCTGTCCTTCTTGTGTCAAATATCTCAAAGGAAACATTATGCATAGAAGTTTTATGGTACCAATTTTTTAAGAAAAAATCTTCAAAAAATATTGAGATAAGGAATTCTGATATTTTTTCATTGACCTACAATGAAGCATTTAATTTATATTATCTTCCTTGTGACTAAACCTCCCATACACCTTAAGTCAGTCACTGTAAACATATAATTCTTACCTTTTTTTCCCTTACAGGAACATGGAAAAGCTAATTGAAATTTACCCAGAATGGAATGCGACGACACTAACTATGGAGGTGTATAAAACTACTTTTGAGAACAATGAGACCTTGATGAATTCTTCACTGGCACATTTCCGATATTGTAATTTCCATGACGACTTAGATAAGGTAACTAATAGATAGAATTTCAAAAAATAATATCTACTTTTTTTGTCCAATAGCAAATCTACTAGGATTGCCCAATTGTAAATCTGCCCAGTTTTTCAATAGTAAATCTGCTAGGACTGGCCAATAGGAGATCTGCTAGGACTGGCCAATAGTAGATCTGCTAGGACTGGTCAGTAGTAGATCTGCTAAGACTGGCCAATAGTAAATCTGCTAGGATTGGCCAATAGTAAATCTGCTAGGACTGTCCAATAGTAAATCTGTTAGGACTGGCTAATAGTAAATCTGCTAGGATTGGCCAATAGTAAATCTGCTAGGACTGGCCAATAGGAGATCTGCTAGGACTGGCCAATAGTAGATCTGCTAGGACTGGCCAATAGTAAATCTGCTAAGACTGTCCAATAGTAAATCTGTTAGGACTGGCCAATAGTAAATCTGCTGTGACTGGCTAATAGTAAATCTGTTAGGACTGGTCAATAGTAAATCTGCTAGGACTGGCTAATAGTAAATCTGTTAGGACTGGTCAATAGTAAACCTGCTAGGACTGTCCAATAGTAAATCTGCTAGGACTGGCCAATAGTAAATCTGCTAGGACTTGTAAACCTGCTAGGACTGTCCAATAGTAAATCTGCTAGGACTGTCCAATAATAAATCTGCTAGGACTTGCCGATAGTAAATCTGCTAGGACTGGCTAATAGTAAATATACTAGGACTAGCCGTTAAGAAATCTGCTAGGATTTTTTTAGAGGCACTTGTTGTAATATTTTTGGTATAAACTCTGTTCTATATTAAGTCTTATTTATGTCGCCATGTACATATTCAATTCTTAATGCATCTATTTTTGGATGTTGGCATGTCAAATTGTCGTCAAATTTACAACTCTTCTATGTTTCATGTTGTTGTTTGACAGATGAATCTGTACACTGTCAGAGCTGTGAGTTATCGTTTCATTTCTGACTCCGACATCATGTAGGTTAGTCTCCTAGACATCTGTGTCACGACATGCAGTCATAGCTGTAGAATTTGTCTGTTTGATTGGTATGCCATATCTGTTTGTGGCTAATTATATACAGACGGACGGAAACAACCAAAGTACATTACATGTTTCTAGGAAAGTAGAATCCTTTATGAGCCGCTAAATACTGGAACCATGTAAAAGTACTTACATTAATAAATTATCTTAAATTATTCGAGAATGAATTAAGGAGGTTACAGGTTCTGTGTACAGTATAAAAATATTAGTGGGAGATATCTGTTTGAAAGTATAGTGTTTCTTTCTTGTTTCTACCAATTTTTATCACCCTTTTTTTTTTTTTAAATATTTATGTTTTTTTATCAATTTCTTCCAGAAAATGAACTTTTTTTTTCAATTTTGAATCAAGTTCAAAGTCTAAAACTCTGTACCTGATAAAAAAGAAATTAGATTCGATGAAAAACGTCATATCTTCCAGCTGTCACTATTCATTTCATTTCGAGTGTTCCAACTTTTCAAACAGATTTTGTTGAAATATTGAGCGTTGTAGGATCAAGTCAAAGGGGATGCATGGAATTTCTTCACCTGTCGATAAATTCAAGGTCTTAGAAAGCGTAAATAAAAGTGCTGTTATCTGATGAATCATATCTGGTATCATAGTTGAACCTGTTAGGCCAAGGTCAAGGTCACTAAAATGTCATAATATTCTGAATGCCAACAATTTTTACTCCCCTACAGGGCAGTTTGTTTTGATAGCGATTATAGTCTTTTCCATTAAAGTAGTATCAGTTACAACAGGTAAATTTACGAGTAAAACTTTACCTCTTGGCACTCCGCAACCGGTATAACTTGTATTTTGTTTTATTTTTCAAATTTTTGTTCTTGAGACATATTTTTAAATATAAATATTTAAAGGGAAATCATCCAACACAATAATTTCATTTATTTTATTTTTATGTTTTAGTGCTGAATGAAGTCAAACTTCATTATTCAGTACTGTGGATTCATTTTATTTCGTGGGGGTCCAATTTTCGTTGTTTTCGTGGATGAGCAAATCCACGAATTTAAAAACACAACGAAATATGAACTACTTACTAAAGTAATTTTGAAATTTGACCAAGTAATCTTTGCCGACACCGGAAACGTCCACCGGTAATGACAGAAGCCCCGTAATTAGTCGGGAGTCGGGTAGTCTGAGGCTCGACATGGATACGCTAAATTGGTGTCAACGATATATAATTATATATTATTAAACATAACAAAGGGTAAGTACCCATTGTGATGCTAAGTATGATGGGATTCGTTAGCGACACTGTTTTTCGGACCATCCTGTCGATTGAAGAGATCCGTATTTCTATCCGACTACATGTTCACAATAATTATTAATAATGCAGATCTTGTTTACACACCTGTTTACACACATGGTCCAATCGTTACGCGTGGTGTTTTCATATGACTGCGGTACACCACTGATCAGCACACAATGTTTATCCACTGAAAACAATGATAATTACCGATTGATTACACGCCAAGATATATACTGATTTGTGGTTTGATATTAATGCGAGACTGTTGTAAACAGCGTTATAAAAACATAGGACGCCATCTTGAAAAAAAACGTTCTTTTATTCTTGTCATTAGTGTTAATTCCTGTGAACATAGCCTTAATACAAACAGAAAAAATTTCGACTGGAAGCAAAAAGAGAAAATTCTAACGATTATTTTTTTCCCACAGAATCAAAAATCCACGAATTTATGAGTCCACGAAACTGTCTAATTTGTAGAAACAACGAAAATTGAACCCAACGAAAATAAATGAATCCACAGTATTTTTCATTAAATGAAATTTATATATTTAGTTTCATATCTCAATCATATGAAGATAGATTGTGAGAAACACAGGTAGATCTCAGGTAAAATTCCACGTAAGAAAAGGGCAGATTAAATGAAATTGTATATAATTGCCATGCCATTGTTTCCTAAAACAAAACCATCCTATTGTTAACAAAAATGTTGGCACTCACAGAACATCCCAGTTCAATATGTGTTAATATTGCTTATTTGATCTCTGATATGATTGTGTAGAGTTAGTAAAAGACACTATCAGGCCCTGGAGTCGTCGTCTAAAACTAGTAAAATCAAATGATTACCACTACAAATGGTTCCATCCTACTGAGGGGTATACAGGTCGCCCCCTCACATTGCCAGAACACTGATGTTCGTCGGTGAGGCGATACACGGAAACGGGAGGAGTTGCGGAGACGGAAAAACCTGTCATCCTACCAACCAACTAACAATTCTATAATATGATTAGACAATTTCTGGTGTATCTGTATCTATTTCACAGGTTCTTCAGTTTAAAGAAATTTCAGGATTTTAAATGTGAACACCTTGATGTTTCAGGCAGCAGAAGGGACCGGATTAGCTTTTATTGTATTCACACAAGCCATTAACGAGTTCGGACCTTCTGCTCCATTTTGGTCCATCATCTTCTTCCTGATGCTTCTGTCCCTGGGAATTGGCAGCGAGTTTGGAACACTAGAAGGAGTAACAACATGTATCTACGATCTCGAAAGTCATCCGTGGCTCAAAAAGAAATGGCTTGTCTCTGGTATGTTTAGTTTCAGTCTCAAGTGACTCTTCATTTGTCAAAATAGATTAGAAAAATTATTTATTTCCTACAATGATAAGTTTTGTTGTGTGGTTGAGGAGGTAGATATCTACATTGGTAAGTTTTACTGTGTGGTTGGGGTGGGGGTAACATGGACATCTTTGCGAGAATCTCGAGAATCCCTCTATTCCTGGCAGATTGGCAAAAATGGTTGACTAGCTTATTTATAGGGGAGAGCTTGTTTACGTAAAAATGCTGTTCTGCTTTTGGTATATATAGAACATACTGACTACTTATACATTTCACAAGTGAGAAAGTCTTCAGAAAAGATTTATACCTGTCTACAAGTACAGTGATATAGGGTTGCCAGTCATTGGCAATGTAGGAGATTATTTACTCATAAATCATTTATGCTATTCGTAAAAAATATATTACCCTAAATAACCATCATTTGAAAAGCATTACAGTATCATATATCTGTACACACCTTTACATTACAATGTTATATACCTGTACACACCTTTACATTACAATGTTATATACCTGTACACACCTTTACATTACAATGTTGTATACCTGTACACACCTTTACATTACAGTATCGTATACCTGTACACACCTTTACATTACAGTATCATATATCTGTACACACCTTTACATTACAATGTTATATACCTGTACACATCTTTACATTACAATGTTATATACCTGTACACACCTTTACATTACAATGTTATATACCTGTACACACCTTTATATTACAATGTTATATACCTGTACACACCTTTATATTACAATGTTGTATACTCTAACACACCTTTACATTACAATGTTATATACCTGTACACACCTTTACATTACATTGTTATATACCTGTACATACCTTTACATTACAATGTTGTATACCTGTACACACCTTTACATTACAATGTTATATACCTGTACACACCTTTACATTACAATGTTGTATATTTACACACCTTTACATTACAATGTTGTATACCTGTACACACCTTTACATTACAATGTTATATACCTGTACACACCTTTACATTACAATGTTATATACCTGTACACACCTTTACATTACAATGTTATATACCTGTACACACCTTTACATTACAATGTTATATACCTGTACACACCTTTACATTACAGGTGTATTGTGCCTCATTAGTTGTATGATTGGTATCCTGTTCGTCCTTGGGAGTGGATCGTACTGGGTCGCCTTATTTGACTCCTATGCCGGTTCTTTCCCCTTGATTAGTGTGGCCCTAACAGAAGCAATTGCCATTGGCTGGGTTTACGGAGTCAACAGGTAAGTCAAAGGGTAATCGTTTAAATATCGGATGGAAATCTGTCAGACCAAGCAATTCAAGCTATTGTGTTCTTACTGACCAGTTTCTCCTCTGTAAATATCACTGATTGTAGTATCTTAATAGCAAACTTGATCTAAACATCCTCATTCACATCATTAATGATCTGATCATCATTCAGTTTGAGACAAAATGGGGAGTTTGCAGACAATTTATTGGGATTGTTGAGTAATATTAATGTTCCTAATTAAAGAAATGCCAAGTTATATCTTCAATGGCTTGGAATGTGCTTCAGTGTTAATATCGAGGTAAAAGGTACACCATTATTCTAGGAGGTTTAAGGTAAAACTCACATCATTACAATGTGTTTATAGGGTTTGAGGTAAAATGACACGTTTTCATTCTTTTTGCAGATTTGGAGATGACCTTGAGACAATGATTGGTCACCAGCCCCACATCTACTGGAAGATCGTATGGAAGTTCATTGCTCCGTTTCTGATCGCAGGGCTCCTTACTTCCACGCTCATCAGCAAGTTTGTCAAACCCATCACTTACAAGGCCTACGACAGGGAAATAGTAAGTCATTTTTATCCTTTCTATGCCTGATTTCATCCCAGAATACTGGTGTGCAGGCTGGTACAATAGATCCACAATAGGTGAGACACAAAGAAATATGTATATAATGAGTATGACACTCGTACAATGGACTGGACAAGAGATATGTTTACAATGGGCAAGACACAGAGATATGTATTTAATGGGAGAGACACAGAGATATGTATTTAATGGGTGAGACACAGAGATATGTATTTAATGGGTGAGACACAGAGATATGTATTTAATGGGTGAGACACAGAGATATGTTTACAATGGGCAAGACACAGAGATATGTTTACAATGGGCGAGACACAGAGATATGTTTACAATGGGCAAGACACAGAGATATATTTACAATGGGCAAGACACAGAGATATGTATACAATGGGTGAGACACACAGATATGTATTTAATGGGTGAGACACAGAGATATGTTTACAATGGGCAAGACACAGAGATATGTTTACAATGGACAAGACACAGAGATATGTATATGATGCCTGAGACGTTGAAATGAACATTTAGTGTGTTATGTATAATGCATTGGTGTGTAAACTTGGATGCAGACTTCATGAACATAAAAAGAGTACATTTAGTCCTAATATTTTGATTCATGTTACATATGACATGAACTGTTACCATATACATATATATAGTGGAATATATCAATAGTAAGACAGTACTTATCTTTACTTATCTGTGATAGACAAATGTAAGATATCTTATACTTTCTGATTTTTATGTCTCTGCAGTTTTAGGGGATATGTAGACATATAGTGTTATTGTGTTGCCAACCTCTAGTTATCTAATATCTGGACATAGCACTTCAAAATCAAGGGTGACAGGACATTTTAAAGGGTTATCATATGTATTTAGATGATGTTCTATGTTATGTTTGTATTGTATAGCTATCACATCTGTATGTATTTATAGTTATCACATCTGTATGTATTGTATAGTTATCATGTCTGTATGTATTGTATAGTTATCACATCTGTATGTATTTTATAGTTATCACATCTGTATGTATTGTATAGTTATCATGTCTGTATGTTTTGTATAGTTATCACATCTGTATGTATTGTATAGTTATCACATCTGTACGTATTGTATAGTTATCACATCTGTACGTATTGTATAGTTATCACATCTGTGTATTGTGTAGTTATCACATCTGTATGTATTGTATAGTTATCACATCTGTATGTATTGTATCTCTGCAGTTATCACATCTGTATGTATTGTATAGTTATCACATCTGTATGTATTGTATAGTTATCACATCTGTATGTATTGTATAGTTATCACATCTGTATGTATTGTATAGTTATCACATCTGTATGTATTGTATAGTTATCACATCTGTATGTATTGTATAGTTATCACATCTGTATGTATTGTATAGTTATCACATCTGTATGTATTGTATAGTTATCACATCTGTACGTATTGTATAGCTATCACATCTGTATGTATTGTATAGTTATCACATCTGTGTATTGTGTAGTTATCACATCTGTATGTATTGTATAGTTATCACATCTGTATGTATTGTATAGTTATCACATCTGTATGTATTGTATAGTTATCACATCTGTATGTATTGTATAGTTATCACATCTGTATGTATTGTATAGTTATCACATCTGTATGTATTGTATAGTTATCACATCTGTATGTATTGTATAGTTATCACATCTGTATGTATTGTATAGTTATCACATCTGTATGTATTGTATAGTTATCACATCTGTATGTATTGTATAGTTATCACATCTGTACGTATTGTATAGTTATCACATCTGTACGTATTGTATAGTTATCACATCTGTATGTATTGTATAGTTATCACATCTGTATGTATTGTATAGTTATCACATCTGTATGTATTGTATAGTTATCACATCTGTATGTATTGTATAGTTATCACATCTGTATGTATTGTATAGTTATCACATCTGTATGTATTGTATAGTTATATCTGTATGTATTTAGATAATGCTCATTTTTATGTTTGAACAGTATTTTGACTTTAGTAGATCAAAACTTTACGTTGAAATTTCACAAACTGTTCAAAATTTAAGAAATATCAGGTGATTAGAATGTTATCCACAATTTAGTGGGTAACACAGTGTTACCTGTATCCTTTCATCCTTACTCATCTGGTGTTGTTCCTAATATATGTCAAATCTTCAGAACTTTTCAAGAGATTTCATTCATATTAACCATATACATTTATTAACATAACAGTTCTACACCTGAGGTGGCCATCGGTCAAGGTTAAAGGTCGGCACACTGTAATTTGATTGGTTTATATCCTTGTATTACACTTACATCTACTGTTTACAGGCAGAAATGACGGACAGATTCTATCCATGGTTTGCTGGGCTTATGGCTGCCTTCCTGGTCCTTGTGTCAGTCCTCTGTATTCCTGGCGTGGCAATTCTACGGAAATTGGGCATTCTACGATACAAGGATTATGCTAAAGGCGCTCAGGCACAAACAGGTGGTCACACCACCTCTACCGTAGCTTTCATGAGAACAGCTGCTGAAGATAATGACTCCGGACATAATTCTGATGAAATCAATGAAGATCAGGATCGTGGAACGAGCTGTGCTGTGATCGATGAGCATGTAACATTTGGATTAGGGACAGACAAAGATGTTTAAAAGAAAACAATAATTTTCATTAACAAAGATATTTTAATGAAGATGTTGTCTTCATTCAACTCTCAATTTGCCTTTAAAATCTCACTGGCTTGAATTGATTATGAATGTATCAGAGGGTTACTTCTAATGCTCTCATTGGTAGACCCATCAACTGACGAACAAAATTTATCAGATTAAAATTTTTGTTTATAACCTGATAAGCCCCCTCCCCCTGATGATCTCCTGTCAAAACTAAACATCACAACCCCTCACCATGGCTTGCCATCTTGAAGAAATACTTAATTGATATGGTAATTTCATGCCCTACCACAATGGGATATGTATATAATATATATATATACTGTAACCTTTTTATATAGACTTCGGGGAGGTTGTGAATTTTTTGGGTTTTTTTTCAAATTATAGGGTGCTTTTGTGGTAAAACGTAGTGGGATACTGTCTTAATGTACAAAGAAAAAACATAGAGAATCATTTGTCTTGATAGTGTTATGAGAAAATCCTGAAAATTTTTCAATGTCTGCTATTTACTTATTTTAACTGCTCGTGAAATGTTTTGTTAAGTTTGCTTAATTCTTTTTAACTTCATGAAGAGAACTATATCTACTGTTTCCTCCCCCTTAAGACCATGTCACTAGTCCACACACCCTGGTATAAGAAAGCAGGATAGGACCAGTGCAAGGTGTAAAACCATTTTTTCCCTCATGCAATAGAAATTGACAATATATTTTTAGGAGGAAGGGAGATAACTCTAAAATTTTAAAAGTAGGGCTTAATTGGCTTGTCTTTCTGTGACACTGGCAAATGCAGCTTTTGATTATTTACTTGCAAGTACATATCTATCAGTCAGATTTTTTTCAGTTAGTGCTTCAAAACTCATTTTCAGGTTTGAAAAAATTGCCTAAATAGAAATTATTTTTTGACTTGTCATAGAGTTGCTTTTTAATTTTTTTTTGACAATTGTAACATAACTGAATCCTTGATGTCTTTCATTGTCACATTGTTTTTTTCATTGTTGTGATTTCTTGTTTGTTTAATCATCAAATTCCATAGATTAACTTGGATTCAATTTCCATGGATTAACTTTTATTTAAATTTCATTGATTGACTTTGATTCAAATTCAGTGGATTGACTCAGCTTCAAATCCCATTGATTGACTCAGATTCAAATTTCATTGATTGACTCAGATTCAATTTTTATTGATTGACTTGGATTCAAATTCTAGGATTGACTTGGATTCAAATCCCATTGATTGACTCAGATTCAAATTTCATTGATTGACTTGGATTGAAATTCCATCGATTGACTGAATTCAAATCCCATGGATTGACTTGGATTCAATTTTCATTGATTGACTTTGATTCAAATTTCATTGATTGACTTGGATTCAAATTCTATTCATTGACGTGGATTACGTTTTAATCAATGCAATGTTTAGTTGACTTATTGATCTAATTCTGTGACCATCTTTAGTCATACAGGTGTGAGATTGTTGTTGAAATAAGAAAATTAATTTTATTTTCATATTACCAGTAATTCTACCTGTAAGAAAGTATGAAATACTGGCAAAAGTGAATTCAGTGGTGAAAGTGCTATTGTGTGTGTGTTACTGTAATTATATGTTGTGTTGTTATCACTGCTGGTTGTACATGTCTAGTACATGTTGTATGTGCAAGGTACATCATATACATGTCTGGTCCATGTTTTACAGGCCTGGTACAAGTTGGAAATACCAGGTACGTGTCGTACATGCCAGGTGCGTGTCGTACATGTCAGGTATGTGTTGTACATGCCGGGTACGTGTTGTACATGCAGGGTACGTGTTGTACATGCCGGGTACGTGTTGTACATGTCGGGTACGTGTTGTACATGCCGGATAAGTGTTGTACATGCCGGGTATGTGTTGTACATGTCGGGTACGTGTTGTACATGCCGGGTACGTGTTGTACATGCAGGGTACGTGTTGTACATGCCAGGTAAGTGTTGTACATGCCGCGTACCTGTTGTACATGCCGGGTACGTGTTGTACATGCGGGCTACGTGTTGTACATGCCGGGTACGTGTTGTACATGCGGGGTACATGTTGTACATGCCGGGTATGAGTTGTACATGCGGGGTACGTGTTGTACATGCCGGGTATGAGTTGTACATGTCGGGTACGTGTTGTACATGCTGGGAACGTGTTGTACATGCCGGGTACGTGTTGTACATGCGGGCTACGTGTTGTACATGCCGGGTACGTGTTGTACATGCGGGGTACATGTTGTACATGCCGGGTATGAGTTGTACATGCGGGGTACGTGTTGTACATGCCGGGTATGAGTTGTACATGTCGGGTACGTGTTGTACATGCTGGGTACGTGTCAGTTGCAGCGTAATTTCTGTTTGATTGAGATTTTATCAACCATTGATTTAAATATTTTTTTAAAGATTTAAACTATTTTATGGGGACATTTTTATGCCGAAGAATCTCGTGCTACACATTTTACTGACATTTTATGATAGTTTAATTTTACATTTGTCTGACCTCTTAGTAGATTAAGATGCAGTTATGATAAAAAGTCAGAATGTTTTGTAAGTGCTACTGATGTGATAGCTTATTAAGATTGCTACACATTACCAGGATTATACCTCATCATTTACCAGGGTAATTGTGCCTCTTTTGAGTTCTGAAGTAAATGTCTAACACATCTAACAAAATAACACGGACTTAATTAACAGCTTGTAATTCAGATGTTGCTCTTTTTCTGTTTCAAGAGATTATTTGATGTAAATTGTACATAACTCTTAATAGGGCACCTGTTTAAGAGAAAGATGATGGCGTTTTGTGAGAACACTTTCTGTCTTGTAGAGAATCAGAAGTTATAAAGCCATCAACATTTATCACTGTCTGATGTATGATCACCCTTACCCTCAAAATCCATATTACAATGTACAGTAGCTGTTCTTAAAATCACATTAAAGTAAAAACTGTCCAAGTGTCAAGTTACTTTGATAAAGGAAGGAGGAAGAATATTTAATTAAAGGGAAGACAAGAAATATATGCAAACTTTAAAAAAAAATTTTAAAATGCATTTTGGAGTAATTTAACAACAGTATGCTACTGTACACACTGAAAAGTGAAAATAGAATGGACAAACACTAATATGTTAGCTTGATTAAAAAAAAATGAAAAAGAAATGTTGACACGAAACATAACCGATATTATCAATTGAATATGTAAATTCAAGAAACAGAATCTCAGCTTGATTTTACATCCAATTTCAGCTCTGTATTTCTTCAGTATTTCCTTGTAACTGTCTGATGTAAACTTATATTTGTGAAGAGGTTGAATGATCTCATTTGCTTGTATTTTGACGTCTATGAATCTCATTTACATTTATCAAGATCTATAATTGTATCGGTCTATGAAATGCTTTCAGCTGTCTTAGCTTATTTGTGTAATGGAGTCAAAGTTAAATGTACAAATGTTGAAAATAATTGAACATATTAAATTTGGATAAATGTGGGAAACTTGGTCACATATATTTCATTTAAATAAAAAAATTTATGGCACCTATGGAAAGATAAGAAAATAAGAAAAGTAGGATATTTCCCTTGCAGTGATGTTTACATCTGATAAAAGTTATGACCTGGTGTAATGATCAGCTCTAAACATAGAAGTTAGTTAGGGTTTTGACTATCTATGTCCAGGAGATACTGATCACCCATAAACAAAACATAGAAACCTATAGAAGATCCTTCTGAACTATACATTGTTATCACTTATCAAAATTTGTGATAATAGCACCATATGGTAAGCATTGATTAATGGTGATCAGCCCTGATAGCACTAACTATATGGTAAGCTCTGATTTTATGGCTGTTATCAGCCCTGATAACACTAACTATATGGTAAGGTCTGATTTTATGGCTGTTATCAGCCCTGATAACACTAACTGTATGGTAAGGTCTGATTTTATGGCTGTTATCAGCCCTAATAACACTAACTATATGGTAAGGTCTGATTTTATGGCTGTTATCAGCCCTAATAACACTAACTATATGGTAAGGTCTGATTTTATGGCTGTTATCAGCCCTGATAACACTAACTATATGGTAAGCTCTGATTTTATGGCTGTTATCAGCCCTGATAACACTAACTATATGGTAAGGTCTGATTTTATGGCTGTTATCAGCCCTGATAACACTAACTATATGGTAAGCTCTGATTTTATGGCTGTTATCAGCCCTAATAACACTAACTATATGGTAAGGTCTGATTTTATGGCTGTTATCAGCCCTGATAACACTAACTATATGGTAAGGTCTGATTTTATGGCTGTTATCAGCCCTGATAACACTAACTATATGGTAAGCTCTGATTTTATGGCTGTTATCAGCCCTAATAACACTAACTGTATGGTAAATATTACTCCATGGTGCTTTCTAGTATAACTTCTTGTTGTCGTCACCACAATTTCTATTTTTTTTTCGCAAGGCAGCTATTCTGAACAATGTGATACAGCCAAATATTGCAATTATTTAATTAATTGGTTCATTAGTTATTTACATTATGAAGCTGTTGATTAAGGATGCAAGCTAAAAATTGTATCATTTTTCCTATCTCTGATCTTTTATGTGCCGGCAGCCATTTACAGGCGAGACTACATGTCCGTCCATGCTGTACAATTCACACTTAAATGAAAGTTAAGTTCGAAGCTCAATATTTGTTTCATTTTTAAAGCTAAAGGTCATTTTAAGACAAAAGCGCAGGATACTGATTAATTTGTTACAATCGTTGTTAATGTCCAGCAGAAATTCAATTCATACAACTTGTGATTTCAGATAAAAATCAATTTTTTATCTAATA
Organism: Ylistrum balloti; assembly: GCF_031769215.1. Lineage (NCBI taxonomy): Eukaryota > Metazoa > Mollusca > Bivalvia > Pectinida > Pectinidae > Ylistrum > Ylistrum balloti. The sequence goes on from NW_026782032.1 coordinate 443,387, forward strand.
TCCAATTAGCATGGTTAATTACAAACCACTTAAATTGGATTTCATATTTCTAATTGTATGAAATTTAGTCAGAGGAAACTTGACACATAGAGGTGTTGTTTGGGGGGGCTCATTGCTGTATGTTGTATATAAAAATCATTATATGTACGTTCTTTTTATCTTGTGAATGTTTGAATGACAGGGTATGACTAAAAAGCTTGTCAGATTGTGGACTTCATGGTCTGACATTTTGATTATGAGTGAAATCTTATGACGGGAAATAATGAAAATTTAATATGTTTAAAATATATAATTGAAACGAGCATGGATCCTGTGCAGATGTAGAAATACCTGCAGGAAAAATGGTGTTTGATACATTCTGTAGAGTGACAGGCTGATTTAGTGTAAAGAAACATGAAATTTGGGAGTTTGCACACTTTAAATAAGTGTATGTTTATCTTCAAAATATGTATATGTGTACAGGAATGTATAATTATATATGTCCCTAATGTGTATTACTGGTATGTGTAAAAATAATTATAAACTTATTACAAGGGCGAATGAGAAGAAGAGAAAAAAGATGGTATTCATTTATACTGATATTACTGAAATTTTATATGCAATTTTTGGTTGAAAATTATTGAAGTGGTAACACAAAAAAGAGGCAATTTATCTGAGCTTTATTCAGTGTTCAATGTTTTTGAAAGTACTTAAAAGAGGAGCATAACTACTGAAATATTGTATTGTATTTGTCTTACAATGAGTTGTGGGGTGAAACGCATTTCTTAGATTAGGGGAGGGCTTATTACAAGACAAAGCTTGGGTTAATAAGTTTACTAAATAATTATATACATGAGTGGTCTTATTATCAGGCATGGGCTTTTTGGCGAAATATGTGTGAGTGCTTCATGTGTAAGAGGCAGTGCATATACAGTGATGAAGTAATGAAAGATTAACTGGTTAATTTTAATGGAGTAATGAAAGATTAACTAGCTAATTTTAATGGAGTAATGAAAGATTAATTGGTCAATTTTAATGGATTAATGAAAGATTAACTAGTTAATTTTAATGAAGTAATGAAATATTAACTGGTTGGTTAATTTTGATGAAGTGATGAAAGATAAACTAAGATTTAATTAAAACTTCTTATATGTAAAATATGATGTTTCTGACCATGTCTTATATCTTAAGTGTCTGTAAAATATTTGTCTTCTCCCTCTGGGACAACAACTTACATTTGAACATGTATTTATATATATCATAAAATATTATAAAAGAACATATATATTGTAATCATTTTAAAGCAGTTTTTCACCTTTTAAAGTAACTTTTGTGTTTTGATCACAACTATAATATAGGTTAAAGGATGTGTGTAACAATAGATGTTGATTTTTGTTGCTGTTTGTTCGCTGTCTAACGGAAAATTCAGCGAAGGTCAAGGCCTTGTTTTCTGAAGTACTGATTAGTCACTCACTGTACATATGATTCTGTTTCAGTCCTGGTATAAAGACTGACTGACTGACATAAATAATTTTGGTGGTGGTGTAGTTATATAAATATATACTATTATTGAGTTCTGTCCACCAACATATCCTCATCTTGTATGAACCCTATAGAGATTTCTGTGTTTTAAAATCAGTCAGAATATTGATTGTTAAGATATACCTAGACATTACATCATATTTGAACTTTCATTATTATGTTGACCTCTAATACTATACATTATTATGATATTCATCGTTTTGTCTTTGAAGACTCTCCATATTAGGTCTACTTGAGGTCCGTGTTAATCTGTTGCCCCTAACCTTGAGATTTCTGGTTTGCCAACTTTGGCGGTCATTTCTGAATCCATTTCGTTATTTCATGTCTTGATGAACAACTTTGACACATGATTCCAGTTTAAATACACTGTGATCTGATATTGACAGATTTGTTTTAATTTGAAGTTATGTGGGTATGTGACTGTTCTGTGACCATGATGTGACTCGTGTGACCTAATGCCATCATATTGTGACCTTAGAGTAAGATCTTACTGTGTGACCTTTCGTTTCACCTTTCTCTAACCTCACAGTTAAGTTAGAGTGGACCTAGTCATGTGTCTAGGTTAACCACTAAATGTAAATTAAATTAATTAAAGTGTGATTTTGTGTATCTTATACCCCACCTCTTAATCACTTTGATAGTGCAGACATCTTACCTAAATCTATACACTACATCTCATGAAACCCTCAAGATCGCTGACACCTTGCTGTGGCAACATCAAGTTGTACACCAAATAAAAGAATTTGATAGTTACTGTCACAAACATACAAGTTAAAGGTTACACTTGACCAGTTATAGGGTAAATTTGATGTAAATTTTGAGGGGTGGAGGTATATTTAGACGTTAATTTCAAGTTATTTGAGAATATCTAATATTGATTTTGACAGGTGGGGTATATCTTGTATGTATGTGAGCCTGTGCTCATTTGATAACCCGGGTATGTTTGTTATCAATTTGTTATGTTAAGATGTCTGTGATTGTATTTTTCATGAAAACTAAATTGATGCTTTGATTTTTTTTTTTTCATTTTCCAACAATATCTTTCTCTGGAAGAAAATCCTATGACCAGATTTTTTATCTGCTTGGTTAAAACCAGTAATTGAAATAACTGATGAAATAACACATTTTGAAGATAATTGTATCGGTTGTTCATCTGTTCAAAAGTAGTCTGTTTTTAGTTTTCACATCAAAATGTTATATACTTTTAAGTTCCACATCTGTTTCTGTTGTATCCATCGTCTTTTGTAGTCAACCTTACTCCTATCTCATGTTTTATCCATATTTTTCTGTTGTCCACAAATATTTCAACAAACACTTCATAAACAGGCATTTCTGTAGGACTGTACTATATTTTATTGTTTCAGTTAAACACAATTCTTACAATAAATATAAATAGTTCTACAACCATTGCTGAATACAATGTAGTTTTACAGTATCTGTTATAGGAGTAATACATCATTGTCTTAGGAGCTTGAATACATTGTTTAACAGTTACTGTTGTATACAATGTGTATTTCTGTAGTTAACCAGTAACAACGTAGTTTTACTGTAATTGGGAAATACATTAACTGGTAAATAAAATGTAGTTTTACAGTAACTGGTAAATACAATGTAGTTTTACTGTAACCGGTAAATACAATGTTATTTTACAGTAACTGGTAAATACAATGTAGTTTTACAGTAACTGGTAAATACAATGTAGTTTTACAGTAACTGGTAAATGCAATGTTATTTTACAGTAACTGGTAAATACAATGTTATTTTACAGTAACTGGTAAATACAATGTAGTTTTACAGTAACTGGTAAATGCAATGTAGTTTTACAGTAACTGGTAAATTCAATGTTATTTTACAGTAACTGGTAAATACAATGTAGTTTTACAATGTTATTTTACAGTAACTGGTAAATACAATGTAGTTTTACAGTAACTGGTAAATACAATGTAATTTTACAGTAACTGGTAAATACGATGTTATTTTACAGTAACTGGTAAATACAATGTGGTTTTACAGTAACTGGTAAATACAATGTAGTTTTACAGTAACTGGTAAATACAATGTAGTTTTACAGTAACTGGTAAATACAATGTAGATTTACAGTAACTGGTAAATACAATGTAGTTTTACAGTAACTGGTAAATACAATGTAGTTTTACAGTAACTGGTAAATGCAATGTATTTTTGAATTACTAGTAAATATACAATGTAGTTTTACAGTCACTTGTACATACACAATGTACAGTGACAGTTAATACAATGTAGATTAATGGTAACTCTATTTTACACATCACAATTTCACAGAAACATAATTACATTGTATTTGTTAGAGAATTACATGGAATATCTTTGTACAGAATAATGTATTAGTATGATTTGATTTTGTTGAGTGTTTTTTTCTTGTATTTGTGTGTTTGTTGGCGATCACAAGATGTTTCCTTCAGTTGTTAAACAGACTTGGATGTGGAAGGTTACAAATCTATGCAATTTTGACAACAAGTTGTATTTGACTTCTTATTGAGGTTTATAAATCATGTTTAAAAACACATTAGTTAAGTTTACTTACACAAGACCTTTTGGTAGACAAGGTCTAGAAATCTACAAATCTTTTTGCTTTCCAACACACTTGTGCTGAGAGCTGTGTGAGCTTGTGTTGAATGCTCGTGTTTTCTTATTGTGAATATGGAGTGTAAACTTCACTTAAGTCATGTGCTTGTTGTCTTATCATATACTGTATATATTGTATATAGCGAGGCTCACATGCACTGCATCAGGTGAACTGCGTGTTCACTTCCCAAGTGAGCACATTTTTTAAGCATTGAGAGTGAGCTGTATCATTTTGATCATGTTATTTTGAATGCTTATTATTTGGTACATGATCATCAGGGTGATTATTCTGTGGTACATGTTCCCCAGGGTGATTATTCTGTGGTATGTGTTCCCCAGGGTGATTATTCTGTGGTACATGTTCCCCAGGGTGATAATTCTGTAGTACATGTTCCCCAGGGTGATTATACTGTGGTACATATTCCCCAGGGTGATTATTCTGTGGTACATGTTCCCCAGGGTGATTATACTGTGGTACATGTTCCCCAGGGTGACTATTCTGTGGTACATGTTCCCCAGGTTGATTATTCTGTAGTACATGTTCCCCAGGGTAAAGATTATGTGGTACATGTTCCCCAAGGTGATGATTCTGTGGTACATGTTCCCCAGGGTGATGATTCTGTGGTACATGTTCCCCAGGGTGATGATTCTCTGGTTCATGTTTCCCACGGGGATTATTCTGTGGTACATGTTCACCAGGGTGATGATTCTGTGGTACATGTTCCCCAGGGTGATGATTCTGTTGTACATGTTCACCAGGGTAAGTATTCTGTGGTACATGTTCCCGAGGGTGAGTATTCTGTGGTATATGTTCCCCAGGGTGATTATTCTGTGGTATATGTTCCCCAGGGTGATTATTCTGTGGTACATGTTCCCCAGGGTGAGTATTCTATGGTATATGTTCCCCAGAGTGAGTATTCTGTGGTATATGTCTCCCAGGGTGACTATTCTGTGGTACATGTTCCCCAGGGTGATAATTCTGTTGTACATGTTCCCAAGGGTGAGTATTCTGTGGTATATGTCCCCATGATGATTATCCAGTGGTACATGTTTCTCATTGTGATTATTTTTTTTGTGGTATATGTTCCATTGGGTAACTCTGTGGTATATGTTCCCTAGAGTGATTAGTTTGTGGTACATGTTTCCCAGGGTGACAATTCTGTGGTACATGTTCCCAAGGGTAACTCTGTGTTACATGTTCCCCAGGGTAACTCTGTGTTACACGTTCCCAGGGTAACTCTGTGGTACATGTTCCCCAGGGTAACTCTGTGGTACATAATCCCCATGGTAACTCTGTGTTACATGTTCCCCAGGGTAACTCTGTGTTACATGTTCACCAGGGTAACTCTGTGTTACACGTTCCCAGGGTAACTCTGTGGTACATGTTCCCCAGGGTAACTCTGTGGTACATAATCCCCATGGTAACTCTGTGTTACATGTTCCCCATGGTAACTCTGTGTTACATGTTCCCCAGGGTAACTCTGTGTTACATGTTCACCAGGGTAACTCTGTGTTACATGTTGCCCAGGGTGATTATTCTGTGGTACATGTTCCCCAGGGTGATTATTCTGTGGTATATGTTCCCTAGAGTGATTATTTTGTGGCACATGTTCCCCAGGGTAACTCTGTGGTACATGTTCCCAAGGATGATGATTTTTGTGATGATCATTCAGTGATGTTACCTTGGGTTATAATCCAAGGTACGATATACTACAGAACTGTACATTTATTTGGTTTAATTCAAGTTTGCTTCACTCTTGCAAAATTAACTGTCAAATGATGATGAAATGAAATAAACAAAAAAATGTGACAAATTTCATTGTTCTTGATTTTTGTTTGTTAATGAAATACGTTGTCAACCATCTATCACAATCTTTCAGGATTTCAAACTTTTCTGGTGATGGAAAATCTTCAACTTTTGTGAAGATATCTTGATGACTACCTACTCTCCTTTCAATTAACATTACTCTTCTGCATTCACCAAGGTTTCCAGCAGTTTACCAACTGTTGTAGATTTATGGGATTTCTTTTGAAATTTGTTTTAACTCCACTGATATATCTGCTGTATGTATATAAGATATATTTGTTTGGCTTATGAGATTTTATATTGTAACAAGTTTTCTGAGATTAAACTGTAGACAGTTGGCCATGGCAGTTGCGGTCAGCTTCACAACTATAGATCGCACTTACATGTGTATATTCAGTCTTGTTTTATGAGCAAATTACTAGTCCACCAACAAAGAGTGTCCAAATCACTCTTTGTTCATTGTTTCTTTCCCAAATTTCATATGTAGGTTTCCTTGGTCCCTATTTGTTTATTGTCCATTTAAGGACTGATCAAACATTCAAAATGGCTGACAGGAGGCCATTTTTTATTTTGACATTAATAATTTGTCATTTTTCTTTCTTGAGTACTTTATAGATAATTATTAAATTTTGTATGTAGGTTCCCCTTTGTCACTTGTTTTGGAGGATGCTCAGAAAACGAACCTTCTTGATTTTTTACAAGTTTATTTCTTTTTAATCTTTTCTCATGAAGTATGAGAGAGGAATCATTCTAAAATTTACCATAAAAGGTTTTCTTTGATTTGTGTTGACCGAAAGGTAGCCATATTGGATTTGACAAACAAGTTGTTAATTGTCTTACTATTCTGATAGCGATTGACACATCAGTATCAAATTTTGAACGTCAGTTTTCCTTATGATGAATTCATCAGTCATTATTATAAGTACTGTAACTGATAGCAAATTAGAGGAGAGAACAGAAAAGGAAAAATATCCAATTTATACAGAACCAATAAAGATCATACAATGGACTCAACCTGTGTGATAAGAAAACAGTTTAAGATGTCCAAAGGAGCTGACCACAGCTACTGTATTTAAAATGATATTGATCACAGTGATTTAAGGGCATGTAATTCTAGAATTATAGATTGAGGCACAGGAACTTGGCACAAATTTCTGACTATGGTCCATATTTATGTATTATAGTTACTATGTTTTTTGCTACAAGTCCCAGTGAATTGATGACTGGTAACAAAGTTCTACTGAATGAGTGAAGGAACACTTACACAGTGTACAAACTATCTAAAAAGGGAGTACAAAGTAAAAGTAACGCCCTCTGTTACATGTTCGAAAAGAAATATCTGATGTAGAGGATTAGAACCAATAACAAGATTTGTCAAGGGGAATAACTCTTCCAAAACTGAAAAACTCCTCCATCAACACACAACATAGTCTGACATTCCTGTACTAGTACAAATGTCCTATGTCCTACCTATAGGAAACAAATACAAAAAAAACAAGTTTGATGATATCACATTTTATTGTTGATTTTATGTGCGGTACAGAAATAACATAGTAACACAGTAAAAGTTAAGGATATGTGGGTCATGACACACTATTTCAGATCATTGTAATCAGAAATAGGTCACAATAAATGTTTTTATACATCATATGTAAAAAAAATATATAGAAAAATGACTTATAAATACTAATGATAAAACTTCCCTTCTTCTTTAAAACCACAATACTTAAATTCATTATCCAACCATTGCACAGATGGAAAAATAGGACATCTAACTTGGATAAAAGCTAGATTCTAAAGTTTTAACAGTCTGTCTGTTGATACAACGAACCAACAACGGACAGTCTAGCATTATTTCACTGATCTTTGCAGGCAGAAACTTTTTTTTTCTCCGAACACTCAATAAGAAAATTTAGAAAATGTCAAAAAAACATAGAAGCTCCCACTCCAGTGAACATTAGTTTGTAATAGCTTTGATAAAAATTCAAAACTAACTGATGATATCAATTCAGGACAGCATGGCAGATATGACAAGACAGAATTGGGTAACACTATAATCCCCCCACCCCATAACATGGTTATGGAATAAAAATTCATTATTGTTTGCAGGTAATTGTAAAACATTTACCATTTATTGAAAAAAAAACTTGCTAAAATATTTTTCTCAACTGATTCTTTTCCAGTGAAATCATACAGGATTTCCAGAGAAATCTTATGTGGTTCTGATGAAATCTTAAGGATTTCCAGTGAAATCTTACGGAATTTCCAGTGAAATCTTATGGAATTTCCAGTGAAATCTTACGGAATTTCCAGTAAATTCTTATGTGGTTTCCAGTGAAATCTTAAGGATTTCCGGTGAAATCAGCTGAATCAGAACTGATAGTAGACCATAGTATCACCTAGCCTAACACAATGCTTGATTCCAGGTCACATATATCTTAGTTCTAATCAATGCTTATTCAACAACAATACAATCACATGGAAGGTCTCATTATTTAATCGGAGTCATTCACTTCTTGTTATTATAAAGTTTTATATAGGACATCTGCCTACACAGCTTCCATCATACGCCACTGTGTCCCTTGCATCTGATTGGCTCCTGCCTGCAGTTGGTTCCAAGACTTCCTGTGGGTCTTCAATGCCATCTAACAACGAAAATAAAAGAGAAGATTAAACAAAGCATTCCTGTATGCTTGTAAGAAAAATAGTTGAAATCAGGAAGCGTTGTCTCCATCTTGCTAAACATTTCACTGTTATCTCTCTATTACAATGTGTAGTGTATTTCTTGACAGCAACATTTCTATAGTGTAAGAGTGACAGCAAATAACTGAAACCATTCATAACCAGCTGACTTATTTCTTTTCATTTTTGTTTCCAAATTACTTAGATAACAGTAATCTGATTATAAAAGTACATAAAATATGGAAAATGTGTTTCATATGGAATTTTGGTTAGAATACAGATTCAATATTTGAAATATTAAGTATTCATCAATACCTTAAAGTGAAAAAAATTAATAAAGAATATAAGGATATGATCACAGTAAGTAAACAGTGCTGACATCCAGTTATGTTACCTCTGCTATTTCCACCTTCCTTTCCCAGCTTCGGACTTTCTTTTGAAGTTCATACAAATCTGCTTTTTCTGTGACATATTCCATCACCTCTGGGACTCTGTAATCTGCCAGTTGTTGGCGTAACTTTCTGTTTATTTTCTCTGCTTTTGCACGTTCCTGTAAAAAGTATTACATTAATCTAGAAAACAAAATTTCACAAAAAGCTTTGTCCATGTTTATTTTTTTTGGCTTGGAGGCTATTGGGTAAAGTCATGCAATACTTAAAAGTCTCACATAACCTTGACCTTGACCAAACAGACTGTTGTGTGGTTGGCATCAAATGACCCCTGAGTCCTTAAATACAGGTATAAACCAACATTTGGTTTCAGTATAAAAACAAAAGTTACGTTTTCACAAGTATTCAGTGATTTCCACCTTTGACCTCTTGCTCTCACCTAGACCTTGACCTTGAAAGTTTTATACCTATTTTGGTAACTTGCAAATATTTATAAAGTTTTGATAAGTTAAGAGGAAAGTAAGAGTTTGTGTTCCTGACTGCACTTATGCCTGTACCTAACTTAATACCTTTATTCTATTTATAAAGTGGCCTTGACCTTGGGAGCTTGCAAAAAGCAGTAAATCATTATGAAACTAGGAAATATCTTAGACATAAATGTCCCAGTGGCCAGGCCTTGACCTTTGACTCCTAAAACATAACTATGTCCAAAGTCTACTCATAATTGACCCTTATAAAAAATTTGACAAAAATCTGCCAAAGATTGCAAGGTGCTTACACTGAATTGGGATGAGACAGGATCTGTTAAGATGGACATGGACAATGCTACCCAGCAGGGTGCATAAAAACAAAAATTTAGAAATTTTAGTTCTGTGTCAAACAATGTCTGGAAATGAATGTCTGGAGGGCCAAGTAGAAAGAAACAGGGATGGTTACATAACTATGGGGCACCAGAATGTCTGGCCCTTACTGCATGTACATTTTCTATGTCTGATATCTAGAACATAGTTTACAAAAATAATATACATACGTCACATTGATAGACCAAATTGTCTTATATTTCTTGTTACCAGCTCTGACAGTGGTTGCTCTACAGCCATATGGGCTTTTAATGAAAGTTTTACAAAATTTGCACCCCTCCATGTAGCGAGATATTCACCACTTCCACTACACACTGTCACTACAAGAAGACACTCACCACTTCCACCACCTTTGTTTCTGCGTCTATCCTTGTCAGCAGGTCGTTCCTGGCAGTAATTTCTGATTTAAGTCTCTCTGACTCCATTGTTAATGTATGCAGCTTTTTCTATAAAATCAAAATGAAATAGAATATCGTTTATTATATTTTCCATCAAAAAAACTACAAACAGGTCTTGAGTCTTGCATTACGACAAGGTTTTAAGGTCTCAGCAGTTTTATTTTGAATTAAAACATGTTATTCATTTTCAAAAATGAAACCTCCATACAATACCAATGAATTGAATGATTATGAATCATTTTGAAAGGAAGATGCTGTTTCACTAAATTTGTTAAATTTTAAGACTATAAACAAATATCTGTTATTTTCCATGTAAGTTCAATATTGAAAAGAGGAGAACTTTTCCAAACTTAAGTACTGTACTTCATTTTGAGGTGGATTGTCAACGTTTTATCCAGGACTGACTTTATCATATTTAACAAATTGGTTAATAATACCAAAGATACAATTAAATCTATGTTACCTTGTACGAGTTGAGAACCTGCAGTGTCTTGCCAGCCATTAATTTTAGTCGCAGAAGATCCTGATTTCTCTCATCGATCTTTTCCAGGTACTGCTGGTTTTCTATTTTCAGCTGATTGAAGTCTACCTCATGTAGTACCTCTCCCATCTCTTCTTTCTGAATGTAGAGTGTCACTTTATCAAGGGAATATCTATACCCGAGTTCTCAGTGTTTAAGGCACTTTGAGACAAAGTATTCCTGGTCTATGATTACACGGTAATACTGCTGACTTTAAGTGGTATACATATGCACATCTATTTATAAATTAAGGTTACCAATATGATTCTTAAAAAAAAATTAAAATAAAAAAAATTGAAGACTATTGGCATATATGTGTAGTTGATTATAACTTTAGAATAAATTAAAAGTAATAGTTACCTGTTTCAGCTGTAGATGTAATTTTTTCTTTTGTACTTTTAATGTTGAATTTTTCAGACGTAGTTTTTCAACTAAGGCATCCTGTTCAGAGAGAGAAAGGGAGAAAAAAAATCATAATTCTTTCTACACAATAATATCTGTATGTACATCTACAGTATACCCTATATATAATGAATTCGGATATAATGGAAACTCATTTTTTATGAACACATACACAATCTTCATTCAAATTCAAAGTATTTTATGTATTTTTGCTTGAATATGATAAATGGGCTATGATGAAATCCTGTATTTTCTGAAAAAAATTTTCAGTCCCCACAGCTAATTTGTTGACTTTGTTTACCAAGATATGGTGTAAACACCTACAAGGTACTTCATTAATTACCCAATTAATATCTATGCATATTCATCAAATTAATAGTTCATTCATGTATATGATAATAAATATGTTGATCTAACCCTGTAGTTATCCAATCATGTCTGACAACTTTATTCAGCTGACACATAACCAATAAGAGAGATAACATTCAAAAGCTTGACAATATATCTGCTTTTAATGAAACCCATTTATTATGAACAAATAATGAGAGTTCCTAGGATTTCCTTATATCTGGGTTAGACCGTGATTTATAACTGAAAGACACATTATGTTTACTCTTACATATCAGGACAAGATACTTTCATTTAAAAAAAAATGAAAGTAAAAATAAACATTGCCCTTCTTCCAAAAAACACATACAAAGAAACATGTTTTAAAATCTTATACTTCATAGACTTACTCGAGATCTTAATTTATCCTCAAAGTACCGTACAACTTTCTCAGCCATAACTGTGGCTGTTCGTGCATTCACTGAGCCTTTCAATATATCACGATCAAATTCGTAGGATTCCTTCTTAGTCTCTGCTAATCTCAAATCTGCCTCTTCCATTATCGCCTACAAAGAAAAATTCAGTAAAGTGATACAAATGATTTTTATTATTTTTTTTTTAACTTTATATACAAGTTAAAACATTCAACAAGTTAACTTCAATTTAAATTCAAATTTGTGATACAGTAACCTGGTAATCATCAGTAGTTTATACTTAATCTCTTTCATCAATATGAAGATATAGTAAAATTGACTCAAGCATACCTTGAATGTATCTAGAATCTTTTCACAATTTTCTTTCAGTTTTTCAATTTCTTCTTTGAGTTCATCAATTTCTTTTTGTGCAATGTCACATTTCTGCTCTGTGTTAAGACGCATTGACGACTTGTCAATGTTACTACTCCGAGATTTTGACCGCTTCCTGTTTACACCACGCATTACATCCTGGTTGGAGGTTGATGGAACAACACCTGTTGTAGCTGTACCCGGTCCTGGTGTCCCCAGGGTATCTTTTGTTTCGTTTCTTTTGAGGTATTTTTCAAACATCTGCGTTTCTGTTGCAAGAACATCATTTTCTTTTCTGCAAAAATAAAAATAAATATTTTTTAGATATAATTGCACGTTTTAGTCATGTGGATTATTAGAAAACATACAAGCACAAGACTTTATAACCATTATCAAACAATTTACCAGAAATGGCAGATTTTTGTAATGCAATAACAGATCATAGTACCAAAGACAAATAGATACCATCATAACACATTTTCCAATTAGATAAGTTCTGCCATCACCAGATTTTCAAGGAAAGAAATTCAGGTATTACTGAACCGTAGGTGTTTCCTGAACAATTGATTTCCATGTATGTTTATTCATATACTGATAAAGTCATTAAGTGCAAGGCAACATACATGTATGTGTTTTGGTAAAGGCTGAGACTGCTGTCTGCTTGCATAATTGAAACAAATACTAATTCAGAAAATTTATGGCATTGTGTACCAGGGGTTATATTCCCAATTGTATTCAGCTTCTCCTGGTATCCTAATTATAGCTAGCTTATTTGAAAAGACAGGAAAAAAGAGCTAAGCCAATGAGTGTGTATGAATAAATGATATGAATGAGCAATACTTTCCTTATTTTTCAAAATCGTTTGTTTATTGAAGCATTTATTTGCTTATGATAAAGTGTTCAGATGTTATGAACACAACAGTACAGGTTCATCATGTGATATCATTGCCTTGACCAAGTTAAGCAAGACACATAATATACAAAGGTTCATGCATCATCACAGCAGCATGAATATCCTGTGTCATGGACAAAAATGATAAACAGAAGTGATCAATCTTATATAATATACAGATCAATGATACAAAACCATACAGAAAAATTAAACATTGCTATAACTCAACAATTTAACAAAATTAATTACAAAAGACATAAAAAAAGGAAGTATTTCATGTCTGGACCTGAAGGGAAACAAATGGCACTGAAGATTTTAGTGTACAGCTGCAAAGTACACAGGTGTAACTACAACTCATTGTGAAATAAACAGACAGTACTTTAAGGCTCATCACAACATTCATTTTTATATACAATCGTACTTTTATGGGAAAGTGTTCAAACTATTAATACAAACACTTATCAGACCTCATCTTTATACTTCCAGTGTTAATTTCTTTATTCTGAGGTGAGTGCCAAGTGCCCATTAAGGGAATAAGAAATTGCCTTATGTCCATAATCTACAGAGCCTTTGCAGAATGATTGAGATTGTACTGATGGAAAATGTCCAGAGCCACAAAACTAGCTCTTAAGTACCTTGAAATTCACTAAGCACTGAAAAATAGTACACCTCATAACCTTGAAACTGTGAAACCTTGAAACAGCATAGGACCAAGTGGAAACTGTAAATGGCTTACAAAATTAAATTCTAAATAACATAAACTATTGTATAATGAAAGTGTCATCTCAAATGTAGCCGAGATGGATACCGACAGCAGGATATGAAGACATCCACAAAAAAAAAAAAAAAATAGAAAAACAGAAACACAGTAACTAATTAACGGAGATGTAAAATACAGGTCCCTATGTTGGTATTTCTTTAATCATGAATGTCTGTTACATCCATGTTTTTGAAGATGAATCTGTTCTATTTTAATGGCTTTTTGTTTATATTGGATTTGTTTTCTTTAATCTAGTAAATAAATATGCTCCATAGAGCCTTGTGTAGCAAAAGACGATAACTAAACCAACTTACGAATGTTATAATGACATTGATGAAGGAGTGTCCTACAAATTATGAGTTTATCATGAACTGATAGTAAGGCAATCATGTCAATAATTAAAGTTTGGTTAATACAGCGAATACAGTACTGATCATCGACATTTGTTTTCATTTTGTTTAAAACGTAAAGCGTACTTTAGAGGGCATTAAGCGCAGCTCATGAACCTAGAAAAACAACAACTTTGCCTCTGATTAGCAGGTGTTACTTACTGCATATCCTCAACCATATGAAAAAGTTGTTCATCGGACAGATCCTGTAGTGGATCGTCCCCAGCATCATTGCTGGTATCGAGACTCATTGATTCCGAGTCGGCCATTTTTTATGCTTTCTTGTTGCTAATGGAAAACATCCGGGCTACTGCCATGGGCGACAACTCGTGCGAGTTCCTAAATGAAGGTATTACAAACGAATCAAGTTCGCACTGAACTCGTCTCCAATGAATCAACAACTTGCTTCACATGCAATCTAGTAAATATTACTTAACTACATAAAAAAATAGAAAATGCATATCTTGAACACTCGAGAAGCTGGTGGTGAGCGAAATCAAACTCTATTTTAGGCAATTACAACGAAGTGATGCGACACGTTTTGGTCTTCCGAAAAGTGAAAATACATTGTTTTCGTATAAACATACTAATGAGTAATAAACAAAATGTCTATTTTTTAAATGTGTGTAGCCAGATCTTGGAGACAATAAGCATACAGAAATACTCTAAAACTATAAAAAAAAAAAAAAAAAAGAGTCCAATATAGAGCTACTAGAATGCTTAGTAAATTAAAAGCGGCATGGTGCTATAGTAATGTCTATGATTTTAACCCTGTCGGAAAATTTATTAAGATGAAATTGTTTTCGTCTGCTTTAATTGGGTGTAAAATTTTAAGTCACTTTTCACAACTGAAATCTTAATCTTGAACGTGTATAATAATGGCGATATAACGAAGTCCGTTTTGTCTGGTAGGACCAGGGACGTTAATATATACGTCCCTGGTAGGACCAATGTATTGTATAAGGTATATAGTTATTTAGTACGCTGTACATGCTGTTTATGCAGTTTTTTTGTGTGCGGATGTTGAAAAGCGAATATTATTTCTTTTCATTACATTATCCGCTTGTTACATAGTTAATTCTTCCGGGTAATAATTTGTATGAATATGTCATTAGTCATTAGTGAGTCATGTGATTAAATCTAAAAAAGTAAATTTTTGGCAAGACTGGCAACCATAAAAATAACTTCTGTGACTCGTGTTATAAATGTTATTATGAAATGACTGAAACTTATGTATGTTGACGTTGGCGTGTCCCATATAAAGGTCAGAAAATGGGGCGGGGGGGGGGAGAGGCTGTTCTTACTCGAGAACCATAAATTCTCTCTACCATATAGGTCGAAAACATGGTTTTAATTCCTTCTGTCGTCTCTTTTTTTCGAATTTTTGAAAAGATAAACAAGTTCTTCATAGAACATAAATATCAAAAATAGAAATGGAACAGATACGACATAAATGAAGACATCGATTACTAATTGTTATGAAAAAAAATCACCATTTGACATGCCATAGATAACGAAGACATGGCGATTCTTAAACATATCAGCTACAACACAATGTATCATTTAAATCCGTCTAGCTGTCCGCTGAAAGTTTACAAAGACGTAAGAAAACCGTTGTGAATAAGGAAGGATGTGCAAATTCGGGCAATATGTTAATAACGTATCGACAAATGGCTACGATTGCATATAAACAAAGAAGAAAAAATATATACAGTTTTCTCGTGTCTTTGTTTTCGTGCTGGGGTTATCGCACAAACCGGTTCAAGTATTCATCTGAAAATGCGTTTTCCCTGTTCAAAAAGTTCTTCCAACCAATGTCCCAGCACTCTTGTTTATATGTATATGTATTCCGCTTGCAATCTTTGACTACACTAAAATATGGACCTACACTGCAGTTCAGTTTCATTTTTCGAATGCAGCAATTTTCATCCCGGAGTGCAGATTTATTATTATTATTTTTACCTGTATTTTCTTCCGCATATATTTTTGTACTATATCATTCTTCGTAATAGAATGAAGATTTCTTTTGGTGATCATGGTTCGATTCCCGGCTCGGACATGAAAAGGTATGAGGTCACCTACCCGACCACGTAGGTTTTCCCCGGTTACTCCGATTTTCTCACACAACAAGACTCCTCACCCGCTCCTTTCCGGGCCAACATGAGTGGTTAATATAAACTTAAAGCTTGTCTCGCAATTGTCTCCGTTATAACATCGATCCCGTTTAAACAAAAAACCTCGGAATCGATAAAACATGCATGGGATTAAGTGTTGCAGAAGAAAGCAACAATGATAATGATACCTACTATCCATGAATGGTAAGCGTTTTCTGCTAACGCGACGACAAGGCAAATTTTTGATCAACCTAACCAGATTTATGCAAGGATCTCGAAAATAGAACGGCTTATATGTTTAATAAATTATACACACGCACACGTGAGGAATAAAAAGAGAAAATAAATCAAGTTCTTTCCAAAGTGAACTGCTCGTGGAACACCCGCCAAATACCTTATACAATGTGACACCAACATGTTTTTTTTTTTTAATTATTCAACATATTCAGTATCCCATGATTTGAAGAAACACTACACATCAAACACATTCGCTGAATCGATTTCCGTACATTTACTTAACTACGAGATATTGGACATGTTTTGATTGGTGTAGTATAAATAAAAAGGTGAAACCAGTCGCTTCACATTCCGACCAAGGGAAACAACTCGTAAATACACGAGGTAGGTAAGCCTCGTTCCTGCACCTTCGCGGGTCATCCTTGGCAGCCATTTTGACTTGAGAGAATGGAATACGGACTAAAAAGGAAATTCATCGGTGTCGACCTCCTTTGAAACGGTCACCACGGTGGTTTACGTGGCACCAATAGCTTCATTAGTTATTGAACTTTGAGATAGTGAGAGTAGATATTTCCTCGATGTAGGTCTGTATGGGAAACGAAACAACATTTTACATGGTACAACTAACGAGAGTTTCCAGTTTTACGGGAACCGGGAGGGTGCTGTCTCGGGTTCCACGCATATGTTTAGTGTTTGTCGTGAAGTAAACACTAAAATTCTCCTAGTTCGTTCCGTCCAAAAAGCAGTCATTTTTCGTACATTTAGCAAGTACTTTAGGGAAATAAGTCATTTAGGACAGTCAATACGAAAATTTACAAAAATGCCGGCGCAAAGTCGAGCACGAGTGTATGCCGATGTGAACATCCACAGACAAAGAGAGTACTGGGACTACGAGTCTCATGTTGTTGAGTGGGGGTAAGTGACAATACATACATAATACGACAAATATTTGTGCTATAAAGCATAAACATTTCTTATTCTTATGAAAGGAATCGAAACATTTTTTGATAGTATTTCCCCCTGGGCGCCTCTTGTAGGCATCACTTGCTGTACGTCAGTAGACAACGCGATATGGAAAAAATGTTGGGCCTTCTCTACACAAAGTTCAGATAACCTGAAATCTTAAAATAGACGAAAATTTTTGTATAACTGCTGACTGCTATACATATGAACATTTCCTACAATACCGGTCTACTACAACTAAACATCGTATACGTATTGGGTGTGGGTGTATGTTTTCAAACAATGCCTACTGCCGTATAGGTTTCTGCACTGAACATTACATCCAAAAGATGAACTATCAGTATTGGTTATGTAATATTGAGTTAGCATTAAGCTTGCAAGTTAATTACCGAAAGTGATGTATATTGGAATATTTTGGTTACAGTCACTTTGAAATACAGGATGCACAAATTGGTAGTTAACATGTTTTCAGCAGTCAGTAGACCACTATAAAATTTGCTTCTCCCTTTACTGAAGATTCAGTACACAACACTACATACTACATTTTAGATGAAGTGTAAGACATGCATAATTTCTTAGATAGACTAATCCCATAAGTTATTTCTGAACAGAGTTAGGAGTAATTTTCTTTTGCCTCTACAGATAAAACATTGGTCTCAAGTACCTGCATAATTAAGAGTAATAAATTTGTGTCGGTGCTGCATATGGACAGCATTCTCTAATAAATATTCATATTAAGATTTTCAGCAATATTGATTATTTAACATTTTGAATGTTTTTTTTAAGCTTGGTTAGGTAATATCAGGTTAAAAGGAAAGGGTCAGCTAGTATAGATAAACACACAGCTACGGTTGTTAATGGTGTTTAATTTTACCAGTGTTTGTGCTTCCGTGACTTTCTCTTGTGTATATGTTGATACCTTTCATGTCTAATTTAGTTTTGTTGTGAATACACTTGAGAACTAGATAATTAACTTAATAACTTGCTCTTGCAAATTTTTTTTTATTTACATATGAATTATTCTTCTAATTGCGTTTTAAACATCTTGTCATTGTCATTGGATATGTAGTCAGAGATGTGTATATGAAAAATGTTTGGAGTAATATTTTTATCTTATTCTGTTTGATTTGTTATAATGTTTATGTAATTTTCTTTCCAGACAACAAGATGACTACCAGATAGTTAGAAAACTAGGCCGAGGAAAATACAGTGAAGTCTTTGAAGCTGTTAATATCACAAACAATGAAAAGTGTGTCATTAAAATTCTAAAGGTTTGTATTGATGCAGTGTGTGAAAGTTATTATAGACAAAGGTATATTAAAAACTTCTGAAGACCTTCATGTCCCTAAAAAATAAAAGTTTCTTCTGGTATGCTGACCTTGTGCCAAGTGAAAAAAAAAGATCATTTTAAAGTTGTCTATGAATTTCAGTAACAAATTGCAATAGAAATTAGCCATTGAATTCACAGATGCAAAAATACACTTTGATAATGAATCTCTGGCGGAAGTAACTTGATCAGGCTTCTGGTCATTTATGTTTGAAAGCTTCTACAAAAGTTATTGCATCTCATAAATAAAAGTTTGAAGCTCAAAGTTGCAAGGAATGGATTATTTTTCAAATTGTATAGGCAGAAAGATCCACCTGTCTTTAAGTGTCAAGATGAGTTGGACATAATGTATTCACTGTGTCTGATGCTGTTGAATGCAATCTTATAGTGTTATACACCATATTTTCCTTGAATTGTGGATATCATTAGGCAAAGCATTGAAGAGCGTTACATGAAACTTTTCACATTTTGCCGAGGTGTAAACGCTCATTTGTTTAAAAATTTGTTCTAGCCTGTAAAAAAGAAGAAGATCAAAAGAGAAATAAAGATTCTTGAAAATCTACGTGGAGGCACAAATGTCATTTCTCTCTTGGCTATAGTTAAAGACCCTGTGGTGAGTATAACAGCTTATATGTGATACAGTATGCTGACAGTGACTTCAAACTACACAAGAAACATTTCTTTTCACTTCTTTTCTATGAGTTGTTTACCAAGCGCAAGTCCACCACAGAGGTCACATGGATGTGTCTGATGTGATCATACTTGCAGATATAAACATGGAGACAAGTAGAAATTCTGTGTGGCATTGTGACTCAGAATTATGGACAGATCTCTGACATAAGTCATTATAAAGTTCTTTTCTACTAAAACTTTCGACATAAGATAATGTCTGCTGAGAGCTGAAAATACTCTATATGTGAAAAATTTGTTCTATAACAATTTTTCAGCTGTATTAGTTCTAACCCTTCATGACTCAGCTGGTTCAGTTTTATTTATTTTAAATTCCAGTGATTTTAGTGATCATCAGATGGCGCCAGCTTCCATACATACATACATACATACAGTTGTTAAATTTTCAAAGCAGACTCCAAACTGTTAGCAGATATATGCTTTAGTACTAGGGTGATACAGTGATTTCAGGATCTGATGCGATCATGATACATGGCCCATAATCAGATTTGTATCATTGTACATTTACATTTCTAATGAAGTGCATTATTTAAAAAGGTAACTTTGTTTTTGATTATTGCCATTTAACAAGGAAAGTTTGAAGTAATTCTGTTTGAAGTAACAAATGAAAACAAGACAGGATTGATTGAGCTATTGTAAATTTTTACTTTTACATTTGGTGAACTGATGTATCATCCTTGCCATAATGGTTTCTAAAAACATTTTTAACTGGTTCATTCAAGTGATATCAATTTTGACAGTGTTAAGCAAGCCAGAGACTAGATATTCTGATATATGAATGTATTTCTTCATTGTTGCAAGTCCACCACAGACGTCACATGTATGTGTCTTATGTGATCAAATTTGCGAATATTAATATGGAGACAAGTAGAAATTCTGTGTGGTATTGTGACTCAGAATTATGGACAGATCTCTCACAACCTTCATAATTACACATAAACAGGAAAAGTACAGATTTCTGAGAAGATTTTGCAATAAAACATGCCTGAAAAGCTCATGGAGGCAGGTTTATGTAATTAGTTGTTTAGTATGAGATTTTACTAAAAGTAGGTTAACCTGTGAACTTACTGGGAGTTAAAAAATCGGTAAGCAGGACCAGACAATGCCAACTGGGATTTAGAAAGAAGCTGGAAACTTCCCTTTGTTTATAGCTGTACAATTATATATGATTGCATATATAAGTCAATAAGACATTACAAATTTATTTCTTTTATGAAAATCAAAGTGTAGTTTTTATACATGTTTGCCTCCACTGCATTCGTCTATAAGGCTGATCAAAGGATGCCATAAGAGCTCCCAATTTACAGAGCTGTTTACATAGATGGTATTGGCATAGTTTCTACTTTAATTGAAGATAAATTATCTGTTGGAAAGAGTTTGTTATGCTTTAAAAAGAAAAAAAGACAAACACACAAAATACCAATACATAATTTGCTTCCCTGTTCGCTTGTTTGATGTGGAATGCACTCTGTAAACAACAAGAATTACACAAGTACTTGTCACAGATTTTTGACTTTGGTTATTACAAACACTGAAGTGATCCCATTTTCATCTTTAAGTTAAGAGATGGTTCCTGAAATGTTCTTCATATTGACAAAAAAACAAATGAATTTTTAGAGAGAATGTGTATAACATGCCTTTCTAAATCAAACTACACTACAGTTCCTTTTTGAAAAGATAAACGGGTAAAGATATCTTGATTTATTACCAAGTGTAATTATGTTGATTTGGGCCACATTATTTCCAAAGCACTACCAAATCTCTCAGATGTTTGTTTTATCTGTAATATGGGTTTAAAAAAAGATAAAAAAAAATATTGTCATGTGGTTACGACAGTATATGTACATAAAGCTAGGTAAAATTTGATCTCATTTAAACACTTAAGTAACTAAAAGATAACATATTTATTAGTATTGACGCAAAACACAATCTATCATTCATTGACATAACTAGTGTTCCAATATGATTGTTTTGGTTGACTCTTAATCTGGTTTACATCTATTATAAGAAACAAATACAAGCAATAAAAAGGGGACACAACTCTTAACTGTGATAACTACCAGATGTATGTGGAGAACAAAGTAGAAGTAGGGATAGGTGGGGTTTGAATGTACAGCTTTGTAATGTATTCTGTTTAAAAACAGAACGGTGGTGCAATCAAATCTTTCCATTGTGAATCATTGCATTTCTTTGATTCATTTTGAGAATTGAGCAGATTACTTTGCCAAAACAATGTTTATGCCATTTCACTGAAATACTGATATAGGTTTTAATTCTTAAATAAAATACTCCTGATTTAGTCAGCATGCTTTGATGTGTGAATGAATGGATGAAAATTTGGATAGTAGCTAATAGATAGATCGTCAAATGTAGAAAAGTGCAAGTCCACCACAGACGTCACATGGATGTGTCTGATGTGATCAAACTTGCAAATATCAACATGGAGACAAGTAGAAATTCTGCGTGGTATTGTGACTCAGAATTATGGACAGATCTCTCACATAGTAATTATGTATATATTCAGTTTTCTTTATGAATTTTACCATAACCTGTATTTGAATAAAGTAGAAGGATTTTCGTTAAATTTAAGGAAATTTCTAGGATATGGCATTTTTATTACCTCATGTTCACAGATATCTTTTGTTGTGAATTGTTTTTGATGTTTATGGTGTCAATGATTAAAGGTCTCTTTAGATAGGATTCTAGTGTCTTGTGACTTGACTGATTGTTACAATACTTAGTAAGGTCAAACTGCATTAGTTATATGCTTACTGGATTATTTTTTATGCCCTTGCCATTCCATAGTCTTTTGCATATCATAGTGTTGTCCTTGGTTGTTGTCCCATGATTTTTGTTGACATTCAGTTACTCTTTAACCAATATAAATTTAGTACTGTAATTTGGTATTAGTTGTAAAATGATAATATGCAGGTCAAGTTATGAGTTCATTATTGTCAATTTATTCTTTCTAAATTTAGTTAAACATTTTCTTGAAAACCATAGTACCAAAATTGGAGAGGCTTGTTTAACTTTAGTGGTAATTCTATACACCTCTTCAATAACACTTAGAAGATCAAAATTTCTCTTTGATTGCCTTTCCTGTCTCTAACAACTAGCATTTCTAATGCTATTCTTTGGAGAGTTTCTTGAAGAAAGGTATGGAAGTCTGGAATTGAACCATGTAATGCTAAATTTATGACTATTTGATATATGTGAAGCTATTCTTTTTACCTGTTTTTATAGTATTACCAATAAATAATGACAATGGTTTCTTCTTTTTTGTAGTCGCGAACGCCAGCCTTGATATTTGAGCATGTCAATAACACAGATTTTAAGGTAAGTGGCAGCAATGTTTTAGATCTTGTAAATTATTAAGATATTGTTTGGAAAAAGTAATTTTACAACTGTTGAAACTTGTAAATGGATGAATTATTTTTGTAAGAGTAAATGTTTTTTCTTTTTCAGACATTGTATCAAACTTTCACAGATTATGACATTAGGTTCTACTTATTTGAATTGCTTAAGGTAAGTTGTTTTAAACTCTTCAATACATGGATTATAATCACAGTATGTGATATTGTTTCCATTTAAAAACTATTATTTGGACGGGTTTCAGTGATATTTGTTAAATAGCGAGCAGGTGGACAAAGGAGCTATAACTTTAATAATTTTCAATTTGTGCGCTGAGTTCATTGTTTTGACAGGGGTTTTTCACCAAATCGAATGCCAGGTTTCAATATTCTGTGATCTGTTTCAATAGGTTCCTTTTTCTCGACTATCTGTAATGCTGCTTCACAGTCTCTATGTTACAGACATGTCAGTTTCCTGAAAACACAAAAATAGTATCTTCACAGTCCCAAGCTGTTTATAGATGTTGAGCAGTGGGAAACTAAAACCGAATCCCTTGTTGATGACTTTTGAATGTTTTGATTGAAGAAATTCTGTGAAACTGAAAACATTTTCCAATAGAATTGTAATCAGTTGTATTTGTTTATTATACAAGATGTCAGGTCGATTTCTCCAGTGTGATAATTAATTATAGGAACTTGGTTGTTGTATTGAAGTGAGAACTGTTTCTTATTTCAGGCACTGGACTACTGTCACAGTATGGGAATAATGCATCGAGATGTAAAACCACACAACGTCATGATTGATCATGAAACCAGAAAAGTTAGTATACAAAATCCCATTGAATTGGTAACAGTTCTAAACATTATTTCAGTGATCTCAAGTACTGAAGAGAAATGTTTTGCAGAAATTTTATGCTTTGGAGAATGTTTAAAAAAAAAGACCAGTTTGCATCTACATTATTGCATGTTAGCAAATAAAATCAACCACACAAGATATGATTACAGTACAGTGATGAAATATTAATTCAACTATTATTATAACAATAAGACTGATATATGATGTTGACTTTATCCTATTACAGCTGAGGTTGATAGACTGGGGCTTGGCCGAGTTCTATCACCCAGGCATGGAGTACAATGTAAGGGTAGCTTCTAGGTATTTTAAAGGCCCAGAATTATTACTGGACTATCAGGTAAGCATGCTTGTTTTTAAGTTTTATTATGACATTGTATCCAAGTGCTAGGCTTTCCCAGTTCTCATAAAAATAATTTCTGCAAAATTGGTCATAATAGCAATCATTTGCATTCCAAGGATACACTTTTGCGAATGGTATATTTTCAGTGGATCCTTCATGTTATGGTATCTTATTTTCTAGAGAAAAATCTTATGATAACTGCGAAAGCTATATTTAAGTCTCTTAAAATGGAAGCGAGTCCCTTGCCATTGCAAGCTAAACAGAATTAGCTTAAGATGAAAAATGAAGAAATTTCCGTGTTATGAAAATGAATGGTCTTTGTTAGTCAGCAAGTGATTCTTTACCATAGGATAAAACAAATTGTCAGCCACTTAAAACAAATACTAGCCTATGTGATAAGTTTACCTATGTAAGATTTTAAATGTTTAAAAAAAAAAATGGCAAGTCCACCACAGACGTCACATGTATGTGTCTGATGTGATCAAACTTGCAAATATTAACATGGAGACAAGTAGAAATTCTGTGTGGTATTGTGACTCAGAATTATGGACAGATCTTCTATATATCTCGTGTTACAGGGATTGTAATATGATGCTCGTCAATGTAAAGGGTAAAATGTGAGAAACATTTAATTTGTCTCTCTAAAATCATTTGAAAAATTAAGTATTACATCAGTATTAATTGGGGCACTGCATTGAAGATGTGACTGGTTGTGGTTGTCTGTCTGTTTTTCATTTTAACACATTGTTTCATGTTTATATGTGCATATGACATAAAGCATTATTTAGTGAAATTAAATGAATAACCGACTACAGGTCCGGGTCATTCGGTCAAAGGTCAAGGTCAAATTTTGAATATTTCTCAAATGTTTTAGGTCAGAGGTTGAGGTAAAATTGAAATGTTTTACAGGTAAATGTCATGACATGATGAAGAATAATAAACAAACATCAAATGAGAAATCAGATTTAGTATTCTAGTATGTTTACTTCTGTAGGATTCATAGTGCCTTCAGATATTTATGTTCTAAAACTAGATTTAAGAGTAGTGTTTTGTAACAACTCTGAAAATCAAACAATATTTTTTTATTACAGATGTACGACTACTCACTAGATATGTGGAGTCTTGGTTGTATGTTTGCTAGCATGATTTTTAGGAAGGAACCATTTTTTCATGGCCATGACAACTACGATCAGGTAAAAGAGCCTTGTTAACTTTTATGTTGAAAACAAGACTACAGATAGGGCTATATATCATAAATCACCAATTTGCATTTACATTGAAAAGGAATTTTTCATACTTGTAAATTATGTTTCTTTGTCAGGTATTTTGTATAAAGAATAAGGTTTTCTTGTTGATGTGTAAAATATACAGATGGATGATTTAATTCAACATTAGTCTTGACTTAAGAATTATGGAATTGCCAATAGAACAAAAACACTATACTCATGTTACAGCTGGTGCGGATAGCCAAAGTGTTGGGAACAGATGAGTTGTATGCTTACATAGAAAAATATCAGATTGATTTGGATCCTAGATTTAACGATATTTTAGGAAGGTAAGTTAAATTTTTTTCTTTCAAAGAGTTTTTGATTGTGCATTTGTTTGAAAAAAAATTTGAGAATATATGATAAAAGATTGAAAGATTGTTTTCCTGTCATGAGCATTTAATGAATAATTTCTATATAAAGTATTTTAAAATTTCTTTAAAAGACATTCAAGAAAAAGGTGGGAAAGGTTTGTACATAGTGAAAATCAGCACTTGGTAAGCCCAGAAGCACTGGATTATCTAGACAAACTACTACGTTATGACCATCAAGACAGACTCACAGCTAGAGAAGCAATGGAACACCCATATTTTTGTAAGTATAATATTGTTAAAGAGAGAAAAAAAAGTAGTGTTAAATAGATTACAAAATCTATTGATCCTTCTTGAAGATGAAGTTAATTCTGGCTCCATGTGGGGGCGACCACTGAGGAAGATTTTGAAACTTTAAAGTTTTCTATTACGTTCTAGAGTATTTGAGCTTGGAAAATGGATTTCAAATTTTGCTCATATATTAGATAACCCTCTCCTCTTTTGTTTTAGGAAAATGCACAAATTAATATGTTATATCTTTGTTGATATAGAAATATTGATGTAACTTGTAAGATTTTCCTAATGATTTTGTTGATAATCACCTGCTTCCTGTTGCTGCAGTTTCAAAAGGATTTACATCCTTGTGTAAATTTTTTAAGTTTTACTAGTTTTTGTACATCATATAAGACATCATTTACATTTTGTATGATATTGCACAATGTTGACCAACATTACATGTAAGCTTGCATGTCACCTCATGCAGATAACACCTGTAGTAGCTTTATTCATTTGATTTACTACATGTTGTCGTATGTGATGTCAAAAGCATTGGGCACAAACTTGAGCACATCAAATCTAAGACACTTTGATTGCGTATTGCAAGTGAGACACGGTACATTTATCAGAATTATTGTGGGTTGGTATCAAGACTGAAAGGAACCATTCATGTAAAATGGAACAGAAAGAATGGAGGCTGTGCTTGGAGTCTAACAGAAAGATGTAGCCCAAGTAAAATGTTACCATGTTGCTCTTGATGCTTGAAGTCTTGTCACATTTCCTTTTTATATAGATTGTAGTCCATTAAAAACTGATGTTGAATAATTATGAGCTTTATTTGAGCTATCAAATTTTTTGTTTGTTCAATTTTACAGATACTTTATCTACATTTCCTTAACTTTTCAGACCCTATAGTGAAGGAACAGGGTAGGATGCCGTCAATGTCTGGTCACAGTTCTCCAACTCCAATCACAAATGCAGGACAGATAGGAGGTACAGGCAATAAACCGTATCGCTAGCACTCTCTTTCTACAAATATTGTGACTAGGGAAGACAGCCCTGACATGCTGGCTATAAAGCTGTGCAGGGGTAGTACCGGCAAAGGCAGCTAGGGCTGATCCTGGAACAGCAGGTCTCTTGATGACCTGGTGTAACATTAGCTACATCACAAATACATTCATAATCATCCACGGGAAAAAACCACAATTAAAAATATTATTGAAGTAAATTTGAATGCAACTTGAAAAGAAATCCTATTTTTCCCTGGAGGAGCTCTTGTTTTCTGCAACTTATCAGTTGCTGTGTATGGTTTAACTATAACTAATTACAAAATAGATGATTTTCTCAATAGTTATTATGGAGTTTTCATTATGTAATCAACACATCTTACATGTGAGATAAAACTTGTCACATATATGCCTTTTCATCAGCACCCTTTGCAAGAATAGCTGCTTCAGAAATGGAAGCAATATAAAATATTTTCAAACAAATTGAAAAATAATATTCATACAAAATAACTTGCTATGCATCATTTAAAAGAAATGTTTCTGTCCAAGTATATTTTGTAATCTCAAGGTGTTTGTGAATCCTGCTCATGTCCTGTGTAGGAATTTGTGCAAACCTTAGTCCCTACCATTGTGTGCCAAAATATCCCATCAACAATATGTGGATATGAACCTGTGTGTGAATTCCTTACTTGGATTTCTTGTTTGATGGAATTGTAGTGTCAGTACAATGGTTTTCAGACAACTTTTAAGAACATTGTGATGTATTAAAACATGTGAAACTAGATGTATATGGGCTTGCATCTATTACAGTAAAACAACTAGGAGTAGAACTGGAGATTGTAGTAGTTTTGTTGCTACGTGGATGTTAGCAGACAAAAATATTTAATGATTGGGGTTTACCGGTTGAAATACCTTCATGTATCAGAGAGTGTGAAATATATGCAGAAAAAAAGTCACTTCAAAAGTTTTGTAATATTTGGTGTCTTTTAGTGTCAATACCCCAGTTTTTAGTTGTGAGCTTCTAAACTCAACTTTGGGACTATTCAGTTACAACACAGTAGTGGGGGCCAAAAAAAAAAATCTGTTAAGATGCAATAACTTTTTTAGATTCCTTTTTCCAAATCACCCATATTGCCAAAAATGTACTCACAGAAGTGAAATATCAGTGCCTCAGGTGAAGAACATTAATTTCAAATCATTGATTGATCCAATATGACATTCCATTTTGTGTCGTAGTGCAGGAATCATAAAATTTGAAGCTGCATTGATTCTGTGACTAGGACAGGTTTCAGGATGTCTGTCCGTGTGATCACCTGTGATGAGCCGGGGGAGGTGGGATGAAGGAGGGGATGGGGGTTGGGTATCCATACATATGTTGTTCCAGCCAGACAACTGATCAGGGAGACCACTCCAGTGTTAACAATCATAGCACTATCACCTCTAATGGCTAACAGAAGCTTATGCCATTTTCCATATATAACTGCTTGCAGACTGTGTGCTTTTGTTGCCTTGGCTTACATCAGTAGATTTTTGATGATATGTATAAGATAGTGTAAGAGTTCCTGATGAAGCTTTAAATTCTCCGTTGCATCTCAGACATCATGGTGTTGGAAACTGGCATTTGCTTTTGCATGAATTGTATTCTGTTATGTCATCATGATACAGGCAAACTTGTCAAGTCTAAATCAGCATATATATTTAAAGGAAAACATGGAAATTTGAATGTTGTAAAAAAAGATTTGTGAAAATGAAAATATTTTCATTGTAACAAGAAACGTCCATCAGAATATTTGAAAAAAAAAATTTGAATTCAAAATAGTAAAAATTATCTTGTATTTTTATCTTGATGCTTCACAAGTTTGCTGATACGAGGAATCAGTCTTATTTTCAACTGTATGTAGGTTAATGGTATTTGATGCCTGTCAACACAGATTACTTTATTTCAAACTATGCCTCGTGTATGGCAAATATTCTAGTCTATAATAATACATCATACTACTGCCTTGCATTATATTAATATTCCATTTTCATATTTCTGTTTTATCAGAAATCTACTCTTCTTGAGTAATGCTTGCGAATGATCCTGGGATAAATGAAGTAAAACAAAAAATATAAATATTCCAATATGTAAAAGGAGTAAATTTATCGTACAAATTTTGGAGCAGAGCTCCTGAATTTGTTTTACTGGCACTGCCTATAAAAGGTTCTGCTCACAATGCTGATCTGTAATTGTTAATGGTAATTCTCAATTTATTTGGAGAGATTGGCAGTTGAGAAATTTACCCTCACATGCTTATCAGAATTGTTAAGCTATGTGTGGTGCCATTGTATTCAAACCTTCACTCCCATTGAGCATGAATGTAAATCGCTGCTGAAAAAAGGTTAACAATTGGAAATTCATAAGTGCAAGCCAAACAAGTTTTACTTCATTTATACCAAAAATAAGCTTAAGTAGATGTGAGGAGCATTTTGAGTGACATGAACTTTTCTTTCTTTCTGCCCACCACAGGTGCTCCTCCCGCGGTGAACAGCTCCGTGGCAGTATCCAGCTCTCCTGTCATGACCCCTAGTATGTCGCCCCTCCCCAACAGTGCTGCGGCAACAGCCCAGTCATAGGGGGCCAGCAAACGTCACATTGCCTGCCTGTCTGCCTGAATGCCTGCCTGCCTGTCTGTCCGCTCTCAGATCAAATCTGTCGGCTAGTCGGTCTGTCTGTGGGCACATCCAGATCAGTATGTGAACATTTGTGACCAAGTGAATGTGCTATATGGAAGTTTTAGTATCAAAGAGGGCCCAATCAGTACATTAATGATGATGAATATTATTATAGTACCTGGTCTGAAAGTCAACATGTTCCATTGTGATTTAGTTTATGATGAAATGTAGTCGGTACATTTGTGACGATCATGTTTCTCGGGTGTATTGACTTTACCGCTATTAGTGATATTGACTTCTAAATGGGAGTGAAATGTTCAGATTTCCTCTCATTTGCAGTATATATGGTATACAGTGCAAACATTTGCAATTTTTAGTGTTCTGGTTCATGTACTAGGCAGTGTGAGGACAGTGATTTGTTTACGGTGACGATGTACTCCTCACTATGTACATGACTGGGCAGTTTAATTACATAGATGCTAGGTAACTAACAAAGTAAATGTTGATTAATGCAGTATTTGGTGTCTAACTCTTTGTGCTACAGATGTTTTATTGGTGTATATCAATATTTAAGGGGACGGGGGGAATTAAGTTACAGTACCTATTATAGTGAGAGATCTACAGTACCTATTATAGTGAGAGATCTACAGTACCTATTATAGTGAGAGATCTACCCTTTATGTTTCCATAAAATATCACACCTGTGGTCATTCACTTACATTTATTTATTTATAAGAGATATGTATATTGTATTGTGATGTAAATCATTTTATACAAATAATCAAGAACAATTGTGAAGAGCAAAACACTAGCGTTAAAAGTTATTTTGAGTAAAACAAATATTATTTGTATAAACTGATGTAAAACAGTATAATATATTTTCGTGATTGTCTCAAGTAAGAATATAGCAAATCCCAGTTATACTTATACATTGTACAAGTCATTTCTGAACATCAATTTTGAATCTGTATCGGCTTCACTAATCACTGTTTCTGTTGGATATGTAACATGGTATACACATCTGTCAACTCCAGCTCTCTTGTTCTTCACACTACAATTTCATGCTTTTTGATCAACAGTCTGAGAGACCATTAAACTTATAAATTGGATGCGTAAGACTAATTGGTTTGTTGACACCTGACAGGTAAACACGTGTTTTGGAGGTGACAAAATACAATGTGAACAACAGAATGAAGGTTACCAGGGTATTACTATGTATTTCCATGTCTCCCCTTGTTGCCTGTATGGCTTTGTCTGGAACAGTCTCCTCTCTGTCATGTATCACTTCATTTAGAGCAGTCTCCCCTCAGTTCCTGTGTAACTACGTCTAGAGCAAATTTTGTTCCTGTGTCATAACATTTAGAGCAACTTTGTATTCTCTGTCGCATACAGTGCCAAATTTTGCATGTGTGGACCTCCTATGATGGTGAAGTGTTGCATATGATACTGAGGTCTCTTGTCCTACTTCATATTACTGCCCTTTGTTCATCATGCTTTATTTTGTCTGTGTCATGTCTTTATCACCTACAATTGGCAATTTATTTTTAATTTTGGTTTTACCTTGTTTTTTTGTTTTTTTGGTTTAGCTTAGTATGACACAATTATTTATACTATGTTGGGTTTCAGGTCCAGTTCATGGAGTTATGGCCCATTGTTCACCTTGTATCACCTTTCCTCGAAAAAATCTATATTCATTATTGCTCTCTGAAAGGCAGGTCCATCACTTTACATACTCAAACTTTAAATTTTGTGTTATATCATAGTTGTCAGGTCTGATTGTATAAAGATTTAAGTGGTAATTACTGAAGATTGTTGTATCTGTAACCAATTCTTTTGAACAGCAGGATACTTTGGTGATTGATGACATTAAGACCAATCACATTGAGTCTGTATAGACAAGACAAGATAGATGTTTCATTGGTGTCTACTTGTTACATGTATTTGCTAATTAACTGGGTCATACTATCCTGTTGGTTCGTATCACTTGTCATATCTGCATATTTTAGCTTTGGACTGGCAACAGACCACAGTCTTGGGGGATTGTATCATAATCTCTTAATTAAATAGTGTGATGAAAGTATGATAGAAGGGCATTGACAACCTGAGATATTTATGTGATATCGTAATCTTGGGAATGAATGTGTGCTTTATATGCCAAAAAGTGATGGAAGAAAATGTGCGGTTTGTGAATTTTTTTTTAAGAAGGCTGAAACGGGATGATAATATTTAAAGTAATCTTTTCAGGTAGGTTTTTCTCTGATAGACTAAAGAGTTTACAGCCTTGCATTGTGAATAAATATTAAAGATATTGTAATTTTTTCAAAAAAACGTAAAATTTGTTTTTGAAGTGTTGAAAAATTTGAGATGTTGTAATTTCCGAGTGACTGAATTAATACACATGTGTTTGCATTAACATCCTGTATATGAGAGTGCCAATAAATAAAAGTACAAAATATTGTTATAGGATTATGGAAGTTCAGACTTACTAGTCCTGTAATCAGTGGAATCACATTATTCCAGATCCTGTTTTCTGTGTATAGTGGGACCTTGTCCACATCGCTTAAAATGTACAAATAACAACCCAACCAGTCCAGACATAGAGGTTTTAGGCAGCACAGAACCTCAGTAGTGGTGGCTCTATAATTTACATGCTCAAAAACAACCCAGAAGTCTTGCTACAGTTTCGTGGTAGTACAGAATCTTTTCTCTATACACTAGCTTATGTGCTCAACAAACAACCCCTGAAAAAGACTTCTGTGTGTATGAAACCTCATTGGCACAGGCATTTTGCACACAATGAATTTACAGATGTTTGGCTCCCTGTAAGTCCTGTCAATGATAAGTAGCACAAATAAGTCTGGTCAACACTATACGCAGAAGACTGCCTGGTCAATGCATCATGCTAAGATTGAATCTGGTCAATACTTTGTACGGTAGAATCTGGTCAATGTTGGTACCACAAACTGCCTCAGGTCAAGGCTTTGTGTCACAAACTCCGTGTGATCAAGGCTTTGTATTACAGACTTGTTCAGGTCAGTAATTTGTACAACAGATTTATTCAGGTCAATACTTTGTACTACAGACCAAGTCTGGTCAGTACTTTGTACTACAGACCTAGTTTGGTCAGTACTTTGTACCATAGACCTAGTCTGGTCAGTACTGGTCAGTACTTTGTACTACAGAACTAGTCTGGTCAGTACTATGTACTACAGACCTAGTTAGGTCAATACCTTGTACCACAAATTAAGTCAGGTCATTACTTTGTACCACAGATCTAGGTTTGGTCAGTACTTTGTACCACACATCTTGTTTGGTCAGAACTTTGTACCACAGACATTGTTGGGTCAGTACTTCGTACCACAGACAGGTCAATGCTCTGTACCATAGATTTAGGTCGGTGCTTTGTACCACTGACTGTCTGGTCAAAGTGGTAAAAGAACCATCTTTACCTTGTCAATTCATTGGTGCAATCTTAGAGTAGGGTATATATAAACTTCTATAACAATTTCATTTACATTAGGATTTCATTCCTTGACCTGTCATTAACCCATCATTTGTAGCATCAAATTGCTGAAATAACATGTTTTTAACATTGTGAAAAATCCAGGTTGTCATGTGAGTGAATCAAAGAATTTCAAGTATATGATGTTGATAACATAATGATTTTTGATTAAGGTAAGGAAAACCAATACTAGAATCAATCTGGTTTTATTTAGGAATTCTAATGACTACTTTAACAATGATATCGGATATGAAAATTGTTGTTAGATTTGTTCCAAATTATTGCATTGAATTCACATTCATAAGATGGCATAAATCATTCTAAATTCTTTGTGAAATATATTTCTGTGTTGAATGAAGTACTAAGATCCATGTTAGTATCTTTTTTCTTGGAGCTGTTAATGAACCTACCCACAAGTTGGCATTTCCAAAGTGAGTTGGTTTTCGCATACTGAAAATTTCATGATGAAGGTAGTTCTGCAAATATACAAATGACCAAACAAAATCTTATATAGAGTAAGATATTATTGATACACCGTGTGTGTTTTATTTATAATTTTCCTCTAAATGTTGTAGAGGTGTGAGGGTGGGAGGAAATTATTACTGCAATTTAGTGTGGCCTAATTTGGAGGGAAAGATGAAAGGAAGTGGCTCAATACAACTGGTGTAAGTTTCTCTAGCATTTTTTGGTAAATTAGAGAAACATTCGTTACAGTATATTATTCATTGATCTGCAAAGAATTTTAAAAAATAAAATTCTGAAATCTAAGTTGGTTTTGTCTTTTTTTTATGAAGCATTATAACTTGTCTTTGTGATGACAGTTGTCATCATGTCTCCTTTGTAAGAGCATTGGTTGCAGAAGATACATGTTGATAGAGATTTTTATAAAGGCCCTGCATTGAAGGTGCATGTCTGTTTTTTTTTCAATAGCTTACTTGGCCGGAAGGGCCAAATGAGCTGAAGGAAGACCTCGTGTCTGTTGTCTGTAAACTTTTTCTAGAAATTGCTACTAGTCATGGACGACTGACAGGATTTTGACCAAAATTGGTCAGCAGCATTCTCAGGGGAAGGGGAACTGTTTTTGTATAAATGAGTTTTTCAAAATCCTACTCTTGTAGTAATATTTTTGGCCAAATTTGGTCTGAAAATCTTTGGGTTAAGAGGAATCAAGTTTGTATAAACGGTTGATCTCTGGGGGCCCCTTGGGATGGGAGGGGCAGGGCCCAATAGGGGAAATTGAATAAATTCTGAATATCATACTCGTCCTATAGGAATGATTGGATTTTGTCAAAATTTGGTGTGAATCATGTTTTGGTGTAAGGGAATCAATTTTGTATGAATTATGGATCTAGGCAGGGCAGGAAGTATTAGCTTAATATGGGAAATGTGATGGAAACAGCTTAGATCCCTATCTCATAAAACCATGTATAGCATTGCTGGGCATAAAGAGATCAACACAATAGTGATGTAAGACTTGGCTCTGGGGTCCAGCCCCACCCTCAGACACCTAGTTCCTTGTTATATCTTTGAAACAGATTATACCCATCTTTAACATATAAAGCAACAGGTAAAACACAATCATGATATTAGAATTGGTCCTTGAGTCTGGCCCCATCCATCTGGACTTAAATTTCTGGGTGATATCTTTGACACAGTTGAAATCCCCACCCCATAATCAAGAGATAAACACATTCGTTATATAATAATTGACCGGTGGGTGTGGCACACCACTAGGGACATTATTTCTGGGTCAATATGTTTGATAAAGTTGAGATACCAACCCGATAACCATAGAAACACTTAATTGGAATCAATAGAGAAAGACAGTCATGATATCAGGATTTACCGATTGGTCTTGTCTCATCAAAGTGGTTAAGTGACAGAGCTTTAATTTGGAAATATTTGAAATACCCAACCTTTAGGCATGAATACCATTGCTGGGCTTTAAGATCCATATGAGTGATACAGGCCCGGAATGTCTCTTGTTTTGTGTATTTTTTCAAGCACATCAATCTCAAGACCTGTTTGGGCAATAGCACTTTACTCAAGGCTTCCTCGAGTGGTAATGATTTTCATTTACTGAATTCAAATGTCAAGGTCAGTAACTATAAATCGAAAAGCAGTTTCCGGAAAATGTCATCTGTCGCTTGGTTAAATACAGTCGGACTTTTTTATATTGCTTCCCACAGAAAGTGCAAGCTCGCGATGGCATTTTATATTCAACTTCACCGTTGTAAAAATAGAAATGGGAATAACAGAAATCAAATTTGAAGTCGCCCAACCACAGGTCAAGGGTGAAAGTGAATTTTTACATATTTTATAGGTAACACAGTTTCATTAAAATTGTCACCAATTTCACGTTGTTTAATTATTCAGAGCACATATAAACAGTAATTCTTTATAAACATGGCAGTTTTCTAGTTAAAAAGTTAAAAAGTGAGAGATGAATATAATCACTGCATGGAAATTTACCGGTTTATTCATCCCAGGAGTAATATCTCCCATAGAGTGAAGGCACGTACTACAGATCAGGCTTCATCAGAGAGATCTTGGAACTAAATCTCCTGGTAAGTTTGCCGAGCCTGGACTTTCGAACCAAAAATAGAAATTAACTTATTCAGCTATTCAATAGAACATTAAGCATGTCTTGGTGTTGCTAGCCCAAGTATTCTCAGACATTTTGGTAGACAGCTTTCTGGGATGAATATCTGGTGAAGGTCAGATACAACATGAGAACCTCGGGCTACATGGTTACCGACATCGCTCAACAGAAATCGAAGTATACTCTGTCGTGTTAACCCTCTCCTCATCCTCTATACTTCAGGGGATACGATCACTTTACCTCTCTGCACCTCTGGAACAGGTCATGGCAAAACTGAAGGCGAAAGCGATGTGGTTTTATTAGTTCCAGTAGAAAAAAAAACCCTGACCAATCACGGGCTGATACGCTCCTTTTGAAGATTACAAAGGAGCGACACCCAACTTCCAAGAAATTACAATATAATGTCACTCGACCTCGAGATTCGTTTGATGTTTGATGGGTCAAACAAGTCATTTCGTCTTATCCACAAGTTGTCGCACTTGGAACCATCACTTTTGCCATGGCATGTTCCAGGGGTGTAGAGATCGAGAGTGATCGTAACCACTTGCCAAAGGTTACACCGACATTGACTTTCCCATTTAAGATGACCATGGCAATCAAATGTACCTGGTCATTAATATGCAAACATGTTTTTCTTTGAAACAAATATCTGAATTTATTCTTTTTTTTTCTCAATTGGTCATAGTAAATTGTTTGTAATTTATAAAAAGTTGATGAATATGCTTATAAATACAATTTGATGCTAATTCGATTGGCATCTAAACTTCTAGAAATCTTTAATGTGAAGTTTCCTTAGGAATCGCAACGATGACATTTCGTGACCTTGAAATATGACCTTGCTCAAGAACTGGGGTAAGGAACGATTGCTATTCCACTTAGGAAGCTAACAATGTTTTATATTAAGGTTCGCTGAAATGCTGTAGCCCTGACAATATTTTAGTTTTGTTTACCTTGTGCTCTGGCCATAAGGAGGTAGGGTATTAGTATTAGTACAACGTAATCATTACCTTGTGTGTACACGTATTTTCTTCCGAAAGTGGCATTCTTAAATGAGTCGGTGATCTATACTTTTTGTACATTAATTTGAAATTCAGTTCGCGTTCGGAACTCCGTGCAACTCAAGAAAATTTCTTTTTCAGTTCACTTCAAATCGATAAGTTATATTCCCAGGATGCTGTAAACAAGAATTTTAAGGTTTTGGACAATTCTGTAGTTGTAACAACAACTTTTAAAACCGAGGAAGCGACTGAAGAAAGTCGAGATTAGTGTAAATAAAAGTCGAAAACTAGATAAAGAAGTAAAATTGTACGGTACATCTTATAAGAATTTGATTTGTCTGTCACCT
The DNA here is from genome assembly GCF_031769215.1 of Ylistrum balloti. Lineage (NCBI taxonomy): Eukaryota > Metazoa > Mollusca > Bivalvia > Pectinida > Pectinidae > Ylistrum > Ylistrum balloti. The sequence continues at coordinate 480,563 of NW_026782032.1, forward strand.
TCAGACTAACCTTGTATGGGTGGTCAGATGAGTATGATTAGTCGGTCATTTTCACTTGTCTGTCACTGTCAATCTGATATCGTACGGCGGATCAGGTGAGGCTCTCATTCGTCACCTTTATTAGTGCCATCACAACGTAATATGACTGTTGATGACATCACAAGATGATATGATTGTTGATGCCATCACAAGATGATATGACTGTCGATGCCATCAAATTATTGTGTTACTATTGGTTTCATCACAATGTGATATGATTATTGGTGTCATCACTGGGCGATATGACTTAATCTCCAAATGGTTCGGTCACATCGTCCATTCATCATAGTGAAAATGTGTGTACTACTGTCTTAGTGTATTGCTCGTCAGTTAGGAGTTGTCGCATCACTTTAGGTCTCTTAACATTGACTATTGGTGTCATCACAAGGTGATATGACTGTTGATGTCATCAGAATGTGATATGATTATTGGTGTCATCACTGGGTGATATGACTTTATCTCAATCACATCGTCCATTCATTCTTTAGTGAAAACGTGTATACTAATGTGTTGGTAATATTGCTCGTTAGTTAGGAATTGACCAATCACTTTAGGTCTCTTAACATTGAATTTCATCGTGCTGTAGATTTTCATTGCAAGATAGGATTAGATATAGTATCGCTAAGCATCACACAGAATTTATGAAAATTGTACGGATCAAAATAATAGGATGTTTTCAACACTTCAATAGACTGACAATATACTTTCAACAACCGAAGGCTTAAAAAACTAACAAAATACATTTCGAAGTCTGTGCGCCGCTCATTCTTTACAAACAAACTAAAAAAAAATCGAATCATTTTACCTACATACATGTTCATCCGATGTTGTGATCTTAGGTATTTAAGAACAAACACAAATTTATATAAATACTAGTTTTATGTATGTAACGAATGTAAAAAGGAAGGAGGAAACAAAAACACACACCCTTCTCTGGTCATCGCCCGTAATAATATTAACAGAGGTGAAACTTAAAATGGAATTAAAGGATGGGTAAAGTTAAACATAAAAAATTTTAAATTTATCATTCAAATCGATCTATGTGGACTATATGAAATTAATGCGAAAATGTGATTCTAATGTGGCATGTAAAGCAGTCAGTCATATGTTTAATCTGACAGTAACAAATAACATAAACGATTGTTTACATATTGTAGAAAATATGTTATGGTTTGTAAACGCGAAATAAATGTGTTTTTTTTATGAAATAACTTAAAGAGTATGATCATAGTTACCGTGGTTGCTAACATGTCATCATATCCTATAAACCTATGCCCGAATCAAGAGTGTTGATTACTCTAAGATAGTATAAATCTAGTGTAAACACCATACAATGTAACATAACATAGGTACGCGAGTTAAATGTTGACATGTTATCCCTTCTACGGTTTAGGGTAGTACTAAATCATGATACATTGTACCTAATATAGAAATGCTATATTTGACCGGAAGGACGAAGCACGACCATAACCGGATATCCATGTTTTTATGTAGCGCCAGGATGTTTTACTAAAATCATTGTAATGATCGTGAGTAAACGTAACATAATATATTTTTTCATATATGATGTATAAATATCTTATCATTTACACAGTTTGAAATAGTTTGGTTGCAAAAAGGTGCGTAGTGCCTTGGATACAAGCGTAGCAACTATATCCATGCGCGGCCTTCTTACCGCCCTTGACAACTTGCTAAGACTAGCTACACACACTCTGTCTTTCACTTGACAACGTGAACACCGAGGGAGCAGGACCTATGATAGTCAGCGGTCCAGAAGTACTGTTTTGATACGTATTAGTGTAAATTCAAGTCTTTAAAAATGTTCAAGAACACATTTCAGAGTGGCTTTTTATCAATACTATACAGTATTGGAAGTAAACCCTTACAGATTTGGGACAAAAAGGTAAGAGAATTATCTTTGTGTGAGACGACAGTTATCAGTCGATCGCCATAGTGACATGGCTGGCAACAAGTGCATCGAGTGCTTCTTACTTGATATTTAGTCAATAAATGTTGATGATTAACTGTATTTTTACATTTAAACATTTAAATAATGATCAAAGACATGTTATATTTTGTCAAACGGCATTTTAACCAACTTTTTATTATAAAAATGATTCGAGATATCTAAAACGGAAGTGGCTGTAACAGTTTTCATTGTGTATTACATACATATGCCAGTTTATGGCTTCGGTTAAAATTCTTCTCCCATGTTAACTGTATTACGTATGTCACGATTAATTAACATTATTATTCTGAAGGAAATAAGACATTATACTTTAAAAATCGTATAGACATTGCGACGAAAACGATTCAACAATTGATCTGCATGTAATCACACGTGTTTACTCTATCAACAGCAATCATTGAGGTTCTGTTTAAATTTAATCGAATATTATTTCAAATTTACCACAAGATAATGTAAAGACTTATTGTCATTATTGTTATCACAATATGTTTCTGGGGAATTAACATTTAACTGATGATGTACTCGTAATGTTACCGTTGCTATGATGTGATCCGCCATTTGCAATTTTTTTGTTTATTTCGTTTTCGACAACGAAGACAGTTTGAATTTAAATTTGCGTTATCATTGTTTTTCAGGTGCGAAATGGTCACATAAAACGTATCACAGACAACGACATCCAGTCTCTAGTTTTAGAAATTGTCGGTACAAATGTTAGGTAAGTTGTATCAATATCAAAACATAAAAATTGTGGAGAAGTTATCTCCCCTGTTGTTAAAGATGAAAGATAATGAGTCACTTTTCATTTTAAAAACGGTATCGCTTCGTTGTTTCTATAAACTGTTGATTAAAATTTCTTTATGAAATTATTTCATATCATTGTTTTGAAAGTATGCATGTATGATAAATTTCCATTTGCTCCTGAAATTTGTTTACTGAAGGTTTCAACTTTTAACAGCAATATATAGCATATAGACTACTGCAAAATAAATTACATTTTAGTTTTTAAATTAAGGCCAAAACATAGTTCCTGTGGATATGATGGTTGAATAGTAAATATTGATGGCATATATTTTTTCTTTTGCAGTACAACATACATCACATGTCCAGCAGATCCAAAGAAAACACTGGGTATCAAACTCCCATTCTTGGTCATGATCATCAAAAATCTCAAGAAATATTTCACATTTGAAGTACAGGTGAGTACTTATTGCATAGGTGATGCTTGCAAATTACTGGTGCTTAAATTCATCAGTTTTTCAATATAGTTTTTGACACATTTCAATTTCAAAAGTAAATTTCTTAAAATTGACATTTCAAGAAAGAAATTACATATTTTTTAACTTCGTTTCCAAATATTCATTCACATGTTGCGTGTGTAATTTCAGGTTTTAGATGACAAGAATGTACGAAGGCGTTTCAGAGCAAGTAACTACCAGAGCACAACAAGAGTGAAGCCCTTCATCTGTACTATGCCAATGAGGTTGGACGATGGCTGGAATCAGATTCAGTTCAACTTGTCAGATTTCACAAGAAGAGCTTACGGAACAAATTACATTGAAACACTTAGGGTTCAGGTGAGTTATAAACCTTTCACATTTGAATTATCAAATAAAATGGTTACTGAACCACAAAGAAATTTGAACCATAATTCAGAAATTAATTTTCTAAATCAGGCTTTTAAAATTTGACAAAAAAAAATTGTGCAAATGGAACAAAAAGTCTGAAACATGTTCACTAAGTAATTTCCTATGTTCTTGTTTTTTCAGATTCATGCAAACTGCAGGATCCGTCGTGTGTACTTCTCAGACAGACTTTATTCAGAAGATGAATTACCTGCAGAATTCAAATTATACCTACCAGTACAATCGAAGCAACAAAATAAATAACATCATTTTGACATTAAACATTGACAATGTATATATATATGCAACAAATTTTAAAAATGCTACTCAAGAAGAACAACAATGTGAAAAGAAATTAGGAAGAGGACATTTTTCAGGCAGTATGATCATCGGGCATGGCTCAATTAAATTGTCATCGAGCACTAGTAATTCTGCCAGTGTTTACAGTCAAAGATATTCATTATGGAAACAGGATGGGGAAGATTGTACCATAACATAGTGCTGTCTTGTGATATCAAACCAAAAAGTGAAATGCCATGGCCATTGCTGAAGTGTTCATTTTACAATCATATCCATGTACCTGCCTGTTGTTGAGTGCTAGTTAAGGCACTTAATAGCCATATTTAATATTTAAAACTAATGGCCATTTCTCCACAAAATGAACAAAACAATCTCAGGAATATTTTTGGCAAAACACTGCAGTTATACAGGGGATGGCTAGCTGAATTTCGATTATGTGAACTCATGCCAGATGAAAGAAATTTTTATAAATGTTGGAATAAAGATAACTAGAAATGAATCTAGGTGTCTTGTATTCAGTTGGGGATATGTTGCAATATATACCAGATTACTTGTTAAAACTTGTTGAACGTATGTCCCAACTTATCATCACAGTAAAATCTCATTTCAGTCCGAGTCATGGTAATATTACAAATGTTACTACACACATTATGATCAATTTGTAAATACTTCCATATAGTAAATAAATTGTATATTGATGTACATACATGCCAAATATACTTATCAGTTATATTTGTTGTTTTTCAATCACAGACTCTATTAGGGTTTTACACGATCAAGCACTTTGGTCTGATGGGGAAAAATGATAGAAATAGGCAAAGAGAGTTTTGTTGGAAACTTGATTTACACAGTGGGTGATGTGTGGTGACAAATTTGAGCACCACGAAAAAAAAAGGTTAAAAGCATGGATGATATCCGAGTGCTTGAATTGTAATTCCCATACTAGATTCTGATTTGTAGTCAGTTAAAAGACTACTGATGAATAGAAGATCAAGAGAATTCAAAATTTCTGAGTCCCACCTAAGAATATTGGATTTCTTTGAAAAGGTTTGGATGATATGCTGCTACACCTTCAGACAACTGGTTTAAAAATGAGACTAAATTTATACCACCATCAAACTGTTCACAGTTACAGCTTAATTCTCTTTAAAAAATTGTGTTTAGACGGGTTCCTTGAGAAGTATAGTCCAACATAACCAAGACGCAGCATTTAGAAAGACTAGTTGACACCTCAACATATCATTAGGGATGCTGAGAGACTGGACTTGGGTTTCAACTTGGTGAATATTTTGGTTTCTTGTAAAGTACTTGTACTTTTCCATTCAAACATGGAATAGGATTACATTGTAGAATATACATTTGAATGCACCGATTAGATGATATGAAGTTTACTTTCTTGATGTAGTTTCGAGACAAAAACTTTGACTTTGAGACGTGACTACTAAAGTTAATATTCACTTCAGATTTAGTTTAGAGACATACTGAAACGACTGCAAAATTTCAGACAAATTTTCTGCTACCTCATTGCAAAGGGTAATTTAGGGGTAATGTCATATATGTGTATCTCCGATGCACATATTAAAAGTAGTTTCCTATGCTAATTGTAGTACCTCTATTCATAAAACAAACGATAGTTATGGTTAACGGAAAAAAAATTCTGCTTTTACGAACAGAATATCTTGGCACACTAGCCTATTGGCGCAGCCTGCCAACATGACTTTGAAATATTGAAACCTGTGTGCAATGTATAGTATGAAATTAGGGATATACACAATGTTACTTCTGTTATTGAGTCAAAACATCTGAAATGGTGATTAGTGTTAACTTAGCTGATATTTGGGCTTCATCTGAACTACGATGTTCTGTCGGGAAACTGAACCAGTTATGTGCATGCCAAAATTTCTCTATCTGAAAATAGGAACCATTGATTTCATACGAAAACAAATTCCATTAAATTTTACACGTTTAAAAGAAAGAGATTTGATTGAACTTAATTTTGATATCACAGTAAACTCACAAATATTTGATGCCAGATATATAATTTAACTTTTAAATTTTTGGAATAATTTACATCACAAAAATGGACTTTAATGTTGAACACTTTGTTTTGATGAAAAACTATAACATTATATGGTGTTAAGGAATTTAACTCAATGATCCAGGAAAAGGACCAATTTACCAATCCAGGGTTGATGAAATCCAAATAATTTTACATCTTAACTGTGACTGATTATGGCAGAGTCAGTAGATAACAGAGCAAATACAGGGATAGTTTTCGCTCCACTTACTACGATTAAGTGATGTTATAAAGCATTAGAAAGCGTCTTTGTTTTAATCTCTATTCACGTCTTTTTATAATATGTATCAAACTTTAATGATGATGTTCACTATAGGAATATGAAATGAATTGAGAACTGTCTACTCAAAAGATATTATCTAGCTACATTTGCCTACATTTCATTCTGCCCCTAACATTAATTTAAAATGCAGGTTACGCCAATATCATTTAAATTTTTACCAGTACATAAACTGACATTAATGAAGGAATATCAAAAGTAATTAAAAAACTGAAAAAAAATCTCTTCAAAGATGAATATTGAAAATAATAAATAGAAGCATCATGCTTCGTTTAGCTGACATTCCAGGGCATAACCGCCTCATATTGTATTTACCTTTATCCTTTTGGTATTTATAACGCATATGATTGCCATCTGCAAAACTAAACGACGCTATTGATGTTACCTGGTTACGTGACTCTTGAATTCTACATATGGACTTATTAATGGGATTGCCTCTTGCTTAGCACATTTCTGTAATCTCATACTGCATTCATTTAATCTGATTTGAGTGTGGATATTTATAGACCAGCTTTTTGATACCGGAAGGAAATTAAGAGTCACAATCGATAGACAGAAAAAAAACGTGTTTTTGAATAAACAATAAATCAAGCAGCTAGAAATGTGAACCGGACAGGAGTCTAAAACACTGTGTTAAACATTAAGTACAGATTTATTCGTAAGTGTCGATATATTTCAGTAAATTTTGAATGTAACAGTAGCACTTCCCATTTAGCAGGGAAATAATTGGCAATGTGACATTTACGAAAACAGGAGAGGTCTGTGTGCTAGGTGAACAGTCAACTGACTGTACTGTGTAATATCGATAGTTTTTCTATCTTAATTGTCCGACAGCACGTTCCACTTATGTGAAGTCTTGTTCAACCTTCACTACAACACGCGGTATGTACATATACAGGTAAGAAATGACACTCGCTATACTATGTCGTTAAGGGGGGAGACACAGCAATGTGTACGTTTAAAACCACATTTTTTTTACTGGACGTTAACACACAACCAATAATATCGTATGTTTCTTGGAAAAGGTTTCGTGTTAGTCAAAGCACACTTCACTGAATGAATCTTTGTGTATGGGAGTTTTCTTTTTTTTTTTCTCCAGCTGAACTTTTAAATCGAATTTACGTTTCCAGAGGTATAAATTTGATTTAAAAAAAAAAAAAAAAAATCAATAACATTTTCAACTCTATTTGAAAGAACTTACTTATACATATTAGCCTATAATAACGCAAAGGTACACCACGGGATTTTTAAAAATATAAGTTCCTTGATCTCTCGAGATTTTCCAATGTCTATTCTCTGATTTAAGTTACAAGTTATTTCATGAATTGCGTTTAGTTTCTTATTTACACAGACTTGGCTATAGTCTTTATCATAGTCCATAATTTTACAAAATATTAGCCACCCGTGATACAACTTTAAGTGTTTGTATGAATCGCCTTATTATTAATATCTAAATCGAAAAGGTTGAGAATGTGATTGTTAATAAACGCAAGAATCCCCTGTGCTGATTTATTTTGCATCGGTATAATTAACAAACAGGTAACTAAGCAGCGGTGATGTAGCAGTGCTCATCATCTGTCGCCGCCCAGATACAGATGGGCGGGGATGGGCAGCATGCATGCAACCCGTTCGGTGATATGAACAATTCAGAGGCGCATACGTCATCGCCTCCGCCAGATAGTGTGTCGAATCGAATAAAAAAGTTCTTTGATGAATCTAATAAATTTTTATAATCAGTTTGTGCGCGGGATTGAAAATTCATCAACTATAACTATTCTCTTACTTATTCTTAAATTGCACATATTACAAAACAATATCACATAACATTGATTACGTTAAAAGCGATCAATGTCTTGTTTTATTTATTAACTATCCAATCCTCAATCCGGAAATCGATTTCACTTGTACTTGTATTGTGACACCGACATGTGCAGTCTGGTGTATACGTTACCATGGATATTAACATGCAGACAGAGACAGGAGACGGTGGGTGGAAGGCCATTTTTTGAAAATTAATTGATTATTCCAGGAATCCAGACCTGACTGACGTTGTGTCAGTTTTGACACATTATCAAACTCGTTTACATTGAATATACTATTTACGGTATCATATTAAAAAAAATACATTAACAACACAATGATTGTATAAGCGATAACATTTACAGGTCAACGAAAGACTAGAACGATGAGCTCGTGATATACCGGAAAGTCATCATGTTATTGGTCTGTACACGTAGAAGTGTTTTGCCTTGAAATGCCGTTGTCAGGGAAAACACTGAAACTAGTCGTTAATTCAGTATCAATTTAAAATTTAGGACAGTATAAACATGGAGGATTAATACTTAGAAGTTTTGCCAAAGCACCTTTATATTCTCGTCCATTGGTAATCAAAACTACAGTACAACTGTTATGCTGTATGTTCAGTATCCATGGCATTGATGGGGGCGTGCACGTACACGCGGAGAGATAGAAACACGTGCAGTCACGGCATAATCAATATCTGAGCTAGATAGAAATTCCAGGAACATTAAGTACCACGTGACATTCTATCAACGATATCTTCTAATATTTCAATAGGGGAGTGATGTTGTCATTGAAAACTCAGTTGTATTTATTTGTAATTATTGATAATTTACATATCTAATCCATGTCTTCGTGGACATAGGCCAAACTGATGTTTTTTTTCTAGTGCCGTGTTTCAAAACAAATCGATATGCACCACATTTAAATCATGCACGATACTTGTTTCATGCGTAATTTTTTGAAGTTAAGTGAGCCTATACTTCTAGCTGTATCTCGTGTCGTCTAGATAACAATTTGTTGTTCACTGTAAATCTTCAGAAACGTCTTTGTTTACGGTATCCAGGAAGCAGAGACAAGACAGGACTATACTCGCACATGTGTAACTGTTTACGTTCGACAGAGGACACGCCCACTTCCGGTATTACATACTCGTTTCACAGAACTACTTATGTGTTACTCAGATGTTGCATCTTCCTTATCACGGGTAACTCACGTGATATTACATTATTTGTGCAATCAAAAACTTCATAACCAGAAGTAATGCAAAACTTAGCGAACACTGAAAGCAAACGGGTACGACATAAGTGACATGGCTTCTGCAACGGGACATCATGACCAACTGAGACAATGTATTCTAGATAAGTTGGATGGAAATCCATTTTACAAAGAGACAGATGTGTTTCTGAAGTTATTATTCGAGAGATCACTTTTGAAACAAGACCAAAGGGACCACGAACAAGCTGAGAAGTAAGTTGGTTTTTCGTTATCTTGAACGGGACTAATGGAAGGGAAGTAACTCTAGATATGAATTGTATACAAGTATTACTGATAATTGTGAAAACTGGTGAATTATACCTTGGCTATCTTATTATCCACTATTTTTTTTTATAGAGGCTCAATAATATTCCGCGAAGATGACGAAGAAAATAATTCACTAAATACATGAATGAAATGATAAAAAAAAAAGAGTATAATGTATTTAATAACTAATTATTTTTATCAAAATATAAATGACATGCTTTTAAATTAAAATCTTTACTGTCAGGTGGTTATTTTGGGCCCGGCATGAATCCAAACTTCGGTGTGTGAAAGCTGGTGTTCCAATTGGTATTTTGCCAGAGGGTATTGAGGGTGAATTGGTAGATGTCAAAGTTTTCTCCAGAGGGCCTGATGATGCTATTTATGACAACAACGATCTTATCAGACGCAAGGTTTGTAACACCCGACATCATGTAATTTAATAATTTTTTATTTAATCAGATACAAGTTCTATGATTAGTTACTTCATCTTCTTCTAAGGTATCTAGTATATTGGAGAAAAAAAGAACCCATCATTACATAGATATGAAGGGATCCTGAAAGTGAGTTTTGATAGCTCAGTGGTAGTAATGTTGGCATACACAACCACATTTGAAGTTATGTGGTTGAAGTCATTCCCAACCTTAACAGTTCGTATTTCTCAGGAAGCTGAAATAGGGATAGGTATATGTGATTGTGTCGTTTGCAAGAGATTATTCCAATTACTCTTGACTGCCTGTGAGGAGCCTCCTGCATGTTGTTCAGTGAAACCTTGCCACAAAATTACCCAGGCTGTTGACAGGACAATAAACCCAGCTATTAATCCACCAATCAATAGAAGTCTGTAGAATCGAGAACCAAACTCATATTGGGTACTAACTTGGTAGTCCTTGGTGGTGTTTTTCTACATGCTCAAGTTCAGATCAACATAATTATGATATTTTGATGTTTGACCAATATAATTTACATGCATTTCAGAATTTTGAAACCCTAAGATGATGAAAGTGATAAAATTTACTTTATTTTAGTAGGACTTTTCATTTGTTGTGATGGAGCTAAAAACTTTAAAATTTCAATTTTTGTGATCAGTTCCTAGTGTCATAATTCATCCATCGAAAAATGAGAAAGAAATCTGCTGAACTAGGTCAATTTTTTTCTTTAAAGTCATCAATATGATGACTCCTTCCATCCATCTGTCCATCCGTCCGTCCATCCATCGGGACATTCTGCCATCCTTCCGTCCGTCTTCACCTGCCATCATTCTTAAATTTTGTGTTTTATTTCATTAAGTGAGAAAGAAGTCTGTTGAACAAGGTCAATATTTTTTCCTTTAAAATCAATGTAGTGATTTTATAGGCTTTCCTATAAGAACAGGTTTTGATAAAAAATCATGAAAACTTTTATCAATCACTTGATATTTGTAGGTGGCAAGAGGTAATTGCTTCCTCCACCTGACATCGGGACCAGAGACAGGTGTGTCATGTGTTCTACAGGCCATGAAAAAGTTTACAGGAGGCCTGGGTGATGATGACGACAGAGAGAGTGGAGACACTTTTGTATGGCAGAAGTATTTCACAAAGGTTAGTAGAAAATGATGAACACAAAATACTTCTATTTCTGAAACACATACATTTTTTCATTTGTATAGGAATATTAGTAATGAAAACAGAGAGGAAGATCTACCGTAAAGTCATTGAGATTTGTGGGGGATTTTTGTTGTTGTTGATTTTATGGGTCAACTGAACCTAGAAATTCATATACCGATGAATTGTTGAAATTAGTATAAGTACATATTTTTATTTATAGTTTACCATGAAATCAAGTGTCTTAGAAAAAGTTAAAAACCACATAAATTGAGTCCCACAAAAATGTGATCCTGCAGTAGTATGTACACAACATTCTTATTTATCTACTTTTGTTTAGTGAATATAAATTTTTCTTTACAAACAATGAATACTGTGTCTTTTGTTTAACAATATTGGATATTATGATATAGAGAATACATGGTCAGTGTCTTACAATGTAAGCTGTGTTTTGGCGAGGGTTAAGAAAGTGGCTCACCACTTTTGCCTTTCTGTATTCTATCTATCCAGCAACATTGATTGAAAAGCAGACTATTGAAACTTAAACAGTTTGTGTTTACCTGACATTGATGTTACGCTGAATTGTGCCTGATTACGGACATAAAAATAATTGCTCCGCGTGGAAACATAGTTCCAAACTTCATTGGATATTACAGCGATTTATGTTTATTCATCAATAAACTTGTTCATTACAACATGTAAAATCACTTATTTCGACTACTGTTAATATTTCTAATCGTAACATTTAAGTAAATTTAGAGAGTAATTCTATCAAATTACCACATATGCTAAAATACAGCTGTTTTCTGTCAATGCCAATCTTTTAAGATCAAATAACAAAATAATTTTTCCTTTTTTCTGATTATTGTTCAATATTTTGTTACATTAGTCCCTAGATGATGCATCTGTTGTCATAGCAACAAGGAAAGCCAATGGAGAGGCAGCCCATTTGAGCTGTTGTATGATTGGTGGAGAGTATGTGTTGTGCGGGGGCTCCAAAAATGTTCACATGCTTTTCAGGAGAAAAGGTAAGAAAAAAAAGTAAATGAAATAAAATTGTTTTACAGTAATTTTGTTCTGTATGTAATAGAAAACCATATTCTGATTTCATTTAATGGAAAATTTAAAGTTATGTTTCACAGAAATTTGAAAAATTTTATTTAATTTAAATCTGAAATTTCTCAATACATTTTCAATAGATAAGATTTTGTTTACAAGTGAATATTTTTTCTGTTGTTATCAGCAACTCATATATATGACAAACAAATTAAATAGCTGTTATACATATCATTAGATACAACAAAGGTTTTACATATTACTTCTATACTTAATCTTCTATAAGAGGATATCAGAAGATATGGAGAGCCTCGCTTCCGTATTGCCAGAGAGGTGTGTTCGACGATCATGGACTCCATAGATAAAATGAATCCCCAGGAGAAGGAGAGGTAAAACATTAGTTCAACATGTCTTATATCTTTTTTTATGTTGAAGTTTATAAATTTAATATTTTGTAAATTGACGTAAAAATTTTTGAATTTTGATGTTTAATGCTGAAACTTATGTAACACTTTAAACATTACTTTACATATAGATTTGTATTCTCTATAGGCTGTTGAAATTCCTGGTGACAAGTAAGTTCACTGGAGTGTTTGAGATCCTCGCACCTGACCACCAACATGTTGAAGATCTTTCTCATCTGTCTGGGTAAGCAGTGAACTTGGTGCAGAGGAATGGTCGAAGGGAGATAATTTGAAAAAAATTTGGCAGTGAAAATTCTTCCTATATCCTATTTCTGAACCTTCTCTCTATATTGATTAAAAATCAATAATTTGAACATTTGAAGTTTTTGTTACCTTCAAAATGAATAATTACAAGGATAGGATCACAAAGGTGATTATTTTACATACTTAAGTAGCAGAAATTGCCACATATTATAAATCACAGGGACTTGGCACTAATTACAGACCCCATGGTCCATATATATATGTATATATGGTTGGGAATTCACGCCAAGTCCCTGTGCAGTAAACCTTGATATATTTTAGGGTTTCTTTTTTCGTTTTACTTGGGAAAGAGGCTTTTTATCTCATTTTAGGAAGAAAATTGATCAAATGGGATGGAAATTTTAAGGAGTGAACTATTTGTTTTGGGAATCATTTCATGCATGTATTATGAAATAAATCTGACGTGGCCAATATTCTGCCATATTCAGTGTGGTAGCCACTAGCTACTTTAAGGAGATGCTTTGGCCTGTTTTTGTTTACTGTGCTTGGTATGTGATTTTTCATAAAAAGATATATTGAATCCAAAATACCAGAAGTGTGAATGATATTGCTACTGTTTCAGTCCAGAGCTACACTTTATCACATGGACACGCTGTGACCTTGACCCCTCAGGAGAAGATGTGGCAGCTGTTCCACCACACATTGGTATAGAGGTAAGGTTACATGCCCACCTATGTTTTTTCCCTATGCATCACTTTTGTAATGTTTGCTTTAGTTGTACACTGGTCTTCTGGTCTATCTGTAAACCTCTCAACAATTTAGAAATATCATAATGCTGTTGAACATTGTTAATTTGAACTCAGAAAACCTGTTTGACTTAGAGTACTTTGTCTGTCCTGGCAAAATTCTCTCATTATGTAAGTAATAAAATCTTGGAAATTCTTGAATTTCGAAAACTTGATAAACTCTGATAATTCAAAGTAAAAATCATAATAATACTCTCTAACCGAAGTTAAAAATTTAAGTCATAAATAGCACAGGCTGTCCAGCGTCCCTAAAATTCCTAAAAATTCCCAATTATTTTCAATTTTGCTAAAATTCCTAAAAAAAAATGAAAAATTTAAAGGGAATTCCTAAAAAAAGCCCTAATTTTTCACTTCAGTTCCTACTTTTTTATATTTCTTACAATTTACTGAAAATGTTTTCATTAAATTTATACTTAAAATGTATTTTAATGTAGTCTGTAGTTCTAATTCAGGGTAGACCATGAAAGGCAGTTTAACAGTGGATCTATGTACCCAGATTGTTATTGGTTGTGACTGAGTGACAGAGGTGTGATTCTTAAGGTCACAGCCAACAGCAGCTGGGACACTGAAACCCTGGAAGACACCTTTCCTGCTATTAAGGCATTGTATGTTAGTTTCTATTTTGTCAAATTTGCAACGGTAAGTCAGTTTAATGCTTTCATACTCCCTATTCTAGTTACAAAATTCCTTATTTTAGCCCTAAAATTGCCCTAAAATTTTGTAATTTTAGCCCTAATTTTTTGTCAAGAAGTGCTGGACAGCCTGATAGCACTTTGAACTTCTGATGAGGTTTTAAAAGCGACAAACTGTGTCTTGGTACATTGTTATCAAAAGACACTGTATGCTCCAGTAGCACTTTAATTTTTGAAGAAAAACATGTTCGTCTAATATTACTATAAAACAATTTCTGATTTCATAAATTTTGATTAAAAATAAAATGGTTCTTAAGTAAGCCTTTTATTAACACTTAAGCTTATGATAGTGTGATATGGAAATATGGGTAAACATACAGTCATGTGATGTACACTTATAGATTTTAATACTTTTTATAATTTCCAAGGAAAAGCACATAAAAATGACATACATTGTATTTATGTTGTATAGATATTTTCTAGTTCCCTACAACTTATTTGTTTCTAACTTTACAATCTTACCTAAATTGTATTACAGTCATTTGTCATAGGTTTTACCATAGGTCCTGCTGTACTCTGATTCAGCGCCATAATGATACATTTCATTAATGTGTAAAAGTGTCTCTCTTGGGGTTGACAGATTCAGTATTACCAATATTTAGTTTAAAAAATATTTTCATTCAATATTATAAATATTTAGAATGAACAGTGAAGCAAGATGTGGAAACATTCTTTATTTTTTTTCAATGATTAATCTCACATAACAAACGTTCATGTACAATGGATACTGGTTAATAACATGATCCATTTGTGATGGATAATGTGATAATAAACTGATCTTTTATTTGGGAATCGTGAGATGTGAATAATCGGCCATTAGGGTAGCTATGATGTTTACATATGGCATCCAGGAGTGACGAATGGCTGTTGAGTTCTTGTCCTCACTTACCTGTGATTTACCTGTGTTTTTTTAATGATAGTTGTCACAATGAAGCGATATTAAGCATTGTCCACATAGAAATAAATCACAATATCAGATGTTGATTACATGAAATATATAGGGATTAATGAGATGTTTGAAGCGAAATGTGGTATTAACTGGAAAGGGACATACACTTAATGACATTAAGTGGTTTCCAATGAATTTCCTTGTAGAACCACTAAAAGAAAAACTGTATATTTTTTCCACAGATAGCTCAAGCTTTAGGTCTAAAGACAGTTAAATACAACAGAGTAGACATCCCAGATCTGGACAAAAGGATGAAGGAGGTAAAAAAAGTTAGGATCTGTTCAGCTCCTGAATTATTTTGCATACATCTTAATTTTAAGTATACAAGTAATGATATAATGAATACCCCAGGGAAATTTAAAAAAGGTGATTTATACAACAATACAGAATAGTTATATAAGTAATACACAGTATTACAGGGCTGAGAAGTTACCAGTGATTTTTTGTGTCATTTTGTTACAAGAATTTTGAAATTAATTGAAATGTCATTAATTAAATGGGTTAACAGCATTTTACTTTGAAAACAAAACCTGAGCAAAGAAATATATATGCGAACATATTGTTGACCTTGCAGGTCAGACCTCAACTCTCTTATGCATTGGAAACACTTTCTGATAAAAACTGTAATTTTTTCCCCCCAGATACGAGGAGGTTACCAGTTTGAGGGAGAAGTGTTATATTTCCTTGACAATCAGGGGGTAGTCATGGGACTTCTAAAGAAGAAGACAGTATGGTAAGGTTATGTGAGGATTCCTTCAAACATGACCAATAAAGACAGTGAGAAAATTCTCTACCCACACTTATAACACTTTACATATTTATATATGGCATATATTGTTTCCAAAAAGTATATTGGAAACTTTTTAATTAGACGCAATCAAATTTGAGAGTTTAATTATTTTTTGGCAAATTGCATCCACAAGAATTCCTATATCAACAGTATATAGAGACTTCATTTCGTGCTATCATGTAGCGGAATAGTTTCAGCATGGATGTGCTGAATCAAGATCACCGTTTAAACTTGTATGTATGTTTATAGTGTTTATTCTGGTGATTAAAATCATCTTGTTGTTATTGTGACGATACCTAAGTAACTCACTTCGGTATCATTTTTTTGCCTACTGTGACACAAAAAAAAACAAAAAACAAAATGAAATGAGGCCAAACATCTGTGGATCACTATGGAGACCATAGATATAGAGCTGAGTAGTCTTATTCAGCCAGGCTCTTGTAGTCTATACACACTATTAAGTGAATTGAACTGTTATATGCACCTATCAATTTAACGGTGCTGACAAATGAAAACCAAAAGTGACAATTTCATAGTACTACATTTGACCAGATAGTTGGATAATGAATCAATCAAAGATGAACGAGACTGACATCCGGTAGGACTTAAACTGTGATGTAGTGAAATATGCTTTCTGCAATATTTATAAATAATAATTGATCAGGTGAAAAAATAGTTATGAAATTTCTTTCCATTTATTATATGTTTATGAAACTTGTCACAAATTTTTCGTTTTTATCTCATCAAAGGAGAAGTTCTCAGATTTGGTTCATAAATCACATATGAAATGGAAGCTCTGTTGTATTTATCAAGATAAGAAGGCACTAGAGAATTCATAAATTTGGGGTGGACGGATGGTGCACTGGGTAATGTTCTTACCATTAGCCAGGTTTTCAGGATTTCAAATCAATGATATTCCCTGCGTATGCAGGTTTCCTCCCCTAGTAATATCCTTGATATTCTTTAATCTGGGTCAAAAAGGGTGATTTATTGGTATAACTTGTTTGACAGTTGTTGTAAAAAGAATTTAGCAAATTATTTTATAACTACACATATATCTGCTGTATTTAGGGCTGTGACAGGGATATGTTTTAGTTTCATGCTTGTGTGAAAGAAAAAACCTTTTTACAAATTTATCATGAATATGCTAAACACAATCATTCAGCATGCAAACCAACTTAAGATAATGGAATGTGTTTTTGTTTCAGGTACATAATGTGCCGAGCAATCAGGGAAAAGCTACGGGCTGCATGTACCTCACTATCAAAATACAGGGAAAAATTCACCATTAGTAAAGTACTGAGAAAGGTAGCACCACTGTGAAAATGCACAAGTGATTTCATGGCCAGATTTGATTTACAGAAATGGTCTACATTTTATTTTCTGATGTCTTCTTAATAATCGTTTAAAGATATCATTTTTGTTTTGATTGTATTGATTAAATAAATCAAAATAAACAAATTTACTGATGCTAGACTAATTTTATTTATCCACGCTTCATCATAAATTTTCATTATTTAAATGGCATATTTATTGATTGATTGATTGATTGATTGATTGATTGATTGATTGATTGATTGATTTATTTATTTATTTATTTATTTATTTATTTATTTATTTATTTTTTATTTATTTATTTATTTCAGACACAGAACAGAATGCTTGAGATACAGAAATGGCTTACTTTGGATGATGAAGTTGTCATCTTTTGGAATGTAAGTGGAACAACTCACATGCTCTTGTGTTGTTTTAATTTGGATCAAGAAAACATATTTGAGTTACTCTTTGAACAAAACCATTTATCGATCAAATATACTTTTACTTTTTCATACAAAAAAGTTACAGGATTACGACAAATAATGTCTAGCTGTACCTTGTGTGTATTTATATAAATCTAATTAGACTATATAATTCCTTAAACAGAATCTTGGTGCCAAGTTCCTACGTTGGACATTACAGAAATTTGAAGAAGGAACTACGAGTATGGAAGAAGTGGCAGACAAATTCCCTGTACTTTGGTAATTATCTTTATTTGTGTGCACAATGTTTTGATTTAGAATTTTGTTATTTCCGCATTTTATTTTAGATTATTAGGCTATAGAAAGGAAAAAATTGTCGCGGACTTGATAGGGATCCCAAATTAAACATCAGAATCCATTATTAGGCTGTGTGTCATCTCTATATGTGAAAAAATTATCCAAATTTTGTTTGAAAGTACAATTCTAATAGAAAAACCCTACACCAGAGGTGTAACAAAATTTTGTTGATAGTACCCCAACACAAAGGGTATAACAAGATTATTTCTATCATTCTAACCCTTGATGGTCTTTTCTCACCTTTATTTCAATTGTAATAACCCTCTTTGGTCTCTCTTACCTCCGTAACTTTTGTAATAACCCTCTGTCATCTCTCCTACCTCTGTAACTTTTGTAATAACCCTCTGTCATCTCTCCTACCTCTATAACTTTTGTAATAACCCTCTGTCATCTTTCCTATCTTGTAACTTCTGTAATAACCTGCTTTGCTCTCTCATACCTCCATTTCTGTTTTCTATTTGTGGACTATCTTGAAAATCTTGCTTTCTCAACAACAGTGCTAGTTGAAATCAGTCTTATTAGGTCGCTGGGATGGCATCATAAGCAGATAACTGATCCATCGAGACTCTTATTTCCTTCCATAGTAAACCCATTGAACACTTCTATAAGTGATACATTTAAGATGGTATGATGTGTTTTACAATTGTTGTTAAATAACTGGTGAGGTAGGTTTATCTAAAGTACTACTGGTGAGTTAGGTTTATCATAAAGTACTTACTGGTGAGGTAGGTCTATCATAAAGTACATACTGGTGAGTTACATTTATCAGAAAGTACTTAATGGTGAGGTAGGTTTATCAGAAAGTACTTACAGGTGAGGTAGGTTTATCAGAAAGTACTTACTGGTGAGATACGTTTGTCATAAAGTGCTTACTGGTGAGGTATGTTTGTCATAAAGTACTTACTGGTCAGTAAGGATTATCGTAAAGTACTTACTGGTGTGGTATGTTTATCAGAAAGTACTAACTGGTGAGTTACATTTATCATAAAGTACTTACAGGTGAGGTAGGTTTATCAGAAAGTACTTACTGGTGAGGTAGATTTATCATAAAGTACTTACTGGTGAGGTAAGTTTATCATAAAGTACTTACTGGTGAGGTACGTTTATCATAAATTACTTACTGGTGAGGTAGGTTTATCAGAAAGTACTTACAGGTGAGGTACGTTTATCAGAAAGTACTTACTGGTGAGGTAGGTTTATCAGAAAGTACTTATATGTGAGGGACATTTATCATAAAGTACTTACTGGTGAGGTAGGTTTATCAGAAAGTACTTACTTGTGAGGTACATTTATCAGAAAGTACTTACTGGGCAGGTATGTATATCAAAGTTTAAGAGTGGTTATTTGAGGAATTAGTATATGTCTATTGTAAATATCTGAAGATTCATTTGTTGATTTAAGATGAATTAAGTAATGATTGAATTAATTCCAGGAAATCATTTCTGCAAAGTACTCAGGAATGTGACGACTATGCTGCATTGAAAAGGAAAGAAGCAGATGATGTAGATCCTTCTGAAAATCATATGACAAGTGGTAGTTCAAACTGTGGTAGTTCAAATAGTGGCAGTTCAAACTGTGGTAGTTCAAATAGTGGCAGTTCAAAAAGTGACAAACATCCAGCTGAAGTAGGGATGGATGAGTTCCCTAACTCTAATGAACATACTCAAACTATTAGTAATTCAAAAGAAACAAACAGTGAAAAAGACTCAGTTAGAGGAGGGGCAGATAACTCAGCTGGAGAAGGGGCAGATAAATCATTGGGAGGAGAGGCAGATCATTCCGAAGAACAAGATGGAACTTGTCAAATTACTAACAGATTTTCTGTTTTACAAGAGGAGGCACAGTCAGACATCGAAGACAAAATGGCAGCTATGGCACTAAACAATCATGAAAACAGCGGTCATTGATGATTGTTAACTTCTTTAGTTATTTAAACCCCAACGTGTAGTAAGTCTTTCAACAAGTTAATGTTTAAAATGTGTTAAACCATACTCAATAACATGCTCAACTATTTTATATCTATATATTTATATGTAATTGTTGAAAAAATACATATCAAAATTCTTTCCCTGTTTTGCAAGTTTTGGTAATTCTATATAAATGTTGAGAACTTGTATCACAAAATTCTTTATCGTTTTGGCAAGTTTTAGCAACAATGTGAAACCCGAAGAATGTACTTCTCAAGGATATCATGGAACAGATGCTAAGTTTCACTACTGACTAAATTTTCTATGGAAAACTCTGTTAAGTTTCCATATGTTTCGATTCAGAGAATAATTCTGCCATTAAAAGAATTGTTCATCTAAAAATTTGGTTTTTAAGAGATGCTTATTCAAGTATCAGTTATTTTTGTTTAAACTGAAGCAGCCCAATTTATGTAAAAATATTAATTTATTTAAAAATATCTATATATAACTATTAGTCTATCAGTTGATGAGATTGGACAAAAAACACCTTGGCCCATATCTGCAGTGCCTTTATATACACTTATCAGTCATATTTACTATGTATCAGGGCCCATGGCCCTTTAATTACAGAGTTCTTGCTCTTCATCAAATTTGTGTCAGGAGCATATATATTTAAATTATCTTGATTTTCCGAACTGTTTTACATATAAATCTCTAATTGATTTTATTTTTCTTTTATTTAAAGTTTTATTATTGTTTTTTTTTTACAAAATTTATCTATTACTTTTTTTCCACAATACTTACCTTTTATCATGGCAGGGTTTGTTTTGCTGCAATTTAATAATATAACATTAAAAGAAATATTTACATGGCAATTGCTGAATACTCCTTCAGTTATAATTTTTGTCCCTTAAGCAGAAATTCTCCTATTTCTGGAAGTTTTAAGAGAAGAGATTTTGTAAAATTTGAAGCATACTGTAGTCTTTAGCTTTCCCTGTTGTCTTTGATACTGTATATTTTGTATAAAATATCAATATTTATCAATTGTTGAATACAATTTTATTGTTCTCTTTGTGAAATTATTTGAATAAATAGTAACACAACATTACCTAGCTTGCATCATTTTGAGTTAAGTCTTACACCATTTTATAAGCTGACTGTACCTCCGTTGTGAAACCTTGATTTAAATTTGTAGTGCCAAAAATAAATTGCCAATGTATATCTTTCCTCATGATAATAATTTGTTGAAAAGTTAGAAAGTGAATAACAGTAATTTATTACCAAACTGGAAATATTTGTTTTATGTCACTGAACTGGCAAGTCAGTCATCCTAGTACAGCACGACAATTGGTCCAAGCTATTTTACTTGTCAGCAATCCTACTAGTGCTCTTCTTTCGTTGTGTATGTGTCAATATCATCTTGTCTTACAAGTTTTGATTTTGCAAACAGCTGCTATTTGTTTGCCAATGACACGATTATGTATCTACAATTTTCATGTCTATATCCCATCAATGGCAGTTAGACATTCCAAGAATACCAACTTCAATTAAAATTCATATTTTTTATATAATGTCGTTTGTGATGTAAAATAACTGACTTCAGTATCCTCGTGTATTTGAAAACTACATGTAAATGTATAAAATGAGGTATTTTTATGGTTTTTCAAAAAGTGCTCTTTTGTGTTGACACAATTCTATCAGTGTGTGGATTTATGTATTTATAGATTTAGAGAACCAACATATTGAATGAAATTGAACTCCACTGAAAATTTATGATTTCACAATAAAAAAGATACATATAGTATTGAAGAGGTTATTTATTTATTTTTTTTTTACAAGAACAGTTTTTTGTATAGAAAACTCATCAAAACCAATTAAGTGTACAATGTCAGATTTATTTCAATGAAGAAAATTATCAACAGAAATATATATATGATACAATCGTAAGAATGATGGTGTAGCTTGTGACAAGCTGTACATTGTCTGGGCCCAAGAAACCATGTGGAAACAGCTAATAATCTCGAACCCAAACCTTTAGTTATATGATTACTTTGGAAATTGTATTGAACATACTGTCTAACTTAAGGCATTAACAATGACTTCTGATGTACCTTTTCTGTCTGATAACAGAGTTGATTCTAAATTAGGTGTATGTTTTATTGTTTCCAACTAAGGTTTAACTATTCAAACTGAAACAATATAATACTTCTCATAGAATTTCTCTCTCCCTCTCTCTTCTGAGAAAACAACAAAACATCCAACAACCATTTGTAGGACTGCTACACATTAGGAGTGATATTTCACCTGAAATATTACAAGCAGACTCAAGTCTGTAATATCTGGCTGTTATGTATGTGTAGCCTCACCGTGTCTCTCATCATGATCAACGAGCACTTTTCATGATGAAATAGCACTATCACCTTTTGGACTAAAATTTACTTCTTTCACTTTCCACTTTTACTCTTGGTGTCCTTCTTATCTTCTGTTTTGCTCTTATCGGAGTCTTTCTTATCAGAGTCCTTCTCTTTTTCCTCCTTTTTCTTCTCCTTACTTAAGTCCTTTACCTCGCTTTTCTCTGCTTCACGATTCTGTAATTTGTTACCTATTAGATTATGTAAGGCTATCACTGACCTTATAAGGGATGCCAGATACACGACCAACATCTGATCATTGGTTTTCACGTACACAGATTTAACAAAGTCTTGAAGATTGATGTCTGGGAGTAGGTTGAACACGTCCTGAAGTTGGTATATGATCTGGTGGTTTACAGGTAACTGTTGTGATGAGACTTTCTGTAGGTAACTGTTTATGTCGGTGATATGGGAATGTAAACCCTTCAGACCCATCAGCTGATTAGTAATCCTCTGTGACAGTGAACCTACAGTTGTGTCTTTTATATCCCTGTAATATACAATTTATGACAATCAGCATTGTGTAATGACATTTTTTGTTATTGTTTATTTTCCCCTCATTGTCTTAGGAATGTCGTCTATTCTCTTCCTTGAATGTGGAAAATTGAATGGTCAAGGTCATACTCCATAGTAACTAATGGTAACAATGAATGGAAGGGTGAAATTTCTATTCATGTAGGAAATCAAGGAGGGGTGAAATTTCTATTCAGGTAAGAAATCAAGGACTCAGATATGGAGAAAACACTGCTATTTCGTAGATCAAAACTACATTATCAAGCAATATAATCCTTCGAATATGTATGATGAAGTTAATGAAACAAATAGATAAAACAACAATATTAGCTGATAGGAGTGAATGCTGGCGGGAATGTTATCTAATGTGAGCCAGTCGACAAGTATCTTGCCTGAGTAAGTGTTCCACTCCAACCTCCTCTGCTTCCTCAGCTCCAATCTCACTTGGCACATGATCAAATGTCTTGGATGTTGGTGTACCATCCTACAATGTTAGAATTTATAATACTTGATATAAAAGTCAATATAAAAGTCAATACAAAAGCTGATGGAGAACAACCCAACTTCACAAGGTTTTTGGCATTCTGCATGCATTCTTAGAGTAGGAAGTGTTGGACGACCTTTTTCTAGATTGTACTGTGTAGATGAATTATACTTTTACTACTGTCTACTTTGTGGAGTATGTGTTCCCAAAGGTTAAGCAGTTAATGCATGTTTAAATTTCCACTAAAAATCTACTTACATACAAGATATCTAAATATCTTACACTCTATGACCTCTGACAGCACTGGCCATTTTTTCCTTGGGGTCATTCATAAAAGGTAAAACCATTGTTTACAAAACCAACTAAGAAATGCTAAATTTTGTACTAGAATAACTCTTACATCATGAACTTCTTCTACTGATATGTAGGCCTCTGTTGGAAGACCGAGATCTTTTGGCTTGGCATCGATGACGACAAGAACAGAATTTGGGCAGTATCTCCTGATCAACTCGTTGATGGCTACATCATTTTGGTGAAGTTTTGGGCCAGTGTGGTACCATCCAACAACCTTCTCTCGTGCTGAAATTATATAACAGCTAATTAAGATATACAGGTAGATATAAAATATGGTGGACAACCAGTATTCACCTGAACTTGACATCAGTTTCTGTACACATTTGTATATCTTATTATCATGACTTTATTATTGTTTGATAAAAGTTTACATGAAATAACTGACCTAACACTAAATTCCGTAAATTTTGTAGGATTTTTCCAGGTGAGTCCAGAACAACAATTCCAAAATGTTGATGAGTAGCAATACTAAGATATAGGGGTTATTCAAAATTTGAGCGAGTCTCGCAGGAAAAGCAGGAGTACAGGACTCAAAATGCAAGTCCAAAAAGTCAGTGTTAATGTCTATGATTAATCCTGATAAAAAACTGAAACTTTATTTTGCTATTAATTAAATCTTAATATGATTATGGATGCTATTTCGGTAAAGAAATAAAAACAATAACATATTGGTCGGTGAAATAGCACTGTATTATTATTTGCGTTGGCCATTTCAAATGTAGAGTTTTTCTTTCTTTTGGCAAGTCTTTGCTATCACTTCTAAAAAAACAAATTCAAATAAGATATTGATCTTACCATTGACTTTCTTGAACATGCCATACATGCTCTCCAAGTAGTCGTGATCCAGGAACCACACATTTTTGTCCTTGTCATCTTCATCAAATGGCACTGTAAATACAATCAAATTAATTAAATGCAAATATGAATATAAACAATGGTGAAAATCTAAATTCCAGAATAAAATTTTAACAGCAAAACAACTGCATAACAAGTTAGATATCATGAAATAAGGTTCTTTATTGAGCAACATTTAATTTTTTTTCAAAGAATGGATGCTCCCTCTGAAAGTTGAGACTGTCTGGATTTTGAGATTTCTTTTTGTTGTATTTCACAACTAATCAGGGTTATTCATTATTATTTACATCTTTTGTTTGAGCAGGTTTTGTGTTTTTTAAGAATTTCAATGATGTTTTGCCTTTGGAAATCTTAACTTTTTAGGAAGCTTAAAAAACCATGATGTATATGAAAAAGATGCAAACAGGAGTTGGATATAATAACCAGAACTTTCCATGAATTCTGATACTTTATATCATTCTTATGTCAGTGTTGGTCTGTTTGAGGATATTTTCTGCAGTTATGATAAAATCAAAACAGAAATCTGAGAACGACATGAAAGCCCCTGCATTCCCCTCACATACCGACATGTATCACGGAAGTTTACACAGGCATATATTACAAACATTGGCCAATAAATAATGGCAGAAGGGAATCCCAAAGGCAGAACACTCAAAAAAATGTTGTAGAAGCTTAGGGATGTGACTCCATCTAAATTAAAATTTGGCCAGGATTCACACTTGTAACCCTTTATTATGAATTCACATACAAAATTGATAAAAATGTGGTAAAGTGTATCTATTTCTTTGCAGGGGCATTAGAAAAACGAAAACAAAAGACTTTATACCCGTCACTCATAGGTTCAAAACTAAGAACTTAAGATAGAAATCCGCTGCTTTTGTCCAAGGTAGTCCATATGTTTTTTATTATCTATCCGCGATTTTATTTTCGTCGTGATCAAGGTAATAAAATCGCGGAATAATGTCAAAACCCATCGGACTTCTGTCTAAGGATGAATGACTTGCAAAACTAGACTTCAAGTCTACAGTAATGAATATAACTTTCTCTCAAAATACATCTACAGAAAAGCAAAATGTGTTGCTTGTAAAGCTGAATAAATAAAGTGCGAAAACAATTAGATACCTGCAAAACTATTTGAAACGTCAAGAACTCCTTGTCTGTTCGAACCAAGAAGAACACCAACGACTCGTTTTACATTTCCAACTTTGCCCATCCGATTAAAGTGGTCTACTACGCTTAGCAGGACCAGCGGATGGACAACCACCTTTGATATCTTTGCTGGATCTGTAGGCGGCATTGTGGTGGCTACAGTTGCCTTCTTCATGTGTAACCGGTCAGTTTGGCTTCGCTGTTGATGACTCTTCAACTTTCCGACAATGGCGTGAGGCGTGCTTCCGGTGTTTCCCCGGATGTAGGAAATATTAATGCATTTTCTGTCGGTTCAAATATAGTTATCGTTGTGACTCATTGCAATATTATTATCTTTTGTATAAATGAGTAAGTTCCTCCTCATAATTTCAGCAATAGATGAAGCTTTCAATCAGTCAATGAGATAGGAGACAATAACATGCCGCGTGTCCTATTTTTTTCAGGTACTAGACAGGAAATGGCGGAAGCCAGTTTACTTATTGTTGACAGCTGCTAAGCAATCCGGGATGCAGACGAATTTTGCTTTAGATGCTTTCTAAACAACATCTTGCGTTATTTTAACTCAGGAACTATGAGTAATGGCACAAATAGCGACGGTCGTGAACGAATTCCAAGAGAAAAGTTACACGAACAAAATGAACAGTTGACACAAAAACAAGTACAAACTTTACAATTTGTTCAGGAGATAGCACGTGAAAATAAGGCACTGAAGGCCACAATCGCTGAATATGAGGTATTTGATCTGTGATGAGAGGGCAAGTCGTTTCGGTACCAGGATGTTTCGGTACTTCCAAAATAAGTCGTTTCGGTACTTTTAAAAATGTGTGGAGTTATGTATTTAATTCTGTTTTAAAGGCGTATTGTCATTAATAGATTTGGTTCATTCCGTTACTGAAAACATGTCCACTCAAAATGCTACCCTAGCTGTGTTAACCAATTTGCAAGTACCGAAACGACTTTAATATGTACGGAAACAACTGGGTGCCAAAACAACTTGGTACCAAAATGACTAGAATTCTGTGATAAATATTTATGACATGTATGAATGTAAGATTGACACATAAAAAATGTAAGTGCCAGTCCTCGTTCTCTGAATGTCTTATGTTCATACATACCTACAGACAGATACTGGAAGGATGAACATTCATTACCCTGCTTCTACAGACAATTTCAAGTTGCCTATAAAGGACCAGTAGGTCCTGCATGCAGAAACAACCTAAGGTTGAAGTCTCAGTGGCAGAGCGAAAAAAAAGTTAATTCTGATGGTCAGTAAATATATATGAATGGGCTTATTACCAGACACAGAAAACATCAGAAATTATTACCCTAAGAGTTTTGCTACTTCAACTTATTAAAGGCCAGGTCAGTTTACCTCTAAGGACGTAGTTAATTGGGCAGAACAATATTATAATGTTAACAAACATAATATTTAAGTTTCCAATGCTGTAACCTTGCATGACAACTTACAGATAATCTTATTCTGCTATCTGTGACATTCCTTGTGTGTAGCATGTCACTGGTATCTTTCTGCTGTGAAGCCTCTATCAATGTCATCAGGTGGTATCCAGCCCTCTTCAGATGTTTCGACCCTAAACCACAACATCCTCCAGCTGGTGGGTCAGCAGTGGCGGCCAAACCTCTGCTCGTCTACATTGTGTCTGCAGCATCCTCCATAAGGATTGGGCTGGGAACATTCTTCAGCCCACCTCCACAGGAAATAGCCACACAGTACATCCCCTCTCTCTGCACTTCGCCATTAGCTCATCATACTCTGTTTTCTTCCTTTCATGGGCCCCCTCACAACCTTCTTCCCATGGTACTGTTAGCTCTATTGAGATGAGGATATTGGACTGCTGCGATAACATCACGATGTCAGGCCTCAGAGTTGTCTGCCTCTGAACGATATGTAAATGTATATCATCATTTGTTTGTTTGATTTATTGCCCTGTGAACAGCCAGGATCATTTTGACTCAAAGGCCTCCATGTCTGGAGTCTCCATGTATTTGGTTGGTTGATGTGTCTGGATATTGTCTCGTGGACACTCTGTGTAGTTACAGGTGGTTACCTCAAAGAACTTAGAAGCTGAGATAACATAACAAGTAGAAAATTAATTGTTCTGCAATAAGGAATGCCTGTTGTATGTCTTCAGAGCAATAAGGATAGAGTCATAATTATGTTGAAGGACACAACCTCCACAGCACTGACCAGTCCATTTCACAGCTTCCTGAGTAACTCAAACCACCATTGCAAGAGAGTTTCAAACCATGCACCTTGGATCTTCACCTCAGATTGTAACAGCCAATGGTCTACCGAATGAGCTATCATGGCCCTATATGATATATCAACAGGCAAAAATATTGATATATTGATATATACATAAAGCAATGTTTGGTTGTTTTTTATACTCTTGGCTCTTCTCTATCTGCACCGAAGTTAAAAAGGAAAATATGACACAAAGCTTATTGTATTTGAGCATTACTTTTATAATGAAGGCTAAGAACTTTCCTGATAAAGAAAAATATGGTAAAGTAGAAGAGGTGTAGCTGTGTTCTTGTTATGGGTAAAAAAAATGAGTGCAACATTTTTTTGTGCTGCCTATTGCTTACCATATAGTAATTAATAGATTTTATGATAAATGGTTGTTAGATCCAAAGAACAGACAAGCTTATGCCATAGCATAGCATCTGTCATTTGCCCATTGCCTGTCAACTATAAAAAAATATTGCTACTTTAGTCATGAATACCTGAGCAAATTTGAACCAAATTTGATATAGAGCAACCTTTGCAGAATAGGGCTCAATTTATACAGTGCGCCTGGGATCCCTGTCCCATTCCCCCTACCCTCAAGGTCCTGAGGAGCGAGGCAGAACAAGGGAGAAATCCTTCTTCATAAGTAGGAATGAGAGGATTTCGCCCAGGTCAGGTCTCAAGCATCCATGGACCTCTAATCCAACTCGGTTATTTTATAACTAGAAGCTCTGACTGAATGGGGCAGAGTTGTGTGGCCCATGATAGGGAAACAGAGATGAACCTGTAAGATACTTCTTCTGTTGGGATGAAGGGATTTTAACCAGATTTGATGTAGCACATCCTTGGGTATGGTGATTCAGTTTTGTATAAACGTTGGGTCTGAACCCCCATAGGCACAATGGAAAGGGTTAAATTGGGGTATAATGGTAAATCTTTAAAATCCTTTAACTTTTGAAGGGATGGAGATATTTTGACCAAAGTGGGTCAGAAGCATCCATTGGTAATATTGAAGTAGTTTTGTTCAGTTGGTGTGTCTGTATCCTCCATGATCAGAGGGGGTGGAGCCAATGGGAGAGATCTAGGGAAATATTGGAAATCTTTAATTCTGTTTGGATTGAGGGACTTTGACAGTTTAAATGGTTTAAAGCATTTTTAGGTAAGAAGAACTTAAGTTTTATATAAGTGTATGTTCTCTCTCTCCCTCCTTTCCCACCTCCAAAATTTCTTGAATATTTTGGAAGGAATTAAGGGATTTTAACAAAATTTTACCTGAAGCATGATTGGATAGAGAGAACTCAATGTTTTATAAACAGCAGATTTGTAAATCTTTATATCTAGTTTAGATAAAGCAATTTCAGCCAAACCAAAACAGGTGAGCAATAGAAACCCTATGGGCCCTCTTGTAGATGTAACAACAAGTCTGTGTGCATCTTTTATCATTTCACTTAATGCTGATCAGGTTTTATCACAATTGTTATATTGTCTTCATGGGTTCATTTGCTCAACCACATAGTTTTATTTTATGCTCCTGTTTCCATAGTTACGAAGCATTGAGTATTCTTACATCCTGACTGAGTGGTCTTTTTTTTTTTACACCACTTTTGTTATTGATTGTTGCATCTTAAAATATTTAGAAGGCAGTAAAAAAAGTTGTATTGTGAAAAGTTGTGTATTGTTTTCTTGAAAATGCTTCCTGATGAAAAGAGTTTCATTCATAACATGTTGTCAGAATATTTAAATGGATGTGATTGTTTCTGAGGCCTGCTTCATAATTTTCCACTTCGTGGTTTATTGATGTGAAAGATCTATTCAAAAACAGGCGATGATGTAGGAAATGTTCTGTAATAATGATGGTTTGGAAATCAGTGAACATTGATATATACTTTGGAGGTAAAATAAATAAGACAGTTTCATTTGGATGTTTTTTTGACTGAAGGGAAAAATGTCAGTAATATAAAAGTTTTAGTGTAAGAGTAAAGTGTGATGGTGCGATGACACTGTCGCCATTGTTAGACAAATGACTAACATGGAGCATATTTACACTGATATATGAAAAGTACATTTCTGAGGCAGAAAATAGTGTGACAAGATGGTAAACAGATTATATAAATATTACACACTAGATTGTAATAATGCAGAATATTGTTTTCAACTTTCGTGATACAGTCACTATTGGTTGTTGTGTCCCAAGCAGATGCAATAGTGATACAATAAAGGAATGAAAGACATTTTGTTTAATATTGACAACATTGTTATAAAGACTTAGAACCTTATGAGTACCGGAAGTTAAATTTGTTCTGAAGTATAAATATTTCTCTTTTAGAAGTTAATTAAGACCATCAAACTTATGTGACATTTACACTACCCATTAACCTTTCAGAAAGAGAAGGAGAAATGTAAGGAGATTCATGCCATCGCTGAAGAGAGTCAGAAACGACTGAAGCAGATGCAGGAACAACTTCAGCAGAGAGGAGATGAAATTAATGCGATGTTACTGGAGAAACACAAGGAAGAGGTAAGTCACATATCAGTATATTGTGGAGTCATTATGTCACAGTCTGTAAATTGTTGATTCATTCAACTTAGGTGAAGATCTGAGGTGTATGGTTCGATACTCTCTTCCCATGGCAGTTTGTGTTTTTCTTGAAGCTGAGAAACAGACTATCTATGTTGTATCCTTGGGCAAGACATGTTACTCCAAATGCTCTGGATGAGTTGTGATTGTCCTCCTGTATGTTGTTCAGTGTGGTAGTCACCAGCTACAACAGGTACAAGGAGCACTGCCTTAAAATGACCATGGCTGTAGATTAGGCAATACACTCATCAAAAAAAGATGCAAACAATAGTGTATTGTCAGACTTACTTATATACATGTACATTGATTTTGTAAAATTTCAAATGGAACATTGAAAATGAATGAAAAGTTTCTCAAAGTTAACACTTTAATGAAATTTAATTTTGGTGAAATGAAATTTAGCATATCATCACTTTTTGGCAATTTAGTGCTTCCATGATAATTGTTTTCATAAACAACTTAAAGAAACTGCAATAAGCATGATAATGAAAAATATTTTCAGCAAGATAGGTAGTGAACGAAGAGTATCCCTAAAGTACATTAACAGTATTACATGTACCAGAATGCAGTTTGGTGCAATTTTATAAGGAGGGAAGAACAAATTTAAATGAGGATGAATAGTGGCAGAGGATAGTAACACTATATCAGGGTACTATATTACTAGTGACAGAGGATAGTAACACAATATCAGGGTACTATATTAAAAGTGACAGGATAGTAACACTATATCAGGGTACTATATTACTAGTGACAGAGGATAGTAACACTATATCAGGGTACTATATTAAAAGTGACAGGATAGTAACACTATATCAGGGTACTATATTACTAGTGACAGAGGATAGTAACACTATATCAGGGTACTATATTACTAGTGACAGAGGATAGTAACACTATATCAGGGTACTGTGTTACAAGTGACAGGTGATAGTAACACTATATCAGGGTACTATATTACTAGTGACAGAGAATAGTAACACTATATCATGGTACTGTATTACTAGTGACAGAGGATAGTAACACTATATCAGGGTACTATATTACTAGTGACAGGATAGTAACACTATATCAGGGTACTGTATTACTAGTGACAGAGGATAGTAACACTATATCAAGGTACTTTATTACTAGTGACAGAGGATAGTAACACTATATCAGGGTACTGTATTACTAGTAACAGAGGATAGTAACATTATATCAGGGTAGTGTATTAATATTGACAGAGGATAGTAACACTATATCAGGGTACTATATTACTAGTGATAGAGGATAGTAACACTATATCAGGGTACTATATTAAAAGTGACAGGATAGTAACACTATATCAGGGTACTATATTACTAGTGACAGAGGATAGTAACACTATATCAGGGTACTGTATTACTAGTGACAGAGGATAGTAACACTATATCAGGGTACTATATTACTAGTGACAGAGAATAGTAACACTATATCAGGGTACTGTATTACTAGTGACAGAGGATAGTAACACTATATCAGGGTACTATATTACTAGTGACAGAGGATAGTAACACTATATCAGGGTACTGTATTACTAGTGACAGAGGATAGTAACACTATATCAGGGTACTGTATTACTAGTGACAGAGGATAGTAACACTATATCAGGGTACTATATTACTAGTGACAGAGGATAGTAACACTATATCAGGGTACTATATTAAAAGTGACAGGATAGTAACACTATATCAGGGTACTATATTACTAGCGACAGAAGATAGTAACACTATATCAGTGTACTATATTACTAGTGACAGAGGATAGTAACACTATATCAGGGTACTGTATTACTAGTAACAGAGGATAGTAACATTATATCAGGGTACTGTATTACTAGTGACAGAGAATAGTAACACTATATCAGGGTACTGTATTACTAGTGACAGAGGATAGTAACACTATATCAGGGTACTATATTACTAGTGACAGAGGATAGTAACACAATATCAGGGTACTATATTAAAAGTGACAGGATAGTAACACTATATCAGGGTACTATATTACTAGTGACAGAAGATAGTAACTGTATTACTAGTGACAGAGGATAGTAATATAGGGTACTATCAGGGTATATCAGTGTACTATATTAGTGACAGAGGATAGTAACACTATATCAGGGTATTGTATTACTAGTAACAGAGGATAGTAACACTATATCATGGTACTATATTACTATTGACAGAGAATAGTAACACTCTATCAGGGTACTGTATTACTATTGACAGAGGATAGTAACACTATATCAGGGTACTGTATTACTAGTGACAGAGGATAGTAACACTATATCGGAGTAATGTTTTACAAGTGACAGAGGATAATATATGTACCATATATTGTCTACAGATTCCAGCGGAGACAGACCCTGAGGTAGGATTGACCTGTTTTCCCTATATATGATTTTTTTGTCCATAATAGAGTGACGTGATGTTATATTGTACTGTTACATGTATATAACAGATCCAGTTTGTCTATAATTAGGAGTGACGTGATGTTATATTGTACTGTTACATGTATATAACAGATCCAGTTTGTCTATAATTAAGGGTGACGTGATGTTATATTGTACTGTTATATAACAGATCCAGTTTGTCTATAATTAAGGGTGACGTGATGTTATATTGCACTGTTATATAACAGATCCAGTTTGTCTATAATTAAGGGTGACGTGATGTTATATTGTACTGTTACATGTATATAACAGATCCAGTTTGTCTATAATTAAGAGTGACGTGATGTTATATTGTACTGTTACATGTATATAACAGATCCAGTTTGTCTATAATTAAGGGTGACGTGATGTTATATTGTACTGTTACATGTATATAACAGATCCAGTTTGTCTATAATTAAGAGTGACGTGATGTTATATTGTACTGTTATATAACAGATCCAGTTTGTCTATAATTAAGGGTGACGTGATGTTATATTGTACTGTTATATAACAGATCCAGTTTGTCTATAATTAAGAGTGACGTGATGTTATATTGTACTATTATATAACAGATCCAGTTTGTCTATAATTAAGAGTGACGTGATGTTATATTGTACTGTTACATGTATATAACAGAACCAGTTTGTCTATAATTATGGGTGACATGATGTTATATTGTACTGTTACATGTATATAACAGAACCAGTTTGTCTATAATTAAGAGTGACGTGATGTTATATTGTACTGTTATATAACAGATCCAGTTTGTCTATAATTAAGGGTGACGTGATGTTATATTGTACTGTTACATGTATATAACAGAACCAGTTTGTCTATAATTAAGGGTGACATGATGTTATATTGCACTGTTATATAACAGATCCAGTTTGTCTATAATTAGGAGTGACGTGATGTTATATTGTACTGTTACATGTATATAACAGAACCAGTTTGTCTATAATTAAGGGTGACATGATGTTATATTGCACTGTTATATAACAGATCCAGTTTGTCTATAATTAGGAGTGACGTGATGTTATATTGTACTGTTACATGTATATAACAGAACCAGTTTGTCTATAATTAAGGGTGACATGATGTTATATTGCACTGTTATATAACAGATCCAGTTTGTCTATAATTAGGAGTGACGTGATGTTATATTGTACTGTTACATGTATATAACAGATCCAGTTTGTCTATAATTAAGGGTGACGTGATGTTATATTGTACTGTTATATAACAGATGCAGTTTGTCTATAATTAAGAGTGATGTGATGTTATATTGTACTGTTATATAACAGAACCAGTTTGTCTTTAATTAAGAGTGACGTGATGTTATATTGTACTGTTACATGTATATAACAGAACCAGTTTGTCTATAATTAAGAGTGACGTGATGTTATATTGTACTGTTATATAACAGATCCAGTTTGTCTATAATTAAGAGTGACGTGATGTTATATTGTACTGTTACATGTATATAACAGAACCAGTTTGTCTATAATTAAGGGTGACATGATGTTATATTGCACTGTTATATAACAGATCCAGTTTGTCTATAATTAGGAGTGACGTGATGTTATATTGTACTGTTACATGTATATAACAGATCCAGTTTGTCTATAATTAGGAGTGACGTGATGTTATATTGTACTGTTATATAACAGATCCAGTTTGTCTATAATTAAGGGTGACGTGATGTTATATTGTACTGTTATATAACAGATCCAGTTTGTCTATAATTAAGAGTGACGTGATGTTATATTGTACTGTTACATGTATATAACAGATCCAGTTTGTCTATAATTAAGGGTGACGTGATGTTATATTGTACTGTTACATGTATATAACAGATCCAGTTTGTCTATAATTAAGGGTGACGTGATGTTATATTGTACTGTTATATAACAGAACCAGTTTGTCTATAATTAAGGGTGACGTGATGTTATGTTGTACTGTTATATAACAGAACCAGTTTGTCTATAATTAAGAGTGACGTGATGTTATATTGTACTGTTACATGTATATAACAGATCCAGTTTGTCTATAATTAAGAGTGACGTGATGTTATATTGTACTGTTATATAACAGATCCAGTTTGTCTATAATTAAGGGTGACGTGATGTTATATTGTACTGTTACATGTATATAACAGAACCAGTTTGTCTATAATTAAGGGTGACGTGATGTTATATTGTACTGTTATATAACAGATCCAGTTTGTCTATAATTAAGAGTGACGTGATGTTATATTGTACTGTTATATAACAGAACCAGTTTGTCTATAATTAAGGGTGACGTGATGTTATATTGTACTGTTATATAACAGATCCAGTTTGTCTATAATTAAGGGTGACGTGATGTTATATTGTACTGTTATATAACAGAACCAGTTTGTCTATAATTAAGAGTGACGTGATGTTATATTGTACTGTTACATGTATATAACAGAACCAGTTTGTCTATAATTAAGAGTGACGTGATGTTATATTGTACTGTTATATAACAGATCCAGTTTGTCTATAATTAAGGGTGACGTGATGTTATATTGTACTGTTACATGTATATAACAGATCCAGTTTGTCTATAATTAAGGGTGACGTGATGTTATATTGTACTGTTATATAACAGATCCAGTTTGTCTATAATTAAGAGTGACGTGATGTTATATTGTACTGTTATATAACAGAACCAGTTTGTCTATAATTAAGAGTGACGTGATGTTATATTGTACTGTTATATAACAGAACCAGTTTGTCTATAATTAAGAGTGACGTGATGTTATATTGTACTGTTATATAACAGAACCAGTTTGTCTATAATTAAGAGTGACGTGATGTTATATTGTACTGTTATATAACAGAACCAGTTTGTCTATAATTAAGAGTGACATGATGTTATATTGTACTGTTATATAACAGAACCAGTTTATCTATAATTAAGGGTGACATGATGTTATATTGTACTGTTATATAACAGATCCAGTTTGTCTATAATTAAGAGTGATGTGATGTTATATTGTACTGTTATATAACAGAACCAGTTTGTCTATAATTAAGGGTGACGTGATGTTATGTTGTACTGTTATATAACAGAACCAGTTTGTCTATAATTAAGAATGACGTGATGTTATATTGTACTGTTACATGTATATAACAGAACCAGTTTGTCTATAATTAAGGGTGACATGATGTTATATTGCACTGTTATATAACAGATCCAGTTTGTCTATAATTAGGAGTGACGTGATGTTATGTTGTACTGTTACATGTATATAACAGATCCAGTTTGTCTATAATTAGGAGTGACGTGATGTTATATTGTACTGTTATATAACAGATCCAGTTTGTCTATAATTAAGAGTGACGTGATGTTATATTGTACTGTTATATAACAGATCCAGTTTGTCTATAATTAAGAGTGACGTGATGTTATATTGTACTGTTACATGTATATAACAGATCCAGTTTGTCTATAATTAAGGGTGACGTGATGTTATATTGTACTGTTACATGTATATAACAGATCCAGTTTGTCTATAATTAAGGGTGAAGTGATGTTATATTGCACTGTTATATAACAGATCCAGTTTGTCTATAATTAAGGGTGACGTGATGTTATATTGTACTGTTATATAACAGATCCAGTTTGTCTATAATTAAGAGTGATGTGATGTTATATTGTACTGTTATATAACAGAACCAGTTTGTCTATAATTAAGGGTGACGTGATGTTATGTTGTACTGTTATATAACAGAACCAGTTTGTCTATAATTAAGAGTGACGTGATGTTATATTGTACTGTTATATAACAGAACCAGTTTGTCTATAATTAAGAGTGACGTGATGTTATATTGTACTGTTACATGTATATAACAGAACCAGTTTGTCTATAATTAAGAGTGACGTGATGTTATATTGTACTGTTATATAACAGATCCAGTTTGTCTATAATTAAGGGTGACGTGATGTTATATTGTACTGTTACATGTATATAACAGAACCAGTTTGTCTATAATTAAGGGTGAGGTGATGTTATATTGTACTGTTATATAACAGATCCAGTTTGTCTATAATTAAGAGTGACGTGATGTTATATTGTACTGTTATATAACAGAACCAGTTTGTCTATAATTAAGAGTGACGTGATGTTATATTGTACTGTTATATAACAGAACCAGTTTGTCTATAATTAAGAGTGACGTGATGTTATATTGTACTGTTATATAACAGAACCAGTTTGTCTATAATTAAGAGTGACATGATGTTATATTGTACTGTTATATAACAGAACCAGTTTATCTATAATTAAGGGTGACATGATGTTATATTGTACTGTTATATAACAGATCCAGTTTGTCTATAATTAAGAGTGACGTGATGTTATATTGTATTGTTATATAACAGATCCAGTTTGTCTATAATTAAGGGTGACGTGATGTGATGTTATATATAACAGATACAGTTTGTCTATAATTAAGGGTGACATGTTATATTGTACTGTTATATAACAGATCCAGTTTGTCTATAATTAAGGGTGACGTGATGTTATATTGTACTGTTATATAACAGATCCAGTTTGTCTATAATTAGTGACGTGATGTTATATTGTACTGTTATATAACAGATAGTTTGTCTATAATTAAGGGTGACGTGTTATATTGTACTGTTATATAACAGATCCATTATATATAACAGATCCAGTTTGTCTATAATTAAGGGTGACGTGATGTTATATTGTACTGTTATATAACAGATCCAGTTTGTCTATAATTAAGGGTGAGGTGATGGTATATTGTACTGTTATATAACAGAACCAGTTTGTCTATAATTAAGGGTGACGTGATGTTATATTGTACTGTTATATAACAGATCCAGTTTGTCTATAATTAAGTGATGTGACTGTTATATAACAGATCCATATGATGTTATATTGTATTGTACTGTTATATAACAGATCCAGTTTGTCTATAATTAAAGATGGTGTTATATAACAGAACCAGTTTGTCTATAATTAAGGGTGACGTGATGTTATATTGTACTGTATACTATAATTAAGGGTGACGTGATGTTATATTGTACTGTTATATAACAGATCCAGTTTGTCTATAATTAAGGGTGACGTGATGTTATATTGTACTGTTATATAACAGATGCAGTTTGTCTATAATTAAGGGTGATGTTATATGATGTTATAATTAAGGGTGACGTGATGTTATATTGTATGTATATAACAGATCCAGTTTGTCTATAATTAAGGGTGACGTGATGTTATATTGTTATATACTGTTTGTCTATAATAAGGGTGACGTGATGTTATATTGTACTGTTATATAACAGATCCAGTTTGTCTATAATAACGTGATGTTATATTGTACTGTTATATAACAGAACCAGTTTGTCTATAATTAAGAGTGACGTGATGTTATATTGTACTGTTATATAACAGAACCAGTTTGTCTATAATTAAGAGTGACGTGATGTTATATTGTACTGTTATATAACAGAACCAGTTTGTCTATAATTAAGAGTGACATGATGTTATATTGTACTGTTATATAACAGAACCAGTTTATCTATAATTAAGGGTGACATGATGTTATATTGTACTGTTATATAACAGATCCAGTTTGTCTATAATTAAGAGTGACGTGATGTTATATTGTATTGTTATATAACAGATCCAGTTTGTCTATAATTAAGGGTGAGGTGATGTTATATTGTACTGTTATATAACAGAACCAGTTTGTCTATAATTAAGAGTGATGTGATGTTATATTGTACTGTTATATAACAGAACCAGTTTGTCTATAATTAAGAGTGACGTGATGTTATATTGTACTGTTATATAACAGAACCAGTTTGTCTATAATTAAGGGTGACGTGATGTTATATTGTACTGTTATATAACAGATCCAGTTTGTCTATAATTAAGGGTGACGTGATGTTATATTGTACTGTTATATAACAGATCCAGTTTGTCTATAATTAAGGGTGACGTGATGTTATATTGTACTGTTATATAACAGATCCAGTTTGTCTATAATTAAGGGTGACGTGATGTTATATTGTAATGTTACATGTATATAACAGAACCAGTTTGTCTATAATTAAGGGTGACATGATGTTATATTGTACTGTTATATAACAGATCCAGTTTGTCTATAATTAAGGGTGACGTGATGTTATATTGTACTGTTATATAACAGAACCAGTTTGTCTATAATTAAGGGTGACGTGATGTTATATTGTACTGTTATATAACAGATCCAGTTTGTCTATAATTAAGAGTGACGTGATGTTATATTGTACTGTTATATAACAGAACCAGTTTGTCTATAATTAAGAGTGAGATAAAAATGTTTGAAATATAAATCAGAGTTGAAGTGAACATAATACCTGGATGAGCAACAATAAGTGTTAAACAAATATATAAATAGTTTTAATAAATATAATGATTACAAATCATGAGGGACTAATGGATCATTTTATAGTTTGATGTAGGAAGTTGGCTTATAGATACAATGTTGCTATTACGTATTTAGAGTTATGGTTCATAACAGGTAAGTGACATCTCAGTGTCAGTTATTAAGATGTATGATGATTGTCCCTCATCAGCTATTAATAGATAATTGCAGCTGCAATTTTATTTCATTAGGTGTTGAAGCCCACTAAAAGGGTTAGACTGGTAGACGAATGCTAATATATATATTCTGAAGCTGTTGTGATTGTTTACCTTGTACTGAATTTGAGAATTGTATACAGAAGAGTCAAATGATTAATTAAACTTTCCAACGTCAACTAAATTTATTCATTGCAGTGTTTAATTTTTTTCATCCTGTATTTTTATTTGTTAGCTCCTATCTGTGTACCAGACTTTTTTTTTTTTACATGTGCTATTAATCATGAATGACTTAGCAATGTCTGACCAAATTTAGTCAGAAGAATCCTTAGGGAAAGGGGTACCAACTTTGTATAAATTGTATGTCATTGACACCAGAAGCCTGGGGGTGGTGCCTAAAGTGGGGGGTTATTTTGTACATTTTTTGAAATTCTTTTTATCTTAGGAATTAAAGTATCCTTGGATAAATAGAGATTCAATTTTGTACAATAGTGGGTCTTTGCTCCTTGGGTCAGAGTATAAACAGTAGGACTCAGACCCCTGGGGTGGGTAAGGTAGGCTTGATAGGGGAAATTGTTTAAAATTCTTTGTCTTTATTAGGAGTGTTAGGACTTTGCCCCCTGGAGAAAGAGAGGGGGGACCCAAAGAGGGAATTGTAGCAAAGTCTTTGAAGTCTTTCTTATTCTTTAGAAATGCTAAGATTCTGTTTCAGTTTGGTCTGAAGCATCTTTCGGTGAAGCTAAATGAATTTGTGTAAATGATGGATCTTGGTCCCTTGAAATAGGAGGAGCCAGGCCCAAAAAGGGAAATAGAGCAAATTCTTTAAAATCTTTCTTCTTCTGTGGGGAGTTCAAGATTCTACCTTAAATTTATCGGAAGAATCTTTGGGTGAAGGGGGATCAGTTTTGAATGTAGTAGTCTGGACCAGGGCTTAATAAAGGAAATAGAGAAAAAACTAAATTCTTCTCTTGTAAGGAATTTCAGGATTCTATTCCACTCTGATCAGAAGAATCCTTGGGTGAAGAAGACTCAATTTTGTATTAGGGAAAATACAGCAAACTTTCTTAAATTCCATCTTGTTATGTAGGAATATCTGTTTTTTTTTTTTTTTTTCAAAATCGTTACAAATATTTTAAATACTTTTCCTAGGTTTAGATGAGCCAGTTCAACAATCAGTACACTAAATCAGCTGAGTGATACAAGTCAAGATTTGGAGAAAAATATTAATAAGAAAATCTTGAACAGATGCCATTGTATACTCAATGTTTTTTTTACACCTTATATGATCCTCTGTCTGTCTGGAAACAATTTCTGTCATCAATATTTCTTGAGAAATAATGGATGAATCTTTCTCAGATTTCTTATGTAGGTTCTGACTGGTCCGTAGTTGTGCCTTTTTGATTTTGGAACTGATCG
Source organism: Ylistrum balloti (assembly GCF_031769215.1). NCBI lineage: Eukaryota > Metazoa > Mollusca > Bivalvia > Pectinida > Pectinidae > Ylistrum > Ylistrum balloti. The sequence goes on from NW_026782032.1 coordinate 521,803, forward strand.
GAAAAAACTAAATGGCTGACAGGTGGCCATCTTGCATTTTTTCAATGAAGTTTGTTATCGCTATTCCTTGAGAAGTACATGATGGATCTTTCTCAAATTTCATGTGTAGGTTTTCTGTTGATCCATAGTTGTGCCTGTTTGCTTTTGGGACTGGTCAGAAAAACGAAATGAACAACACGTGGCCATCTTGGATTTTGACTTTAAAAGTTTGTTATCACTGTCAAATTTCCTATGGGGGTTCCCTTTGGTCCCTGGTTGTACTGTTTTGATTTTTGGACTTATCAGAACAAAATGGCCAACAGGTGGCCATCTTGAATTTGGCAGTCAAAGATAACTATCACTATTTCTGCAAAGGAATGTTCAAATTTCTTATCATTAAGATAAAAAAAGAGAAGAGATAAGATGGAAAAAGATCCAACTTTCAAATAAAGATCAAACAATGGTGGGCAACAAGATCCCTTTGGGATCTCTTATTTTTCAAATTTTGTCAGATTTTAATTGAAAATTAAAAAAAATTGCAGCTACAATAGCATATTATTGATCTGTAGGATAGAATGTGTTTTTTGTTAAGGATAAGTGTTGAATAAGACTTGTTTTATTCAAGAGAACTTAACAGATTAGTTGTAAGAAGTAGTGCTTGAGTGGGATTTGGTTTGCCTTACTAATCTCTCTTACACCTGACACTACTGTGAATTTTAATGTTTGACATATCACTGTAATTGTGTAGTTTTAGGATGTGTCAGTTTTCAGCTGAGATAGGAGAAAGGTGGTTGTCTTTTGATATTTATATTTAAGTCAAGTTGTACTAATTTTACATTTTTTCATTTAGATGATGAAAGTTCTAGAAGAAAAAGTGGAAGGAGAAAGACAACTGACATTGGAGAAAAATGAGGTATGTCAGTGACATCTAAAAAAAGAATGTCGTATGTATGATGTCATTATAATCACAGATTTATTGCTTTAGATGATCAGTTTGGATAGCATGTTATTTGGTGTTGTGTCCACATTTCAATAGATTGAATACCATATGAAACTACTTATACATTTAGAACATAAATGTAGGTTAAAGTTCACAGCTATTTTTTCGTTCTTACAATGATTGTTTTGGTTCCTTGGATGAATCGTAATAGGTTTTCCAACTTATGCTGTACTCAATGTCAAGGTCACAAGTTTTAATGAAAGGTCAAGGACAAATAAGGTCAAGGTGACTGTATATATTATGTTTTTGGGTAATATCTTTTCAAACACTGGAGTCATTTTCATCTAAATTCATTTAGGCATTGGAAGAGGAATCCTTCAGTGTGATAATATTTTATACCATTATTACTTAATGAGTAATGAAACACTTACCTAGATATCAGTAATCACATATTGAGACATGGCCTTATACAGATTATGTATCAGAACAGGATCCAATGGTAACTGTTTAGACCCATCAGTATCATGAGAAGTTTTTTTTTTCTTTTAAGAATCAGATGTATATCATTGGAAATGTGAAAGTTTTCAATCATTTAATAATTCTATTAAAAGTTCTGTGAAGATAATTCTGTTGGGGATGTTTGCTCTTTGGAAGAAAATATATGCTGAATCTGTCATGGACTTTGTGAAGTATAATTCTATTTTCTTATATCCTCGTGATTTCATGATCTACATATTTACATATGTTTCATGGGGATGTGGACCAGTGTGAAAATGTATCTATCTTTTTTTTGTGCAGCAATCCTACTGACTAACTAATTTTGTTCTAAATAAAAGTTTTTTAACAAATTATTTCTTCATTTTTCACCAAATGTTGAAACAGTTTTCTGTTTACCAGAGCCTTTGACTGGCTGATGTTTGATTAACGATGGTGAATGTGTTCATTCTTGTAAAACCTGTGATCATGTACACCTTTATATAATGGGTAACAGCTGTAAACATGTTGTGTAACGTCATCATGTCAACTTAGCTTTTGTTTACATACAGCTTCGGGACCGTGTGGACAAACTTGAGCACACTAATCAGGAATTACTCTTACGACTGGAAGGACAAACGGTCAGTTTAATTGGGCTATTGACCAATCGCCTGAAAATATTTACTTTAACACACTCAGATGTTGAACTTTCTACTAATATTGTTTGATCAATGCTTTGTGAAGAATAGTTTCCTTTTAAATTTTTTGGACAGAATTTGATCTGTTAAATATTGCCGAACCTATGGTAGATGATGATACTTGTAATTGTGTAAATCTATTAGCAGTCTTTATACACATTTTCCATTCTCACAGTTAAGCTTATAATTTTTATACTGGTTGGCAACCCATATGAATTAATGATTTTTCTGATGCGATAATGCCACATATGTGATATTTTTGACAATTTTGCACACTCACACTCACAAAAAGATACATATTTACATATCAATAAATTTCAATGCAAAATATATCAAATATATAGAGATATTGCAGCACTTTTTATTTCACCTTAAAAATAGCAACAGGGAGATGTGTTCTACTTGTTTAGGGGCTGATGCAGAAGTGTTTATCAGTATAATTATTTTTCTTACTTATCATGGTTGTAAGATTTTGGTCTGTTGTGCTGGCAGAAATTTCTTACTTTAATGCTCAATAAAATTCAGTATTTTTATCATTGTTTTAACTTCCCTCTTTCTGATTTTTGAAGAACTATGATATGGTGTGTATTCTAATAAAACTTACTTTGTCATCTACTCCAGGCTCTGCAGAGCAGAATAGAGGACGAGCAGAAGTTATCCAAATCATATAAGGATGAAAATGAAGAACTGAAGCGGGAACTAGAAAGCTTGAGACATCAGAAACGTCAACCTGTTGATTTTGAAGAATTAGATATGATGAAAGCCAGAAATAACCAGCTTTTACAGGAGCTAAGGGAGGCAAACCAGAAAAACATGGAACTCAACTTTCGTCTCAGTAAATTGGAGAAGGAGTTATCACAACAGGAAGAGGATAAGGACAAGGTGACCTTGATAGAGAACCTCAAGGTCAAAGTCACACAAATGCAGGCAGAACGAGGAAGTGCTCTGGAAAAAGAACGTAATTATGAAAAATTGATTAGAGAACTGCAAGCGGAAATTATGAGTTTAAAAGAGTCCTATGTGATATTGGAATCAGATAAACAAAGGATTTATGCAGAGTATCAAAGAATTATGACAGAACTTATGTATTTACGTAAAAAGGATTCAATTGATAGCGCAAGTAAGTCGTTCAAAGATTTTGTACAATTGAAGAGAGAATTGAATGAAGTTAAAAGTGAAAATAGTGACTTACGACGAATGGTGAAGCCATCACAGTTGCCAATGTTGAAGGACAGTGAGAGTGTGAAGAGAGTAGAAGAAAGGCGAGGATCGGGTTCTTCACAAGCCTCAAAGTCCTCAAACAGTGGCAGACAAAAACAGCAAAGAACAAAGAGTTTGAACTTTTTAACTAGTTAAGTTTTTCAAATGTGAAATTTGGTGATTGTTGTGTTAATTTAATGTTTACTAGAACAGGTTTGTGATACATACAGAACAAAACAAAAACAAAAACAAAAACAAAAATCACCGTTTTTAAGAGTAATGGTAGATATGTGTACAGAATATGGCACAACATCATGACAATATTTTACTCAGGGTGATTTTATAAACAAGATTGAATGGAATCATCTTTTAAGAAGTCAATTTGATTTTATAAATTTGTAGAAAGGTTTATAAGACTTTCATTATTCTTAGGTTACTGGGACTCGAGAATTCATTAGCCAAGTCAAATGCCATGTGCCAAACAAAGGCTTTGTACAATATTAAATTTAGCTGCCACACTTTGTCAAAAATCCATGAAAATTCCATTATGTGTTCTATCATAGCCTTACTCTTGGTAATGGCATTACCATATTGAATATATGTTGTAACATTCCAGTAATCAAAAACAGCTCTGACTTTATTCAGAGATCTAGTGGAGTTATTGATTTTTAGCAGGTAGTAATAATTTCCTGTTTTTGTAGTGTCTTGTTTACTATTTACCTTATTTCAGAATATATATATATACTGTATGATGCTTTGATATTTATCTATTCAGTCATTGACAAAATGTTTGCATTCCATGTCTCTAATTTTACCTGGAAGATATTTTTTAGGATAAATGTCATTTTAATGTTGATTTCTCAATCTGATTGGTTGATTTAGTCTGTAACTTTGACACTTTTCCAAACAACAAAACGAGATAATAAGTTGTAATTACAGAACACAAGATGGTTTATACTGCTGTCTGATTGGCTGGTGTATTATATAAGTAAGTCTAGTTGGATTATATTGCAGTATGATTGGCTGAAGTAGTACAAAATCTTATCTAGATGGATTATACTGCTGTCTGATTGGCTCATGTACTTGTACATAATTATACTGCTGTCTGATTGGCTCATGTACATGATTATACTGCTGTCTGATTGGCTGATGCAAATGTACATGATTATACTGCTGTCTGATTGGCTGATGTACATGTGTCATCCATCTTTTCTAGTCTCATTCATTGTCGTGTCTTGAAGATCAAAATTGATACTTTAATGTGTGGTAGCAAGGGTATTCATGTTTTATAGACATAGTTCATGTTACAGATTCTCAATCATTTTAAATCTATTGTTTTATAATATTTTCTATTCTGAAGTAAGAGAAAAAACTTGCCGAATAAATATTCTTGCAGAACTACTCGATTTATATTTGAAAAACTAAATGATTTTCAAATCTGTTCTGAGACATGCTGTATACTAAAGTTATTTCATTTCAGTAATAATTACCATAACTTTAGTATACATATCCTTTTCATTTGTATATAATATCAACAAAAAAGGGGGCTCAATAATCCCCTGTAGGGAGCCCCTCTACCTGACAGAAATACCTACTCATGACCAGAGTCACATCCTTCTTTATCCATGGTGTTGGGCTAATCAGACATATTCTCACCGGTGTTGACATTTCTCGACGTTTACAGGGCAGTATTTCCCAGTTGTTTTGAATATTTGTTCATTTCATAGCAGGTTTTACCACTTTCTATTCCCATTGTTTGTGTTAAGTTTGCCTGCTTATTTCGGCCGTTTTTTTCCCCACTCATGTTAAGACACCTGTTGGTGAATTTTCATATTTTTTGTATGTTTTTTTTTAACTCGGTTGCTGTTTGTTATGTGTTTGTTTCTATTGAATTGTATTCAAATCATTCATGTAGTGTTTACCTTGCTTTTTTTTCACAGCAATTTAATTAATCTTTTGTAGTTTTTATTTCATTTGTTGTTAGTTTTCAGTTCTGTATAGCTGAGCGTTATGGCTAGTAACAGCCCTTGCCACGGTACCGTAGATGGGTGAGGTCACTTTTATAGTGAAGCCGACCCCCATTTTGGGTGTCCCCAGTGCCGCACCTGCTCAGAGGAGACACCCTGTGATTCATGTTTGCATGGTTCTCCCTCTAGCAATGCGGTTGCTACTGTTAAGTGCTCTTACTTGGGCCAGATCTTCCAACCATGGTAAGGGCAAGCCCAAGTCTGCTGCTGGGTTGTCCAAGGATGTTGCCCATGGTGATCTTGTGCCTGGACCTGCCATCTCCATTTTGGCGGTGTCGGTTGGTGTCCAAGGGGTGGCCTCTCCTTCCCAGCCTTGGTCTGGTTCGAGGGAGGAGCAGTCCGATTCAGAGTGGGATCACTCTGACGCCGATTCGATTGGGACCCCTCGTAAGCCTTTTGAGAGCTTGCCTTTGGGTAGGGGTGTGTCCCAATCATGTTTGGTTGCCCCAGTGTACCGGTAGTTTCTGGTCCTTGTCCATTTCCTGGGTTGGCCCAACCTCTAGGTTTAGAGGCCCCATCCTGTAATCCTTTGGGTTTACAGGTGGCGCCTTTGGCTGGCTTTGGGACTTGACCCCAGTCTTCCTTCCCACCTGGTTTTTAGTGGCCTAGTTCCGGTCACTCTGTGACTGGTACAGATTTAACGGTGTCTGGGAACCTGGTTTCTACACTGGATTTTGGGTTGGCTGATCAGTCGAGCAGTTTCCACCCAACGCCTCAACTAGTCCGGGGTTTAAGCATATGTATGCACATGGTTTCGCGGGACAACCAAACCAGCCAGTGAGTGGTTTGGTTGCAGTAGTTGCAGTTCCAACCTGTACATACCTGCTTCTGATGAAAGTGGTGGTTTTCCTTCGGCCATTGGTCAAGGAATCCAGCCCCAGACTCAGGCAGGCCTGTTTGACCAACCTTGAGGTCACTCCCAAACTTGGGGTCCTTCTTCCTACCCTCAGGGTTGTGGATTTGCTCCCTTTCTGTTCCCTCATTGGAACACTTGGGGTTCGGTTTCCTCAAACCAGCAGAGATACGATGGATACAGTCTCCCCTCCCCAACAATCCTCCCGTTTGGGGGCTATTTTGGCCGGCACTAAGCAACAGCAGTGCTTCTGCTTCTTGTGTAGTCCCTTCTGCTCTGTCCAAGAGGCTTGGTTTGCTGCACGCCCTAAAGCCAAAGTGGGTTAATGCCCTGCTAAGTGTTCCACACAGCTCAGGCTGGAGGTAGCTCCGATGGCTTCCTCTTTGACACCTTAGATATCTCTTCCTCAGGATGTGGATACCTCCAAGCCCATCGACAGAGTGTGACGTTCTTGATCTCTCATCCAGGTGCTCAGAGGTTGATGACCTCCTATCAGAAGTCCCATCTTCAGATAGTGCTCCTACTGATGGGGAGCCCCAGTCGGCGAGGCTGCGGATGAGGTGGTAACTGAGGCTTCCCACCTCGTTTCGGACATGGGTGCCATGTACACTGACATTACCTCTGCGTCATCGGTCCCGGAGGCCTCCACATTACTGAGTTCTGTGGTACCTCCTAAGCCTGCTCCTCACAGTGACAGGACCCTGCCAGAGGGCACTATTATGTCCTCAGCTCTGACTGCTGCTCAGGTGCACGTCATGGAGAAGATTTCCTCCTCTACATGGGCTCCAAGGTTTCCTGGGTTGCAGCTTGGGGTGACAGACTTATCGGAGGTTAGAGCCTCCGATTATGCCATCCACGACAGGAAGCTGTCTCCTCATCCAGCCAAGGTGGAATCGAGGGATCTTTCTTCCTGGCCTGGGAAGTTGGTAGACCAGGTGGTGTTCCAATCTAAGGAGCATCACAAGCTTGAGAGGATGTTGCGCCTCTCCTTTCATTTCATGTTGTACACTAATTTTTTTACCGTATCCTTGTACAGACTATCCAATCTGCCTGAGGATCGGCTCTCTGTCGAGGAGATGCCTGAATTCTGCGTTCAGTGGCGGCGTTGCAGTGTTCTCTGCTTGTCGACATGATGCCATTGTTCCATTCTTGGGGGACATTCAGGTGAGCGAACCTTTCTGCTGCTGCCTTTTGACAGTCTCCTTCAATGTTCCCACTCTGTTCAGTGGTGTTTAACCTGCTGTTCAGAATGACCTGAAGGAGGACCAGGTGGCTACTGGCGTTCTTTTCAAGAAGCCAGGCCCATTGATCTTAGCGCTTCACAGGGTGCTGGTCCTAATGCGAAGAGGTCTTGGCCTAATTCCAAGCAGTGTGCTGCTTGGAAGAAGTCTAAGACTCCCTTTAAAGCCAAAGGGAAGAAGGAGAAAGGCGACAAGAAACATCCTTCTAAGGGGAAGTCAAGTTTCTGACTTGCTTCTTCCCCCCATGCCACTCTCAATTGTCGCGGGTCTGCCAGACTTTGGTCTGTTTTCTTAAGGCCCTGTGTCCGCGGTGTGGGAGGGTTTAGATGTCCCGTTACTGGAACTTCCGGTAGGCAGTCATCTGGCCTCTTTTCTCACACAGTGGAAGGAAATAACTCACGACACCTGGGCCTTGTTAGTGGTGTTGTAGAGTTTGGGGATTCCCTTGATTCAGAATCCCCCCTGTCTGCAAAGCAAATCTCCCCCCTCCTGTGGATCCAGAGAAGGCACTTACATTGAGGGAGGAAGTAGATACCATGCTCCTGTACTTATTCAGGGACTGCAATCTTGCTCCTAGAACTGTAGCTGGCTATCGCTTTGCAATACCCAGTGTCCTTGCTTTTCATGGCAGGCAGGAAGTCAGCACATCTTCTTCCATGTCTGCATTGCTGAGGAGCTTTGGTATAACGAGGCCAAAGGTCAGGCAGTTGGCCCCTCAATGAAATCTAGTATTTGTGTTAGATTCCTTGACTAGAGCCCCTTATGAGCCCCTTGAGAATGCCTCTCTAAAGCTCTACACTTTGAAGGCGGTCTTCCTCATTACTTTGACCTTGGGCGCAGATGCAGTAAGGTTCATGCCTTGTCATGTCTTCGTGCTTGTCTTTGATGGTCTAGAGGGTACACTGCAGTCACTCTAGTTACTGATCCTGCTTTTTTAGCCAAGAATCAGGTTGCCAGGGTTTTCCCTGGATCCCTTCAGGATTGCTTCCTTGTTTTCCGTGGTGGCACATTCTGATGCTGACAGTCGGGTTGGGGGCGGGGGTTCCTGTTCTTGGTTGTTTCTACCCATCAAACAGGGTAAGCATGGTCCATTTCTAGATGGATCTGCGAGGTAATTCTCTTTGCTTACAACCATTCCGATGAAGGGATCCATGGGCGTTTCATAGTGAGGACGCATGCTGCTTCGTGGGCCCTCATTTCATGCTCTTCCTTTCAGGAGGTAATGTCAGGCGCTTTCTGCTGAGGACAAACTACCTTTACTGACTTTTACGTCAGATCACTCACGTCAGCTTCTGACGATCTGTTTTCTCTGGGTTTCTTGGTTGTGGCACAGTTAGTGGCTGTTCCGCCTCCGTTAGTCTCTAGTAGGCATTTCATCCTACGTTGTCTGTCCACGGATGGTGTTTTGGATTTCCCCTTTGGTATTGTGTCTGCCCTTCTTACTGCCCTGTATTTGATTGTCGCTGGGATGTGAAAGTCTCCTCTAGGGTAAAACAAATTCCTTTCTATCCTGCACTTTCATCTGTTGCGTAAGTGATAAAGAATGATGTGTCTCCGGTTGTGAGTAGGTATTACGGGCTCCTTACGGGGGGTTATTGGGTTCTCTTTTTTCGTTCATATTATATACAAATGAATGGGAATTTGTGGTTAGTTATGGTAAGTATTACATCATGAAAATTGGTTTTACAAGAAAAGCCTCAATTTCAGATTTATAAAATATAATTGAAATAACTTCAAAAATATTGAATTTACCTGATGAGAGAAAAAAAAAAAAAAAAATTGAAAGGAGAAAATGTTGAGTAGAAATAAGAATATAGTTAATGTACTTACTGGTAGTTGTAGGTGAATTTTTATTTTATTTTATCTTTTTTTATGAAAATTAAAAAAATATGTAGAAATACTTAGTGCCTTTCTGTGGAAATAAGCATTACCTTTATTGACAGATGGAGGTACAATACATAAAACTGTGTTACCATATTCATCCTATTATAAGCCCAGGGTGTCATGCATGTTGATTATATTGTCTCAAATTGAGGAGGTAGGCTACTTTACAGCATTAGATATGATATGAAGGGGGCTTATTGTGGGATAAATATGGTACTAGTTATTTTGTTGATAAAGTCTATATATTTATCATGATCTCAGTACAAATGTAGTTTAAATGTAGATAGAATGTATTATGTATGGTATACATGCAATAACAGGGATATATACTGGTGATAAAGAATCATGCAAATATATACTTGACTATTTAACAAATTTCAGTGTAAAAACTATTTGTATATTTATACCATACCATCAGTAAACAGATTTCAGTGTAGTTGCTCCAGCATTAAAAAGATTTCAGTATAAAAACTGACATTGTTATATATTTATAACACCCAACCATTAATCAGATTTCAGTATAAAGACTTACTTTCATTTCAGTAATACTTACCATAACTTTAGTATGCAAATATGGTACCTACATCCATCTATGTATCCAAGAAACTAAAGATTAAAAAATCCCGCCCGCCCTACGATCCCGTGAGCCGTCATGGCAGAGACGTAGAGTGATTCTCTCCTTTATGACGCTGACAATAATGGACGTGTCAAAGCTGAGTTCTTGACTACCTTCTTTCTACTACTTTTGTATTGTTGCTTGAGTATTTTATATCACTCAGTTTTATCTTTACAAAACCCATCTCCCAATTATATTGTCTTTCATGAAATTTTTATGGTTTATTTTGCCAATATTTTGGCCGTTTTTTCCACTGTGTGTTCGAGTGCGTGACCACATATTCCGCCTTTTCGGTTACGTTTGGTTGATATTTTGTTTTCTGCGTTGTCGGCTGTTTTGCAGTTGTTTGTGAGGTACGTTGGTTTGTTCTTTTGTTGTTGGGGTTTTGTTTTGTCAGTCAAAATACAACTTTAACAAATTTCAGATCTTCCGCAGTGGTGGGAGATCACAGAAGACGCTGGGGCATTGTCTGTGGTCAGTGAGGGTCTAGGTATCCCCCTTTTTCAGGATATGCCCTACGCCAAGGAGGAAGTAGGGACCATGCTTGCCAAGGGTGCGGTAGAGGAGGTTCCTATGTTGGAATGCACTCCTGGCTTCAACTCCAGAATGTATCTGGTTCGGAAGAAGTCTGGTGCATGGGGTTTGATCACAGATCTCAGTGCCTGCAACAGGCACGTAGATTCTCCTCACTTTAAGATGGAGACCCCGCAGGGCATCATGGCCTCCGTGAGGGATCGAATGTGGGCAACTTCAGTAGATTCAATATCTCCATCAAGAAGTCGGCACAGAAGTTCCTCCATTTAACATGCAACGGCAAAGTCTTCTGATTCCGGGCCATGCCCTTTCAGCTCACGACAGCACCTTTGGTTTTCACCAAGTTGCTGCAGGTGGTCATGGGATTTCTTGATTCTTACAGAATAGACATCCAAATGTATTTCGACAATTCCCTCATGCTTCATCCGGTGAGGAAATCATTAGTTAAGGACACTGTCTGGTCCTGAAAGTGTTACTCAATGTCGGCTTCATTCCTTCTAGAGAGAAGTCAGAGGTTTCCCCATCTCAGGACTTCGTTTTCCAAGGGAATCATTTCGACACGTCTGGGGCTTAGCACTTCCATCATTGGAGAAGTTTGAGAAGGTCAGGGCTCTGTCCAGGTGCATTGGTTCCACAGTTTTCTAGGGTATCTCAACTCCCTGGCAGTTGTGGTCCCCCTAGGGAGGCTTCACACTAAGCCAGTTCCCTCTATGACCCTGTTCACGGATGCATTCATGACAGGATGGGGAGCTTACCTCGACGGCCAATGCCGCTCAGGGGAATGGTCTGTGGAACAGCTCTCAGAGCACATCAGTGTGCTCGAGATGAGGTCTTTTGGCTCTACAGTCTTTCGGAAGGTTCTGCAGTCCAAAGTGATTTGTGTGGCTGGCAACAATACTACAGTTTCGTGTATCTGAAGAGACAAGGGGGCACCAGGTCTCACATCCTGTGTGCTCTTGCCATTTGCACTCTTCTTCTCTGCCAGGAAATGCAGTTGACCATCACCGTCAAGCATCTTCCTGGCAGGCAGAAATGCTGGCAGACACTCTCTCCAGGCGCTGCCAGCCGGTGTTGACGGAATGACAGCTGTGTCCCTTGATTTTCAAGGGAATTTGTCAAGTGTGGGACAGACCTCTTATAGATCTGTTCGCCACTTCCCTGAACAATCAGCTGCCAACCTTCGTCTCTCTGGTCCCAGATCTGAAAGCTGGGGATGTGGATGCCCTATCTCTGGACTGGGATGGGATGTATGCATATGCATTCCCCCTCTTAAACCTGGTGCGCAGGGTGCTACAGAAGTTCCAGGAGCATCACTGCTCCTTATTTCTGATAGCCCCTCTATGGCTGAAGAAACCTTGATTTCAAGAGCTTGAATCTCCTTCACCAGTCTCAGTCCAGGACAACACACTCTCGACCACGCATGGAGACTATCTCAGGAAGTCTCGCTTAGGCAGGCTTTTCTCGAGAGGTGTCAGATTGCATCATGTGATCAATCAGGACTTCCTCTTCTGCTGTCTACCAGTTGCGATGGAAGATGTTCTATGATTGGTGTGTCATCAGGGAGGTTGATCCGTTTGAAGCCCCTGTGCAGTTGATTGCGAACTTCCTACTCTCTTTGTTTTAGGGACTGCAATCTGGCCCCTGGTACTCTATAGCTGGTTATTGTACCGCTATTGCAAGTGTCCTTGCTTTTTAAGGCAGATTTAACAGATTTCAGTATAAAAACTGACATTGTTATATATCTATACCACCCAACCAGTTAACAGATTTCAGTATAAAAACTGACATTGTTATATATCTATACCACCCAACCAGTTAACAGATTTCAGTATAAAAACTGACATTGTTATATATCTATACCACCCAACCAGTTAACAGATTTCAGTATAAAAACTGACATTGTTATATATCTATACCACCCAACCAGTAAACAGATTTCAGTATAAAAACTGACATTGTTATATATCTATACCACCCAACCAGTTAACAGATTTCAGTATAAAAACTGACATTGTTATATATCTATACCACCCAACCAGTTAACAGATTTCAGTATAAAAACTGACATTGTTATATATCTATACCACCCAACCAGTTAACAGATTTCAGTATAAAAACTGACATTGTTATATATCTATACCACCCAACCAGTTAACAGATTTCAGTATAAAAACTGACATTGTTATATATCTATACCACCCAACCAGTTAACAGATTTCAGTATAAAAACTGACATTGTTATATATCTATACCACCCAACCAGTAAACAGATTTCAGTATAAAAACTGACATTGTTATATATCTATACCACCCAACCAGTAAACAGATTTCAGTATAAAAACTGACATTGTTATATATCTATACCACCCAACCAGTTAACAGATTTCAGTATAAAAACTGACATTGTTATATATCTATACCACCCAACCAGTTAACAGATTTCAGTATAAAAACTGACATTGTTATATATCTATACCACCCAACCAGTTAACAGATTTCAGTATAAAAACTGACATTGTTATATATCTATACCACCCAACCAGTTAACAGATTTCAGTATAAAAACTGACATTGTTATATATCTATACCACCCAACCAGTTAACAGATTTCAGTATAAAAACTGACATTGTTATATATCTATACCACCCAACCAGTTAACAGATTTCAGTATAAAAACTGACATTGTTATATATCTATACCACCCAACCAGTTAACAGATTTCAGTATAAAAACTGACATTGTTATATATCTATACCACCCAACCAGTTAACAGATTTCAGTATAAAAACTGACATTGTTATATATCTATACCACCCAACCAGTTAACAGATTTCAGTATAAAAACTGACATTGTTATATATCTATACCACCCAACCAGTTAACAGATTTCAGTATAAAAACTGACATTGTTATATATCTATACCACCCAACCAGTTAACAGATTTCAGTATAAAAACTGACATTGTTATATATCTATACCACCCAACCAGTTAACAGATTTCAGTATAAAAACTGACATTGTTATATATCTATACCACCCAACCAGTTAACAGATTTCAGTATAAAAACTGACATTGTTATATATCTATACCACCCAACCAGTTAACAGATTTCAGTATAAAAACTGACATTGTTATATATCTATACCACCCAACCAGTTAACAGATTTCAGTATAAAAACTGACATTGTTATATATCTATACCACCCAACCAGTTAACAGATTTCAGTATAAAAACTGACATTGTTATATATCTATACCACCCAACCAGTTAACAGATTTCAGTATAAAAACTGACATTGTTATATATCTATACCACCCAACCAGTTAACAGATTTCATTGTTATATATAAAAACTAACAGACATTGTTATATATATACCACCCAACCAGTTAACAGATTTCAGTATAAAAACTGACATTGTTATATATCTATACCACCCAACCAGTTAACAGATTTCAGTATAAAAACTGACATTGTTATATATCTATACCACCCAACCAGTTAACAGATTTCAGTATAAAAACTGACATTGTTATATATCTATACCACCCAACCAGTTAACAGATTTCAGTATAAAAACTGACATTGTTATATATCTATACCACCCAACCAGTTAACAGATTTCAGTATAAAAACTGACATTGTTATATATCTATACCACCCAACCAGTTAAAAAACAGATTTCAGTATAAAAACTGACATTGTTATATATCTATACCACCCAACCAGTTAACAGATTTCAGTATAAAAACTGACATTGTTATATATCTATACCACCCAACCAGTTAACAGATTTCAGTATAAAAACTGACATTGTTATATATCTATACCACCCAACCAGTTAACAGATTTCAGTATAAAAACTGACATTGTTATATATCTATACCACCCAACCAGTTAACAGATTTCAGTATAAAAACTGACATTGTTATATATTATACCACCCAACCATAACAGATTTCAGTATAAAAACTGACATTGTTATATATCTATACCACCCAACCAGTTAACAGATTTCAGTATAAAAACTGACATTGTTATATATCTAAACCACCCCAACCAGTTAACAGATTTCAGTATAAAAACTGACATTGTTATATATTTAAACCACCCCAACCAGTTAACAGATTTCAGTATAAAAACTGACATTGTTATATATTTAAACCACCCCAACCAGTTAACAGATTCCAGTATAAAAACTGTCATTGTTATATATTTATACCACCCAACCAGTAATCAGATTTCGGTGTAAAAATATGGTATATATCTATCCTGTCTGTCCCACCATTAAACAGATTTCAGTTTAAAATCTGTCATTGTTATATATTTATAGTGTCTGTTCCACCATTAAACAGATTTCAGTATAAAATCTGTCATTGTTATATATTTATAGTGTCTGTTCCACCATTAAACAGATTTCAGTGTTGTATATTCACACTGCCCATCAGACTTTTGTATAAATACGTCACTGTCATTATATATTTTCAAAGACATCAGGGTAAAAGCTTTATAAATATTATATGTATTTGATTAATGATCGTATTGCATGATCGGCAACCTAAATTATTCATCGGTAATTAGGTCAAGCGTACTTTAAGATAAATGAGTCAGGATACATGTACCGATAAGCTGAAGTAACAATTATCTTACCAATGGATTTAACAATGCCTACCCTAATTAATCATTTTTAGATAATTACATTGTGATTTGCTGGCTGCCTGAATTAATTGATACAAGGTACTTCTGTATTGAGTGAAGTAGCCATGCACAGCTTTATTTCGACTCTTCAAAATATGCTGTATATTGATTGGTTACTAAAACAGGTCACCATAGAAACAGAACTATCCCAGTCTGGAGGTTAAGCATTATTACCATGTAATGACACATAGGGAATAGATCGGAGACTGTGATGTTTACCGAACTAGAACTCTTCAAACCAAATTGTCATCAATCAGGAATAATCTTATTTATTTATCTCTGGAATAAAACTAATTGAATCCAAACATTTAAAATTGAAGCATGAAGAAAAATCCTTCAAGAGTTATCTCTCTTCTCACAGTTATCAAATATATGGTGTTCAATGAAGAAGATGGGTTCTTATTTGTTTTCAATAATCTCTTGATTTTATGGCAATATTTCATTGATAATAATGAGAACTATGACAGGAAACAGTCTTCCTGATGAAATAACGATACATAGCAGGTGCCTGGTATTTTACATGTGTTTCAATCAATAATACAGTTGATGATTTATTATAGAGACTTGGGGACCTATTGTCTGTGGTGTAGTTATATAAGTAAGGAGGCCAAGAGGTCATTGTCTGTGTTTTAGGTTTATTGATTAAGAGATCAGTTTCCATGGTGAAGACATATAGGTTAGGAGGTCAATGCCTTCATAGTGCTTGAGGTCAAAGTTCCTTCATATGTGTGGGGTTCAGAATTCCTTTATATCGTGTGGGTCAAATATAACACCAAAATACCAACATGTGAACGGCATCATAATCCAAACTCAAGTTCAATAAAACTAGGACAAAATAGGAATGTTGAGGCTTCTGAAAAAGGGCAAGGAGAATAAGACCAGGTGTTCTGGAAGAGTAAGTGTCTTCTGTTTCATTGATGACACCTGCCATGTATGGTTTGCTCAGTCCAAGTATGTAATGTCACGTTCTCAAATGAGAACACGATATACAACAGCAGAACAAACAGGTAAACTAACAAGCTTTAATCATATCCAGTTTCTTACCGCACAAAGAAATAGAACATTTCTCAATGAGATCACTTTGACCTGGACTTACCAATAACTTTCATGAACTTGGATCTCTTGAAACCTTATGTTATGAGTTTGTCAGTTGATGACATCATGCATCAAAATCATGATATTTGAATATCGTTTGAATATCAAATCAGCTGTGAGGGATATGGCTATCCAGAAATGGAAAATACACAATAAAGAAATGGAAATCGTCATGCTTATCACACAACTTGGTGGAAAGTTGTCCATGTCGATTTCCTTGTAGGAAAAGCGGGGCATAGATGGCAGATGTAGAAGAGATTGTTGTGTCCTTTATTTCTGCTGGGTAGATACAGGGAAATGATCGTTAAATCTCTGATAAATAAAGACAAGACTTCATAAGTATATCTAAATGGGAAATATTCTATTGGGTAAGATTTCCTTTATATTCAGTAGGGACATCCTTTATATTCTGTGGAGACAGACTTTCTTTATATTCTGTGGAGACAGACTTCCTTTATATTCTGTGTAGACAGACTTCCTTTATATTCTGTGGAGACATACTTCCTTTATATTCTGTGGGACAGACTTCCTTTATACAGACTTCCTTTATATTCTGTGGAGACAGACTTCCTTTATATTCTGTGGGGACAGACTTCCTTTATATTCTGTGGACAGACTTCCTTTATATTCTGTGGACAGACTTCCTTTATATTTTGTGGAGACATACTTCCTTTATATTCTGTGCACAGACTTCCTTTATATTCTGTGCACAGACTTCCTTTATATTCTGTGGAGACAGACTTCCTTTATATTCTGTGGAGACAGACTTCCTTTATATTCTGTGGGGACAGACTTCCTTTATATTCTGTGGGGACAGACTTCCTTTATATTCTGTGGAGACAGACTTCCTTTATATTCTGTGGAGACAGACTTCCTTTATATTCTGTGGAGACATACTTCCTTTATATTCTGTGGAGACATACTTCCTTTATATTCTGTTGGGACAGACTTCCTTTATATTCTGTGCACAGACTTCCTTTATATTCTGTGGACAGACTTCCTTTATATTCTGTGGAGACAGACTTCCTTTATATTCTGTGGGGACAGACTTCCTTTATATTCTGTGCACAGACTTCCTTTATATTCTGTGGACAGACTTCCTTTATATTCTGTGGACAGACTTCCTTTATATTCTGTGGAGACAGACTTCCTTTATATTCTGTGGAGACAGACTTCCTTTATATTCTGTGAGACAGACTTCCACAGACTTTATATTCTGTGGAGACTTCCTATATTCTGTGGAGACAGACTTCCTTTATATATATTCTGTGGAGACACTTCCTTTATACTTCCTTTTATATTCTGTGGAGACAGACTTCCTTTATATTCTTATAGACAGACTTCCTTTATATTCTGTGGACTTCCTTTATAGACAGACTTCCTTTATATTCTGTGGAGACAGATTTCCTATATATTCTTTGGAGACAGACTTCCTTTATATTCTGTGGAGACAGACTTCCTTTATATTCTGTGGACTTCCTTTATAGACAGACTTCCTTTATATTCTGTGGACAGACTTCCTTTATATTATGTGCCACAGACTTCCTTTATATTCTGTGCACAGACTTCCTTTATATTCTGTGGAGACAGACTTCCTTTATATTCTGTGGAGACAGACTTCCTTTATATTCTGTGGAGACAGACTTCCTTTATATTCTGTGGGGACAGACTTCCTTTATATTCTGTGAAGACAGACTTCCTTTATATTCTGTGGAGACAGACATCCTTTATATTCTGTGGAGACAGACTTCCTTTATATTCTGTGGAGACAGACTTCCTTTATATTCTGTGGAGACAGACTTCCTTTATATTCTGTGGAGACAGACTTCCTTTATATTCTGTGGAGACAGACTTCCTTTATATTCTGTGGCGACAGACTTCCTTTATATTCTGTGGAGACAGATTTCCTATATATTCTTTGGAGACAGACTTCCTTTATATTCTGTGGAGACATACTTCCTTTATATTCTGTGGAGACAGACTTCCTTTATATTCTGTGGAGACAGACTTCCTTTATATTCTGTGGAGACAGACTTCCTTTATATTCTGTGGAGACATACTTCCTTTATATTCTGTGGAGACAGACTTCCTTTATATTCTGTGGAGACAGACATCCTTTATATTCTGTGGAGACAGATTATCTTTATATTCTGTGGAGACAGACTTCCTTTATATTCTGTGGAGACAGACTTCCTTTATATTCTGTGGAGACATACTTCCTTTATATTCTGTGGAGACATACTTCCTTTATATTCTGTGTAGACAGACTTCCTTTATATTCTGTGGAGACAGACTTCCTTTATATTCTGTGGAGACAGACTTCCTTTATATTCTGTGAAGACATACTTCCTTTATATTCTGTGGAGACAGACTTCCTTTATATTCTGTGGGGACAGACTTTCTTTATATTCTGTGGAGACAGACTTCCTATATATTCTGTGTAGACAGACTTCTGTGGAGACAGACTTCCGTTATATTCTGTGGGGACAGACTTTCTTTATATTCTGTGGAGACAGACTTCCTATATATTCTGTGGAGACAGATTTCCTTTATATTCTGTGGAGACAGACTTCCGTTATATTCTGTGGAGACAGACTTCCTTTATATTCTGTGGAGACAGACTTCCTTTATATTCTGTGGAGACAGACTTTATATTCTGTGGAGACTTCCTATTCTGTGGAGACTTCCTTCATATTCTGTGGAGACAGACTTCCTTTATATTCTGTGGAGACAGACATCCTTTATATTCTGTGGAGACAGACTTCCTTTATATTCTGTGGAGACAGACTTCCTTTATATTCTGTGGAGACAGACTTCCTATATATTCTGTGGAGACAGACTTCCTTTATATTCTGTGGAGACAGACTTCCTTTATATTCTGTGGAGACAGACTTCCTTTATATTCTGTGGAGACAGACTTCCTTTATATTCTGTGGAGACATACTTCCTTTATACTCTGTTGGGACAGACTTCCTTTATATTCTGTGGAGACAGACTTCCTTTATATTCTGTGGGGACAGACTTCCTATATATTCTGTGGAGACAGACTTCCGTTATATTCTGTGGAGACAGACTTCATATATATTCTGTGGAGACAGACTTCCTTTATATTCTGTGGAGACAGACTTCCTATATATTCTGTGGAGACAGACTTCCTTTATATTCTGTGGAGACAGACTTCCTATATATTCTGTGGAGACAGACTTCCTTTATATTCTGTGGAGACAGACTTCCTTTATATTCTGTGGAGACAGACTTCTGTGGAGACAGACTTTCTTTATATTCTGTGGGGACAGACTTTCTTTATATTCTGTGGAGACAGACTTCCTATATATTCTGTGTAGACAGACTTCCTATATATTCTGTGTAGACAGACTTCTGTGGAGACAGACTTCCTTTATATTCTGTGGAGACAGACTTCCTATATATTCTTTGGAGACATACTTCCTTTATATTCTGTGGAGACATACTTCCTTTATATTCTGTGGGACAGACTTCCTTTATATTCTGTGGAGACAGACTTCCTTTATATTCTGTGGGGACAGACTTCCTATATATTCTGTGGAGACAGACTTCCTTTATATTCTGTGGGGACAGACTTCCTTTATATTCTGTGGAGACAGACTTCCTTTATATTCTGTGGAGACAGACTTCCTTTATATTCTGTGGAGACAGACTTCCTTTATATTCTGTGGAGACAGACTTCCTTTATATTCTGTGGGGACAGACTTCCTATATATTCTGTGGAGACAAATGTCCTTCATTTTCAGTGTTTTAGATTTCTTCATGTTGTGTAGGATCAATATCAAACTTGTCATAGCAATACTTACTCCTTGTTCATAAAACATTGATTCATGTCTTCATTATGTCATGTCTGTTTAGTTATACTTCTCTGATGTCATGTGGAAGTATACTTCCTTATGTCATTTGGAGCCCTAATTTCTTCATGTCATGTGGAGCTCTAATATCCTCATGTCATGTGACATTACACTTCCCTCGAGTCATATGGAGGTGTAATTTCTTCGTCATTTGGAGCTCTAATTTCTTCATGTCATGCTGTAATTTCTTCATGTCATGTTGAGCTGTAATTCCCTTGTGTCATGTGGAGCTGTAATTCCCTCATGTCATGTGGAGCTGTAATTCCCTCATGTCATGTGGAGCTGTAATTCCCTCATGTCATGTGGAGCTGTAATTCCCTCATGTCATGTGGAGCTGTAATTCCCTCATGTCATGTGGAGCTGTAATTCCCTCATGTCATGTGGAGCTGTAATTCCCTCATATCATGGGAAGTGTCACTTCTTTTTGAGGAGTCATACTTCTACTGTGTCATGTTGAGCTTTACTTCCTTCCAGTTATGTGCTGCTACACTTGAGTCCTGTAGTGTTTTGCTTTATGTTGTGTAGACTTTGTTGCACTTGTCAGAATACACCTACCACATTTAAGTTTGCTTTACTCAGCAGTGACAGAAAACAGCTGTATTTTAGCATGTGGAGTAATTCAACAGAACTACTATCTGAATTTAACTTAAAATCACATTTAATAACATAGATTTCTGTTAAATTAAGTAATTTTATATATTGCAAAGGGATAACTTTATTTACGAAAATTCATAAAATTGCTGTCATATATGTTGAAGTTTGGAACTACATTTCTGCGCGGTATACATCATCAGGCAAAATTCAGCTTAATGTCAACAAAAGGTAAAGATTGTACTACAAAGCTGCTGAAGTTTTGATTGTCTGATTTTCAATGAAAGTTGCAGGATAAATAGAATACATGGTCAGTGTCTTAAAATATAAGCTGCATTTTGGCTCGGGACAGAAAGACAGAAGTAGCTCGCTTCACCCTCGTCAAAATATCTTTATCATATGTCCTTAAGGATTTTTTTCATCTGTCTTTAATTAGGAAAAAAGAAAACAACACACTCAGTGTATCATTATGATATATTTATTTTCTTCCTTTATATTTTGCAAAGCAGACTACATGTAACTTTTTCTTAAAATGTCTAAAACAGTCAACAGTACCCAAAAAAAAAAGGACAAAAAGTTTAATAAAACATTGACTGTATGCTTGCTACATATAGCAAAACAAATATAATTCAATTGAACAAAATTGAATTCTGTTCATCAGAAAAAAAAAGAAGAAAAAAAAATAAAGAACAGAAATAAAAAGCAGAAAAAAGTGACAATGTGACGAACCATGTAAGCGTATCCCTACAGGGTTAACTTGCGATCAGCACCTTAGCTTGAGGTTTAACATAGGTACAACAATGTAACAACGCTATGAGATTGCAATTTATAACAGAAAAAAAAGAACTATTGATAGCCTAAAAATTATCTAACATGACACCCTTTGACCCCCAAAATCTGTTATAGTTTGGCCCTAGACAATGGAAAGTAGAGTTCCATGTCAAGATTTTAGGGATGAAAGGGTGGATCTAAATAAGTACCGTTTATGATGGCAGATGCTCAATGGACTTTATTTGTCCCTACAACTAAATACAGGAATCCCCTAAAAAACAGGAGTTTGAAATGCTATAATGAATAAATGAAAAAAAAAAAGGACAATTTTTTTTATGTAAAGGAAGTAGTCAACAATGCTCTAACAGACATACAAACACAGCTACTGATGTATAGTACAATTAATCTTTACACGATTCCTGAAGTATACCTGATATCCCCTATTCCAGAAGAATGGCATGTTCTGTCTGCATAGACAGACAAATACAATTACATTGGGGACTATAATATTGTAAGGGTCAAAGGTCAAATTGAGAAACGACAAGTTGATCAAAAGTCAAAAAGCTACAGAACGAACAGGGATAGGTTGGGATTTCACTTGACAAGGTCAAAATCATAACTATACAAGAGAGAGTGAGAGAGAGAAAAAATGACGGACTGAGATCTGACTCGGTACTTGGTAATAACATGACATCACCATTGCGTTACCCTAATGTATCAATATATATATATATATACATGTATGTGTACAACTCAATTACTCATCATATACAACCAATCAAATCAATCGATCACGCCCAGTGATAACATGCTGATCATACAATACCAGAAATTAACAATGATTACACTGGGCAGTTCATTGGTGAGTGATTACAAATGGAAAGATATATATAACGTAAGATATGTGGTCTGTCTATCATACAGATACATACGTACTGATTACTTACACACATGTACGATACACATACATAGGGTTGTAGATATGTTCTAAAACATCTATATACATTGTTTACATCTAACCTTGCCACGTTAGCTTCACAAACAGCCAACTGCAAGCTTACAGTGATAATGTCTACAGATATATAGTTTTTGAAAAAAAAAAAAAAAAAAGATTCTTTTTCGTAAAAGGGAATTGTTAGATGGGATGAAGGGAGTAAGTAATACACAACAATGCAATATTGCAGGGACTGGGGCTCGTCAATATCCTGACGCCGGGATTATATCTAACACGACAAGGGTTAAAGACGCGATATATACCAAACACTTAGGGATCAAATATGGATGACATGGAACAAAGAACTGTTACCTGGGTAACAGAAAAAAATATGGATGACATACAGGTTATAGGTAGTAATATACACACCTTCAACTAGGAATAAAAAATCTTATCACTGGCGCTCTGACTATCAAGATGAATTTAAATTTAATTATAAATGATCACAATGTAGATATAGTAAAACAGGAAAAAATAACAACAATCTTGTTCAATAACAAAGGTATTAACAATAGAAGAAGATCCATACACTAAGAATAACTGGCACCCCTCAGTGTCGACCAATCAGATAATAGATAACATTTGTATCAACCAATCCAATCAAACGTAATATACAGCCTAAACTGTGTCAACCAATTCACCAAGATAAATCTAGTTTGACCAATCAAGTCACAGATAACATACACACAAATCAGTTCTGACCAATCGAATTGTATGTAACAAATCAGCACCAATATCTACACTGTAGAGGGATACCATAACCTACTATAGGAACTCGGTCATTACACTAAATGCTGGTATTTCAACATTCAGAGTGCACAAAAAGTTTTAACAGTGTAGAAAATTTCCACCTAATGATTAAAATTATATCAGTTTGTGAAATTAATTAACAGTTGTCTTGTAAAGTCATTTCTAGAAATAGTTCAAGTAGTTACAAATATTTGTCCTAATTCATAGTAGCAACAAAATCCTCATGTCACATATATCAAAACATCGACCCACATATCTTGTTCACTAGTAACTGTAACACTACAGTTTACCTTTTGTACTCTTTGAAATTTGAAATATCATTAATGACCGACTACAAATGTAGAAAAAAAAGTATTTAACAATTGTATAAAAGACCTATTCGTACTCGTCTCCTACTATTTATAGAACCAAGATTCTGAAAAACAGCAGAAAATCGTCAGGCCTGAGGTGTCGGCTGAACCAGCCTATAAGATGTAAATAAACAAATTCTATAGGATTCATTCACAAAATGTCAAAATCATTTGAAAACATGATACAAAGCAGAAGGTAGTGAGAACGTTAAGAATTTGAACACCCATAAATAGATTATCTTAAATGACTATATTTGAACAACTTTGAGTGGGTAAAATGCTTATTGGGAAAAAAATGGCATAACTGAACAACTCTTTGAGTGTATCACAACACTGTCATATAATTAATGTGTTGTCTCCCTTGGAGATGATACAATGTTTGGCTGTCTGTAACACGAGAAACCCCGATATTGTACCATTACAAATGTATATAGCTGCTTTTACATGAAGGTCAACTGATTCATACATTGTGTATATGTGTAATATTTTTTCTGATAACAACTTCAGCCTCTTGGGTAAATTTCTCACTTTTTGTTTTTCCGACCCCATCAATGAAATTGGTCAAAGTATGTCTACACAAGGGTTTCTACTCTAAAAATGGTAGATAAACAGCTACGAGGTTATAATAGTTCTACATCTGAATTATATATATATATATAGATATATAACATTTTATTATATTTATATTATCTACCTCGAGTGACAATTACTCATTACTTGTAAATATGTATAAAAATTGTTTTTAAAGTTATGGTTGAGGCTAAGTTCACACATCTCTACTTTAGCATTGTCTACCACAGTTTAAATGTATCTAAAAAAAAATTAAAAATATGATGACAATTATGAACATTATAACATATTAACATAATCTCCATATTTAATACGAGATACTTTAGAACATTTATACATAAGTAGAATCTATAACAAAAAATTGTCCACGACCGACATCACCTACAACTGTCACGATATGTTCACAACTACATTAACATTAAAGGTCAAAGTTCAAATTTCATTCACAGCATTGGAAATATTACAGCACTTTGCTTAAAGCAACTACAAAAAAAAAAAAAAAATGGAAAAAAAAAAGAAAAAAGAAATGCTAGGCCTCGACCAGAAATCTCACTGACAGTTATGGTGCACCATAACGTTTGTTCATTCTGTCTTGTTTGACGTTTCCTCCGCAATGTCATCGACTACACTATTGGAACCTGATATATTTAAACTTGCATCAGCTTTTGGCAAAGGGGAGGGTGATAAGTTATTGGAAGAGCTTGGAGACTTTGTACTTAATGGCCTGGTGATGTGTTTCTCAGTTGATAAAACACTGTCGACTGATTTAACCACACTAGGTTGAGTCGGTGTAGAGGATGAGGATGATTTCTGTTGGAGACGTGCAGTTTTGGCCATGTGAGAGTCCAGCTGACAGTGCGATTTGTACTCCTGTACAGTGGAGAACGTGTCTGTACAGAGGCGACATTCGTACTGTATCTGTTCCAGTTTCAACATCGGGTTCACATTGTCAGGGTATTTACCACCAGGGAAACAAATGGTTCGCTGATGTGTGACGCATGCCTCCTTGGCAGGATACACCATTTGGCATTTCTTACAGATATAGCCCACATCAACAGTGGACTCACGAGCACAGCTGTAGTCTACACTCCGCACCAGTGAACGCAGACTTGAGATGGACTTACAGTCCTGTGTATATTGAGCAATTGTTGCCTTGGGTTCCATCAGTTTCACGCCAACGTCTTTTATGGCTTGATGTGGAATTTGCAGTAAAGGTAGAGGTGTTCCAAATGTGAGGGGATCATAAGGTAACAGTGGGTCTGCACCTGAAGACAAAAGAAAAAATACTTAAATGTTTTTGTTTTACAAATGAAAATGCAAGAGACAATTTTGTCATCACCACATGTACTTGATGATCAGTCAAAATGTTGAAATACAGTCAGTGCAATAGAAATCCCACAAACAATGTGTAGTGAAGGGGCTCTATAAACAGAAACTCTAACAGGAACAATAGTTGGTTTTGGCCATATAATCATGTTAGAAACATGTGACAAGTTTGAAATTATTTACCTTGACAAGACAAGAATACTGAGCTCCACAAAAGTATATCATTTTATAGTATTTACAAAAACCTCAGTATCCTGGAACTATTACTGACTAAAGTTAGATCAATTTTACGTCAAACCAAATTCGTACAGAAACTTAAAAAAAAAAAGCTTGCCATTGTATTGTGTGGTATTGAGGTCTACGACTAAATGTCACCTTGAATTTGACTGGTTGACGTACCAGGGATGAGTCCAGGCTGTAGAAAGGGAATGCCCATGCCTGGGAGGTAACTGGGTAACCCGGGATACATGTACGGCATCATGCTAGGATCAAACCCTGGTAACATGCCCGCCATGGGGGACATTAGATGAGCACTCAGGTTGGCAAGAGACATTTGTACATCTGAAGTGGAGGTTGATTCCTTCTTCACTGTAATTGGTAAAAACAAAAAATTAATTTTTGGGGAAAAAAAAAAAAAAAAAAAAGATAAACAAAAATCTATTTACAATCAGCAATGGTACAGTATCAATTACAACTTCTATTTATGCATTACTAAAGTGACAAATAAATTCTCTCTTAGAAACTTTTCAGTGATGCTGATGTAGCTGTCGACAGATTGTACCTACCCGGGGTCCTCTTTTCTCCTTCTCTTTTTTCAGTGCTCTTTTCGATGGATTTCTTTTGCTCCAACTTTTTCACATCTGGCATCAGGTCATTGGGTAAAAACGATCCACTAAACCCTGCAAAATGAAAAAAGTTAGAAAAATAAGAAAAAAATAAATAAAATAAACAAATCAGCAAGATCAAATAACAATAAAATTGTCTCCTGAATTTAGTGTTGATTTTGTGACAAATAATTACCTAGGAAAAAAACTTAATTGTAGAAAGTGTTTTGACATAATTCATCAGAAGCGCTTATGATAATTTGATGTTGGAGAAGAAAGTCAACATATCAACAATTTTCAGTTGTTGTAGACATAAGGCCATGTTGAATAGCCTACCTGACATGGATGCAGAGGGTAGGCCCAGAGCATTGAGTCCCATAGCCTGGAGCTGTGAAAGGTGAGGCTGTGAGGCAGCAGCAACTGTGGCTTCATCCCACGCCTTCCTCATCCTCTCCATGTCCCGCTGTTGTCGCATGGGGTCAGGGATGGCTGACTGTGAGGTAATGTCACGTTCGGTATCGGACTGGTTTTGGATAAAGCCCTTCACTTTTTCTATATGCTTCTTGGTGAAGATATGGTCCTGGATCGTATACTTGTGGGAATATTTGAATTTACACAAAGAACATTCCTCCGGAGGCTTGTGGAAATCTACATTGCTGTAACTATTGGCCATGGTGAGTTTATGCTTCTTCTCCTTAGCACGAGCATTCTGGAACCATACTTGTACCACACGCTTTGGCAGACCTATCTCTCTGCCTAACATTTCACATTCAGCCATTGTTGGAGTCTTGTAGTCAACAAAGACCTGTTTCATAATACGAACTTGCACGCTTGTCATCTGAGTGCGATAACGTTTGCCCATGGGTGGCGTTAGGTGACTTGATCGTTCCACAGATGGTGATGAAGATTTGCTTAAATCCTTGTTGCTACTCAAACTATCACTGATGGAATGTTTGCTGGAGAACATATCATCTGACCTTCGAGAAGAACTGAATCCCTCGGTACTCCTGTCACTGAGGTCTGTAGAGGCCCCATCAGAAGATTTCTCCATGTCAATGTTCACTCGTAGAGGCTTGCTGAGGTCGAGTGGTGCCTCGTAGTCACTAGCACTGCTGTTTACTCGAGGATGGCTGCTGCTGCTACTACTGCTTGTTTCGTGTTTTGTTGATGTAGGTACTGATTCAGTTGGCGTAGTATTAGAAGTTTCCTTCTGACGACCGGTGGTACTCAGTTCAGCCATGTATTTTTTATAGGAATCTTCATAAAACTGTTTCATGGAAAGCTGAAGAGGATCACCAAGGGAGTTCATTCCCATTGGCATGCTGGTTGGAGGTATGATGGGAAGGAAGGGTTGCATTCTGGGTGGTGACATGAGTCGGTTGAGCTCGACAGAGTTAGTGCTTGGTGACATGAGGGATCCCGGTGACAGCTGGGACCCTCCGGGACTCTCTATGGCTGCGTCAGGAATGGAATCGATGTTGATTTCACCCTTTGCCATCTCCTCTGGGTGTTTCGTGGCTAGATGAGACTCTAATGCTGATTTTGCACGGAATAAAGCACGACAAAATGGACAACGTTTGTGGATAAGCTGCTGGTGAGCACGATATTGTCCTTTGCGTTCTCTTGCCCGAGTGTTCTGAAACCAGACCTGTACAACCCGTTTTTTCAAGCCAACATCTTTGGAAATATTTTCAAGCTGTTTACGGCTGGGATTACAGTCAACTTGATATTTCTGATACAGGTAATCAAGCTGTTCTGGTAAAATTGTGGTGCGCAACCGTTTGTCCCTCGGCTGGTCATACATATCCTCCTCTCTTTCCTCCTCTAATTTTCTCTTCAGAACATTTTTCGTTTCTTGCTGTTGAGCAGCAGCCATTGACTGCAGTACACCAAACGCACTGTTAGACTGAAGGTCTGAGAAAAGACTGGGATTCATGGTGTGAACGTTCTGATGCTCTTGCCAAAGGTCAAACCTCTCAAATGACAGCAAACATTTCTCACATTTGTACTTGATCCCTTCGGAATCTCGATCAGCGGAATGTTCAAGGGAGTTAGCAGAGCCGGATTCTGATTGGTTGGCATCATCCTGTGACAAAGTTGACCATGAGTCACTGTCCTCCTCTGTCACACTCACAGATGTCTGGGACTTTTCAGCAATACTGTCAGAGGTGCACGACTTTTTCTGGTGGCGGATCAGATCGTAGTATCGTTGGAAAACAGCAGAGCACTTTTTGCACTGATAGTTAAGACCAGGTGTTCTGTTGTAGGGTGAAACCTGATTTTCCTGGCTGGAGTCACCTCCAGAAGGTGGCTGGTTTTCATATATCTTTCTTGCTTTCTGTCTGGCATTTTGGAACCATACAACAATTACTCTTGGGCTGAGGTTAAGCATGTTAGAGAGATGATCAAGTTCATCATCTTTTGGATAAGCATT
This sequence comes from Ylistrum balloti, assembly GCF_031769215.1. Classification (NCBI taxonomy): domain Eukaryota; kingdom Metazoa; phylum Mollusca; class Bivalvia; order Pectinida; family Pectinidae; genus Ylistrum; species Ylistrum balloti. The sequence continues at coordinate 550,533 of NW_026782032.1, forward strand.
CTGTTCAAAATATTCCTGTAACACTTTCACCTGATAGTCACTGAATCGTGTACGATTAGCTCTCTTTGAGTATGATGGGGAGGATTCAAATCGGGGTCGGATTTCTTCTGTGTTACAGGGTGCAATGGGAGGTAGAATGAATGTGTTCGGTGTTGGTGTTGATGTCATTGATGGGGCTCCAGACATGCTGATCATGCTTTCCCCACTGTCACTCATGTCAGGAGTCTGAGGTCGTGGAGGTTCCACATTTCGTGGTTCTGACTTCACCTCCGGGACAACTGGCAGGGGATTAGGGATAATAGGTGTGACATCTAAAGCTGATATCTTGGTTTCCATGGGAACTGGCATGTCCTCTTCATCTTCTTTCTTAATAACAACATCATCTTCGAGTAGTTTATCTTCCATCATTGGCAGTTTTCCAGTTTTCTCATACTCCTCCAGGTCCAGTGTGGTGGATGGTGGATTATTGAAGTTGTATGGGGAGTCCTTGTTTCGCTGTCGTTCCTTGAACAATGTATTCCTGAACCAGTGTTTGATCACCTTTGTAGGAAGTCCTGACTGTTCTGACATTTTCAATATCTGTTCCTCACTTGGTGAATTGTTGATATCAAAATGTTTACGGAGAATTTTCAACTGTTCATCGTTAATTCTGGTACGAGCCCGCTTCTGGTTTTGCATGGCAGCAGCATGTTGAGCTAGTTGCTGTTGTTTTTGCAGTTGTTGTAAGTTGTTCTCGGCTTGACTCGTTGTTGGGGACACCATTTTCTCTGTTCCCATTGGAAACATCATTGGCATGAGTGGAGGCTGCATGTTCATCGCCATAGCAAAAGGCATATTCATTGCCATGGCAAATGGCATGTGCATTGGCATGACCGATGAGAGGTCCATGTGGGGGCTCATTTGAGGAGGTGGTGGTGGGGGAGGGGGCATCTCTTGGCTTGAGTTATTGTCATTTGATGCCTCACTGCTCTGTTGACCATTTGACATCTCAGCTTGGGCTGTAGAATTGGACACAATTTCAGAATCCTTTGGTTGTTTCTTTTCCAAATCGCACCTGAATTTCTCGCCGAAGTCCTCAATCATATCAATGGGGACAACTTCCTTATGCACCTCCTCCTGGTGGGCCTTGAGTACCCACACACTGGAGAACTCCTTCAGGCAAGTGCTGCAAACACACTTGTTCAGTTCAGGCAAGTCAGATAGATAGGCCTCAGTGCCCTCCTCCTCTTTCTCTGCTTTGACAGCAACAATTTCGTCTTGGTCCACCTCCATTTCCCTTTCTTTTTTCTCTCCTTCAACTTCTTCCTCATCTGGTTTCACTCCAGGCTTTGTGCGTTGGTTGAACTCATTAAAGTGCATTACACATTCAAACCCAATGTTTTCTAAGAGGTTCCTCTGGACTTGCGTCTTCAGACGACTGGCAAAGTTACGTGGCCGCATGATAGCCGCCTGGGACTGGGATGTAATGGCCAATGGACCAGAGTTTGGACCCTGCTGACTGAGGTAGGATTGCATCACCAACTGCTGGTGCTGCTGAGACTGAACACTGAATGGTACAGACGTAATGCTGTCAGAACTTTCCGGATCCTTCTTAATGCTTAATCCACTTTCTTTCTTGATGTGTGATGGCAATGATTCTTGGCAGTTGTTCTGGTGATTGGATGAAGATGAAGTTGAGTTTTCGTTCGATGATGATTTTGCAGATGATGATTGTTGACTAGACACAGATTCTAACAATGAACCATTCTGTGCTGTTGTCGTGACAACATGGTGTAGTCCAGGAAGTAAGGACATTGGTGGAAGTCCAGTGGTGATCCCTGATATACCTGCAGTGATTCCCGGAAATATCAGTGGCTGGCTGCTACTTGCAGACATGAGAGGCTGTTGCTGCAGTATCTCAGCCAGTATTTTCTTCTGATGCTGCGGTGAGATATTTTTATCATTTGGCTGTTCAATGAGAGGCTGAGACAAGTCCACTTGTCCAGTCAGCACAAGTTCCTGAAGTTTCGATGCCTTGGTCTGATGGGCCACAGACCGGATATGTATATCCAGTGTTGACCCTTGACTGTACGAGGCCTTACAAATATTACATTTGTATGGTTTGGATTTATCAGATTCTGTCGACACAGGTGACACTGATGTTGGGTTGCTAGGCGATGAGGGATCTGATGATACAGTTGTGGTCTCGGTAGGAGTTTGAGAAGGTTGTGGTGTCTGTGAATGGGAGGTTGGTAATTGAGGTGATTGAGATGAGGCAGAGGAGGTCAAACCTCCCTGCTGTAAAACCTGACGGTGCTTGTGAAGATGTGATACAGAGTTGTAGTGTACCAGAAGGATGTTTTTCTGTGTGAAGGATTCCTTACACACATCACACTTGTATGGCCTGTTGGGATCCAGATACTTCTCCATAGGATAACTCAATTTGTCCCCACGACGGTGAAGTAGAGTCTTGTTGTGGGCTGTGAGATAGTTTTGCTTGGTAAATGCTAGTTTACAGCGATGGCATTTGTATTTACGTGAGGGATCCTCATAACTTCCCTCGGCAATGGCCTGGCTATTGATATAGTCCTCTAGGAATTGCTGTTCTTTGTAGTTCACATCCGTACCATCCTCCTTTGTGCCACTTTCTGGAGAACTTGCACTATTCTCATCACCATTATCCATAGAGAGGTTAAGTCCCTCGTTAGAATTTGTGTCCATAAGTTCTGGCTTTACTATGCCTTTCTCTCCAGTCTCATTTGAATTCACATCAGTTTTTGTACAATCTGTGGCCATATCTGGTGACTCCTCTGAGGTAAGAACTCCAGTGCCCTCAGCAGGAGACGACGGACAGCCACCACTTAAAACCTTTTCGAGTCTGGAGGTCTGTAGTAAGTTGGTCAGAGCTGCAGAGCTTTCATTGAGAACAACACTATGCTGCTCTCTCTCGGCTTCTGACAATTCTGTGTGGTCAGTTTCAATATGTTTTCTTAACGCAGCAATAGAACAGAAAGAATGTGCACAGTAGCTACACCTGGTGGCAGCACGGATGAGGTGATATTGTTGATGAAGCTGGAGCTTCTCTTGAGATTTGAAAGCGAGGCTGCACTGATTACACCTGTATCTATACACTTGATTTTCAAGTCCAGTGCCTGGTTGGCGCTTGGCATGGATTTCACGGAAATGGACCTGTAATGCTGTGGCTGTTTTAAAATACTGGTTACAACCCTTTTTCCAACATAGGTATCCTGGTCCTCTGGGTGTTTGCTTGAGTTCTAAATGTCCAAGCTCATTTTGGTGAGCATACAGAGCATCAATGTTACCAAAAGTCTTTGAACAAGTTTGACATCTGTATTGGTCATCTTCACTGTTCTTGTCAGCACCAGCAGTAGTGTCTATAGCTGTAAAGAACAAAATAAAAATAGAATTAGAACTATTGTTCTGAATAGTTCCAGTTTATAATATTTTTTATACGACTTTCTTAAAACAGAAAATATGTTATCATATATATGAAATTGTATAAATCCGCTTTTTCATTACCTAAATTATAGCTAGATAAAAAAAAGTAATAATTTTTTTTTTTTTATTTTTTCTTGCTTTATTAAAATGAATGCCAGTACTCGGTCCAATTGATAAGAAATAAACATACCATCTTCTGCTGCGATTTTGGCTGCCTCAGCCTCCAGTGCTTCCATATTTATCTCCTCTGATTCATCAATAGGGATCTGAGGAATAACAGAAGAGTGCCCAATGGCATTTGTAGGAGGCATGATCCAATCCCCTTTATCGACCATCAAAAGCAGGCGATGAAGTCCCTCTGGTTTGACGTTGTGCATGGACGTGAGGTGCTTTTCAAGGCGAGACTTTTCCTTGAACTCCTCCTGACAGAGAGGACAGCAGATTTCCTTTGGTTGCTGTGAATGCTGGGAGAAAATGTGAGCCTGGATGCGTACCTCATTCACACTACTATAATCACAGTAGGGACACACATGGATGTGTTCTTCTCCTCCTTCTGTGTTACCAGATTCTGTCAAAACAAATCAAGTAAACCTTAATAGCAAATAGACAACAGATAACTAAATTTCAACATTTCCTTTTTGTTATACATAGGTCTGATTTATCTCTATGTTGTGTTATTCAAAATATTTTTATCACTTAAATATTAAAAAAAAAATATCTGAGAAAAATTTTCTTATATCCAGAGGTCCATTATTGTTTTTAGTGATTAACCTTTTTTAATTTCATTCAAATAAATACTTTTTAAATTGAATACTGACAATTCCTAAAATATAAGATTTTTGTAAGAGTTACCTCCCCTTTCCCAGTATCGATGCTAACTGTCTGACAAAAGATTACAGGGGAAAGTTGGGTGGTTAGATGTGCTTACCTGGGGTACTGGTGGTGTTAACAGTGATAGACTTTGTGGTAGGGTTGTTGTTGTTGTTGTTGTTGTTGTACAGACCGGGAGTATCAGCTTTTCTGTCCTGCAGTTCATTCTCCTGGACTACAGCTCTTGTCTCGTCACCCTCGCCTTCCCCATCTGTAAAATACAAACAGTACACTTAGGAACTAAATCAGGATAAAACTTCATAAATCAATACTGCTCATTCTGACACTAATCTCCCAGCTGAAAAATAATTCAAAATATTAATTGCTTAAAATCAATTACAAAGTTAATGATAAATTACCTATGATGTCATCTACCCAGTAAACACTCATTAAACTTGCCTTAATTAATTCTAGTTTAAAAGCCAGAAAATTTGAACTCAAGAAAATCTCATTTAAAAAGCAAATATAAAAATGTGGTAAAGAGACTGTGAAAAAGTTAATCTTTTTCAGGTGTCATTAAGATAAAACGCTATATACACCTAATGTAGAATAGTTTATCTGACTGCTACAGGGGAAATTTTATAACATCATTCTTACTACAACATCTCACACACACTGGTACACAATCAAATCCCTGATTTCATTAAAGCACAAATCTATCAACTTTTCACTGAACAATTTCCCTAACTAGATCCCCAATGGTCACAACAAAGGGGTGAGACTTTGGTCTTTGTGGCCCCCTAATTGTACCCCGGTAAGATGTTCACACTTAGATGCAAACTGTGTGTCTACAGAGATCCCGGTGACAATGGTTGATCAAATTATTTGGGAAAGTATTACCGTTTAGCTGTAGGGACAATTATTAAGAGGTATTTAAGGAATTTGTAGGAAAACAAAGCCAAACTGAATCGACCATTCACTTGATAGCCTGGATCCCACTAACGTGGGAAGTGACTGGGTGTCAATCCTTACCCTGACTCAAACACTCACCTGGTACAGTAATCAGGTGAAATAAGACACATCGCAGTAGCTAAATTATAATCTAGGAAAACCAACACATTGTAGCCGAGGAACAATATCCCGGGAGAAACTTGATCATTATTACGCAGGAAGAGACAAATTAAGGATTCATGGTTCATCTAACAGCAATTTCCATTTATATGTTTTTATAACAAGTTTTTATAACTTCAGAGATCAACTCAGGTGAAGAACAATTTTATAATGCTCTATTTATGTAAATAAATTCACCTGTACACTCTAGTCAAAGCTGATCAACAACCGACCAAGGGAATCCCACATTTATTATGTACGCTGATAAAAAGATAAAATCTTTAAACAAACTTTGGCAGGAAAAAAAAAGAAATTTAATATAAAAGATCACCTGTTGGGTGCCCCCTAATCAAGAAAGAAACCATCCCATAATTCTTTGTAATCAAATGAAATTTTCTTCTGTCAGCTTATAATGATATGACAGCCAAGCCCCGACCCATTTACAAAACAATACAAAAAGAAACCAAAAACCCAGTCATTAAAAGGAGCATATTTCAAACTCTGGATACTTTATAACAAAAACCAGCCTTATTCAAGGACGGGTCAGTCTTTCTCTCCCATTACAAAGTGTTTTCATTTAGTGTATACCTAAAGACAAATCAACAGATACATTCGTCCCTCCTCTAGCCTCATTAATCCCTTGGTGAAAGTGTGCGCCATTAAATATGGCTGCAAGGCCCATTCAGTGAGTAGATCTGGGCCCGGTGATTTATGTGTCGGTGAAGTGTTACACCAGCTATCACTGCTTTTAATCTGAATTTCCCTGATAAGACAGGAACAGATTCAAGTTATCAAAAACAAAGTAGTTTACAAAATTCATGAGAAAATGGCTGAACTGTGTGTCTCTGTATACAGAATTATCTGGGAAAAACTTTCCATTTAAATTACATCTGCAGATTAATTGCTGAAATGGAGAATGAGAGTGGCTAGGGAATCCTCTCTATGGCATTATCCTCCAATGTTAGAGGACTGTAAATATGCTCCTCTGGTAATATTTATCAACAGGCTAGACACTACAGCGAGAAATTCATCTTTATGATGAATAATACAGGTTTTAAAATCGAAAGATATATTCTTATGCAACTGTCAAAATTTTGAAATTAATAAATGCTGATTTGAAATAAAAGTGTAAATATAGAGTTATTTCTATCTCTTTGTTAGATTTATGTGTCAATAAACACATTTAGAAATTCACTTCTTTTATATCTTTTAATTCATTTTTGTTATTCTTGCTAAATATTTCTATTCTGTGGTACTCAGATCTATCATTTTTGAAACTGTATGCCAGCAGAAATCCGGTGGAGACGGCCACCATACATGGTCCATATACCCTAGTTACAGATGCGTTTAAGTTATTCGTTCCACCTTCAACCACATCAAAAGATCAGATTTAGGAAAATTGCATTCTGGTTTTGAAACAAAAGACTAGTAGCATTATTCACCAATCAGTATGTTTCTCTGATCTGGTGAAAGTTGATACAGTCTGCTTTGCTGACCCCTGTCAGACTGACAATGCAACAGATGCCAGCATTTTATAACGATTCTCAAGATAATGGCGGCCTTTAATATAAGTATGCAGCATGCAGTATGGGAATTAATCTTTTTTTGTTTACCCTTGATAGCCTTTCCGTGACCCTTCTTTCACAGCGAGTACATTCCTTCACCCCCTCGAGCTGCTGTACATACATGTACCCCCGTGATACTGGACCACTGTTCCCCCTCCTCATTATCTAGATCCTATATATTAATCCTTTCTAACTTCTCCACCTACTACAACTGTCTGGCTGATATCTCTTGTAGATATAACACACAACTCTGGTCAGTGGTAGAATTACCCACTGGTAGAGTTACCCAGTGCCCCTCCCAGCACAGAACTGTTAACCCCCTCACCATATTCCAAACAGTAAACCATTTATTATCATTCCTGAGTGTAAACCAGCATAACTCTGAATCAGGAATGTTGTCTCACTTTAAAAAACCTGTGATTGTGAAGGAGTGAAAAATCCACATCATCTGTTTCTTCACCTATGGTATCATTAAACCCACACATAATAATATATCTTAAAATCATGATATGTTTTTGATTTAATGAGTATATATATATATATATTTATAAAATCCAATCAGAGAACAGATATGCTATCACTTTCTGGTAGTTTTGTTGTCCTGCGTAGGAGGACTTATAAAATAATATGTTATTGTGTTGACAGAAATAGCTTGTTCAGTCATACAATCTCCTCTGCAATGGTTTTTTGCACAAACCAAAATGATATTGTATTTTAAATGTTTACTAATTAAGTAAAAAATGAAGATCTGATTTAAAATCGGTTAAAATGTCATTGACTTTTTTTGTTTGCGAGGTTTATTGTCCTGTAAACAGACAGGGCCATTTTGAAACAAGCTCTCCTTGAAGCAGCTGGTGGTTGCCTCACTGAAAAACATACAGAAGGCAAGTCACACACCATCCAGTGCAATAAGCTTAAAAAGTCCTGCTGATAGACACAACCAAGTAAACACAGAGAGGTAGGTCCATTTTTAAGCTCCCGAAGAAGCTTGAACTTCTGGGGAGCATCGCAATAAGCATCTCGGGTGTTCACCTGAGGTTACATTAACCAATATTGTAACTGACTGAGCCATCCCTCTCATTGAAAAAATAACTCATAATTCAAAAATTAAAAATGTAATGAGAAATTAGAGTCTAAGACTTCTGACATTGGCTATTTGCGTACAAGCCTTAGTACTTGTTAATTGTGTTTGTATCTCCTTGTAAACAAACAATAATTGTATCTAAAAAAAAGCACGCACAATGTCATGGCTATGCAAGAAGAAATTTGTCTTGACATTTTGTTAAAGCAGAGAATATTTCTAGTCGAACATCGGTTGACCATTATTGGTTCTTTAATGGAAGTAAAGCAACCATTTCGAAATTTGCAGGTGGCGCCATCTACATTGCTGTTTTTAATTATGTAATTATGTCCACTGTCTTTGGGACTTAGCACCAGACATACAAAACATAAAGCACTCCCTCTTATATAGTAGAGCATTAACACTACCTAAATTGTAACTAGTTTTTCTTCTTAAAAAAAAAAATAAATCAATTTCGATAACTGCTTATTGTGTAATATTTAATTCATATTGGCATTAATAAATCAGTTTAGCAGTTAAATCTTTCCAAATATAACTTTTATGAGATTTTGAATTTTAAGGCCTATTTACAAATAACTTCGACTGACTTACACCCCCAATAAACCAATCCCTTGAAAAACAGCATGTCTATTGATAAATTGACACAAAATTATGTCACCATGACAATGTAACTGTTTGGAGATTTATATACATTGAAACCCACTCATAGACACATGCACCCTATGATGCAGACAATGCACTCTATAAACTGCACTGAAACTTCTGAGACAATTAAGGAAATTCTTTTGTCTTTAACTGTTGTTAATGAGCTCACAAAACAATCACTTCCTCTGCTTTTTTTGGGCATATCATTGGTCTATTTTTTCCCTCTTTCCTAATTTGTTGTTTGCTTTCTCTGCTGCGTAGCTGTTGTCTAAATCATGGCCATGATGAGCCTTCAATAGGACATCTGCCTGTTCTGCTGCTGACTGCACCAGAAGGTGGATGGCAGTAACAGCAGCAGAAAGGCATCGCTTTTGTTTCACAAAACTAATGGTCTGCTTCATCAATTCCTCGAGATGCGCAATCTACATTAATCTAATTACCCTAGTAACAAACAAAATTGCAATTAGGGGCAGACAGTTTACTGACATTGTCTGCACAGTTTTTCATCCAATATCGCAGTGCTCACTTTCTGTACGGCTTCAACATTGTTTTCAGTGGAGGCACTGCAGAAGATACCACCGCAATGCAAAGAGATGCACAATTATACCTCTGTAACCAGAGCACTTGATTATTTCTTCTTCAATTTGTTCTGCTCTACATCCCGAGACAAAAGACCTTCGCTTTGGATTAGAAAATTTTGTTTCTGTCCAAAAATTCCATGGAATAGACATCTAGTAATTAATGGCGGAGATATCGATTGGAGAAAAAAGTTCATCAGATTAGGCCAAGCTAGTGTTGTACTTGATGGAGAAAATAATACATCTTCGAGTGATTGCAAGTCAATGGCTTGATATTGCAACTGCCTAATTGCAACAATTATAACTAAAGCTGCCCCGACATCTTCCCTTAAAAGGCTGAAATAATCTAATCAGACTGAATTCCCATTGATTCTATTCCTGGACTTACTATCAACGATGATGATGATGATGAATCTCCGAGCCAATTAGAAATAAAAAGCTAGAGCATCATGGGTAAAAAAAGAATAAAAAAAATAGAGAAACTAGCCAGTTATGTGCTTTTACCAGAAACTCTGATATCAACATGACTTAATGAGAACTAGCGTAATTTTGTATTCATGTTTTACGAAATCAAATCAAGTGTGCGAGAATCACAGCTGAAAAGATTAGTCTTTTCGCAGTTCTTAATTTAATAGGATTTTCTAGTAATTCTTTGAAAAGTGCGTTTGTCAACTAGGTTGAGCTGGAATTCTTCTTTTTCATTTTAAAACTTAATCTGTTAATATTTGTTGGTTTTATTAGTTGTAAGCTGCACTTACGTATTGTCAAAACACAAAGACAGCAGTACAATTGTTTATGATCAAACCAGAGAAAATAACACAACTTACTATGATATAACACAAAAGACAACCGAACACCTTATCGTGTTCAAAACAAAAAGACAACAGCCCACATAAACGCAGATCATATTGCGGTCAAAAAACACTTGTTTGTTATGTGCCAGAAAAAGAGAGATGTGTCAGTGTTGGGGCCATAAGGTTTTATTTGCCATCATAGACATATCAAATCTTGTCTGATCAGACTGGCAAATTACATCCAAAGCTCAAGAGAAGGGCTTTATTTTTATATTAGAACAATGGACGGGCAACTTTTAATGTTGAAGTTTTATGGTGATTTTTTTTTGAGGCAAAAATCCAACCAACATTTATAAATTCGTGTAATCAGAGAACAATTTGTGTGACAGTGTTTAATAGGGCTACACAGTGGAGCAGACGAGTCCAGGTTTGGCGAGTCTGGCCAGTGATGGGGCTTGCTGGTCGTAAGTAGAAATTGTTCTATCATTATGTCTGGCCAGCCAGGTACACTCATTCGTTATAGTTGTGGGTGAGCATTATTACTATACCCATCTTACAAGTAGCATGCCAACCTGTCGTGAACTGATAATTTCGTAATCTGTTTTATTTTATTACGCAAATCACAGTCCAGGTCAGAATGAAGACTTGAGTTCATGCTGTTCCAATAAAAACCAATATTGGAAAATGTCAGATGGCATTTTTGCTACGCTGATTATATGTCTATAAAGCATCAAGATTCTGTGTCTGTATCTAGACTGAAACGATCAATGCAGCCATTTCTCCTCAGCTATTTTGTAGCAGTGTGTTTTTATGACCTTGTATTTTAGTTATATATATGTAATACAATTATCTATGCCTGATCTATACGAGCGTTTTCTTTGTTACCAGTTTAAAGTAAGTTTGGTTATAATGAACTTGTACAGACTGTTGTTATTGATTTTTGGAGCTAAGAAAATTGTACATCTCCTAACTTGTATAACTGGAGACCTATAAACCAAAGAACTTCTTCCAATGTTCGCCTGATGATGGCATTTTCATATATACCATCTTATCCAATATATTTCCTATTTTCATAAAATGACTATTTATGTTGCCACAGTGACCGTCTTGAGGAAGAAAGAGCTAACACTGCTATGGAAATATGATACATTTCCTCGTTTTGGGTAAATTAGATTTGAAGGATAATAAAAGTTAATGACCAGGATGCCGGTAATTGCCAGACAATTCTATGTAATTGTTCTTGATGTAGAAAATTAAGCTGGTTGTATCATCTATCATGGTATGGTGGTCGCCTTTTAATGAAAGGCGGTCACCATCACCGAGGCATTGAGCATCCCTTCATTGTTTGGCACCAGTCTGTATATATAGTAGATCTGTGGCCGGGACTCCGCCCAACCAGCACATAATGGCACCCATACTACTTTATACCAATTATAGGCCTAAACTCTGCATCCTTTGTCGAAATATTAAACAAAATTATTTCTCAATTTGTTGACTGATGCCTATTCCCATTGTAACTATAGCGATTACTGCTCTAACTATTAAACGTTTCTTGCGTCAATCTCGATCTGTTCCAAAGTTGGAAAATTATTTTGCAATCAAATTATGTGGCATCATTAAGTATTCAGACTTGCTATTAAGTCTCCACCACACTAGTCATGTGATATGTGCTTGGCCTATATAGCCGGATGCAACAAAAAGGTACAAAATTTGCATTTCCATAAAAGGGTAAAAATACCAAGGGTAAATGAGAAAAGATGAATGGCTAATGACTAGGAAGAGGTAAAAATGGTGATGAACCTGCGACTATACAACATATACATAAATAACACATCTTGTCACACACTTTTCCTTCCCAAGAGACTCAAATTATTGTTCTAAATAATTAAAAACAAAGAATGGCTCTGCTTCTGTATGTACAAGAAACGAGGCAAAAATTGAATCATGATAATAAATATCGATATGAGCAATAAACGTTGATGATGTAATTTGTCATCCAGTCACCGACACGTAGATGTTAACAATAAAAAAATTCCAATTAATACTTCAGCAGCATGGACAGACTAATGAACATAGAAAACAATTAAAAGATGCCAAACTCATCTACACAAACACATAGCTATTTTCTGGAGTCAGTAACTACGAAATCATTAAGAATCCATGACAGCTAGTTAATGAAAGAATGAGGGAGTGCTAGATTTGGAGGAAGTGTAAAGCACTGTGATGCCTGGTAGGGCTGTAGTTGTTATCACGGAGCTAGACATCTGTATGCAAAACACAAAACTAAATTATAATACTTATATATATATATATTTGTATATGCCTACATCCATTTCATAAACACCAATTTAAGTTATCAGAAAAATCTTTACGACCGAGTGGTATCGAAAGTTATACATGGCTGCACTGAGCACTCATGGGTATTCATAGACTATAACCGGGAGCTTGTGTTTTGAATCAACGTACAATTATCGTATTCATATGATAGTTACAGCTTAAATTTTACTTGTATGCGAGATGATAAAACTTTACATGGAATACTGCTCAGAAATTAAGGCAGTGTAATGAAAACCTCATGATTCATCAACTGTGTAGATAGTAATCCATTACGTTTGTCTGCGCCAATATTATGGGATGTCGGAGGAAGCAATGACAATTTCGCTCCACTTCACCCCTACAATTGTATTAGTACCACCCAGATCAAAGGCTTGGCTTATCCAATAAGCAACATTAGGGATGCAAGAGTGGGTCTATGATTTGGGGATGTCAGACAGATCAAAACTACTCTAACAGAGGTCATCAAAATGGCTGACTCTTGCAAGCAGACAATCTATGATGAGTGTCATACCGCCATTGAAAATATACCATCTCTAACCTGGAGTTCAGATGGGATTGTTATCTTTAGTTTTCCTATTAACACATAAACAAAATGGCATCAGTAACCTCCACCAACCTCCCAAGCACCATATCTATTTATAGAATGTATATATCTCTGTAATCAAACTCAAACGTTTGGTTGGCAGAGCTATTAGCCAAAGTTTGAATTAATTTGCTGACCCTGTGTTTTCAATGACCATAGATTTGGACACAGAAAAACAGTAAATAAAAAAAAAAGCTTCTGTTTCCCCCATGCATGAAATAACACATTTACTGCAATAGTTACAAACTCACAACTGATTCAGATAAGATTTCAAGCATTCCCATGAATCAGATTGCAGTAGAAAATATGATAACATAAGAAATGAATTATCCACCATTGTTAATTCTAACATAAATTCATATAAAAAGTCTACTGTTGGGAGATTTTCATGACAACGCGACTTGCAGACTGAAAAATCAATACTGCAAAAATTACATTAAGTCTATACATACCAAGGAATCTAATTATTCTCATTTTCACTGAGAACTGTTTTTGCAGAATGTGGCTGTCTTTTGCAGTAATACATCGTACCACAGCTGAGTATCTAGATATTAACAATGTGTCAGGTCTGACCATTTCTTGTCACACTATTACACAATCTAAATAGGTTGGTGAAGGATAAATGTATGTGGGAAAGTGTGAAACAGTAAACCGTTACTTTTACTTCATTAGTTTTGACAAGCTTTGTTCTTTACCATGACAACAGAACTGTTGTCAATAGCAAAATTAATGTACAAATTACAAGCATGTCTGAAACAGAAGTCGTACCTGTACTGACGTACCAAGGATTTCTTGCCAGACAGACCCAGCCCTTCCAACAGACAATCAACAGGTAAAAAAAGAGAGGAACATTTAACACCTAACATTAGAGATATAATCCTTCAGCTTCTATATTTGAAACATAAAATGAAATGTATGTATGAAAACTCACAGCTTGTAATGCCAAGAAAAGATAAGGCTCAACACATCCTATCTGTTAATGTAAATCCAAAGCAAATATGAAAATAAGACAGGACATCCATACAGAAGTGTTTGAATACTAGTCTGAAGAACATCTAACAGAAATATAAATGTCTTACTGGGTAGTAGAGGAATCATCTTGTGTCTATTCAAAAGCGCTTTGTGTTGTGAAAGGTTTGGCTGAATAAAACTCACAATTCCCTGTTAAAAATCAAACAATAATGTTAGCTGGACACCCAGTGAGTTATAACAACATGGACACCAATTAGTGACCTTATACTAGCCAATCAGTGCTAATGTCTATATAACTCACCAATCAGAACAAAGACATCTAATTTTAACATTAAACAATGGACAGTGTGGCCAGGGGGAAAACAATGCTGTCCAATTAAAGGTGTGACATTTCATTACAATTAGTCGGTGGTACAGGTAAGCCCTTCAAGGTAAGTTATATAACACCTGTGAGCCATAGGCAGAATATGTAATCCCTGAAATGAGATTGTTTTATGTACAACTCTCCAGTCTATACTTAAAACCCCTAAATTAGCCCCCATTCATTCTTCTGAACTTTGTTGAAAAGAGAGAAAGCTATTTTTTTCTCATTTGCCATTAATCAAGGTAATGCGGACCTGCCAATTACAGTGGGTTAATTACACTTAGTCATTCGTACCTGGGGCTGGAGTAGCCTACTTCACACTATACACAGAACCCCTCCAGTGTTGTTTCTAGATAGGCTGCTAGATCCATCACATACCCAACACTCATACACAGGAAGTCACACATTTATAATCTTTGTCAAAATAATTTTAATCAACAAGAGCTTTGCTTTAGTTATCTTTAATCAGCAGTCTACCTGTCTCCCATCAACCTGTTTCACCTCTCAGCTGACCCCTCCGAGGAATTTGTTTATGGATGGTCAAGACTTTTAAATAATTAGGAGTCCTTGTCTGACAACAATTCAGTGAATTTATTCTGACATCCCATTCCATCTTTGTAATGATAATTTACTGAAATAGCTGACAGTCAATCATGCGATTAACATGCTAGCTTGTCAATCCTGTCTGTGTTTTAAGCAGGTAATTAGCTTCAATAATTAATTGTAATATGTCAAATACAACATCCTTGTGTAAGTAAGAACATTACATCCACAAAGGTAAAATACATATTCACCATTTGTGTGAGTAATATGTGTGGGAAGTTTTGACGTGAAGAAAGGGAGTTAGTTTTGTGGAAAAGGGGAGGGTTTTGTTGAAGAGAGGAGTTAATTTTGTGGAGAAGGGCATTAGTTTTGTGGAAGAGGGGAGTTAGTTTTGTGGGAGAAGAGATTTAGTTATGTGGTAGAGGGGAGTTAGTTTTATGGAGAAGAGGAGTTGGTGTTGGGTGGTGAAGTTAGGGTGTGTCAGATGCCCGGGGATTTTTTTTTTATTTGTTGTGATGGTGTATGTGTACTGGGGCTTGGGAGTATAGTGACAAGTTTTATGCATGCTATGATTGGGAGAGGTTTGTGTCGTTTTTTGTAGGGAGCTTATAGTGTCCCTGTGTTGTGGAAAGGGAGTTACTGTGAGGTGGTTTTGGTGTTTGTGTTTGTTAGGGGAATTTAGTGTTAATGGATACAAGTTATAAAGTAAAGTGATGGGGGTAGGGTGGGGAATTTAATGGGTGTTTCAAGTGAAAGTGATGAGGATGGGGCAGGGTTGGGTGGGGTGGGGTGGGGTGTGGTGTGGTAGGGTGGGGAATTTAATGGGTATTTCAAGTGAAAGTGATGGGGATGGGGCAGGGTTGGGTGGGGTGGGGTTTGGTGGGGTGTGGTGTGGTAGGGTGGGGAATTTAATGGGTATTTCAAGTGAAAGTGATGGGATGGGGCAGGGTTGGGTGGGGTGGGGTGGGGTGTGGTGTGGTAGGGTGGGGTGTGGTGTGGTAGGGTGGGGAATTTAATGGGTATTTCAAGTGAAAGCGATGGGGATGGGGCAGGGTTGGGTGGGGTGGGGTTTGGTGGTGTGTGGTGTGGTAGGGTGGGGAATTTAATGGGTATTTCAAGTGAAAGTGATGGTGATAGGATGGGATGGGGATTTTAATGGGTTTGTCAAGTGAGAGTAATGGGGGCAGGGTGGGGAATTTAAGGGGTATTTCAAGTGAAAATGATGGGGATGGGGCAGGACAGAGTGGGGTGGGGTGGGGAATTCAATGGGTATGTTAAGTGAAAGTGATGGGGATGGGGCGGGGTGGGGTGGGGTGGAGAATTTAATGGGTATGTCAAGTGAATGTGATTGGGGATGTGGAAGGAAATTTGATAGGTTTGTAAAGTGAGACTGATGGGGGTATGGTTGGTATTTTTTTCCCTTATGTCAACTGAGAGTGATGTGGTGGGGTGGGGAAATTTATTGGGTATGTCAAGTGAGAGTGATGGGGATGGGGTAGGGTGATTTAATGGGTATTTCAAGTGAAAGTAATGAGGGTTGGGAAGCGGATCTAACAGGTATGACTTAAAAAAGTGAGAGTGTTTGTTTTTCGGTTGTGATATTACAGAAACTTTTAGTTATGATATTGTCGGTGAAACTTGGGAGGGGGTGGAGTTCTCAAAGTTTGTACAAAAGGACACATTCTCATCTTATAACTGGTCTTTGACTGGATCTCACCCATAAAGTCAAAGTATATAAATATATATCTATATGTCTATATCAACATAAGTAATAAACAAGACGCTAACTAAAATATTCAAGTGTTGAAGTTTGAAAAACATCTTTAAACCTAGTGGTTTATAAACCTGAAAGATCTACACATACGTCATGTGTATACAGTAAGCGTAGATCCTGTTTTTTTTATATATATAATGTTTATGCTATAGTAATGATAATTACAGACTTACCACATCAACTCCACAGATAAGGCAGACACCCCCCCCCACCTCTCCCCCAAAGCATTTACTGACAGGTTATCCTGGTCCAATCACACACACACCTCACGCATACACAACAACTTACCTGCACATGGCATGATCTCATTTCATTTCCTTGATTCCGATACAGAATCAGCCTTAATAAATGTAACACTCGATGAAGGAAACATGGACTCCCTTCAATGAATACGGTGTATGTATTAAAAGTTGTTTGTTCAACACCGTTCACTTTTTGTTGTGTGCTAATCCATGAATGTTAATAACAGTGATAAGTTTCCTCACAGCAGGCCTCTATATATCAACACTTTCCACGCTTTCTGTTTTAGCTTCATGCCACACACTTTTTTCTCTACTTTCGACAAGTTTACAATCAGCACTAGTGGTAATGTGGGGAGTCACACCCACACGTACTAAAACAGACTTATTTACCGACAGCCTATCTAGACCTCTTAAGTAAATTGTTTTGTGTCGCTATAGTTGACCCGGGGTATAATCATGGCTGGGGGCTGTGTTAGCCAATCATCTTTTAACATGCAAATTTGCCTTAGGATGCACTAATTAAAGAGCAAGTAAAATCGTCATTAGATTTGTATGGCTGTGAAGAACCTGTTTCCTGTCTTTTGTCTATGGTAAATAGCCAGTGTTAGGTCCCAATTTAAATTGCTCATGGTTGACTGGTTTCACTCTGAATGCCTATTGTTGACCAAGAAAACAATGAGCTAAGTCATCACCATTTCGGGTAGCGACTTTCTCCAAATTAAGTCTCTTTATGGGGTAGACAGGTTTGATAGAGGCCGCTAATCTGACCTTGGGTATGGGGGATCAGGGTGGGTTACCTGATCTGCCCCTCTGAAAAATAATCAGTACAGGTAGCTAATCACCTGAGACGAGATTTGACGCAACCCTTGACCTACACAGGTAGACATCAGTTTACAGTTCAGTAATAAGAAACACTTTTCATTGAGCAGCCATTTAATTTGTAGATCTGGACATGGTGATAGGTAAAATGTCTCGGTGTCGACTCCGCCTGCTAAGGAAGACCAGGTAAAGCCCCCTACAGGTACCTTGTGACAGGGCCTAGATTGATGTACCTGTACAGCAATATAATGAGCTGTGATCGGGTACCCTTGCTAAATAATACCTGATAGAATTAAAGGTTACCTTGAGTACAGAGCATCCCGCTTTTCTCATTAAATAGCATTGTGATTTAAACAGCAGCCTCAAGACTAAAGGGGGTATGGGAGCTGTGACAATCTTCTCCGCTCTGCTGCACACCATTTCTGATTGTAATTTGGTCGGTCATTAAATTATCAACAGAATCAAACAAGTGTCACCGACAAGTGGGTGGAGACTGGAACCTCACGGCATGAATGGTCAGCCATCTTTGTTTTCCAGATTTTAAATACAGACTGTATAAACCTGATGTACTTTCACCTTTCTTTGTTCTCGCTGTTAAATTTACCTGAAAACCTACCTGGTTTCTACCTTAGTCTGCGCCCTACACCTGGATCTTACATACTTGTACACTCCTGTTAAAATTTCTTCTTAATAGAGGGCCATGCATCTGATATATACAAGCTGTTGGAAACCTGTAAAATGTACCTTGTCTAATCAAGCAATTGTCTTTGTTTTTTTTATCCACACAATCAAACCTCAATTGAAACACGCATTAATGGAATACCAAAATTTTGTTTATTTTTTCTTTGTTTTAGAATCAACATCCATATCTATTACTAGAAATTCTCCACTTGCTCTGACGAGTGGGTCAAATATTTCAAATTTCGTCTGAAAAATGCAATTAACAGATACAGCAGAAAGATATCTAAGACATCTTTTTCCTTTTCAAGTGTTAATTGCTATCGGAGGCAGCATTAAACAGACTGTCAGGTGCTATATTTTAAGTATAGGTATTAGAAGCGACACACCCCTTAATTTCTTTACAGTAAATGTCCTTGAATCCTTGATCTCTGATAAAAAAAAAAATTCTGCTCCAACTTCAAGAAAATTACATAAAAGTAATAGACTTCATTTTCATGGTTATCATCAGAATATACAGACAGAAAATTAGGAATTTGATTTGGTAATTTTAAAATCATTTTAAAAGTTAACAGATACGTATGGATGATACAGAAAATTTCAACAAAATGTATTAGCGACTTTGCATTTTCTCTTGTATTAGAGATTAATATACAGACTATCAAAATGGAGGGACATTAACATAAATTAAATACCACCATATATGGTCATATGTATATAGATGTCCATATTTGGTCAAAGATTGTATCGCAACAATTTCTTTTCCTAAGGAATTAAATGAGTGGCTTAATGAAGCCAGTGTTGAGACGTATAAGCAGACTTATACCAGTACCTGGAGCAAGCTTGGGGAAAACACAGTGAGGGACTGATTCAATTTCCAAACAGTATTTCCATGCTCTGTGATGAAAAAGCTCCAAATTACAGTGGTATATTATGTGGCAGAGACATATAAGGGTTGATGCTGCACTAGGAAATCAATACACTCACACATATTGTGTAGCATTATATACCTACATATCTACACTGTTGTTATATAGACCAAACACATCCTGGCTGCTCCCAAAATATTTCTCAATTACCCAATCTTCCTTTAACGCAGATCATTACAATTCGTTTTCCCGAAAAAATCCATGACTTTTTGAGTTGATACTAAAGTAAAATTTATGAGATTAAGTATGAATAGTTTATATCTTTTTTTGGGGGTGAAGTTTTTCACCCAAATTTATAATAAAAAGAACATGATCTAGAAATGACATTGATTTTAAACTACAGAATTTTATAATTATAATCCAGAGATGCCCGCCACAAACCTAACTTGATTTACAGAATTCTATAGTCTGTAATGACAGTGAAATAAGATTCTCAATTTGCGGTCCAAAAAAAGGAAACTCGCCATGAAAAAAAAAAAAATCAATATTTGACATCAAATGTGTTTTTCTTCAATCTTGACTGAAACATTGACGACCCAGATGTGGTATAGTTACATTCCACAATGGACAACATCCCCAATCCTTAAAGCTCGGCATATATTTTACATTGTGTAATGCTAGCGATATTTCTGATGTATCTTCTGTAAAAAAATCAATATGACAGAGCCTTGATGACCTACATAATTATTACAATTCTCACAAGTTGATGCCCTACAGAATAATTCATGCATGTAAATTGTCAGCAAAATTACTTAAGTATACATTGTAGTTAACAATAAAAACTTGATTATCATAGTGAAAGAAAATAACTACGCCATTAACATACCATATACATTGTAGGTTTCTTTTTAAAAAAACAGTTTATCCTGAGTAGCAGATAATGGGAAAAAAATGTTCTCTATTTAAGCTGAAATTTTGAATTCTTTTGATTTCTATATCAAAAATTAACTTATTTCCTATAATTAATTATAAAAAATAATTATTTAATTTTATGATTTAAATGAGTGATTTTATTTATGTTTATCAACTATAAATATATTTCCACATGTTTAAGTGTTGATGATAAACAATTTGATTCCTATTTCAATGGACTAGGAATTCTTATAGCCAATTTTATTTGGAAATGTCAAAGAGCTGTTGTACTGGCCCAACCTGTGTTGACTGACACAGAACTGTGTCACAATAACAGTGGCTGTCAGTTGACACTAAGACGTTGCCCACTATATTTGTAGAATGGCCCAGTGCTCAACTGCTACTGATGGACACGTGACCTATTTTAGCTTGAACAGTGCTGCCATCTATAGGTCAATGCATCAATGATATGTAAATCACATTGTACAATCTGAGACAAAGCCATCCAAAAGACAACGCTAAAGTGATCACTTTAAGCTTTTGTCCAGTGTTTTGCACTACCGTCTATTTATACCAGATGACCTTGTAATGACTGAGAGTAAATAAAGGTCACAACAGGAAAACTAATGGCTAGTATTATTCCTCTACTTTTCATTTGTGTCTGTCCTTGAGGGCCATCGCATCACACCTCCAAGCAGACAGTATCCTGGATCCTTTTTGGTCCCCCATTCTGTATCTGTATGCGGACATTAATGGTTGAAGTACATAACAAAAACTGTAATCCCTGGAGTGCTACAACGCAGCTCATAAAACTAGTCCGTCTGTCTTACTCAGTGTCAGGGCAGCCATATTTACGTTAGTCCTATATACCACTTGTAAAACCCCTATCATGACACACTTCTTTGATATTATCAATAATTTACCTTGATTTTTTTTATATGTCTGCGGCAAAAAATACTACACATCCAATCCTATGTGTCTCGGGCAAAAAAAATTATCTCCATACTTGCGCAAACGTATTTTCCCCGTTTTTTTTTTTCAAGTTTCGGTGGCGTACATTTTTTTCTTCTTCTCATCAATAATTTAATTCAGTCATTTCTATTTGTCTGCCATGTAATATATAAATATATATAGAAATATACTTATTTGGGAATGCATCTCAATTTCAATACATGTCTTACGAAATGAAGCTTATTCTACAACATGTAATTGCAATGCCACAAGTAAACATTCATTTTTATACATATATATGTATTCATCTAAATATACATTTTTTCATTACGCTTTCCTGAACACTCCTTGTCTGCAAATTTAATAAGCTCGAATATAGCAGTCTTTGTGGCATGAAAGGTAGAGCTAATTTTAGCTTCTTGCGCTGGTAACATCAGAGTCAAAAATATCGTAAGATTTTTCGTATCATATCTAAATTAAATATCGCCTATAGTGATGGTGTAATTACTACAACCTCCAGTGAGTGTCAAAAGTTTCATTTGCACAAAAGCTTTTTTAGATCAAGAGATACCTATGGTAAATGTATTTTTTCTTCTTATCTCTTGAAATAACATAACATTAATGTACCTCTCAGTTTTATATTCGATCAAAAAGTGTTTAAAAACTCGAAAATATAAGGAATAGCAAATTTCTGAATTTTATCGCAGGACACCTTTCTAGACACAAGTTAAGTATACATTATCAATGTAGCTTTTCTTAATGAAAGTGAAATTAAGTAAATTACTAACTAAAGCCGGCGATTTATCAAATGTGACACCCGTGCTTGGCCCCAATCTTTCGGTCGTCCCTTTCATATACAAGATAATATCCAATTCAAACGCAACTCCTTCTCGCCCTAATCCAATCAATATACATATGAATATATGTAATAAAATTCTGACAATCACTGCTTAAAACTTTTCACTAGCTCCCAGCTGTTGTATTTATGTGACTATACTGTTCTTTATGAATACTTTAATTTCTTACGATTCTTTGGTTTATAAGCAGTTTCCCCCTTCCAGCACTATAATGCCTCAACTCTGCCGATGTAAAGTCCCTTTTAAACTTTTCTCAGCTAATTAATTCAGAAAAGATCTTCACTCACTACTCCTGTTCACATGGGAAACATATCTGTATTCAAAAATCATCATTTAGGCAAAAATCCATTAAGCTTGAGGGTAATCCTGTATATGAACATGTTTAGATAGCCAGCTTCTATAGCCTGGAAAACACTGGGAAACATCCACCAAGCATGGCTCAATGCTTTTCTTGTGCCCAGTTTTGGTATTTAATTATAACCATGTTTCGTGCTCAGTAATCAAACCAGCAGACCCAAGCCTCATTGTGGATCCATTTTAGGTATTCTTAGCACCCTGTGTAACTTTAATATCGGTGATTGTGAAAAGATATTCTCATAAATATGTGCAGGGGCTTTGGTTTTTTTCTTTCACCTGAAAAGCAAAATAGATGACTTCTATGTTTGCCAAACTTCTAAATGTTCATTATTTTTCAAACTCAAGTTGATTTTGACTGTTTAAGTATTCCCATCATCAAACTGCATTTTTAAACGTTTACAATGAATAAATAAATGAAATTAATGGGGGTTTTTCTGTCCCATGTTTGCACAAGGTCTTCTGCCTAGAACACTGGCAATACAGTCAATTGTATGCATTGGGTTTTATGCAAAACAAATTTTGTAGCCTAAATTCACAATTTTCTATAGAAATTTGAAGGTTTTGATAAGAATCTCGAGTCATCATAGATTTGTATGGTTTTATCAAAGAATCTAGCGATTTTTTTGTAGTCTTTCTTAATTTCATTTAATAAAAGTTTTATATTGTCCTAAACAGACTGACACCCACCGAACAATGTGGTTCATGAAATTTATCATTGATTATTAGAGTAGTGTCGCCCTGATAATGACTTTGGCTGTGATCGTATTTACATTCTCAAACAAAATAAAAGAGGCTATTCATACCATTTAACAAATTACAATTACTAGTTGGGGAACAGACAACCATTCTGGTCCGAGCCCAACAACAAGGTACACTTAACACTACATGGAGGTTTAAAAAGTAATTAATTTTGAAAATGTAGACAAGCCTATCGTTTAAGTTTCCTAAACAGACATCCTTGAGGTTTTAAATTCTGATCTGACGATAGAAAGAAATTTGTATTGTGATCTCAATGAAAATAAAACTTTGACAATTTCTGAGCATATAATTACCGTCAGTGAATGTGATTGTTCTGACATAATCAGAGGGTTATTGTGTAGAGTTGAAGAAAACTGTCGATCTAATTATAAATGTTCATTAATGTGTCCATCATAGATACACTTCTAATTAGAAATTCCTAAAGAGATAAGAAAAAGCATAGGACGATCCTATTACCCACAATTACAGCGTGGACAATTCTCAGTTTCTTTAGAAATGAAACAAGAGTTGTTTATCTAAGATACCTACTACTCAACATTTCCGACCTTAATCAAACATAAAACGTGTATGTTATTCCTAATTTTGTCTGTGGTATAAATAGCATGTTTGGTGTTTCTTGTTTGATAATTGACACCTATTTAGGACAAGGCATGTTGAAACCAGATTCTGTTTAACTGGTAAAAAACAAACACACATGTTTTCTCTTTTCTAAAGTCTGAACATTGTGATGAATAAAAATGTTGATGAAGCTGATAATTAAATTAGTATTTTCGAAATGTTTCCATACATGTAAAACTTAAAAATTATGTTTTTGAAATGTAACTAGAATTTGTGTTAAGATTCAAAACTATATTGAGAAAAATGTATTTATCTTTTTGCTATTGACAAACAAGGTGTGGATATCATAAACGGGAAAAGCAACACTGATCATAGGTAAACCCAGATAGGAGCAAAAAATAGAGAGAAAAAAAAAATGTGTTAACACTTCATTTAGTGTGCCCTGATCTCTGAAAACAGCCCAGTCCTGCCCAGAGGTTCACTGATGATAAAGATAGCCACTTGGCAATGAGTTTTTAATCACAAACGCTCCATAAGCTAAAATGTTAATTTGCTACCTTCAACGTTTCTATAATTACACCTGTTTGCTGACACTACCTAATTTCAAAACTTTAAGTTGCTATCTTCAACTTTTGAATACTTACTATGGTTCATTAACATTCCTTCATTTCTTAATTTCAAAACTTTTAACTTGTAATATTTAAAAAATGTTTAATGCCAATATTGTAAGTTTCTTGTTGGAAATCTATGCGAATTTGATGGATAAATGAACGTTCGTGACTCTGGGCCCCCACCCCCCCTCCCCCTCCGAGTTCCTGCATGACTCTTCCTTTGAATACATCTAAATTATGAGCTGACTAGAAGTTCATGTTGTCACATGACAGTTGAGTGAGAACAGTTTCCTTGACATCATTATCTTGACGATGGCCTTATAATTAAAATAAAGCATTGGCTTAGCTCGTTACTTGTCGTCATTAAAATATTGAACTCGTCTACAGTCTGTTTTGAGAGATATACATTTTTAACAATGATATATAATTACTTAGAAACTGCGTACATGGAATATTTCAACATCAATCAAGGTGTTATCATAAACTGAAGAATGTTTATGAAACTTAGTGTCTACTGCATGAAAAATAATACCTATATAACTAAAAGTGTGACCATATATAGAAGAATGTTCATGAAACTTAGGATGTTACCAAATATAGAATAATGTTTATGAAACTTCATGTGTAACCATACATAGAATATTGTTTACCATGTATGGAAGAACATTTAAAACTATTCTAGTGAGGATTTATTACTGACTCTGTTTTTAGCAGCAATCAATTGTGAAGAATAAGAAAACTATATTTAAAGATGAACCTGGTTATTGCCCGACCTGTTGCATCAGCTGGATACACTCATTAAATAACCCATAGCCAGATATGTTCCATGTCCTAATGTCATAATCTGATATGATGGATATAAGTTTTAGGATGTGATGTCATAATCCAGTCAATTTTATCTTACACATCTATCCAATAACGGATAAAAAAAATGTTGATTAGTGCATTCAATGAAATATTAATTTTTATCCCAAAAAACTACAGGAACTCTATGAAACCATTGTTGGACATACCCAATTACACAAGAAATCCCTAGAAGAGAAAATTATGAAATATGTTAGAGAAAGTTTCCCTGTAGAAACACAGGTCATCAAGGGTCAATTTGTCTCCACAAAGACTAGATAGATAGGAAAGGAAATGTATGATACAACAAAGAGATACCAGGTGACCAATCACCATGGTAATAAGTGCTCTGGAATTAATTACTGCTAGAATTACATGTAATTTATGGTTCCTGCAAATTATCATCTGTCCAGGCGTCTCATTAAAATGCAATCAAAATGGAATTTACTGGTCTGCACCGGCAAGTACATTTTGTGAATTTGCGGTTAATTGGCCTCCGAGTGGGTTCTAATTTAGATCGTTTAATTACAACTGGTGGTGTCAAACTCACAGTGTTGATATTTTATTTCTGTATCAATAATTCAATAACGTTTGGAATGGAAATGATTACCCATAATTCCCACTAGGTGTTTTTTAGGAACAAAAAGTGCAATGCAATTTCAGATGTGAAACAAACAGCGACACTCATTAGAAATTGTTAGGGTAATTACTGTTGTAGAATTTCCGTCTTTCTCAGAACCTCTATCCATGTCACATTTACGATTTGATTCTTCTATTACTTCTTTTGCCAAAAGTTATTATAAAATGTTGCATTCTAGTAAGTCAACACAATTTCAAACAACTGTTTTAAATTTCATCTTGTTTACCACGTCTGCGCTGTAACATCTCAATTTCATACATTTAATTTGCTGTGTCTGCTAGAGATGGATAAAACAAAATGAAAATGTCATTTTGAATTTTTATCAATTCTTTTTCCCTCATTAAAACCACTAAAGCCCCAAAAAAGCCTGAGACAGGCCGCAGACAATATATGTATGTGTTTATAATTTCCATCTAAATTCCTATGTACGGCTTTATTAATGCATCACATACATGCCCGTAGTGCTAGGCAAAAGCGTTCACTGATCAGCAGATCAATATGGCTGATAAAACAGTGACGATGGAAGCAGGTCGTGAGGTATACGCACATTCTTTGTGTCTGCATGACCGCCATAACAACTCAAAGGTCACATTTTCATACAAATGTATATGGCTTGGGTACATATAAAAAAAATATATTCAAAATATTATTTTTGCCTGCTCAGCAGGATATTGAAACAGTGAAAAATAAATATGGAAGAAGCAGACGGGCAAATAAATCAATGAAGTGACAACAACAGGTAATGATTGACAAGTCGGCCGTCACCCTCATCATTTGCGGGAGAGAGTCACTTCCATGTGCGTCTGCCTATCTGTCTACTGTCGCTTTTTTTTGAGGGCACGCAGTGGCTACAGGCGAGACAGGGAAATCATCATTGCGACTTGTGTGGGTGCCACAGCATCAAGACGAAGTCTGTTCTAGTACAGTGTAGACCTAGTAGTCATATGCTGCCACTGTGCCACATCTTTTTTAGCTATCAGTGAGTGTGTGTGTGTGGACACAAGTCAGCATACACACACATACTGTCTACAATCCAACACCTATCTATTGCTTATATCAGATATTAAACTACCGCCTTCACCGACAACCAGCAACAGCCGGCAGAAAATGGTAGGTGCCTCTATACAACAGAAATCAGAGAAACAAAAAGTACTCATTTAACTAGAGTGTATATCCTATATATATAAATATATATATATAGTTTACTTCTATATATACATATATATATATATATGTGTGTGTGTGTATATATACTATTAAACTCTCACTGTTACGGTATATATATATCACCACCCATGCGAATCATTGAACATGAAGGAAGTCCGTTTAGCCTAAACTCAATATCTGCCATTAAAAAACCTACAATAAAGAGTTTGAGATAGTGATATAACCTTACCCGTGAGTGAGGTTGAAGCTAGTGTTCCTGTCATCCTGTTCTTCAGCCCACTGGTCGTGACGACTTGCTCCACTCATTACCGACATAGACACATCACAACTTTCACTATTTTAATTTTTCTTTATCGGTGGTAATGACAATCAGACATATGTACCACACACAACAAGCCACTGCCAATAGTAGCCAGTCATTCATTGCCTTATACCACTACACAATTGCTGAATGCTGTGGTAGTCGGGAGGTCATACATAAGATTAGAAGCCTCTCACTGTACATACGTAACACTAATAATCAAACCAATCGCCATTTGCTTTCTCCCTATTCTCGATCTGATCTCCTCAACACCTCCTTAAAACTTAACCCGCTCTAGTTCTCCCGGTGTGAAACAACTCGTTCATATGTAATTTGCCTCATCTTTGTTGTGTATATACATTTGTCTATAAAAGCATGCAAAACCCGGTTTGTAGAATAGCCTATGAGTCATGTGGTCTATCCATTCATTACAATCAAACTCATAAATGCGCTATCAACAACGAAAGCCAAATATTAGAATATGAATAGATAAAAAGTAGAAACTTCTCCCCTCCCTTTCTACAGAGGGGAAAACATTTAAACAAAGCTAGAATATAATGGTTACCTAGGACAACCTGAGTTTTCTCTTTCTTTACGAAGGGGATATCCTTTCCACTCCTGAGCACCAGATAAAACTCCTTTTAATAATGAGGCTACTTGAGATTTCAAATTGATTTAAGAAATTTGTTAGAGCCAGCCAAACAATGGGACTGAGACCTAATGTAAATAGCGCAGACCTATTCAGGCAGCTAGGAACGCCAACAAAATTTTATTCTCCCTTTTGTTTACCCTGTTTGCCAATCAAGCAACTTTTGTTCCTTAAAACATCTTAGTCTTTCATATTTGTATAGTGATCTTAAAGCTCCAACCTTGGTATACCTGGAGGGTATTGTTCTAACTGGCTAGTGAAAAGCCTTTCATTGTCTTTACAATTCCAGCGACATATTTACTTACATTATAATACTGAACAATAGTTCAAAAGCTCTGACCATTTATTAATGAGTACACCCGTGACAGGACAGGAACTAGCATCATTACAATGTTCAAACAAAACGTTGGCCCAAATAAATATTCAATGCTGATTAAAATCAAACATTTTCTTTTACCCTTTAACAACATATTTGATCCCTTAAAATAAAGTATTGTGCTACCCAAAACAAACAACCTTTCTCTAGTTGTCAAAACTAGGCCGACGGTAGAACCATGTATCATTATGTTTTATTGCAAAATTTCCTATTTAAATCCAATCAAAACCATATTAATAAGCTGTGTATAATGTGACATACCACCACAGTGTTTAATGACCAGCCAAGAAAGGCTGAAACAGAATTAACTTATTAAGACGAACCTTTTAAGAAACGTCTTATGAAATAAGACCTTGTTTTCAAATCAATCAGGTTTTACATAATTACCTTGTTGTTATAGACAAAACCTTAAGAAAAAAGTCTTTCATGGTAATGAATGGAAAAAATTGCAGGGTCAGTTTTGAAATGAAAAGCCTTAGTTAATAGTGTATTTGTACGTGGTTGTAAACAAGAAAACTGAACCAGATGTGTTAAATAACGGCAATGTAATCAGACTTACAAATGTGTACATGAAACTACACAGATATGTAATGCATGTTGACTATGCATTTTCTCTACATGACGTGCATGCTCATCAAAATATTTCCAGACAAAGGAAATATTGCATTGTCCATTACAATAAAAAAAAATAATGGATTTTTTTTAGAGCACTTGCAAAATCAGTAGAAGAGATGGTTTGGGAAGTAATTAGTCTTCGCTTTTCGTAATATTTTCATTTTCTCGATGGTTGTTATAGCGACAGACATGATTATTTATGGTACACTGAAGGCTTACAGCAAATTTCAATATATATTGTTTTTACTCCATTGATTAGTGATTTACCCATTAAGATATAAATCCTGGCAGTATAGTGACAACTACACACACAACTTAATACTCCCATTTAGCCATAATCTCACTTTGAAATTTAACTGATCATAATTTAATGGATTACTGACCGGTCAGTTTAATGACAAACTTTCTGGAGATGTTTATCACCACCTGAACTTGGTTGTCTTTAATCTGAGTGTCACGACATACATAAATAAAAGGAAATGCTGATGAAAACAGAACTTATCTCAAAACTGTGACTAACAGAAGCAATAATTGTATGTAAAGGGCTTGTTTTACAACCTATTTTTATATAAACTACATAGTTATTTATCACCCTGGCAGCTCTACACTAAACAAAATCCAGACAAAATCCTTTTCATGATTTTTTTTTAGTGCGGGATGGCAAATCTTTTCCTATCTAAATATTTCTGACTGTCGTCACTGATGTAAAATTCTTATTAAATGGATGCTACATTAATCACTTTTCTATACGCCTGATTGATTTTTGGTAGCAGTAACTTGGCAAATATTCTTGTGAATATTCATAGTTTTAATTGGATTCATGTTTTTTGTACATATAATACATAGAGCATATATTTGTAAATACAGGTAAGAAATACTTGTAAATACAGGTAAAATATACTTGTAAATACAGGTGATGTTTACTGGTAAATACAGGTAATATATACTTGTAAATACAGGTAAAAGATACTTGTAAATACAGGTAAAAGATACTTGTAAATACAGGTAATATATACTTGTAAATACAGGTAAAATATACTTGTAAATACAGGTAAAAGATACTTGTAAGTACAGGTAAATTATACTTGTAAATACAGGTAAAATAAACTTTTAACTACAGGTAAAATATACTTGTAAATACAGGTAAAAGATACTTGTAAGTACAGGTAAAATATACTTGTAAGTACAGGTAAAATATACTTGTAAATACAGGTACTATATACTTGTAAATACAGGTAAAATATACTTGTAAATACAGGTAAAATATACTTGTAAATACAGGTAAAAGATACTTTTAACTACAGGTAATATATCTTTTTAAGCACAGGGAATATATACATGTAAATACAAATAATATATACTTGTAAATACAGGTAATATATACTTGTAAATACAGGTAAAAGATACTTGTAAATACAGGTAATATATACTTGTAAATACAGGTAATATATACTTGTAAATACAGGTAAAATATACTTGTAAATACAGGTAATATATACTTGTAAATACAGGTAAAATATACTTGTAAATACAGGTAAAATATACTTTTAACTACAGGTAATATATCTTTTTAAGCACAGGGAATATATACTTGTAAATACAGGTAGTAAATACTTGTAAATACAGGTAATATATACTTGTAAATACAGGTAAATGACACTTGTAAATACAGGTAGCAAATACTTGTAAATACAGGTAAATGATACTTGTAAATATAGGTAAAATATACTTGTAAATACAGGTAATATATACTTGTAAATACAGGTAAAATATACTTGTAAATACAGGTAAAATATACTTTTAACTACAGGTAATATATCTTTTTAAGCACAGGGAATATATACTTGTAAATACAGGTAATATATACTTGTAAATACAGGTAATATATACTTGTAAATACAGGTAAATGACACTTGTAAATACAGGTAGCAAATACTTGTAAATACAGGTAAATGATACTTGTAAATATAGGTAAAATATACTTGTAAATACAGGTAATATATACTTGTAAATACAGGTAAAATATACTTGTAAATACAGGTAAAATATACTTTTAACTACAGGTAATATATCTTTTTAAGCACAGGGAATATATACTTGTAAATACAGGTAGTAAATACTTGTAAATACAGGTAATATATACTTGTAAATACAGGTAAATGACACTTGTAAATACAGGTAGCAAATACTTGTAAATATAGGTAAATGATACTTGTAAATATAGGTAAAATATACTTGTAAATACAGGTAGTAAATACTTGTAAATACAAGTAAATTATACCTGTAAATACAGGTTATTGATAGTACAGGTAATCAATACTTGTACTTACAGGTAGTAGATCCTTGTAAATACAATTTTTTTCCTAGTGAATTATGTCACTGGTATAATCTACATTTCTAGTTTATTCTATAAAAATATTATTTATTATACGATCATATGTTAATTATATAACATATCTTAAATTTAAGAATAATTTCTTTTATATTTTCATTCCATGAATTGTTGACTTAATCTCTTGTTTTCTAAAAATGATTGCCTTTATTTCTATATTCTATGAGTGTTCAACATTATTCTTTTTATTCTAAGAATATTCTCTTTCATATCTACACCCTAAGAATATTCTCTTTCATATCTACACCCTA
Organism: Ylistrum balloti; assembly: GCF_031769215.1. Classification (NCBI taxonomy): domain Eukaryota; kingdom Metazoa; phylum Mollusca; class Bivalvia; order Pectinida; family Pectinidae; genus Ylistrum; species Ylistrum balloti. The sequence goes on from NW_026782032.1 coordinate 581,974, forward strand.
AGAATATTCTCTTTCATATCTACACCCTAAGAATATTCTCTTTCATATCTACACCCTAAGAATATTCTTCTTTAAATCTGCAGTCCAAGAATTATTGATTTTATATCTATAATCTAAATATAAGCTACTTTGTTGCTATATTCTAAGAATATTCAACTTTAATGCTATATTCTAGGAATATTCTACTTTACATCTATATTTTAAGAATATTTTACTTCATATCTATATTCTACGAATATTCTACTTTAAATCCATATTCTATGAACATTCTACTTTATTTCTGTATTCTGCAAACATTCTGCTACATATCTAACATATCTATGATACAAGAATATTCTATTTTTATAAAATATTCACAATATAAGAAAATGTTATCAGACAAATACATATTTTAAGAATACATTATAAATTATTTACATTGTAAAATGTTTTTGGGATTGGATAAACAGCCTGGATACCTGGTTGAAGATCTGAAAATCTTTGTTTTATTTAAAACTATGACTGTTATTAAGGAACAAATATCTTGTAATTCTAATCCCAATGATTGATACATTCTGGTGATATAAGATGACAACAAAGAATTCATTACAGTTAGTCTAATATATCCAGCATTTACTTCATTACAACTTCTACTCTGTACAGTATACATTTTCCTGATCATCAAACAGACTGCATGCTTTGAACTCCCATACAAGTACACAACGATCAAATGAAATTGTAGGCCTTGAACTCTCATACAAGAACACAACTATCAAATGAAACCGAAGGCCTTGAACACCCATACATTGTAGGCCTTGAACACTCATACAAAGACAAGACAATACTAAGAAGCATACCTTCGTCATCAAACAGGATTTTGTCCTTGCCCTCGTCATATTCCTTGACCATGTAGATTTCACCAGGGTCGATATCCACCTGACCGTCTTCCTTCATCTGCATCTGTTTGATGCCTTCACTGCGTAGATGGCGGAGGGAGCGGACATGCTGGATGAGGTTAAGTTTTGCTCGTGTGGAGAACTTGCACAAACTGCAGTAGTAGTACTTGGACTTGGCGTTGAGTTTTGTCTCACACATCTGGAGATGGACAAACAGCTGGGCATTGCTCTCGTGGCGTGGATTACCAGTGTGGATTTGAAGCTTGTGGATACTGTTGGTATAGTAGTCACAAGAATTACAGCGGACTTGAACCGGATTACTGACATTGAGGTACTTTAGCCGCCACTCATTGCTGGCCCCGCCCTCTTTGATGTGATTGACCAGCTGAAGCCTCTGTAGATGTTTGTCCGTCTTGCAGTGCAGCTGGAAGTTGGCTTTGAGGTTGGTTTTGTATGTACACAGACTACACATGTAGGTACCCTGCGACACGCTGATATTCTCCTGTTCCCGCTGCTTGGTGCGGTCTAGTTGTAAATGCTGATGAAGAGATTCGAGGGAGTCGGTTGCGTATGTGTTACAAACACAACAAGAATACATTCTGGCTGCGTCAGGAGTCTGCGGATCAAATGCAACACCCATACCACCATTTTCTTTCCGTAGGTCCATTGGGATTTCACCGTATGGTCCTTGCATATTCGCCATCATCATACTCTGGTCGTAGCCGAAGGGAATGTTCCCCTGGGAGGTCATGGGTGATGACATTCCGGCCAGGAATGATGGATCGTTCTGCAAAAGCATCAGCTGGTTGAGTTGCTGGATCTGCATGTCTCTTTGCATATGTTTCATGTTTTGTTGAAGAACCATCATGTTGTGTGTGTGCTTCTCACTGGTCATGTGTATGCGCAGATTCCGTGCCACGTTTGTTTCGTAGTTGCAAACATCACACTTCCATGTTGGTTTCGGTTTGTTCTTCTTCATCTGCTGTACCGCAGCCTCAGTTTGAACAGGTTGCTGGGGTGGCATTTTGACCTCGCCTCCATTGGCCAGTTCCTGTACATTGTTGAGGTGTTTGTCAGACTGCATATGTATGCTAAGGTTTCCTTTGGTGGTTGTGCTGTAGTTGCACACCTCACAGCGATATGGTTTGTAGCCACAAGAGTAGCTCTCTCCACGTGCCAGGCGAGGGTGCGACTGGTTTGTCATGCAGTAGATGCACTGCTGGTCATTATCCGGGTGTTTTTCTTTCATATGGATTTCAAGTGTTTCTTGGTATTTGTAATGCCAGTTACACTTTGGACACTTGAGTGTCTTGCATGAGTTTCGAGAATGCATCATGGTCATGTGACCACCAAGAGACTGAGAAGAGCTCAGTATCATGTCACATTTGGGACACTCCACACCCTGGGCACGTCCCTGTGGATGATCCTCACACACCCCGAGAAACACTGAGGATGATGGATGGCTAGTTGCCATTGGCAATGACATGGTAAGTGATGGCACAGTATAGGAAGCACTAGATGATGACATGTCTAGACTTTGTCTGTGGTTGTTAGGACTCTGGAAAACATTCTCATTCTGAGGTGGGACATCCTTGACTGAAGATGTTTCCAGGTCATAGTCTGATCCTCCACTGTGATCTGGGATTCCTGAGGTTTCACTGAGGTTACACACAGAGTTGTTATATTTTGTCCCTTGATTATGAACACCAACACAGTCCAGCATAGCACCATGGTTAACCCCTGACTTGGCACTGCCCGCTGCCACCTCCGACCTCTTAGAGTCGGATAATCCCTGAGTACTAGGGTCGTGTAATTTCTCCGATTTCAACTGCATCATCAGTGGACTTGAGTTAGCTATGAGGTTGTCAGAAAGCTTTGGCTTCGAGTACACAAAACTGACAGAGGTTGTGTCTTTCAGGCTACCCGGGTAGCTGGAACACAACATATTTGTAGGTGAAAACAACTCTTGTGAAGAAGGTTTGGCTGAGGGAGAATGGGCGTCATTAGTCGGAAGCGATTTCCCAGGTTTGGGCTCCAAGAATGACATTAGAGGTTCTTTCTCCTTGCCCACACATTGTATAATGGCAGATGAATTTTTCTGAGACATAATTGTCACCTCTTCGCTGTTCAGTGTCATTGAATGCTCAGTTTCAGCATGAGCTGTGAAAGACTTTGCGTAACCAAACGATAGTTTACATATAAAACACATGAGAATGGGTTTTGTTGGGACCGACGTCCAACCCTTACTTGCGTCTGAGGTAGATAATCTATCAGCAGTCGCACTGCCATCCATATCACTATCAGCCTTGTCTGTCTTTGTTTTCCCTGAACGGACGTCGTACACACGATAACTGAACATCATCGGGGCCTGGTGGGGGTAGGGATGAGAAGATGGAGCACTATAAATACTGTTTAACACAGAAGCTGGATTTCTGGGAACAAAGAAAGCGTTAGCAACGTATGGGAAGGCAGAGACTTGTGACTGAATATCACTGCCTTTCCTGTCTATGATAATACCGTCCTGATGTGGTAAGTCTATTATAGAATCAAGATCGCTCAAGTCCGAGTCGCCGCCCTCAATGATGTAAGCCGACCCATCAGAATTATACACAATTTTACCATCAAAACTCTCGCCATCACTGAAATCATCGTCTACATTATTACTAGTATTAGTGAGGTTTGTTCTGTCTAGCGAGGTTCTATTCCTAAACGGGGACTGATCAGTTCCCGCACATTTATGATCCATGTAGGACTGTAGAGAAGGGTAACCACTGTCACAATTGGCACAGTCTACAGGCTCATCATCCTTCACTGAACTTTCTTCTTCCTCCTCGTTCACTTCCTCTTCTTCCTCCTCCTTCCCTGGTGGGGAGGCACTAGATATTGAGTCTGAAGACTCCATTCCTGACTCGGCTGATCCAGATCCATTGGTCGTTTCAGTATTTCCAGGAACTGGCAACTTAAACTTTAAGCTTAGATTTGCAGTATCAGATTCACCCAGAGTTTTGGAATTAAAGAGTCTGCCTGACTCGGATCCCTGATCTATATGGTATTTGGTGATGGGGGAAAGCTTGCCCCCGTAGGAGTTTGGGGCTGAGGTGAGAGTGAGTGCCATATCGGGGCTGGACTGGGTCCCAGGGGAAGGACTTAAGGGCTCAAAGTCCATAATGCGGCATCAGTCTTCATTTCTTTTTCTCTATTCTGTCATAGTTTTCATCTGTAAAGAGAAGAAAAATCCTTGAAAAACTTGATTATGACTTGACATGGATTAATATGGCAATGACCCATAATTCAACGACGCACAAACAACAGTTCACCAGCTCTTTTATGTGAAAAGTAAATTCCACCTGCAGTCCTAAGTAGGTCTTCACATGCTTGAAACAGTGAGGAACCAAATTAATTTTCCAGTAATTCATCAACAGTTACACTTTGTGATGAAAATGAATGCAAAGTCAGTGATTTATATACATATACATAATGTACACCTGCCCTTCGTCCAGGATCACTACTAGATGATGAAACGGTACTATCTGTAACAAACGGCTATTAATTATACAGGTAACACAAGCTTGTGTTCATGCATAATTATGGAGTATTCAATAATGATGTTTCGGAAGTATGTCATGAAAAAGTAATTTTTGTTGATAAATATGAAGGCTCTGATGTTAGGAAATATTACATTAAACTCAATAATTACGCAATGCAACAGATGCAATTTTTATGAGCTTCTAATTGAAAGTATTGACTTTGTTGAGCTATGAGTTGTACATGCCACATATACACAAGCTGATCACCTGTACAGGGTTTAATGTTTGATTAATTTGTACCTCAGAACAGTGTCAGTAACTTTACCATCCAACTAAACACCCCTTCACATAATACAAACTTATTTCACATGAGTCCCGGACTTAATTTATCTGGGACAAAGAAAAATCTCTCAGCCATCTTTTATGTGAATTCATTTGGTCAATAAAGGTCAGCTATAGTTAGCCTGGGACCGGTCAAGTGTAAGATACCAGGACACAATTAATAGGTGACCATATAATGACCATCCAGTGCCCAGAATAATGTGAGTGGTCAAGCTGGTAGTCCCCACCTTTAGCGTGGTCAGGCTGAAGGACTGGTCAACCAATAACTCACAAATTTTATTCTTTACTTTCAACCATAAATTTCAATCCTTACTGGTTATCAAGAATTTTCCTAGACTTAAAAAAAATAATTAAACCTTTTTAATGATACATATAAAATATCTAATATTTTGTTTTACAAGTTTTGAAAAGACCATAATTTTTAAAGTGTAATTAAATATACTTATAACAGAAATATGCTGGTTTTGATTGATAAAATATATTTTAGTTTCATAACTGAATATTTTGTACAGAAAAAAGCTGGACATTCTGTATAGAACAAACTGGACATTCTGTACTGGACATAAGGTGACCTCCACATAACATCAGTGGACTCACAGTCTAGTGCATAAAATGTAAATATAGCATTAACAGTCATAATTAATTGGTAACCATCTACTGACCCCAGTACATTGCTACTTATAACTAAAGGTTTATCAAATAAATGTTCATTTTATCACAGTTTAGTAACATTAATAGTTGTTCCTCAACTTAAATTCAAACTTTTAAAAATTTTGTTTGATTACTGCAAGATAGGTGTAAAATGTTAAATTTTACAGCAAGATCGTTTATATTTCTGCCATGATAAAATATGCAATGGACAGAAAAATAGGTTAACTGCTACGATCTGGAGTGTGACATTGTAAGGTATACTTAAGGAGTTATCTAGCCAGCCTATCACCTACACGAGGTTTTATCTATAACAGCCTGGTACATCAACTTAAAAGCCACCGTATTTAAAATAGACCACTCTCTGGAATCATAATACATAGCAGGGACATGATTATAATTATAGCACAATATCAAGAAATCAGTCTCAAATTGATTTTATCAACCTCTAGACCTAAAATAGATTTAGGTCTTAAGCAACGTTCCATTAACTCATAATATTAATCTTTCTTCAGTTTTTTTTTTTTACCCCAAAACATCAATTACTCATTTCCAAATTATCAGTCATGTTAAGAGGCCGATGATCCTGAAATAAATCTCTGAATTTCTAAGCTACTGATAATGACCAGACAGTGACCACTGATGTTGATTGTGTGTGTATGAGGTTGTAACACTAAGGTCAGACCCACATCCTGGTGTCTGATGCTACAGCCGTGACATACTCTCGGCCAGAGAGAGGCTGGCACAACTGCCCATTGACGGCCACCATACATAAAACACAAGTTAGCTCTACAGTAGTACTCACATCCCTCCAATGTCATGGTTCACAAATAGCTGCCTAGACTGTTGGAATGTCCAGATTCTGAGAGATCACTTTCCAGAAAACGTGAAAAGAAGGGAGAGCTGAGAAGACATGTTTAGATGTCCATGGTGTTTTGGCCTACCTGTATATACAAGGTCTGACCCACTGGACATACCACACAATACTGATGGTGATCACATCACTGACCCCGGGCTACCTGTCACTCTTCTCACCTGGCCTTGATAGGCCCTCATCTGCATACATAGCTCATCAGACACATACCTGTACTGGCACTGCAAGAAAGTGCAGGAAAGGGCACCTGTACCTATACTGGTCTTTGGACAAGTAGCTGGACCTACATAAGTATTGCTGGACATTGGGGAGGGGGTGGTGTGATAAATAACAATCAGCTGTAGGAGGGAGGGGCAATCTGTACACCTAGCCATATCCCTTGTACATGGGTAAGCAAGGTACATTGTTGTATATGAACTTTCCTGATATGGTGGTGAATACCTGGAGTACAAGTCTGTGGGTATATTTTCACCTGTAAGTCCTGATAGTATCAGCTAGCTGACTATAGGGATTCTATATGAATGTTGTCCCTATATGACAGTAGCGTTATCTAGGCAGATTAAGATAGATGCTGATTACAGCACACACCTTTGTCTGCCTGAGATCTTAGGTATGACTTCACTAATCAACTATTTTAAAGCACACCTGCAGTTTTGCATCATCTTTTTTTTTCACAGCCAAATTACTAGTCAATTACAAACTACCAGGACATGAATTTTTTTCAAGGATATGAAAATCTTCCAAAATTCTGACTTTTAAGTTGAAGATAAAAAAATTTATTGTTGTCTTAAGTTATTGGAATTTCTGAGCAGCACGGTCAGAATTTGTGAATGGTTCCACAGATTAAACGAAATCTGCATACTATGATTGAAAAGTATATGCATGGTCAGGTGGCAAAGACAGAGAAAACAAAAATTGCCAATTTCCGAAGTCAGATGGGGTTTGATTATAGAATACTTTAAAAATCTATTCATCTTAAACATTTGCAAATCAAGTTTTATCAACTTTTATCAGACCTGGATGTTAGAAGATTCTATAATTTCTCTTCTTGTCTAATTGTGGAATTGAACTTCAGCAGCCTTGGTGAAAGGTGAGCATGCCATCCACTACACCACAAAACCATCCATTTGATCCCCTAATTGGACCTCAAAAGTTTGGGGTCACTTGCGAAAAACTGATTACTCCAGTTTCCTCCAAACAAACAAGAGTGATTAAAAGAAACATATTAAGTTAATGAAAATTTATTTCAAAATAAATTAAATCTTAAGATTTTTAAAATATATTCATTTTTACAATAATGAACAAAAATTATTTTTCTTTGAAGTTAAATAATCTTAACACTAGTTTGTTTCAATAGAATCAAACTTTCAAGGTATTCACTTCATGATTTTTAAAAATATTTAAATGGATGACATGATTACTTATTAAAAGAAACAATACTGGTTCTGAGGAAGTCTACTTATTTTTTAAGTTACAAGAACAGCTTAATAATTATTCATGTAAATGAGAGATCACTAGATATAAAAATAATTGGAATTTCTTTCCAGGAAAATTTGAGGCATAAATGGTTCAATTTTAAGAATTTATAATTTGGAATTAAAAAAGAAAGCTCTACATGGAAACAGTTTTTAAAACATTTTAAAATTTGGTCAAATTGAAATAATGAGTGTATATTTTGAAGTAAGTGCATATATATTTTTTTCACAACTGCACTACAAGAATATTTTAGAAATAAAATTTGCAACATATCACATTTATTCTTTTAACAAGCAATGAAAATTTTATTATGACATTTAAAAAATACATATTGATATAGAATGAATATTTTAATAGTTTATACACACAAATCATAACTAATGTTTTATTAATGTTGTGAATTTAACATGTATTTGCCAGTTTCAATATGCCCGCCAAACATACACAAATACATGGGTTCTTGATATCATCTCTTTTGTTTAAACTTAATTTTCCTTTTTTTAAAAAACTGAAATTTCATCTTAAACAAAACAAATGGATTGCCCTCATTTCTCATCACTTACAATGTTGACCTGCCACTAGAAGCATTTGTCCTGCTCCAGTGTGATTGGTTGAGAGTACTGCTGCAACAACTTTTTCATCCAAATTTTCCCATAGTCTGGTGATGACAAATTTACAGAGGAGAAGGATGTAGGACTGCAGAAGTCATTTGGAAGGTTAATCAAGCCATGACCGCTTGTAGACAGTGATAATATGTCATTTCTCCTGTTCTGATCACAATATTTTTCTCCCTTCTGACATCCAGGCAATAATTAGTTCTGCTAGAGTACTTTACAAATAAATTAACTCTGAAATTTGAAAACTGTTTTTGGATCCCATTGTGAGAGTAAGATGGATGGGCTATGAGTTATGGAGGGGCCAAAGAAACACACCCCTGTAATTCATCCCTACCTCCTCTTTTGTAAACACGCTAAATAAAATTTTGGCCTTAATGAGGACAAGTGTTTTCATTTGATGTTTTTAACGAGGTTTTGATCCGATAGGTCCTTGTTTAGTGGTTTTAATTATTCACGGGCATATGGAAGGTTGGATGTGATTTACAACCATGTACAGTCCTAACCAGGGACTAGCCATGGTTATCCATCATTACTACAGGGCAGGATGTTCTAATTTAAAAATCTTTCTTTTCTATTCATAAGCTTAATGATCACAAAACACTTTGAAAATGGACACTTTATTATAGAGCTCCATGGTTTTTAAGAGGAGAATTTTATCGTTTTTTGACGGCTTCAGTTTCATAGTTGAGATGTCGTGCCTTATTTCAGTTCCTTAATTCTACTTGATCATGGTTGAGAAGATAAGTTGTAATTGTAATTACCAGTCTTATACAGAAACTTCAAAGACCTCACTCATAAAATATATCTCTCCTATTGATTGTGAGCAATGGAAAGTGCCCTTACTGGTATAACTATGATTGTGACCAAGCATAAAATCTGCCAGGAAGAAAGCGTTAGTAAGAAATGCTGTGGATGTTGGGCCATAGGAATTAATTAAGAAGGAAGTGCAGAGCTTATTAAATATTGCTGGTATCCAATTAATCCTACTCTTTGTGTAAGATTTGGGCGGCAATCGACCTCTAGGCATTGGGTGAATTTTTAATCTCTTGAAACAAATGGAAGCTGAAGCCTTGTCACTCCCTGTTTATTTTTTCGTGGCTGATGAAATTAAAGATGATTAGAGTCCAGTTATCCGGTAGGTTGTCTGACTTTTTGACCCCTCATCAGCTTCATACTTAGAACATTCCTTCTCCATTGCCTTCTTGGCCTTGTGCAATCTTCCCATGTGTTAATTGTATATGTTAGTAGAGGAGTCCAGGATCCAGGATTTAATTACTACTGACTTTTATAGCAGAATTCTGTTAGAATAGGGTACTCCCAGCGCTTAATCACAACCCTGCCTGATAGCTGGACCCCTAAACAATTTTCACATGAAACATTAAACTCCTTCACATAAAAGTTATTTTTCCGACTTTGTTATGAATTCTAAACTTATCACCAAATCTACTACTTCAATTGGGACAGCCTGCTTTGAAGACTGCCAATTACTCTTCATTAAGTTTATCTGTCCTAATCAATTCTGGTATATACATATACACAAATTCTCATTTAATTATAATTATTCCAGGCCTGTGTGTGTGAGAGAGGAACCATTTGGCACTGAGGCGAGTTGTATACATATTCATACAGAGAAACTTTCATTATGCGGTGTGTGAAAGTTTTATCTTTGAAATCATTAAAATGTAAATAAAAATAATTATATGCATTTTTCTGCAACATATTGCGTTGTAATTAAAAATCAAGTCTTGCTGCCCCACTCTGTCTAAAAAAAAAAAAAAAAATCCAGACAGGGTCTTTGTAAATGGTATAGAGCTGTTCCAGAAGTATTCAGACAAAGAATATATGTCACAAACAACTTAATCACGTTGCACAAATCTTTTCATAGAAAACAATGTTGGGAAGCCAGTTACAGGGTAACATACCACTTCAATTCCAAGCGTATCTACTATAAAGCTTCTTAAAAAAGGAAAATGACTGTCATTGGTTAATTGAATGAGATGTGACCAAGAGATATAAAGGCTATGGGTGTCTGCTAATGATATAATCAGAAAAATTAAATGGCACGCGAGATCACTTTTACACAACAAGACAAAGATAATGGAAAAATAATAGTTAAGGCCATTCTTGGACAACAATAGCCGCTGTCAGAATTACCTTTAAAGCCATAGGGGAAAATGGCATTTCAGTAACTTCTAAAATGGAGGAAGAATTGCTACCGGTCTCACCTGGATGGCGACAGAATAAGTACTGACAGAAAATACCTGTGTTTGTGAAATCTTACGTAACCTCTCCTTTACACATAAAACAATGAATATCTTTTACACCAGGCTGATGTTGAACCAAACAATACCGTCAATATCTCTGTATGAGACAGCTTCCTGCTAGTACCACCATATAAGTGGTCTCATATCAATTTGATACCTGTTACAAATAATTTATTTTAGATACGCTGGCATTTGTAATTTTACAGACAGATTCAATTACACTCAATTTTTTATTTGTATTTTTTTAAAACTTGAACTGGATTTTCTAGTATTTTTTCTGATGAAATTAATATGTTGATCTGTATGAATATTCCAGATATTCTTTTTAAAAAAGTTCTATTTCATTTTACAAGGAAATTAATTAAAATTTATGAACATTGGCACAAAGCATTTACCTATCATTGGCTATAAAATTCATAGCTTCAACTTTAACATTTCAAAGTTGTCTATTCCATAGAACCTCATAATTAAATCTATCAAAATCAAAATTTTTAACACAAATAAATCTAGCAAAGAAAAAAAAATTGGCAGGTTCAGTGACTCTTTTTCAGAAAAATCTTTTAAGAAAAGTTCAAAAATTTTTTGGAAGAGTAAGTTCATTCTTGCACGGCATAATAGTGTATATGTACAAATAAACAGTTTTAATGAAATTTTACGAACGTACTCTCAGTCTGTTGATATCAAAGGTATCTCATCTGTTACTGGTCACTACTTCTAAATAGATCTTATTGGCCTGTAGCTAATGTGTCTTTAATGATTATGAAATGGTATCCCTTAATCTTGTTGAAACTTCATGTTACTACCAACAAGTATGTATTGTGTATCTGTTGTAAAATATACTTTGATAAGACAAATATTTCGGGTTTCTCATACAGCACAGCGTCTCATAAATGTAATGAAAAAAGTTGATATGGAACCGAGGTGTTAAAACAGCCCACAAAACTATGTGGGTATGACTCGGTGTGGAGATAGTGTCAGGGTCGGTCTCCGGTAGGGGTACACTACCAACCAGCAGATTTATGACTTTACGGAGGCCAACAGGTGCTTGTAGACTCGATCTATACCCTGTTTTACCCCTTTCTTATCGTGGCCATTGAAAGTGATATCTTTTAAAGTTTTTTTTATTCAGTAGTCTTTCATATCAAAGAAGAAAAGAAAGATTCCTTTAATTTATTCTGACTGATTTTTGTTATTTTCACATTATATTTCATTGGTACGTTTGTACCTGATTACAGCTTGAAAGCAATTTTTTTGTTCTGGTGGAGGACTTATACAAAATATTGAATGAAATTGTACATCTATTAATTATTCTGTTTACAACACAAGATGTTTACAAATGATTAATAATCAAAATTTATATAAAAAAAAAAAAAAAAAAGAGAAAGTTTTTATTTTAATCTCATTTTATCAATAATTAAACATGTTTTAATTAGAATGTGTCACACCATTTTAAAATGAATTGAGAAGTTATAAATATGAGCCCCAAAAAGAATGCAGTCGTATTCACTGTGATGAACTAGGTTCATAAGTCACTACATTGTGTTTGAAACGTATCAAATCTAATGTCATATGTGGTGGAATGCTTTTAGCGATTATTTTTTAATTCTTTGTTAGCTCCTGTAACCCATCACATAGATGCCATCTCGATAAGGGCTGACTTCTACAGTATGAAAAAATTTTGATGAAAAGTCGAGATTGTTTGGGATCTATTAAGTTAGCCTTAACATTAAACAAAATCTCTGCATGACCTAAGTTTAAAAATTGTTAATTGTTGTAAAAAAAAAAAAAAAACTGAAGATTTGTCCCACAGGTGCAGTGTTGATTATCAGGTGAACTTATTACACGGTAAATATTCTACAGATCTGGAGAAACAATAGACTACAAAGGAGCTCAGGATTAATTTAACATTAAGAGGAATATCACCTAATTCATGTCAAAAAGATATTTATACACAGACTAACTTAATATTGCATTGATATAGAAAATATAATTTTTTATATAAAAGTAGGGGCTATCGAAAGTTCAAGGCACTTACCGTACCACAATGATTCTTATATGTGATATTTCATATGACTGAGTAAATTCTAGTTTTATTAGCACAGAGAGCAAGTGTCCCGTGACTGATTGTGGCAATTCCATCAGTTAATGTCTCAAATCTTCTATTCATTCATCATTCTTCAAATATTAAACAACACTAAAAATAACCAAAACTAACCCATTAAAATATAGAAAAAAGCCAGTTCAGAAAATCTGTGTACAGGGTTAATCCTGGGTTATCTCCCCTCCCCCATGTGCCAGCCTCTGCCACACCAGTGAAGAACACAGATCGAGGATACCCTCACCAGGTGAATGGCCAGATAACTGTTACCTTGTACAATTTTTTGTTTTCCACACGAATATAAATGTGACTAAGTGCATGGACACCTTTGATGTTTGCATGCTATCTAAAGCCTACCTCTATACACCTTAATTAACTCATTACCATAAGGGCGAGTTTGGTCTTGTTCGTTATCAATGATTACACAAAAGATTAGTACAGTCTAATTTCCACCTACCCTGATTATAAATGAAGCTATTGTTAATCTTTCTTACCTTCAATTAATGCCAGGTATAAATTCTAGACAAACAAAAGCCAGCCGGTGTGTGCGAGCTACAGTTGATAATTACCTTTGAATGTGTGCGGCCTCTGTTATATGCTAAATTTAATCTATGTTATTGATTGAACAGATTTTTTTTTGTTTTGAGTCATATATTAATTGCTATAAGCCATGTTTTATCCCTGATTTAGCTGCCGAGCTTTCTATTATGATCCAGTACCATCTACCAAACACCAGATGTGTCATTTGTCACCTTTCATGAAAGGAAACTAATGAATTCTCTTACTTATGATAAAACGATTAAAGGTTAGCAGTTTGTGAATATTTTAGAAAGTCCTCTGAATTAATAACTTCAAGTATTTATGATTTATACAATAAAAAAAAGAAACATTTGAATAATCAATAAATTTGTCATTTAGGACTGTGTCAGACGAGCCATTTGGTTACCAATGGTTTGGTAACAGTTTGTCTGGAACACATGGTCCAGCCTCTTAATGCAGTCATACCTGAGAACAAGTTACCTGTGTTAGCTTTCTTGTAGTTGATAATTAAAAAAGATCCATTTCCCTTAAACAGTTCACAGTTGGATTTAGCTAGAAAACCATTTACAGACTCAATGTATGAAAAGATTCATCCTCTTCTTTCAAAACGTCCGCAGGGTTTCCCAGTCATTCAGGTAGGGCATTGTCCAATGTTAAATCGGCTAAGTAGGATATAAATTGGAATTTGCATCTGGGATAAAAAGTGAAATATATCTGAATACGAAATTAGGCAATCTAACAGGATTAAAGTAATTGTAATGGGAAGGTTGTTTCATCCACAAAAATGTTATAGAATTTACAGGCCTCCTGGGGTCAAAATTTGATAAAGAAAACGAAAGCTTCCAAGTGTCAATGCAACGTCCAACCATTAAACAAACTTTTTAGTATTTCAGGATCATAGTGGAATTTCTATAACTGCAAATTAAATTTTGACGAATAAATAATTCGGATTTAATTTGCCTTCCAAAGTTTTCATAAAACCCATTACATCAAGCTTTCAAAATTGCCTTGAAAAGTTTAAATGTCAAAGCTTGAAACTATCATATCATAAGCTGTGAATTTTTAGGAACAGATTTTAGAAAAAATCCCTTTGATCAACTGAAATTAGATCCATAGTTTGTTTTAACCAAACCTAAAGAAAGCAATATTTCAGCTGAAAATAGCCAGTTTTGATATAACTGATGCAAGTGCACTTAAAAAAGAATGAAAAATGGACATGAAAATTAAAATTTTAAAGGAAATTATTCTTTAGGGCTAAACCAACCGTGGAAAATGATAAAGTGATTTATGGAGTGTTGGTAGATCTTCAAACAACATAATTACACATATTTATTATTTATATCAAGTTCCAAACAAACAATATCGTGTATGTAAAAAATAACAGGGTACAGGAAATGGGTTCCCGAGGGTGATCCCTCTCTTGGATCTGTCAGTGGCACGGACGGGATTATAAACCATTTACACAGTATCACTCACCATTTTTAATTAAGTTGAATGTGTAAGGGGCAGCTAGTATTGATTGGTGTTTGGTCACCCCAGTGATGCAAAAAGGCCATGTCAGTTAGAGCCTGATGGGAAATTTGCTCAATCAAGGCTTTCAAAACTTGTGTGACAGCTGAAAAGGTTTGGTGCTCCATTCCTTGGTTATGCTAGCAGACTTATTAATTAAGCTGAGGACAGAACCTGTGTCCCTTTCTGATGTATCTACCAGTCACTCCCAAACTAATTCATTAGGGCCTGGACCTTATTTTATCTTAGTGTTTACAGATACAAACATTCAGACAAGAGGAATTGTGGAAATGGTTATAAAGCTATATGACAGACACTGTGATCAAAAGGACAGCTAGATTAATGGTCATTTAAAAAAAGAAAATCCACCGAGTATTTTACAAAGAAAACAATATTCAAGGACTAAATGTACCCTAAGGTGAAATACAAGGGTCTTAATGATGTGTCTAGTTAGCCAGATATAAAATACCCACAGACAATAGCTAAATGTCTGTTTGCAAGTTCTGCTGATAAAATCAGATCATCTCCTAATCCCCAAGCAAATTCCGAAGGTCTCACCTTGGGGTCAAATGACCATCCACTACTTTACCTAGGACAAGAACTACCCATGTGACACTCTAAACCACCGAAAAATAAATAAATAAATAAACAAGTTCAATGACAGAGACTAGATAAACTGTAAAAAAACCCTTAATAATAATTAAAAAATATCATGTGAAAAGTCTACAAAAAGTATAAAATATACGTAGGACTCCTTACCATAGAGAGGGAACACAGTCCATATACACCAGCGCTGGGATACACACTTGTCCACAGTACATCCATTTACTGTTTTTGCTGACCCACTTTCAAGCTGAACAGATTAGCACCTCCAGATATAATTTGATGGACCGATAATCTTAACTTTCTCCCTAGTAGCGGGGAGAAACCCTGAAAGGGTCGGTGCTCACTCACTAGACACTGTACAACTGGCCAGTTGTGTTGCCGTGGCCTAACAGACAGGGGGAGGTCCATCCAACAGGCAGTGTTCTCCAGCTCTCGTCTCCCTTTGTTAATTATCCTCCAGTGGTAGGGCTACATCCTTAATTTCGACATCCATAACACAAAACACTTCTGTCTTTTGACCAGTAAAACATTGATCAGTGAAATATATCCGCTGTTGTGTGGTATATACGTATATAGATAACTATATAGGCGGATGTGTAAAGCACCTAGTGTTACCGATGATTATCAGCTCCATACAGTGCTAGAACGTTTGTTTTGTTAAAGAAAAAAACAGAGGTGAATTAAGCATTATAGTGAGATATGAATAGCTATGTCTTGCCTGACCATGCTACAGAGGCCGACTGACTTAGCCTTGGTCGTGGTGGTAGCCAACCAATCTCTAACCATCACCACACAGATTAGCATGGAAACATAATTTGGTAAAACTTGATTGGAATAAGTCAAATTAAGAAAGCCTGCCCCTCACTGCAATCTGTGCTAGCTGAGTCCAGCAGCTGTATGGGAATTTAATGAAGTGATTTGAGAGGGAGGCCCCACTTTGTGTCACTGGAGATCTATGGTAATTATGACCCACAGACAAATCACTCATTAACTGCTTCAACATGGGAGGCTGTAGCTACTACTACTACTACATGGTCACAAGGCCTTCTAATGTATTTTGCCACCACCTCTAATTTTTCTCTAAACTTGTCTGTGGCTAGCACTGCCCTTTGTTACCATCAGCCATTCAAAGCATTGCACGGCTGATGATAATTCCTTTAAACTGATTTCATTACTTCATCCCAATATTTTGTTTTCACTGTCTGACGTCTCCCGACATGGTGTTAAGGGCTGGATTAGATCTTACTATCACCAGGACAACATGTGTATAACCAGCCATTTGCTGTGGTGTTTTAAATTTATTTATGTCCGCACACAAACCCAATTTTTCCGACTTTACTGGTTGTGGACCTTCAGTGTTTAATGGCCATTAGAACAGCCGTAATTAACATTCCTGCTATACATCTGTACCAGTCGTTTAAGTGGTAGCTGGAAAGTTTTTTCTTTTTTAATTTCTAAATTAGAAGTTGACAGAAAAGAAAAAAAAAATGTTTATCCGTATCAGCGTTCCAGACAGGGGCACTGACTTTCTAGCTATAGGTATAGCATCTACCCTCCACAATCATCTGGAAACACTCCCTGTGATCAGGTCTATTAATTATAGGTCTCCACCATCAAGTAAAGAAAAAAAATGCATCAAATTTCCTCTGGTAACGGGTGCTAGTCGCCTCCTATAGTGAAAGGGATTAACTAACTCCAGCTCCCAATTATCCCGTCTTTTCGTGTCAAAAGAGTGTTTCTCCGTTGCCTCCAAGTGGTGCGTTATTTTTGTGACTGGAGACGGAGGGTGACATACCGACGGTGAAGAGAAATCAATAAGTCACTAATAAGACTGCATATTTATTAAAGTTATCAGAAAGTGGTTGTTTAGTCACATGGAGAATAAATGGATAGATTAGTAGAGGAGTGGGGCAGTGAGATCAACAGACAAACACAATCACCCAGGGGCCCAATGCTATGTGTTACCACACCTGCGAAAGTGATCACCAACTCCTGGTATAACCTCTCCATAAAATTACCTACAACTCCAGAGATTTATGGAGATAACGAGGCAGCCAATGGATGGATATATATGTTCTTCAAAAATTTTCAAATACTTATTGCTTGCAAGCAGGGGGTCATACATAAAAGTTTTGGAAGTGTTTTGGCATGTACCCCCATAAAACTGTAGTTCTAGACTGCCGAGAACATAACTATTTCATAATAATTTTCCCAGTATAGTTTTGATAGCACCGACGGAGCAAAAGTTACCCAAATCATAACTCACTTGTAGATTTTGTGAAGATTTATAGAATATCTCTTTGTAGCGTACTGGTAATAAAAGGAAAGAGTTCTAATTTTCAGAGACTAAATCTTCGGACATGTGCGTTCCTACATGCCTAAATGCTTTTCAAATTTCATGCCGTTCTGCCACCACAATAGTGAGGTTTTCTTTGATTTAACGACATTAAATGGCGTACAAAAAATACGCTGGTGTATAAGAATAAAAAATTACGGCTACAATAACTTGTATCCATCTGATAAGACATCAGAGAAATACCACTGCCGCCAGCTTAATCAGTTTTTCCTTCACATAGAGATGCGCCAGTGAATTATGAATTATTTTAATATCAATTATTAAGTTATAATTAAGACCGACATTCAAAATCAATACCGTCTCTGATGATGCATAATGATAATTCAATATGTGACCTGTAAACGTGTGTGGCTGTGCACAACACTATCTCCATATCTATATAAATACAAGACTCTACAGGGATACCACACTTGATTGTGGAAATATAGATTTATCTTAAAGTAAAAATGTATTGATGAACGCACAAAAAGTACAATATAGCATTGATATTTTATACTAATAGCTGTTATCGGGCTTGGTTTACTATGGTTAATGAGTTTATCAGAACCAGACAGAGAATCATTTATAGACAATACATGGATATTTTATATTCGTATTTAACTTAATTGAAACTCCTTCCTACGTAGTTATCTACCCTCGTAGGCACAACTGTGTTACACAATCTACGCTAACATTAACAGATATTTGCCCAATAAACAAACATACAGTTTTCAGATCAAGAAAATCAATGAGGAAATATATCTAATTTGGGTCCTTATAGAAAAGTCCATGTCAAAGGTTCATTTTAAGAGGAATCAGAAACAGCCTCTTGAACGAAATTAAATTCAACCCAAATCACCATATAACAAATTACTTTTAAAGTTCCTTTTAATGCAAGGTTTCTGAAATATTTTCAAGCTTGAAATCATCCTGTTTCCTTATTGTATTCAAGATTAGCTGATAAATGACAGTGGTCACCAAATTTTGACGTTTGCATTTTTTTTTTTTTTTTTTTTAGAATTTCATCAAATTTTTTTTTATTCAAAGTTTATAAGTTGGAATCAAAAGTCAAAACTCTAAATTGTGAAAAAACTTTCAAATCCTTCCTTTGTGATCTTTTTATGTTAAAAAAATTTCAACATTTGTCATTTTTCTTAATTTTGTCACATGATGAATATTTATTACTCACAGACTGAAATTTCAGATTTAAGAGGAGAAAAAGTATTTTCAGGTCCAGTTTTTAGGTATCACATGTAATCGTTCTCATCAGTTACAAAAATATTCTGTTCAATCCACTGTTGTTATATCCTGATATAATTTCTGGATGCGAAATAATTTGGCAGTTCAAGTATGTTGACTTTGTCAGATCCTGCTCAATCTGTAGTATTTAAAATTAAATTGTCTCTTAGTCATCATGCATACCAATGCCCTCCCCGTAGTACCACAATGAAGTAAAAGTGTTGATTAATTTGAGGGAGAAGGGAGACCATGGTAAGTAGCAGCAGGCCACCTGACAGGGCCTCCGAGGACTGCCTCCCTTGGAGGGAGATAGGAGAGGTGAGAGGTCACCCACAAATGATTAGGAGGCAGGCCAATATCAGTGTGGCTACTGAACCATAAGTCACAGGGTCTGGAAGAAACAAAGTCCCAGTTTAATAGCGCCATCTGATGATAGGAATTTGTGTTGAATTTGGAAGGATGATATCATAATGATTAGGACCAGGTCTATATTGATTACTTCAAAGAGGGAAAAGGGGACGACATGAAATCTGTTTTTTGTCTCGAAGTTTCGTTAAGATTGAAATGATTATGTTTTTCAACCTTGGAACATGGTAATGTGACCTATATTTACTTCCACTATGTCCAGACGCTTTGTGTAAAGATATGTGAAAACGCTAATTAATATACTTTGTTTATTTAGCTAGGTAGATAGGGGAGGAAGTGAGGGATGCTGGTGCCCCTCTGATTATAATGAGCAGGCTTGGGGTGATGCATTGCTGACTGGTTGGTGCCCCAGCCTGTTTATCAGCTCCTACAGGTTATCAAAACATCACTCAGGATAGAGTTACTCAGTTCCCAAATTTAATGGCTCCGGCATTTGTCAAAAATCATAAAACATAGAACCTAATGCCAACTTGAGAGGAATTTTTTATTCACTTTGGGTACCCACTGGCCCCATGTGTTAATTACTAAATCCCAGTTCACCGGTTCCCCCTATTAATCACCCAAACGAGTTTTGCCATTTATTTGTTAGACCCAGATTTTAATCTCTTACTACAAAAATATGATAAGAGGGTGGGTGTGAAGGAATTTAATTTTTCTTATCTCAGCCACAGAAATTTCGGATGGAAAAAAATGTACATCGAGGGAAGTTAGAGATAAGTTTTTCTTGTTCTAAATCCTGAAGATAATTCCTAAATCTACACGCATAAAATTAATGCACTTTTGTAATTAAAATCTGTTTTTTGTGTTACTTTATTGATCGAGTCTCCGAAGCTAAAGCATGAAGGAGATTGAAAAGAGGTCATGTAGATATATAGGTATATAATCAGTCTTATGTAAAGTGCAAATTAACACAAGGAAAGTACAAATATTTTTTGTGTTATTACAACCTACATATTTCTTAACACTTTCCTAAATGAGCCATACAATTCCACTGAAAGGAGGGAAAGGGGTGGAAGAGGGGTGGAAAATAGGAGGGGGTGGGGGGTGGGGGAGGTTGGTTTATAAAATTGTTAAGGTTACTTCATAGTCAAGATAATATTGATGTTTAATAAATTCTAACACAACAGAAATTTTCTATAAATTCTTGAAATATAATTTTGTATCAATTGTGACTTTTTTCGAGTTAAAGTACACAGCGAAGAGCGTACTCAACACCGTCCATACAGAGGTCATCAGGACGGTGATATGTAGGATTATATCTACAATTTTATAATACAAATTCCATCATTAGTATCAATAGACGACTGTAACAAAATCGTTCAAGTTTGTCAGCATGTCTTTTAGCATCTTCTTTCAGTAAATACATCGCTGATTCAGCTCTCTCCAGGAGGATCAACACCAGACAGGAAAAAAACCCACACACAATAACTTTCTTCTAAATTCAATATGGCAGACTTGATCAATTTAAAATCGAACTTCACCAAAACATTCTCGTATCTAATTTCAGTAAAGAGTGTTTTTTTCTCAAGTCCTATGACAGAAAAGATTTTTTTTTTTTTTTTTTTTATAAACAAAGTTCATGTGTATAATATTTTATCAAACAACTTCTCCCGATGATCTTCTGAGAATAAGAAATTTATTTCCCTAATTGAGGGACAATGATTTCCCCCATAAGAGAATATCTGTGGAACTACCAATATCTTTAATAATCTGAAACCTTATTCCAACTTTGTAGTAATTGGTTTATTGGCAAAAATTACTCCAACCTCAATGATGACAATTAACGGAGATATCAAACTTACAGTACCCATGAATGATACACGTGAAAGGAATGCAAACTTTATATAGCTACATACAGGGTAATTATTTCCAAAAGAATTCTTAAGTTAAACTTTCTATGTATTCATTTATGTCTTTTAATTACAAAATTTCTTTCAAGGGTTTCTTTCACAAACATTTGTCCATAAACATGAGCTATTTCTTACTGTTGTTTGAAATCGGTTCCCACACTTAAATGCATAGCAATTTTCTTTTATCAAATCACATTAGTAATTATATTTTTCAAGTTTTTAGTCTCTCATCAAGGTTTGGAGCTTATACAATTAAAATTGAACTACACTGGGTAGATACAAATCGACACACTTCACCGCTCATGTGGGAACCTCCATATTTTTTTCACTAATCACATCAAATTGAAACAACGATCTGTGACGGGGTTATCTGCCCATGATTTGCACTATTACGAGTGATATACTTCTGTAATGATCCGTTGAGAAGACAAACTGTCGATGCCTGTAGCTATTCATTCACAGTTGAAAACACACATGTATAATTTACATTATAAGTACATAAGTTGCTTTCTTTTTTATTACTTCTTTTAAACAACAAATATTAAGTAAATAAATATACCTACATACATCACTTTCCATCACAATTTTAAATATCATATTTATTAACAATTTGTCCTTAAAAACAGAAAATCTAACTATACTCTAAATTCCTGGGTATCACATATACACTTTATGCTGGGTACCACATATACATTTTATCCTGGGTACCACATATACACTTTATCCTGGGTACCACATCTACACTTTATCCTGGGTACCACATATACACTTTATCCTGGGTACCACATCTACACTTTATCCTGGGTACCACATATACACTTTATCCTGGGTACCACATATACACTTTATCCTGGGTACCACATATACACTTTATCCTGGGTACCACATATACACTTTATCCTGGGTACCACACACACCCCTCTATCCTGGGTACCACATATACACTTTATCCTGGGTACCACATATACAATTTATCCTGGGTATCACATACACCCCTCTATCCTGGGTACAAAATAAACCTGTCTATCCTGTCTGACCACATACACCTCTCTATCCTGGGTAACACAAACCCCCCCCTACCTCTATCCTGGGTACCACACACACCCCTCTATCCTGGGTACCACATACACCCCTCTATCCTGGGTACCACACACCCCTCTATCCTGTGTACCACACACACCCCTCTATCCTGTCTGACCACATACACCCCTCTATCCTGGGTTCCACATACACCCCTCTATCCTGTCTAACCACATACACCCCTCTATCCTGGGTACCACATACACCCCTCTATCTGGGGTACCACATACACCCCTCTATCCTGTCTGACCACATACACCCCTCTATCCTGGATACCACATACACCCCTCTATCCTGGGTTCCACATACACCCCTCTATCCTGTCTAACCACATACACCCCTCTATCCTGGGTACCACATACACCCCTCTATCCTGGGTTCCACATACACCCCTCTATCCTGTCTAACCACATACACCCTTCTATCCTGTCTGACCACATACACCCCTCTATCCTGGATACCACATACACCCTTCTATCCTGGGTACCATATACACCCCTCTATCCTGTCTGACCACATACACCCCTCTATCCTGGATACCACATACACCCCTCTATCCTGGGTACCACATACACCCCTCTATCCTGGGTACCACATACACCCCTCTATCCTGTCTGACCACATACACCCCTCTATCCTGGATACCACATACACCTCTCTATCCTGGGTACCACATACACCCCTCTATCCTGGATACCACATACACCTCTCTATCCTGGGTACCACATACACCCCTCTATCCTGGGTACCGCATACACCCCTCTATCCTGGTTACCACATAACCCCTCTATCCTGGGTACCACACACATCCCTTTATACTGTCTAACCACATACACCCCTCTATACTGTCTAACCACATACACCCCTCTATACTGTCTAACCACACACACCCCCTCTATCCTGGGTACCAGATACACCCCTCTATCCTGTCTAACCACATATACCCCTCTATCCTGGGTATCAGATACACCCCTCTATCCTGGTTACCACATACACTTCTCTGTCCTGTCTAACCACATACACACCTCTATCCTGGGTACCAGATACACCCCTCTATCCTGGTTACCACATACCCATACACCCCTCTATCCTGTCTAACCACATACACCTCTCTATCCTGTCTAACCACATACACCTCTCTATCCTGTCTAACCACATACACCCCTCTATCCTGGGTTCCACATACACCCCTCTATCCTGTCTAACCACATACACCCCTCTATCCTGGGTTCCACATACACCCCTCTATCCTGTCTAACCACATACACCCCTCTATCCTGGGTACCACATACACCCCTCTATCCTGTCTAACCACATACACCCCTCTATCCATGGTACCACATACACCCCTCTATCCTGTCTAACCACATACACCCCTCTATCCATGGTACCACATACACCCCTCTATCCTGTCTAACCACATACATCCCTCTATCCTGGGTTCCACGTACATCCCTCTATCCTGTCTAACCACATACACCCCTCTATCCTGGGTTCCACATACACCCCTCTATCCTGGGTACCACATACACCCCTCTATCCTGGGTACCACACACCCCTCTATCCTGTGTACCACACACACCCCTCTATCCTGTCTGACCACATACACCCCTCTATCCTGGGTTCCACATACACCCCTCTATCCTGTCTAACCACATACACCCCTCTATCCTGGGTATCAGATACACCCCTCTATCCTGGTTACCACATACACTTCTCTGTCCTGTCTAACCACATACACACCTCTATCCTGGGTACCAGATACACCCCTCTATCCTGGTTACCACATACCCATACACCCCTCTATCCTGTCTAACCACATACACCTCTCTATCCTGTCTAACCACATACACCTCTCTATCCTGTCTAACCACATACACCCCTCTATCCTGGGTTCCACATACACCCCTCTATCCTGTCTAACCACATACACCCCTCTATCCTGGGTTCCACATACACCCCTCTATCCTGTCTAACCACATACACCCCTCTATCCTGGGTACCACATACACCCCTCTATCCTGTCTAACCACATACACCCCTCTATCCATGGTACCACATACACCCCTCTATCCTGTCTAACCACATACACCCCTCTATCCATGGTACCACATACACCCCTCTATCCTGTCTAACCACATACATCCCTCTATCCTGGGTTCCACGTACATCCCTCTATCCTGTCTAACCACATACACCCCTCTATCCTGGGTTCCACATACACCCCTCTATCCTGTCTAACCACATACACCCCTCTATCCATGGTACCACATACACCCCTCTATCCTGTCTAACCACATACACCCCTCTATCCTGAGTACCACATACATCCCTCTATCCTGAGTACCACATACACACCTCTTCCCTGAGTACCACACACACCCCTCTATCCTGGGTACCACATACACCCCTCTTTCCTGGGTACCACATACATCCCTCTATCTATCCTGGATACCACATACACCCCTTTATCTATCCTGGGTACCACATACACCCCTCTATCTATCCTGGGTACCACATACACCTCTCTATCCTGGGTACCACATACATCCCTCTCTCTATCCTGGGTACCACATACATCCCCTCTATCCTGAGTACCACACACACCCCTCTATCTATCCTGGGTACCACACACACCCCTCTATCTATCCTGGGTACCACATACACCCCTCTATCTATCCTGGGTACCACATACACCCCTCTATCTATCCTGGGTACCACATACACCCCTCTATCTATCCTGGGTACCACATACACCCCTTTATTTATCCTGGGTACCACATACACCCCTCTATCTATCCTGGGTACCACATACACCACTCTATCCTGGGTACCACATACACCTCTCTATCCTGGGTACCACATACACCCCTCTATCTATCCTGGATACCACATACATCCCTCTATCTATCCTGGGTACCACATACACCTCTCTATCCTGGGTACCACATACACCTCTCTATCCTGGGTACCACATACACCTCTCTATCCTGGGTACCACACACACCCCTCTATCCTGTCTGATCACATACACCCCTCTATCCTGGGTACCACATACACCCCTCTATCCTAGGTACCACATACACCTCTCTATCCTGGGTACCACACACATATAACTAATCTCTATGAATTATATCAGTGTGTAAACCACCAAATTATTGGTATCATGCTTATTCTCATTACCAGCGTACCACTGTATTTTAACTTTTGTTCTTCTAATGCAATGTGATTGTTAGAATTGATAACAATGAATATGAAGACAAGGTTGTCTACTTAGGATTGTCCCTACAATGAGTTACTTGCCCCTTAATCATGAGAGATAGATGTGGCGATTACCAGTAATTTCTAGTTGTCTCAGGAAGAAGCTATAAACACACATATTGTCACTTCATGTCCCACTAGAAATAGTGCAAGTTGGTCTCCAAACTTGAATTGGCTGACTAAAGTTATGTGCCCTTGACCTAGGACCAGATAGGTACAATACTTTAGGACAGACAGAATCTCCGAGTCCCTAGGATCAGCCCCTGACCTAGGACCAGAAGGACACAATACTAAGGGATTGATAGCTAGGTGATTTGTGAGTGATCAGCCCAGCACCCTATTTACTTTTCTTCATCTGCATGTCAACACAAGTCTTTAGTCTTATCAGTGCTTCATAGTGTACAACACAATTCTCACTAAGCCGTTACACACATATCTTAATGGTTTGACAGTATAAAGTCTGTCAAGAATTTGGAAATTAGATTGTTCAAAAGGCCCGTCTTAATGAACCGTTGGTGTACGAGGATAAATCAATATTTATAATCCTGTCACGGGCAGAACTAAGATGGCTTTGATCCCCATTTGAATTCTTATTTCAGAACAAAAAACCGAAATTATTGGTATTGATTAAATAACGATCAGAACGTAAACAGGTAATGTGAGGACATTTTTTTTTAATTTGTCATCATAAATTTTAAAAAATTAAATTCATTTAAAGTTCTCAGCCTGTCTTAAAGGACTGTTTTACAAAGTACCGTGTTAGTTATTAATAATATAATGACATTTATACCCAGTACAGGTAGCGACAGACAACTGAGATCATCTCTAATCACTTCTATCAAATTAGTTCTACATTCAAAATGATTAAATTTCCAAATATTTACAATTAATTTATCATAATGAATATTTTCCAATTCTAATTGGATATACCTGTCTAAACTTGTGAAATTTCGAGATTAATGATTTTTACAGACATTAAAACATGTTTACAAAGGTTAAAAATCTTTTCACAAAATTCCTTCTGTGAAATGATACAGTATTCTTACAAAGGTCAACAACATGTTCTAAGTTCATTTCAATTAACACTTTGTTTATTCCAGACAATAAATGAGAAAGTTATTTTTACTCATCAAATGATCAATCACGTCTGTAGAGTTTTTTTTTGTAGGATGCGTCTTTTTACCAAGGTATGGATTTCAATCATATCACCGTGGAATGCAGGAAAAACACTGTAAGAATGATTAATTTTTTACCTTATAAATTAAATGTATGACTATTGGGTGTTCATTAGGTACATAACTAAGGATTACCATGACTTGTACCAAAACAACCCATCTACTTAATGATATCATTCATATAATTGTGCTCAACTTTTGACAAAGATTTACAGGAAAAAGCAGACACCTCATTAATATAAAACAAGTTCTTTGTCTATTATGACAGATTGATATTAGCGATGACGAAAATCTAGTGATTTTTGAGAATGTCAAAAATCTGAATTAAACAACATCTTTCAAATAATGTTCATACATTCTCAAGCTGACATGAAATTCTCATCACCTCGCACCAAGGGTCAGATCCAAGTCGTTGAGAAATTTACACTCTAAACTCGAGCCCCTCAGTACCAGAACATGAAATTGAAGAAGCCTATTTAAAACTCTAAAGAAAGAAAATGTAATGTATTTGTAAAGCCTCTGTTTGGGACGTCCTTAATTATTAGATGTACAAGTGTTTAAATTAATTCTTGTTCCTTAGCTGTAGTGTTAAGTGGGGTGGCATTCTCCAGGGCTAAGCTATTAAAAATGCCATGAACTACTCAAACAAAGAACATGTCATGTATTTGCCTAATAAAATTACCCTTTGTAAACACCTTTGTTGGGAGTATAATTATCCCTTAAATATTCAACTTTGCTAAAAGAAAATAATAGCTATAGAAAAATACTTAATAAAATTGTCTTAATTGGTAATTATCTTGGGTTTTTCAAGTAGACAAAAGTTGAAAAATACCTACTCTGTTCTTGGCTGAATGTATGTCAACTTCTTTGTCCAAATTAAATGTCAACTTCCATACCGTGCTCTGGGGGATCAGTGAGCTAATCTAGTCTGCAAAATAAGGAAAATAGAGCATTTATTGATTTGAATTTAGACACAAGAAATAAGATTGTGATTATTGGTAATTAAACACTTGCAGATTGTTTCTCCGGTGAGATGCAGCTCGCCACTAAAATCTGTGTGACACGCTTAGGTGCCTTTAAGACCTGTTTGCTGACCGCATCAAACTAGTCCCCATGACAACACAATTGGGTCTCTCATTGAATGTTTACGAAATAATCCTGTTATATCATTTGCTTATATCTTATGTTTTTCCTTCTTGCAACAAAATTGTAGCTTGGTAATTACCTTTTGCGCAAATTTCGCATCTAAACCCCATTTCGACTTGTTTGGAGTGTTTATATTCCCCATATGAATTGGCAAACCTTATTTTACAGGAATTGGTACCGAGATGGTTGTACAAAGGAATTCAATGAATGTACTTGGGATTAGGACACATTCTACTTCCAAAAGTTACTTTTTTGTACACAATGTTTACAAAGAAGGGATAGACAGACACCTATAGATAGTAATTGTAGCCATGGATTGGTAAAAAAGATGAATATTGTATAATGTAAATCATGAATTTTCAAACAAGGATGCATTGGCAACTTTTCTTCTCTACTATTAAAAGTTGTTTAACAACAGAAATTCTAGTATGTTTTAGGTTTTTCCTTAAGGGTATATGGTACCTTAGCAATAAAACTACAGTACATGTCATTTATAATTTAACATACTTCTGAAAAACGTAAAAAAAAAAAACCCAAAAGAACAAAATACATTTCAATGAGATTATGTCTGAAAGATGCACGATTATATTGTCAGTAGCGAATAAATTTTAACAATTAGTTTTCATTCCAGTTACATGTATTTGGACCAGTTGAAGTAATGTTTGGTTGAAACGCCAACTTGATACCAATTTATATAGGCAATATTTTGCACAGCATACATTGGTACACTCCTTACATGCGAACTGTCTGTCCAGTCATCCATCTACTTAATTAAAGGGATGCAGTAAATGTTAGCCATCCAGCTGGACAGACACAATGCTGGTATTTTGGGTTTTTTCCCCTCTCAAAGAAGATAGTTTGACAGACATGGAAAGAATACTGCAGGTTCGGTACACTCGATTGGTTGATCGAATAAGTACATCACATTGGTACTACAAAGAATATCTAAATTTGAGTAGAGTTGTGTATTGAAAGTTGCAACATAACTGTAGCTGTGTACCTGGCATTAGATTTATATACAACAACAGTCTACTTTTCCTAGACAGACATGAAAATTTAATTTTTTCATTGTAGTGAAGAAAAAAGCCAAGCTGAACTGTAGTGTACTGTTGTGCTTGAGTGTGAATCTCTCTAATCAGGTCATACAACTTGTCGTCGTGTACAGAAAGAACAGAAATTAAACTGCTAATATAGATCTGTCTCGCTATAAAGCTTGAAAACTTGGCCCATGGGATAACTCATTCAATTCAAAGTATAGGTAATTATAATTATGACTTCACTTCCTGACACACACTATCATAAATAGGATTAACATGAGACAATGTGCAAATATTGCGAGAGCACAACAACCAATTAAGCCAACCATGGCCACGACATCAACATTATAAACTCGGCCATAAGTGCTTTCTCTATCACTGAAGATTTCCACCTGAAAGCGCTGACCAGATATTAAGGTTGAAATTAAATTTGTGAGTTTTAAATTGTGATAAGTGTCCTGTGTTTGTAATGGAGGATGAATGATCAAGGGACATATCACTTATCAGTTGTCCTAGGTAACCAGTATGATTAGATTTAAGATCTAATTAGGACGGCCATTTCAATAGACCCCAACCTATGTTTAATCTCATGACAATACCTGTAAAAAGGATATCAAATAAACTCCAGGTTTCTCTTTATTTAAAAATTCAAATTTTCTTCGTGTAATATGAAGCCTAGACCTAATTAATGAGTACTTTTAAATGCCGAGCTGTAACAGGAAACTGGTTGTAGAATATGATAGCCATAATCAGCTCTTGTTAACTTAACATTTCTTTTCTTTTTATTTTAAATAGCATGTGTTGCTTTTAAAATTCTTTGCACAATGAAGTCAATTAAGACTGCGTCTGCTCATGGGAAAAAGACATCAGAGAGTCTGAGGTCTGGGGTACAGACGGGAAACTGCCTTCTTTTCTTATTACCACGGTAACAAGCTGGACTTGCAGACGACAGTCACAAGTTAAAAAAAAATTATATATCTCATAGATATGTGCATATATATCAAAACTCAGCTTACACTTTATTACTGATCAACTTAAGAACAGAAGTGACATTTTTATCATATACCTAAGTCAGAATTAAGAATTATTGATCTATATCCTCCTGTGCTGCAACAGAAAAATTCCTACATACATATCACAGTTACATAAGTAAAATTAACAGATATTGATTCATTGCATAGTGCAGCGACATGATTTTCTATTTTCTATCACAATACATGAAAGTCACCTCAAATGTTTTAGATTTCCTTCCTGAAATAGATATACTTCATTATATGATGACATTAAACTGCCAGCTGTCAGGATGTGACATACTCCAAATGATGACCCAGTTGACCGTCAAATCAAACAACGTTTTGAACTTCAATAAATCTTTTTCAAATTCTTTCTCCACTAAAAACAGGCAATCCAGAAGTGTCAAATTTTGTAATATAACAATTAAAAACATGAGATAACTGTAATAAAGAGCCTTGTTCAGTGCATGTCTGTATCTCCTTCGTCTATTCTTAGAATGTATGACCTTGACCCTAAACACCCCTTAACCTCCATTGAATACATTATTCCTCTTTATTTTCTAAATTCTTGATTCTGAATTTATTTCTGGATAGTGAAGTATAACTGGGAAGACAAACAGAAGAACGTGATATATTAAAGGGGATTTGTAGCCCTATTGTCCTCAATATCACTGTACAAGATGGCCTCTAGAGAGTGTAACAGATATTGTCCTCAATATCACTGTACAAGATGGTCCCTAGAGAGTGTAACAGATATCGTTCTCAATATCACTGTACAAGATGGTCTCTAGAGAGTGTAACAGATATTGTCCTCAATATCACTGTACAAGATGGTCCCTAGAGAGTGTAACAGATATTGTCCTCAATATCACTGTACAAGATGGTCTCTAGAGGGTTTAACAGATATTGTTCTCAATATCACTGTACAAGATGGCCTCTAGAGAGTGTAACAGTTATTGTCCTCAATATCACTGTACAAGATGGTCCCTAGAGGGTTTAACAGATATTGTTCTCAATATCACTGTACAAGATGGCCTCTAGAGAGTGTAACAGTTATTGTCCTCAATATCACTGTACAAGATGGTCCCTAGAGGGTTTAACAGATATTGTTCTCAATATCACTGTACAAGATGGCCTCTAGAGAGTGTAACGGTTATTGTCCTCAATATCACTGTACAAGATGGACCCTAGAGGGTTTAACAGATATTGTTCTCAATATCACTGTACAAGATGGCCTCTAGAGAGTGTAACAGTTATTGTCCTCAATATCACTGTACAAGATGGTCTCTAGAGAGGGTAACAGATATCGTTCTCAATATCACTGTACAAGATGGTCTCTAGAGGGTTTAACAGATATTGTTCTCAATATCACTGTACAAGATGGCCTCTAGAGAGTGTAACAGATATTGTCCTCAATATCACTGTACTAGATGGTCCCTAGAGAGTGTAACAGATATCGTTCTCAATATCACTGTACAAGATGGTCTCTAGAGGGTTTAACAGATATTGTTCTCAATATCACTGTACAAGATGGCCTCTAGAGAGTGTAACAGATATCGTTCTCAATATCACTGTACAAGATGGTCCCTAGAAAGTGTAACAGATATTGTTCTCAATATCACGGTACAAGGTGGTCTCTAGAGTGTAACAGATCACTGTACAAGATGGCCTCTAGAGAGTGTAACAGATATTGTTCTCAATATCACTGTACAAGATGGCCTCTAGAGAGTGTAACAGATATTGTTCTCAATATCACTGTACAAGATGGTCCCTAGAGAGTGTAACAGATATTGTTCTCAATATCACTGTACAAGATGGCCTCTAGAGAGTGTAACAGATATTGTTCTCAATATCACTGTACAAGATGGTCCCTAGAGAGTGTAACAGATATTGTTCTCAATATCACGGTACAAGGTGGTCTCTAGAGTGTAACAGATATTGTCCTCAATATCACTGTACAAGATGGTCCCTAGAGAGTGTAACAGATATTGCTCTCAATATCACTGTACAAGATGGTCTCTAAAGAGGGTAACAGATATTGTTCTCAATATCACTGTACAAGATGGTCTCTAGAGAGTGTAACAGATATCGTTCTCAATATCACTGTACAAGGTGGTTTTCTGAGGGAGTAAGATTGATGACCTAAATCAAATACATTTAGTCCTATTTTGCATCTTTGAAATATACAATTTGTCACAAAACTGATTCAACTAAAACATCACAGACTCGAGATTTCGAGGGGTAAAACCAACATATTGTAGCAACATTAGCTTAATTTACCTTAAAATATCTGAGGGAGGCACGACAAAAAACCATCGCATTGTAATTCAACTAGTGTATGTGACAGTATTGGTCAAATGTACATTAAACTAGCCTAGGAAGGCAGCGCGAAATATATCATATCGTAATTTACCAAACAAATGTTACATTAACTTTACGACTGCTTAACTCAGTATCAACAATTGAGATAACACCATTCGCTGCAACATCATCACAAGGCCGGAAAACACTGTCGAAAGTTTCAATATTTATGTAAATTTATCTTCGTATATTCAAACAACCATTAAAATCTCATCACATAACGTTACTTCAATAGTGTAAATTATGCAATATGCAAGATTTGAAGAATATGACACTTATAGATGAATAAATGAGCTGATAAAAACCATTTTTTTTTTTTCATTTAAACTTTGGCTATTTGTCCACTAGGTTTGTATTTCAACATTTAAACAAGAAGCAGCTTGTTTGTCTGGCTAGATTTAGACCACGTACCTTTTTTGTAGAAATAATACAACATCCTACAGATTCATCAACTACAACGTTAAAACCTCTCGGCCATATGCAAATGAAGCAAAAACACTTGATACTTATCTCCTGGTTATAATGGAACAAATCCACATCTGGTCCTATCTACGATCTAACTATAATGATTAAAAATATTTATGTCAAAAATTATTGGGTAATTAAGAACCCATTCCCAGTTTAATGAGTTTAACAGGACACTTTGGTATTTTGTGAATAAATTTAACCAGGCCATTGCATGCCGGTCTATATTAGTCATTAAATGTAAGAACTCTTCACGTTTAAACCTAATATCACGGGGAAAACACAGAAAAGTCGGCTGACAGCGAGAGATTGGAAACCTATAATTAACACTTGAATAATGACACTTAATTTGACTTTGCGAAATCCCACGTATAAGATACATGATATTATGACCTATGTGTAAATAACATTTATGGTTTTGTGAACCTTTCTAATCTATAATTCAGTGTAATTATCTTCCTACTGGGCTACCAAATCAGTTTACATCACATGACGATTTTCCTCGTCCTTTTATAAAATACACGTATAATTTCACTGTAACAATATCAAATTAAATGTAAGGTCAGTGTGAGAATAAACCTTTCTGTAACATCAATTATAACAAAAATTGGTAAATAATTGAGGATCCAGCATATTAGTTTTTCAGTTATAGGTCTATTCAATTTTTAATATTTGAGTTTTTAGCATTATACTGGTTAATCACGGCCTAATTATGATGCATATTGGAATATATATATATATATAAATACGTAATTTCATTGGCGTATGTTTATGCAATTTCATTCGAATATGTATACGCAATTTTAATGCGTATTATTTCCAATGTACAAAAGATACGTTCATTAGTACAACAAATCTATTTTCCTTAGTCCTGCTTCAAATTTAAACCAAGTTCTAAAATCTGTTTAAAATCTAACCAGTTTTGATATAGGGAATATTTAATCCTTGGATCTAAAGAAGTGTGATGTAATTATGTGTAATATTTGTATAACCTATCTACATGAAAGCTTAGCTGTGCCAACATCCTGGCTAGCTGTAGATACAGGTCACATGATCGTACCACATAATCAACAATCTCTAGATCTTATACTAACTTGTCAACAATTCCAATCAGGTCTGCAAAATCTCAAAATATAAGTTTAAAGGGAGGAATCCTGGGGAGTACCCCGAGACTACACAGCATAAATGATTGCTCCCAACACAGAATGGGAAAACGCACAGGGTAAAGTAATTAGGAAAGGAAGGGAATATTATTAATTCCAGCAAGACATTAATTCTTCACCTGCTCAACGAATATCCTAACATACCAAACAATGTATGAAATTAACCTCGGGTCAAAGGTCATGTCCATCCTTAACCAGCTGCTGAAGCTGATCAAATCAAGGATGGGTGTCTACTTAAAATGCTTCAACATAAATTTACAAATCAAATGATAGTAATTATAAGGTCATAGTTCACTTCAAATAATAGTTCCATCATATTAAGCAAACATTTGTAAGTTCTCTACATCAAATGAATGGTCAGAATTTCTTACAAAGGTT
Organism: Ylistrum balloti; assembly: GCF_031769215.1. NCBI lineage: Eukaryota > Metazoa > Mollusca > Bivalvia > Pectinida > Pectinidae > Ylistrum > Ylistrum balloti. The sequence goes on from NW_026782032.1 coordinate 616,279, forward strand.
CCACTATATTAACCAATCAAATAGATGCTTTCCTGGTAACAGCCAATGACAGACCACTTCTTTGTTTCAATAAAAGTTCCAACAGAATAAGCCAATCAAATTTCAGCTCTCTCTCTATCTATCCTTCATGTCTGTCAAACTTAGGATCAAATCCCTTTTCTTGAGCAAGAAAAGATTTGACTGCACAAGCCGTTCAAATACAAGCCATCCTGAAGAATTTCAACTGTTTTTTACCTAAACAAATCTGGTGTTATGGCTAAAGAAGAGTTCCAACATTTTCAGCCAATCAAATATCACAAAAACTTTTGCTGCTGTAATATTAATCCTTCAACTCAGCAAATTGTGGAATGTTCTGAAGGCAGGTCCAGCATCACCACCGGCTATTAATAAACCAGCTTTTGTCCATTATCATATCTAGAGGATGTAGATTTTTTTTATAATAAAGTATTGAGTATGCATGATTTCATTAATCTAGTCCAGCTTTCTCACTTGTCTGTTGAACTGCAAACTGAAGAATTACATACAAAGGATTTGAAAGCCAGGCCATGATAATAAATAAATGTCACTTTCCTACAAGTATCTAAATTGCTGACTTCCTAATCAAAAGATGTCACAGAAATTGTTATCACTGATCCTATGATAAATGAGGAAGCACATTCATCTGCTAACGACTTTTAGCAAATAACAGGAAATGATGAATTGCGTAGGCTAAATCAAATTTTAGAGGGCTCTAATTAAATTGGACCTAGAGGACCTGAAAACTGTACATGGATTATGGGATGCAAGTATACACAACCATGTTGTTTAGTTTGATGATGGCCACCATTAAGCTAGGTTATTATAATTATTCTTCAATATCATTAAACCCTGTCCAATAAATATTGTTATTGAGCAATTATATTGACAGTATAAAGTAGTCCTGTCTTAATTATGAATAAAAATTTGATAATAGCAAAGGTATAAGGAATACTAATGTCTAGATATTTAAAAATCAAAATTAGAAAATTTTCAGTTAATCGTCGACTAAGTAAAGTATCTTAAGGAAAGGTCTCTTCCTGGCTACGATTAGTCTGTCTTTCAGTAATAGACTCTTCATGGCTAAGGTTAGTCTGTCTTTCAGCAATGGACTCTTCATGGCTAAAGTTAGTCTGTCTTTCAGTAATAGACTCTTCATGGCTAAAGTTAGTCTGTCTTTCAGTAATGGTCTCTTCATGGCTAAAGTTAGTCTGTCTTTCAGTAATAGACTCTTCATGGCTAAAGTTAGTCTGTCTTTCATTTAATCTATCTATATGGACATCTTTGTTTTCACATCATCTTCTTTTTTAAATCTTAAGGTAGCTATGGTAACCTAGACGAACCTAAAGGTTGCTGTGGTAATCTGGACATATCTAAGAGTTGCTATGGTAACCAGGACATATCCAAGTGTTGCTATGGTAACCTAGATGAACCTAAGGGTTGCTGTGGAAATCTGGACATATCTAAGAGTTGCTATGGTAACCAGGACATATCCAAGTGTTTCTATGGTAACCATGACATATCCAAGTGTTTCTATGGTAACCTGGACAAACCTTAAGGTTGCTGTGGTAATCTGGACATTCCTAAGTAGTAACTCTGGACATCATTATCTGTAGATCATTCAGTAGTTTCTGCAGTAACCTTCCTGTTTACCTCTACACATTGTCTGGTCTAATTAACTCCTTCATTAATTAATTGGCTGACATCTTCTATCAGACCATTGCATGCCACTCCTAATGACAGCCAAGGAAACCAACTTAATGAGATTAAAAAGTTGGAGTTGTTTTAATTCCTACTTCCTGTAAATCAGGGTAGGTAATTACAGAGATATTACATATATGTAGCAAACTATAATTAGTAGGAAAACTTGTGTCCGATTCAATTAATGTATCTTGTATGACCCTGCTTTATTCAGATTAAGAAGTCTTCTATTTGGAGCCAGCTGTGGTAATGATGAGTGGAATGAATATTGACTTAAGATATTATTGTCAAGGATAAATTTCATAGGAGTCCACAAAACATGCTTTTAACCTTGAGTTTACAAGTTTTTAAGTCTCACATGTAACACTCAGGAGATTGATGACTATAAGAAATATCTTTGTCTCTGAAATCACGTGTATGTTGTGATAGTATGATTACCTGTATAGTGTGATTATTTCAATGGTGTAACGGTTTGATTTTGTGTCCTGAAGATTTGTGTACCTGTCTTACTGTCTAAACTGACCATTGTCCTTGATTAATGTGTACCTGTTCAACTGTCTAAACTGACCACTTGTCCTGGAGATATGTGTACTTGTCTACCTGCCTAAACTGACCGCTTGTCCTGGAATTATATGTATCTGTCTAACTGTCTAAACTCACCATTGTCCTGGAGATATGTGTACTTGTCTACCTGTCTAAACTGACCACTTGTCCTGGAGATATGTGTATCTGTCTAACTGTCTAAACTGACCATTGTCCTGGAGATATGTGTACTTGTCTACCTGTCTAAACTGACCACTTGTCCTGGAGATATGTGTACCTGTCTAATTGTCTAAACTGACCACTTTTCTGGAGATATGTGTACTAGTCAATCTGTCTAAATTGACTGCTTGTCCTGGAATTATATGTACCTGTCTAACTGTCTAAACTGATGACTTTTCTGGAGATATGTATATTAGTCTACCTGGCTAAACTGACCGCTTGTCCTGGAATTATATGTATCTGTTTAATTGTCTAAACTGATGACTTTTCTGGAGATATGTATATTAGTCTACCTGGCTAAACTGACCGCTTGTCCTGGAATTATATGTACCTGTCTAACTGTCTAAACTGATGACTTTTCTGGAGATATGTATATTAGTCTACCTGGCTAAACTGACCGCTTGTCCTGGAATTATATGTACCTGTCTAACTGTCAAAACTGTAAAACCACTTGTTTTTCTACCCCCTCTTCATAAACAGGCAATAAATGTTGTCCAGCAATAGATTAAAATGTCATTAACACTAGTGTGTGTTAGATAACCTCCATTGTAACCCAGAGGTGTGAGGATGGGTGTGGTCACCAGTGCGGGTAGGAGGGGACGGATGTGGGCGGGGCTGGACTAGTAAAAAATAATCAATTACATTGGTTACATAGACAGTGTATCATTACAGATATAGTCTATCAGTAGGATCTGGGGTTTAACATACACCTGTAAGAATGGAATAATGTTTCAAACATTTCATTTAAGTTGAGAGAAGTTTGCTCTCTGCCATAACTCACGGCTACTTGAACTATAAAAGGTAGCTCTGACAGGCATTAAGACACTTTATCAGTCTTTTTCCAAGATCGTCTCGAGATACACTGAATACTGTTTCTTTAAAACCTTTGTTATGTCTTTAACCCATTGCGGTGTAACTTTTCAGGTCGTTGTACATTCAGAGTTTGTGAATAAGACAAATTTTCACACTTCCTTACATCTGAAAACACTTTGCCTGTATATTGTAACCTTTGGGGTCTTCCTTCGTGTCTACAGACTGTGATATGATGGACAGGTAACTCACAAAACACACCAATTCAATCCCCTCGTTCCCCACTGAAAAGAGTCATTAGTTTGGTTACAGATGTACACAGGTATTTTTCTCTCCTGATCCCTGCTTGCAATTTGGGATTTATATAAGAAAATAAAACATTTCCAGTTGATTGTGTTTGGAATATTTCAATATTACTAGATGAAAGAGTGGAGTGGAAATTGGCTTAATTTGGTTGTCGTTTGAGTGGCTTGTTTATTAGGCAGCGCCCAGGTGTATATGTAAATGAGTTTGGTTAATGTGAATCATGATCGGCAGTGAATTGTGACAGAACACCCGAGTCAAAACAAGGATGGAAATGTGGGAATTCATATAGAGCTGACTGAAATTAACAGTATAATAAAATCTGACAAACCTTCACTCTCAGGTAGGTCCATTTAGGGACAAATTAGACTGTCTTTGTTATAAATCAAAGTACAGGCAGATTTCAATCAGATGTAAGTGAGAAATTTTAAGAGATAAACCTCAAGAATTTACAATCTATGAAAAAACCATATTTCATAAAATGACTCAGAAAATGTTTTATAGATGTAGATATTAAAGGTGATATATAATTAAGATTTGAAAAAAAGAATTCAAAAGCTAATGATTTTAATAAAAACACTTAAAAAGCTGCTTTGATGAAAAAAATTTATTGATGCCCCTTGTTGAAACATGTTTTGTCTGAAAGAGGCCAGTAATGATAGGATAACCTGATGTTTATAAACGATGTCAGGTCCTTATTAAGGTAGTGTCCAGTATCTGCGTCACCTGTGTGTATGTACAGGTGAACATTACCTGTGCACAGGTAACATAGACAGAATTCTCTCATTACCTCCCCTACACTGTAGCCCAAGATTCTAGATCAATTCTCTCCACAGGTGTGAGAAATCTAGCGTCCATCTACTAAATCCACTAGCAAATTTTCACAGGTGAAATAGCTATCCATATCTCAACACTTCATCATGTACATCAAATACGATCAAAGTCCCGCCAGGTAATAAATGCAAAACATAAGCAGGTAGATGACTAATGTTTTATGCTAATTACTAATTACCTGTACAAAACCTATTTCCATATATTTATCTATAGTAAATTATTCATGCAAAAAACAGGATTTAATAGGACTGAAAAATATTTCCCTCTAATAAACAATTCTACACGACGTATTAAGCGTGTTATTGACGGCTCCAGAAATATACAATTTTCCCATAAATATGAAAAATTGTGCCAAAATATTAAGAATTACTAATAAAGAACATGTTTTAGATGAACCAAACATTGTGCTTTTAATTATATACTGTACAGACTGTATACAAAATTGTGTTGCTTCTGAATGGCATAAAATAAGATATTTTAAAAACAGAAAATGAAATTTTTCCTGTAGAAGATTTATCAATAAGATGGAAAACAACCGAGATCATTTCGGGCGTGCTTCACAAACATTTATAAAAATATAGTGTTTATCAAACTCAAGACCTATTCCAGAAATATAATTGATGTCTGCAGTTCTAATTTCAAGTTTAAAAATCTTATTGATAAAAGAACTAAAACGACAGAATCATTAGAGCAGGATTGATAGAGCAATAATCAGCGACTGTATTATGTGTATGTAATGTACATTATTGACGAGAGATAAGTTATATTGTCTGTCAGACATCATACTTAAGGGTCCAGTCTCCTCATACAAGTACACACAACAATACAAGGGGCTCTCTTGTGTCGACACACAAGGCCAGCTCAGTCAAGGCTATACATATAGGTATTTATAGGGACTCAGACATACCAGGTGTGACAGAAATCTTATCGTCATACTACCAATATATATATATATGTTTACCTGTGAAGCTTAAAGCATTCTCCAGAAATCGTTAAATCCAAAACTTGACCACTAGTGACCACAAGGTGTTCCTGCTACAGGTGTGACTGACTGTCACACATCCAATGAGGGTACATTCACACAGGTGAGACAGGTACGCTGCCTTACCTGGCCAAAGCAATCAGCGATGTGTGTGAGGTAACAACATTATCAATCTAGCACTGATAAAACTTTTGGTACCTGCAATCTCGTTAGCTCTCAGCCAACAGGACGGATGTTTACAAAAAGTATAAGAGGTAAATCAATAGAGACAAGAGTGATTGAAATAGATTTTATTATCTCTGCCCAAAATACTAATGAGGGTTAGGCTAACTGCCTTGTACCAAAATTCCACAGGCATTTAGCTGGCAGGTAAATAATATCAAGGACCTCTCCAAGTGAATTTTGAATTACAGAGTCTTCACATAAATCATTAGACAATAAAAGGTATTGGAACAAGATAAGAAAAAGCGGTATATTATCTACAGCCCTACCACACTTGTTAACAGAGGATCTTCCTTTTAAACATCAAATCAATCGTTTTATACTTTTTGGTAAGTTATATTGAGTTAATGCCCCTGATTTTTTGAAGGCAAAACATATCTCTCCATCTAGCCGAGTCAGTAAAACTGAACGTGACATAATAAAGATATCAACATTCTGATCAATGAACTTCAAGGATTGAAATTCTGGAAGTATTTCAAACAGGAATATCTTCATTAATGAAGTGGATTTTAATTACATTGGATTGTAATTACAACTATAGAGGCCATCTTGATATCTTAATTTCAGTTTACAGTGAACTATAAATACACAGTAAGCAGTTCCTCACTGAATTTTATAGTGAACTGAAATTACGTGTATTTACATAGAGGATGTTTTTAGTAAAGTACATAGTGAACTTTAATCACACAAGATAGATATCTTTATAAAATTTTTATAGTGAACTGAAATAATCTACACATAGGACTTTTTTAAAGTTAATTTCAGTGAACTGTAATTATACACAGGAGGGACAAAGAGCCAAACCTCATTGTGAGTTGTTGAGACTTAGTAAACAACACCGAAAAAACTTCTGAAATAAATGGATGATTTGATTTTTTTTGACCTGATCACAATGAAGTTTGACATGCTCTTGAAACATTTGAGCTGAGTATAAAGGCCATAATGTACTTTTTTTTTCATGTAAAAACATTACCAAGTTAGGATACCACGAAATTCACCACCTTTTAAAATCTGTTGTGAAATAGGTAGATTATCTTCTTAATCAGAGCTATAACGAGACTGTTGATGGAAACAAGAGGTGTAGGTACTGAAGATAGAGACTAAAAGGGTATCTCTGGATCTGTATGCACTTTCCATGAGTGTGTACAGCGGATAACATCTACCTGTAGGATATATGGGTTTTGGCTAAACAGGGATCTAACTCACTAATTTGAAGCTGTGATAGATTACAACTGCCCAAGGGTGTGATTTCACCCAAAACTTTCACTTCCTTTCTCTGTCTCAAGCAAGTTACATAACATTGATCATATAACGATGTAATACTTCACAGTCCATGAAAACATTTATCCAAACTTGTTAAAATTTAAATAAATTCTAAATGATTTCTTAAAAATAAATATGATATTAACATCATTTAACGAGAAAAAAACTTGAATTTATAAAGATTTTGGACTTATCAATGCATATCAAAACTCAGGTAAAACACTTTATGTAGCTTATATTATATATATATATATTTATAAATACACATCTGTTGATTTCAAAATCTGTAAGCTGCTAAACATTTCTAATACCAAAGTGCTCTATCTACGTCAACATCACACTGTAGGTTTGTGTGAAAATCAGTTTAAAATGTGTCATCAAAAAAGTGATGTGCTCAGGTCAACTCAAAAGTCATTGACCCATGAGATAAAGATGTGCTAGAACTGTTTTCCTTATAAGGCCATTCTTGTTAAACTGACGGATATTCTGTTAACAAGTTTATCACAGGTTTTAAACAGTGATTTACAGATTTCACAATTTGAATAAGTATTCACTCTGTGTCCAAAAGTACATTCTCTACTACTTCAATTCATGAATAAATTTTTTCTAAATTAATCTGTTGAAACCAAAAAAACAAGTCAAGCATTTTGTTTGAATATTGGTTATTGTTTCAAGACTGACATCTACAGAAAGAACTTTCATAACACCTAATATCAAGGAAGAAGTTTCTCACATTGGAAACCTAGAGAAAATTGCCTCAAGTTTGAAAACAAAAGAGAATCTGTCTGGAGTTTGACATCAGTAGAGAATTTGTCTATGTTTTATACTGGTAGAGAATTCATCTCAAATTAGACTCCACTATGACATGACAGTGACAGGCAGAGAAATGGTATGAAGTCTGCCTGTAATCAGTACTGGTTGGTGAAATAACCAATTTTTTACAGGAGTTTACATATTAAGCTGTAACACAGTACTGGTGACATCATTTACAGGATTCTACATCTTGCTGTAACACAGTACTGGTGGCATTATTTATAGGATTCTACATCTTGCTGTAACACAGTGCTGGTGACATAATTTACAGGATTCTACATGAGGCTGTAACACAGTACTGGTGGCATTATTTACAGGATTCTAGGTCAGGCTGTAACACAATGAATTATTTACAGGATTCTATATTTGGCTATAACACAGAACTTGTATGATCTATATATGGATACATCTGTGTTGTTGGGACTGTAACAGGTGTTTACTATCAGTAAAACAAGCACCTTTAAATTGACCGGTGTTGTAAGGTTATGTACAGGTAAGGAAATTAGCCGGGTATTTACATCATATAGTTAAATACATAATACAATCTGTTCTCATGACATTTTGAAATCGTACGTATTCAAGCTGTTAGATTTCTAATTAAACATGAAAATCTAATTACCATATACCATTACGATCAATCTGCTCCAACTTTTGATATATCTATGATCTATATCAGTACAAAAAAAATGCCTAGGTATATTAAGTTAAAGTAATTCCTTAAAATGCTTACCTGAAAAATACAAGGCCACCCATAAGTAGGGTATCGTGCGGCTGAGAGTTAGCACTCTCAGCATCAACTTCAGGTCTAATCAATGATACAATGGTACAACCACACATCACAGATAATTACAAAGTTGCATGTAGTTACAGGTACATGACACACAGAATGTCACTAACAGTTATAATGTCTATTTTCTTTCCTTATACCATACCTTTCTGATGTTTTTAGGTTAACGATAAAACCTACAGGTGTAATATAGTCTTATCTACCTGCTAGAACACAGCATATCCTTTCCTGGGAACTCCTACAAGTGGAGATTAGTTCATCTTGTGTATGCTCCTAATATTTAGGTCTTCTCTTATCAAGCGACTGTTTATCTCGCCTTTTTAATTACGGGGGTACAGTAAGGTGACTGTTTGCACAAATAATCAAAGTCTGAATTACTTGGATGAATGCTATAGCAACACGAGTAATTCACCTGTGTGCCCGCCATTTAGTTATAAACACCTACTAAAACTTTGTAGCAAACTTAAGAGCAATATCTTTATGGAGTATATCATTTTAATGTAAAAACTAAGTAGACAGGTTGTCAGTTCTTTATTTATCTATAAAACAATTGATACCGGCAAATCGAAAATACATATTTTTCTTAAAAACAGGGTAGATAATTAGACATTAAAAAATATGTGGTATTTCCATTTATCAAATTTCATTTTCATTTAGATAAACAAATTCAGTTTTATTTTCATAACAAAAGAAACTGAACGTACAGAACTTGTATTGTCATTACCTGTAGAAATACATCTGATAGTGTCGCGCCCCTTAATGAGCCCAGTTAGTATACATGCTACCCCTAATCAACTGTGCTGGGGTCACCTCTGGCTCCTGGAGACAACTTGAGTCACATGACCACATAGCCCTTATCTTTGCTTAATGACGGTTACTGTTATAGATTTGAAATGGCTGTAAATTATATCAGTTAGAATGGGCTTACATCACCTGGGCGGTAATGGGGCCGATAGTCTTACCTTTATCAATCTGTAGTCTAACACTCGTTAACAATTCACATTATATTTGTCAATTTCAAATAAACATATGTTTAAAATGTTTTGAAATGTTAAGAAAGAAAAAGAAAAAAATTATTACATATATGTATCAGATAAATTGCTCTATCCAAGTTCTTTAAATCTACCGCTGCAAAATTGCATTTAAAGCTAAATTTTTACACGTATTCACATTTTGTGAAATTGGAAGGCCCCTTTTTTTTCGTAGTTGAGGAATTGACACATTTTCATTCCTTTACATTGATTGACATTTAAGGTAATTATCTTTCACACCACTGAATATCGCTTCTATTATGTCTAGAATTTTAATTGATAAAAAATTATACTTACATTTCTAAATATCAAGCATGTCTATGGTTGCAAGTCACAAACCATCAATCTTGTTTGCCACTGTACCAAATTTTACTATGTAAACACTGTGGAGTTAAACATTAACAGTCTAGGATCAAAGAACTAACACTACCCAGAGTAATTACCAAATTTTGAAGTCACCCTGACCTTAAATTAAAATCTACATCCTGTTGTGCTTTGAAGAGACAAACACCACATTATGAATTGCTAAGTTTTTTTGTGAAATGATGAAGCTTTCGTAAGAAGTGAATCTATAATTAAAAGATGAAAATAGAAAATATTTTTTCTGAAATATCAACAGTCGGACACGAACAATTTATTCATTGGATGTATAACCTACTTCAATATCAATTCAAGATGGCTGACATGTAACAATCTACCTTAAGGCTAACGAGATTGTAAATAGTTTAGCCTGTCCGTGTCGTGTAGCACTCCATCCTCACGTTAAACTTTACACAATTTACCTGTGCCCGGGATGTCAATAGTTACCTGTTGACACTAATTACCAGGTTTGGGGATAATTCGTCTGACCTTGACCTTCCAGGAACCAATCCTAAATAGTGTTACATCACCTCTTTGAGACCAAACAAGAATTGTGTGAACAGCAGACATTGGATTGGGCACAATATAAAATTATCACATCATCCCCCAGGAGACCTGATCAGTTTTTGGTTTTTTCCTCATTAAATGACAAACCATGGAGTGTGTCTTTGTCCCATTTAAGATAGACTACCAATTCTCACCTACTGGGACTGCATGTACCTAAGGCCAGTTGTCTTGGAAACTGATCAATCATTGCCTTCTAAAAGGCCAAACTTCATGGTAATCATATTCATTTTTTCCACACTTATTTTTTTTACCTGGGAAACAGTTAATGGATTAATATGAGATGAAAGCATGAAATCCGTGTAAAAAAGTAAAGTAAAACATTAAAGTTATGAAAGAATAATAATAATGTATATGTACGTTATAAAATGATATTTCCAGTACGATATAAAAGGTAGGCGTTAATGTATCTCGATTCAATCTGAAGCCACTAAACCATCAGGTACTCAGGTATACAAAAACCATTCTGAACAACATTTGACTGGGAATAAGAATTCACATGAACTTAAGTCACGATAATTAAAATGAAATCATTCTAAATTATTTATTTTTAGGATAATTGATGTACGAAATTTGATTGGATAAGAAACTTATCAACAATGATGTATGTAACATACTGATATACTCATGAATATTAAATTAAGCAGGAAATAATCTACCAAAAAACACAACACTTGAGAAATTTTCATATCCCAAAATCGTACATATTTTTTGTTCCTTTTTTAAAAAAATTTCAATATTTTGAGTTTGTCTATTTAATTAGCTTTCTGTTATACAACAAACTAAGAGATCAGGCAATATTATGGAAAATTGATAAATAAATCAGAAATTATCTCAAGAAATCTGGAACAATTTCATCAGTGAATCTTTCAGCTAAAGGTATGTTGTCAAATTCAACAGAGGAAGCCCCCCGATTTTCACAACACCACCTGAATCACATAAAATCTAATTAAACATGTGCCAGGTGAAATCATATTATTTCATTATTCATTATATAGTTCCAACACCTTAATTACAGATTTTATCAAAAGTTTAATCAAAAATGCCTTTTTAATCATTGACTGTGCGATGAATGAAAAGATCAGATTCTCAAATTAACTACAGTGAAAAATATTTGAAGGTAGCTATCTGTCTAATATAAGTGTGAATTATTATTTAATTCATAAGCTGGTGAACACTCAATCAGTTTAACTTTAGTTCGAGAAAAATCTAATCGAGCTTTAATTGTAAAAACACATTTCAGTAACCAATAAACCAAAGGTTGATATTTCTTTTTTTTAAAAGGTTGAAATTGAATTGAATTACTGGTAATCATTTTTATTATACATACATATATATATATATATGACTTTAAAAATCAGGTCACTGATAGGTTTTCTTACTCATTATTTAGTTATTATAGAACTTGAGCAAGAAATGTTGAAATCTTGCACTTGAAGTTTATAATTAACATTCAAAACTAGTTGAATTCTATGGAGTGTTATGGAAATTCTCTTGTCACTTTTGGTGGTAGTTCTATGGAGTTTGATAGTCAACAGACCAGAGCATGCCGAGTCAATCGTACTTAAACAGAGCAAGTCACTAAGTCAAAAGTGAACAAAACAGAGGAGGTTACATTGAGTCAATAGTGAAGAAAACAGAGCAGGTCACACTGAGTCAATCGTACTTAAACAGAGCAGGTCACACTGAGTCAATCGTACTTAAACAGAGCAAGTCACATAGAATCATTAATACACAAACAGAGAGAACTAATAATATTGAGTCACTGGTTCACCATAGATTTGACTGAGTCAGCAAGACAGAAAAGAAACATGAGTCAAATGAGAAAGAAGTACACAAGAGAACTGACCACTTTGAGTTACTGGTTCACAAGAGTGAATAGCTTTGAAACCATCATTTAATAAAGCCACATTCAGTCCCTTGGTTCTGAGTCACATCATAACCCAAAAAACATTTAGTGAGTCTGTGTGAGTCCATAAATGGGAAGGCTCAAGAGTTACCAGAACACAACAGAATTTGTCACTTTGAGTTGTTGGCTCACAAGAGTTGGTCAGGCTTAAGTCAAAGGTTCACAAATGAAACTTGGTCATTTGTTGGAATAATGAGAAAAAAAAACTTCTATTCAAGTTGCTATGGAAAACATATTGAATAGACAGAGGTAATTTGAACTATATCTAGTAATACAATATGTTCTGAACAATTGTTGCCTAGCAATAGATATTCTTTATTAATCACCAAGGTATACAAAGAAATGAGTCAAAATAGTGTTGCCACACACTTAAGTGTTCCTGGTACTTAAACCAGACCTGACAGTCTCCAAAAACTCTTTTATATCCTTACTCATTCTAAATCTTTTATGTCCCTGTAAATAAATACATTACAAATCTTTAGCACAATACAGAGACTAAGTTGTACACGGCTGCATTTATAACCCTAGATCAATACTCAGTGCAAGTGTTTGACCACAACAAGATAACCTTTGGTCATTATCATTCTGTTTCTCACCACAATGGACAAAGAACCTCCAGAACGCTATTAGCATCTTAAACAAAGACGAACAGAATTATACTATGAATGTTAATTACCACAAAAACCAAAATTTAATTACACGGGGACACCGCCTGACCTCTAAATTATAATTTTCTGTCATTTCTTTCAATGATTGACTATGCTTGCATGAACTGCAATAGACGTCCAACAAAGATTTTGACCACTTGGCCATAGAGGTCATTAGAGGACACTGACCATGAAGCTGAGACTGGAGAAGTGTAACAGGACTATAGTAGTAATTGGCGGGGCTGATTACTGGTCGATTCTCCACAGGAAAATGAGTCCTGTGTTTATTGATTTTGTATGAATGTATTAATAAGGAAAATCTAGCCATCAAAACAAAGCAACATGGGAAATAATCATACACATTTTTATCCTATACATATTAATTAGGAAATTCACCAGAGTAAAAGGAAACCAGCTGCTGACAGTAATGGGGTGTGATCTAACCCGGTCTCGGGCCACGGAGATGTATGTACACCTTGCCGTCCCCCGGTGATGGCCAAATATTGTTTTTTAATTATAGTATACACTACTATATTGGATTTCATAACTAGAACGGAACAGTATGTCTTACTGTTCTGCAATAAACGGCTGATGTATCAGGCTACATACACATAGCTTTTCTCTCTTAGGTACTTTACGGTCATCGAATGTCATACGTAGTACCTCTCATACGCAAAGTCAATTGATTTTTGCATTTATATGGCCAGTGTCGTCTTCAAATCTGGGCAAAAATTGGTTTTATCTTTGCACAGATTACATGTTGACTACACAATAAAGGCAAAAATATACGTATAATTTGATGGAAGTTGTACAAATGATTCTTAAGATTTCAAGAATGTCGCCTTCAATCAATGACAAAGAAGAAGGAAGTTACAAAATATACAAATGTTCAATCATCACAATAAGTTTTTGTGGGAGTCTCAATACTCTTCATTATAAATAGTAAAACTCATATCAAAGATTCATAGTCATGAAACAAGGATACAATTTTAATTGGATTAGGATATTTGTATATAAAAAAAAACAACTGTAAGAAATCCATTACTGTATTTATCAAGATAACTGAGATATATACAATGTTCAAACCTTTCCCTTTCAGAAAATTCCACAAACATGTTTAAAAAAAATAAATATCAATATTCATAATCATTACAAGTTTTGTATCAAAAATTGCTTATAACTTTTAACAGACATGTTCTTTACTTTTCAGAAGTTCAATATAATTTTTTAGAAGTTTACTATCACTTTTCAGAAGCTCAGTCACTTTTCAGAAGTTTACTATCACTTTTCAGAAGTTCACTGTCACTTTTCAGAAGTTTACTATCACTTTTCAGAAGTTCACTATCACTTTTCAGAAGTTTACTATCACTTTTCAGAAGTTCACTATCACTTTTCAGAAGTTTACAATAATTTTTCAGAAGTTAACTATCACTTTTCACAAGTTTACAATCATTTTTCAAAAGTTTACAATCACTTTTCAGAAGTTACCTATCACTTTTTAGAAGTTTACTATCACTTTTTAGAAGTTTACTATCACTTTTCACAAGTTTACAATCATTTTTCAGAAGTTCACTATCACTTTTTCCAATCCCTGATTGGTAAAAGACACCTGTCATTTTGATCGACCAACATCATAATATACAGTTTAATTGGTTTTCACACAACTTAAGCCTCCACTTTATAAAAGTACCCTTTTTTATAAAGCAAAATATACAATATCTATTGATGTTTAGTATAGAAATAATGATTACTGTTTGTACTGTAAAGTACTGGTCCCTCTGTACATATAAAAAATATTCAGTAATTTGATTTGCCAATTTTTAAATAAATGAATAAATTAATAGATCAATTAAGATCAATTAATGAATCATTTCTAACTTTGATTCTTAGCAAAATTTTGAAATATAACAAAAATGTTTTTTTGGTATTACACTAATAGTAAATATGATGCATGTGTTGAGTTATAATTGTGTCTGTATCTAGCAGTATGTCTACTTCTATGCTATACGAGAACAATTAACTACAGCTTGAGAATTTCTTTGTTTGATGAATTACAGGACAAACTTTTGTATTTCTCTTGATAAGATTATAAAGAGTTAGTTTGTAACAAATTGCTATCCATTATCTCTACAGGTGAGACATTCACCTGTACAGAACTCTCAGTTAGTATTCACCTGTGCGGACCTCCTCACGGTCAGTATCATTTAACTGTCCATGCTGGTTTTATTGACCAATGGACAACTATAAAATCTTCCACACCGTTTGAGCTTGACATTCACAGGTATGTGAAAGCAAGCTTGACCAGTGTCCAGCCCTATAGTGTCTGGAAGAGAACGGCTGATTCAAGCTGTGGATCTGATATAATCAGATAATAAGCCCACAAGCAAATCACCAATGTCCGGCGACAAAACAATAGTTTTAATGTACCCTTGTTTGTGGTTGTCCAGAAACTTGACATTAAAGCTCAGGCCAAAGACTGACCAATCCAGGTGAGACAATGACCACCATGAACAGACACAATACTGCTCCCAGGTATAACCTTTTATCCCTTCACAAAACAAAACCTAATTAGAGCTCTAAACTAGGCCGAGGACAATGGTATGGTGACATGGGGACCCAGAAGGGGCCACTCATGGGATCAAACCAGAAGACATTGTGACCTCTATTTGCGAAGTTTAAAATGTTTAAGGGAGTGTATAGTAATTTTGCAGTATATCTAAATTAATTTGATGATGATAATAATTATTGGCTACAATTTCAAATTCTTGCTTGAACTTCTCTGTTGACAAGAATAACTTCGATGACAAATATGTTCTGAACTTTTTGAAAAGAAATCTGAGAGTTTAATCATTCTAATTAAATGACTTACCTGTATTTCTGCAGGTGTATACTGACACAGTTGACCAGATGTCCGTGTCCAGGGTCACCGTGCAAGAACTGTGTCCAGTCTTTGGCCACACCTCCAATGTAGATTGGGATTCCTGTGATGGCATCCACAGAATCCCGGTCTATTTTGACAAGTTATGCTTTAGTCGTCAACAACTATGTCGTATTCTGGTCAGACAGATGATATGGCTGTGGTGGACAGTCCTCTTGACCTAATGAAACGATTAATTATAGGCTAGCAACCGTCCATGAAGTCACAAGATAAAGAACTATGTAACACCAAAAGCTAGATAAAGCTCTACCTTTCACATTACAAACAATACTGGATAATTACTGGTCCACCACTGGGCTGACTGACCCTGATAATAAAATGACCAACACCTCTCTTTCACACTGACCAAACAATGTGACTGGTCACTCTCGCAATTACTTTACAGAGGTATACATTTTCGTGTCAATTGTGGTTCATAAAAATTAGCATAGAGTAAACTAGAGCCAGCATGCACCTACAGACAATGGACAACGGCTATCACATATTTACAGTCATTACAACTACGGACATTATACAGCAATCATGTGACAGATTTCTATTTCATTCATTTATCAAACAGTTTCATTGGCTATAGAATCACTGTATCGCACTTAAAAACACGAGAATCCAACTGGCCTTAATTTTGTTGGCATGGTAACCAATGGCTTCTGACGAAAAATTTGCATAACGTCTGATTAATATCCAACTTGAATGACCAAAAGCTTCTTGAAGAATGACCTAGTTGATGCCATTCCAACAAAGGGGAAGATAGATTTTACACAAATCATTTCATCTACAAATATCATCTTTCCTACCCATTTGTATAAAACCATGTCTACTTCAGATATTCTTCCAGATTGGAAACATACAGACCGAACGAAGGAACTCATATAGATCATCATGATCTGACGGAATAAGAATAAATACATACCCAAATTAGATATTCTTTTCACTTCAAAGTCATAAAAAAATTCAAAATATGACATCAGATGTTCCATCATAATGACTTTCTTGTGAAGAAATTCCATATTTTCACCGCTTAAAATAAATTGTAAATTCTCTGTCCAGAGAAATACAATAATCTGAACCAATAATTTGCGTAACTTTCTATCATTACTTTCATCAGCTAAAGACAAAATCTCCTTTACTTTATTGGGTGTTTGACCTCTGCATGACAAATGAAATTTGTTCAAAGCATTCTGGGTAATGGAGGGTAATTGGGCCAAGTCCCAAGGGATATATCTCTGTAATAATAACATATGTATTTCTTTCTGTTCATGTTCATGACGTCTTCAGCTTTAAATATACATTAAGATTTCCTTGTACAAGACTGAATGACAGTTCTTATTTAACAGCACTCTGAGGTACAAGGTCTGTGTTTGGTTTGCTGTTTTTCAGGTCTTAATATCAAAAAAAAATTTATCTTCCTTGTAAATCTTTTAAATACTTTCAGTAACATTTTTCTATGTCCAAATAAAATATAGACAATAACCGGCTTGCTGTTTTACTGTTAACAAAGCATTTTTCCTGATAAGATTGATTTGAAATGTGTCAGGTAGTGTATGATTAGACACAGACAAACATAAAGCAATAGGGACTTATCATCAATATCTGTGATAATTTCAGATTACACAGGAATCCTCTTTAAGAATTTAATGATAAAAATGTTATCAGTAGGTCATTCTCCATCCTAAGGTGTTAGTAAGACATTCTCTGTGCCTCAGTGTCAGTAAGACATTCCCTTTGCCTCAGTGTCAGTAAGACATTCTCTGTGCCTCAGTGTCAGTAAGACATTCCCTGTGCCTCAGTGTCAGTAAGACATTCTCTGTGCCTCAGCATCAATAAGACATTCTCTTTGCCTCAGTGTCAGTAAGACATTCCCTTTGCCTCTGTGTCAGTAAGACATTCTCTGTGCCTCAGTGTCAGTAAGACATTCCCTTTGCCTCAGTGTCAGTAAGACATTCTCTGTGCCTCAGTGTCAGTAAGACATTCCCTGTGCCTCAGTGTCAGTAAGACATTCTCTGTGCCTCAGCATCAATAAGACATTCTCTTTGCCTCAGTGTCAGTAAGACATTCCCTTTGCCTCAGTGTCAGTAAGACATTCTCTGTGCCTCAGTGTCAGTAAGACATTCTCTGTGCCTCATTGTCAGTTAGACATTCTCTGCCTCAGTGTCAGTAAGACATTTTCTGTGCCTCAGTGTCAGTAAGACATTCTCTGTGCCTCAGTGTCAGTAAGACATTCTCTGTGCCTCAGTGTCAGTTAGACATTCTCTGTGCCTCAGTGTCAGTAAGACATTCTCTGTGCCTCAGTGTCAGTAAGACATTCTCTGTGCCTCAGTGTCAGTAAGACATTCTCTGTGCCTCAGTGTCAGTTAGACATTCTCTGTGCCTCAGTGTCAGTAAGACATTCTCTGTGCCTCAGTGTCAGTAAGACATTCTCTGTGCCTCAGTGTCAGTAAGACATTCTCTGTGCCTCAGTGTCAGTAAGACATTCTCTGTGCCTCAGTGTCAGTAAGACATTCTCTGTGCCTCAGTATCAGTAAGACATTTTCTGTGCCTCGGTAAGACATTCTCTGTGCCTCATTGTCAGTTAGACATTCTCTGTGCCTCAATGTCAGACATTCTCTGTGCCTCAGTGTCAGTAAGACATTCTCTGTGCCTCAGTGTCAGACATTCTCTGTGCCTCAGTGTCAGTAAGACATTCTCTGTGCCTCAGTGTCAGTAAGACATTCTCTGTGCCTCAGTGTCAGTAAGACATTCTCTGTGCCTCAGTGTCAGTAAGACATTCTCTGTGCCTCAGTGTCAGTAAGACATTCTCTGTGCCTCATTGTCAGTTAGACATTCTCTGCCTCAGTGTCAGTAAGACATTCTCTGTGCCTCAGTGTCAGTAAGACATTCTCTGTGCCTCAGTGTCAGTAAGACATTCTCTGTGCCTCAGTGTCAGTTAGACATTCTCTGTGCCTCAGTGTCAGTAAGACATTCTCTTTGTCTCAGTGTCAGTAAGACATTCTCTGTGCCTCAGTGTGAGTTAGACATTCTCTTTGTCTCAGTAAGACATTCTCTGTGCCTCAGTGTCAGTAAGACATTCTCTTTGCCTCAGTGTCAGTAAGACATTCTCTGCCTCAGTGTCAGTAAGACATTCACTGTGCCTCAGTGTCAGTAAGACATTCTCTTTGTCTCAGTGTCAGTAAGACATTCTCTGTGCCTCAGTGTCAGTAAGACATTCACTGTGCCTCAGTGTCAGTAAGACATTCTCTTTGTCTCAGCATCAATAAGACATTCTCTGTGCCTCAGTGTCAGTAAGACATTCACTGTGCCTCAGTGTCAGTAAGACATTCTCTTTGTCTCAGTGTCAGTAAGACATTCTCTGTGCCTCAGTGTCAGTAAGACATTCACTGTGCCTCAGTGTCAGTAAGACATTCTCTGTGCCTCAGTGTCAGTAAGATATTCTCTGCCTCAGTGTCAGTAAGACATTCTCTGTGCCTCAGTGTCAACAACATATGCTACATCCCTGAGTGGGATTATTCAACTTCTCATTGTACTTTTAAGTACAGGAGTCATATTTTGCCCTAAGTTAAATAAATCATGATCCTTAAACTTGAGGTCAAAGGTTAACTTGTAAGATTACACCTCAATGGCTGCCTTTTGTAGTGATTTTAGATAGAACATGTTACAACAATTTCACTGATCTCTGTACATAAAAATTGCAATAACAGCATTAACATACACAGAACATCACAAGGACAAGACTAAGTTGTTGTTGCATCAAAGTAAATGACTCCAGTAACTTGTAGGTGAAGAATTTCATCACAATATTCCTGATCAAAATCACACATAAAAATGAAGATATGATGTTGATTAGAAAGCTGGTGTAGAAGTCCTGGGTATGTCAATACTGTCAGTGACTCATGAATTACTTGTACAAGTAATTAAGAGAAAATCACACGGGTCAAGAAAGTCAGTGAGAAAAAATGGAAATTAAAACAAATTCCACATGACGTGATGTAGGACCTCACCAGGCGACATAAACAAGTAGTTATTAAAATTTGAGATAGGCTGCTTTGTCGTCATAGAAACTTAATTAGTAACTAGTGAAATCACTTGATTGGATGTAATTTATCACTCGGAATCACAATCAATATGTAGCATGCCCCGGAGAACAACAGCACAGCCGAAGGTGTCACCCTGTCCCGTCAAACAAAAATAGCCTGCCTTACATTTTATATGGTTAATAAAACAACAGTGCAGAGTAGTTTTAATTGTGTCTCAGTGAAAAGTATTATACCGAGTGCACTATATCATAGTTTTGTTCTCATAACATGTTAGATTTGGCTTAGTACAATAACTATATGTCCTGACAGTCACACAGTTAAATACATCGAAGGGTTTCTTTGGACATCAATATGATGTGTGATTAAAAATACAACATATGTTACAGCAGTCACTGGACATCAAAGGACAGAATTAGTCAAAGATTTTATAAAGAACAGTCACATGACATGACTACATATAATATAAACAACAGTCACATGACATGATTACAGATTACATAAGCAAGTGACATGACATGATTACAGATTACATAAATGGCAGTGACATGACATGATTACAGATTACATAAACAAGTGACATGACATGATTACAGATTACATAAATGGCAGTCACATGACATGATTACAGATTACATAAACAACAGTCACATGACATGATTACAGATTACAGAAACGACAGTCACATGACATGTTTACATATTACATAAACAACAGTCACATGACATGATTACAGATTACATAAATGGCAGTCACATGACATGATTACAGATTACATAAATGGCAGTCACATGACATGATTACAGATTACATAAACGACAATCACATGATATGATTCAGTTTATGTAAACAACAGTAACATGACAAGATCCAGCCAATTTATATAAACAACAGGTAGAATATAGATTCACAATCTTGACCTTTCTGTTTGTCTCTATATTTGGTAAAGTAATGTCATGACTTAATCATAAATATCAGAGATCCTGTTCAAGTATCACATACTTTTGTCATTGATAATCAGAATAAGAAAGTAATCAAGACCATTATACCTACGAAGTAGCCAGGTGAAAACACCAATATCGACATCATACGTCTCCCAACAACTCCCTATAATTAGTCATCACAGGTCAGATCATTTAGACATACTTAAAAAAATATGTTTTTCTCAAGTGTCAAAAAATAAAGGATAGCAACAGCCAAGTGGAGCAGCAGACTTTTCATGGTACGTGTTATTGCAATGATAGAAACGGCAATTTAATTGAAATAACACATGGAAATCTCATTAGATTTTTGAATGATCACAATTCAGTGCTAAGAATGAGGTTGGCTACCATGGTAACCAGATAATCAGTAAGTCATTCATCTCAATGGCCAGACATTAAAAAAACATTCTCACAAAAAACCACATCCACATATTATTCTTTTAAGACTTTCAATGAAAAATTTTCTTAACGAGAGAGAGTGGTATGCATACGTAAACTTCCGACTGCTTCTGTTTAATTTCTTAGCTAGATATAATGATAACCTTCCCAAACAAGTAATTAGCAACATTCTCCGCTAAAAAAGTGATATACATTGTCCTTCTCCTCACATCAATAGACTGTTAGTAATTAGTGCTTCTGTTTTCCAGTGTAAATCTATTGTAATGGATGTTTTCACCGCGCCACTCACCAAATGGCCACCACTTTCACACAAGTAATAGACTTTCAAAAAATCTCAACCAGCATGGCCGGTAAAAAATATCATTCTTCTACACAAAAATTAACATGACAACATGGATGAATGACTCCATAGTTCATAGATGTAAAAATAATTTCTATCTGCATCAATTTACGAAATCTTTTCTTTACCACTGAATACAAAAAACATCGTTCAATAGTTTCCCCCAAAAAAATATTCAGACAAAACCAAATCAATAATTTCGTTGTTTTAGTTTTTGTGTGAAATCAGTTCAATTTTACAATGTTGTATATAAAATCTCCCACTCATTGTGCCTACCTAAGTCGTTCTGAGTATCCGCCAGGATTGTCTCCCTCTCCAGTACCGTCTGCTTCTCTAACACGTGATTATCACACAGCCTCCATAGCACTAACTAATATGCTCCAATATCTATTATGTACCTAGGTTAAAAACACTGCCGGAGACATATTATAAAACTGGCAGTATGGGTAAAAAAAAAAATCTACGAATTCATGCTTAGCCGTTCTCATTGACAGTGATCTGTGTAGTATCTGTCTGTTGGATGGAAGTGTGAGATATAGGCCTATAGCATAGAGAAATACAAGACCTGTATCCAATTATACACGATCCAGTAATGACGGAGCTCAGCTGGCTGTTAATTAATGTCTAATTAATGGCTAAGTCCATGGTTACAACTGTGATTATTATAGGGTATTGATTTGGGAGACAAAAGGCATTAACCGGCCTCACTTCATGTTCATACCCTGATAGCACTGTCCGGTGTTATGAAGCCAACAATATAGTTTTACTTTATTTTCAACTGTCTATATATCTTTTGGGTATTATTGAAAACCGACTAATAATGATCTGTAATTGTTATTTTATTGCATATCATGTGGAAGATTTTGATATTTATTAATATTTCATACACTCACATGCGTGCATGCTGGGCATTTATTAAAAACAAACTAATAATGATTTTTTTGTACATCCGATGGATTTCGTTTTATATACGTGTAGTAATATTTGTTAATTGTTTAGAGCTTGATTTTAGCGCCCATCTCAGGAATGTAGAGAAAAGAAAATGAAGCAATTTGGTGGTATATAATTGTTCTGCGAATAGTACCAGGATGATATTAGCTATGGTAGTTTATGCACAGTAAATGGATATATGCATTGCATTAATTAAACACACATATCTGTAAATGAGATGATTTTGCAGGTAATGTGGAGGTATGTGTAACTGAAAAGCAAACATATAGGCCTAATTGAGAGAATTACAATTTATACTGGAATTATCAACATCCAACACTGGTTCACATTATACTACCCATGTAACTGCAATTACCTTAATGCTAAACGGAGCTACATAATGAAAGCAATGGCCGTTAGAGTTTACTGGTTTGGTCAGGTCTTAACAGCTGATACCAACTTAGAAGGAATTACGTTATCATGGAGAGTTAATTACAATTGCAAGTAAATAATACAAGAAGATAAAACAACATTTTGTCTTTTCAGAGATAATGAGAATGTGTCATCATAAACCTATGATGTTTTATCTGGTTATACTTAACCTCTGTTGATAAAGATAATGTCTCAAATCTCTGTTGATAAAGACAGTGTCCCAAATCTCTGTTGACAAAGACGATGTCTCAAATCTCTGTTGACAAAGACGATGTCTCAAATCTCTGTTGATTAAGACGATGTCTCAAATCTCTGTTGATTAAGACAATGTCTCAAATCTCTGTTGACAAAGACAATGTCTCAAATCTCTGTTGATTAAGACGATGTCTCAAATCTCTGTTGACAAAGACAATGTCTCAAATCTCTGTTGACAAAGACGATGTCTCAAATCTCTGTTGATTAAGACAATGTCTCAAATCTCTGTTGACAAAGACGATGTCTCAAAACTCTGTTGACAAAGACAATGTCTCAAATCTCTGTTGACAGAGACGATGTCTCATATCTCTGTTGATAAAGACAATGTCCCTAATTTCTGTTGATAAAGACGATGTTTCAAATCTCTGTTGACAAAGACAAAGTCTTAAATCCCTGCTGATTAAGGTAATGTTTCAAACAAATACAGCTTACAACAGACAAGTACAGCTCTCTTTTTTGTGTAAAACATTCTTCAAATCATTTGAAAATTGGAAACATTCACATTACATGTCATATTTTGATTTATTTTTCAAAAACTGATTTTCAAACTAAATTTGATTGGAAGAGTGGAAAAATAAAAAAGTTGGTGAGTCTGGCATATTCTTAAATACTTATCAAAGAGATGGAAATTGTTCACTCATTCAACATCTCGTTTGACTTTGGGTAAATTTACTGTGATACTGTAAAATATAGGTTACAGTTTCATTAATTTTACTGAGAACTTAAAGTCAACAGTTCAGTGAGGTTCTAGCATTAATTAACATGCTCTCACTTCTTAATAGAGTCAACGTTCTATAAGACAACGACTTGAGGACAAACCAAGTGGGGAGGGAACGTCATTGACAGAGAATGACTACAGTCAAGACAATGAATGATTACAGTGCAGAATATTTTGGTATTGAAGAATACTCTTTCATGGCTGTATATCAATATATATTTCATCATGAATAGTGTATTCCATTTGTAGATGTAAAACAGTCTAATGCTAGAGGATTAATACAATAAAGAAAAATTGATAGCATAACGTATTTAGGTATTTACGTCAATGTAAAAAAAAAAAATTATATTTCTGATTGAAAAAACCACAATAAAACAAGATAAGACCTCTTGACATACCATATATATATCGTATTTATAATGTAGCAAATTCAACAAGATTCATCTAGATGATATTAATGTCAAGGGGTGAAGTGGAGAGCGTGACGGTACATATTACGTACCCCACATGTAGTGTCAGCAGTGCCCACACTAGCTTTTGATCTCCTATCAATAAAATTGTATATATCACACTAACAAAGGGGACTGGCATTAAGAGCTTCTGTTTTGGACGCACCTCCGATCATTATAGTCAGGAGAATGAGCCCTCAGACACCTTGTTACACAGAATAATTGTTGAAATAACTTCCTCGTACTCTTTGTAATACAGAACCACCTGTATCCTCAACAAATTCTGCTTTTTAGTTTTTCCAAAAAGAATTTAAACAAAAATAACGATGTAAAGTAATTTCTAAAAAAAAAAAAAAAATCTGGGTTTTAATGATCAATTTGCCAGGTGCATTTACTTTCTATCAGCTCTTTTGCATGAGAAACATTTTTGTCAATAACAGATAAAAAGAAGTGCAGATGAATTGAGATGCACATTGATGAGGATGTATAATGCATTAAACAAAAAACCTGCCAAAAAAGAACCATTCTCCTCCCTTATTCTACACCTTCTATAACCAAGGAAAACATCTTACATCTCCGCCAGAAATTACCCCTACAGCTTTTATAGCTAAGGGACATCCCCATACACTTTATATATATAGC
This sequence comes from Ylistrum balloti, assembly GCF_031769215.1. Lineage (NCBI taxonomy): Eukaryota > Metazoa > Mollusca > Bivalvia > Pectinida > Pectinidae > Ylistrum > Ylistrum balloti. The sequence goes on from NW_026782032.1 coordinate 641,396, forward strand.
CAGAAATTACCCCTACAGCTTTTATAGCTAAGGGACATCCCCATACACTTTATATATATATATAGCCAGAAATTACCCCTACAGCTTTTATAGCTAAGGGACATCCCCATACACTTTATATATATATAGCCAGAAATTACCCCTACAGCTTTTATAGCTAAGGGACATCCCCATACACTTTATATATATATAGCCAGAAATTACCCCTACAGCTTTTATAGCTAAGGACAACCCCATACACTTTATATATATATAGCCAGAAATTACCCCAGGGACATCCCCATACACTTTATATATATAGCCAGAAATTACCCCTACAGCTTTTATAGCTAAGGGACATCCCCATACACTATTTATATATATATATATATATAGCCAGAAATTACCCCTACAGCTTTTATAGCTAAGGGACATCCCCATACACTTTATATATATATAGCCAGAAATTACCCCTACAGCTTTTATAGCTAAGGGACATCCCCATACACTTTATATATATAGCCAGAAATTACCCCTACAGCTTTTATAGCTAAGGGACATCCCTATACACTTTATATATATATAGCCAGAAATTACCCCTACAGCTTTTATAGCTAAGGGACATCCCCATACACTTTATATATATAGCCAGAAATTACCCCTACAGCTTTTATAGCTAAGGGACATCCCCATACACTATTTATATATATATATATATATAGCCAGAAATGACCCCCTACTGCTTTTATAGCTAAGGGACATCCCCATACGCTATATATATATAGCCAGAAATTACCCCAACAGCTTTTATAGCTAAGGGACGTCCCCATACACTTTCTGTATATATAAATAGTCAGGAATTACCCCTACACCTAATATATACAAATATTTAAATACATATATAGTCAGGGATTACCCCCACACCTTATATATATAAATATATATATAGTCAGAAATTACCCCCTGTACCTTTTAAATATATACATGTAGGAGGTAATTCCTGACTATATATATAGAGATATATATAATTAGGAAATACCCTCTGTACCTTATATAGCCAGGGAGGACATCATATACTTTATATAACCAAGAAAGACATCCTTTATACTTGATGTAGAAAGGGAAGTCACTATATACCTGTTATAGCTGGAGAAGACACCATATGTAGTCAGGGTAGACACAATACACTGTATATAACCAGAGAAGACACCATACACTATACATAGCCTGAAAAGATACCATACACACTTAAAGCCAGAGAAGACACCATGCACCTTTACATAGGCAGAAAAGACACCACATACCATATTTATAACCAGAGAAGACACCACTCACTGGATGTAGCTAAAGAAGACACAATACACTTACATGGTCAAGGTAGACACCATACACCATATATAACCAGGGTAGACACCATGAACTTATTATATAACCAGAAAAGACACCATACATTGTATATGGACAGGGGAAGATAATGTTAATATTATCCCTGAATCTAAAGTTACAAAATGGATGACAGTCTCACAAATATGACGGGATCTACAGCCTAACAATTATACCCATGTCTCATATCATTCCCTACCCAAAATAATTCCTGATTTTCGGAATTAAAAAAAAAAAAAATCTTTTGATAATAACTTTGTAATGATTTCAATGTCAATTGGGGAGGAACAACATGATATGTCTAAAATGGAATGGGACTCTCCCACCTGTCATAAAAAATTACAAACATGACTCCAATACAAGAGACCAGAATGGCATAGTTTTTATAAACAGGACACAAAGTGTTTAGCTACAGGGTATTTATAACAGAAGACTTACTGTTGATGAATTTAAGACTGTCAAGTACCATAACATCTGCAAATATTTATACAAATCTACACGGTACAACCCATAAGACAAATGGTAGTTTCATGTTAAAACAAAAATCATTTAATATCACAAACCTTTTTAAAATGACAAATAGGAAAGTAAATAAACAGAGAGTAAAGTAAGATAAAGATTGATAATATTGTAAGGGCAATGATCACTTATCAAACAATTCAAGTCGTACCAGTATGCTTTTTACAACAAACAATCCACCTGTATCTATCAAATGTATTATAAAATCACCTGTGTTGAGAGACTACCTACATTAAAATTCCACATGTATTGAGAGTCCATCTATATTGAGAATCTAACTATACTGTGAGATTACCAGTAGGGACAGTCCAACTGTACAGAGAGATTACCAGTAGTGACAGTCCAACTGTACAGAGAGATTACCAGTAGTGACAGTCCAACTGTACAGAGAGATTACCAGTAGTGACCATCCAACTGTACAGAGAGATTACCAGTAGTGACAGTCCAACTGTACAGAGAGATTACCAGTAGTGACCATCCAACTGTACAGAGAGATTACCAGTAGTGACAGTACAACTGTACAGAGAGATTACCAGTAGTGACAGTACAACTGTACAGAGAGATTACCAGTAGTGACCATCCAACTGTACAGAGAGATTACCAGTAGTGACAGTCCAACTGTACAGAGAGATTACCAGTAGTGACAGTCCAACTGTACAGAGAGATTACCAGTAGTGACAGTCCAACTGTACAGAGAGATTACCAGTAGTGACAGTCCGACTGTATAGAGAGATTACCAGTAGTGACAGTCCAACTGTACAGAGAGATTACCAGTAGTGACAGTCCAACTGTACAGAGAGATTACCAGTAGTGACCATCCAACTGTACAGAGAGATTACCAGTAGTGACAGTACAACTGTACAGAGAGATTACCAGTAGTGACCGAGATTACCAGTAGTGACAGTCCGACTGTACAGAGAGATTACCAGTAGTGACAGTCCAACTGTACAGAGAGATTACCAGTAGTGACAGTCAAACTGTACAGAGAGATTACCAGTAGTGACAGTACAACTGTACAGAGAGATTACCAGTAGTGACAGTCCAACTGTACAGAGAGATTACCAGTAGTGACAGTACAACTGTACAGAGAGATTACCAGTAGTGACAGTCCAACTGTACAGAGAGATTACCAGTAGTGACAGTACAACTGTACAGAGAGATTACCAGTAGTGACAGTCCAACTGTACAGAGAGATTACCAGTAGTGACAGTAAAACTGTACAGAGAGATAACCAGTAGTGACAGTACAACTGTACAGAGAGATTACCAGTAGTGACAGTCCAACTGTACAGAGAGATTACCAGTAGTGACAGTACAACTGTACTGACAGATTACCAGTAGTGACAGTCCAACTGTACAGAGAGATTACCAGTAGTGACAGAGATTACCAGTAGTGACAGTCCGACTGTACAGAGAGATTACCATTAGTGACAGTACAACTGTACTGAGAGATTACCAGTAGTGACAGTCCAACTGTACAGAGAGATTACCAGTAGTGACAGTACAACTGTACAGAGAGATTTCAAGTAGTGACAGTCCAACTGTACAGAGAGATTACCAGTAGTGACAGAGATTACCAGTGAGATGACAGTGACAGTACAACTGAGAGATTACCAGTAGTGACAGTCCAACTGTACAGAGAGATTACCAGTAGTGACAGTACAACTGTACAGAGAGATTACCAGTAGTGACAGTACAACTGTACAGAGAGATTACCAGTAGTGACAGTACAACTGTACCGAGAGATTACCTTTTATGGAGATTCCACCTGTATAAATCATTCACCTGTAATGAGACTCTACCTGTATGCAGATTTCACTTGTAATGAGGGTATTTTTGTAGCTATACTGTCAGACGAATCTGTCAGGTGTCTCAATTACCTGTTAGAGGAAAGTTGTCTAAATAATATGTTAACTGATAAGACTATTTTTATCAATATGATCTACGTTATACACTTTTTCTTCCTTGTTATATATATATGATTTCAAACACAAAAAAAAATCAGGCATCCTGTGAATTTCTGATCACAGACATGCTTCAATTACATATTTATTGTTGTTATTTAGTTTTTGCTGCGATGCCATTTGAATTTACAATTTTAAAAAAAATGAAAAAAAAAGGAGATGACAAGTGGAGTGTTAATGGGGACTGTATGGCAGATGGAGGAGGAAGACATGTAAGACAAAGTGACAGTCATATACTTATCAGATATACATAGCTCACACTTACACAATCAACTTGTATCCTCTTGGAAGTACTTTGGACAATACTTATCTCCCACAGCAGAAACAATATCCACATCAATAGATACATCCTTGTGTTTTCAATGGGAACTAAACAAACTCCTACTAACAATACCAGATAAAGTCCTACTTAAAAGATAAAGTTCTCCTTCAAAGATAAATCCTACATACAACAATAGATAAATCCTACATACAACAATAGATAAATATTACATACGACAACAGATAAATCCTACATATAACAAAAGGCAAGTTTTGTACATACAACAGTAGATAAGTCCTACATACAACAATAGATAAATCCTACTTACAACAGATAAAGCTTTACAACAATAAACAATAAAATCCTACATACAACAACAGATAAAGCTTTACAACAATAAATAATAAAGTCCTACTTACAACAGATAAAGCTTTACAACAATAAACAATAAAGTCCTACTTACAACAGATAAAGCTTTACAACAATAAACTCCTACTTACAACAGATAAAGCTTTACAACAATAAACAACAAAATCCTACTTACAACAACAGATAAAGCTTTACGACAATAAACAATAAAGTCCTACTTACAACAGATAAAGCTTTACAACAATAAACTCCTACTTACAACAGATAAAGCTTTACAACAATAAACAACAAAATCCTACTTACAACAGATAAAGCTTAACAACAATAAACAATAAAGTCCTACTTACAACAGATAAAGCTTTAGAACAATAATCTCCTACTTACAACAACATATAAAGCTTAACAACAATAAACAATAAAGTCCTACTTACAACAACAGATAAAGCTTTAGAACAATAAACTCCTACTTACAACAACAGATAAAGCTTTACAACAATAAACAATGAAATATTACATACAACAACAGATAAAGCTTTACAACAATAAACAATAAAGTCCTACTTACAACAACAGATTAAGATTTATTTGTCACAGTATGTTACATATCATCTTAAGAGGGGATGCATTCATTACAAGCTGAGCTGATTAATGAAGCAACCGTGTTGTTATACAGAAAACATGCCTGTTTACATAAGGAATTGTCCAGAACATGGTTTTTAATGTCATATTCACATGGCAAATTGATAAACCACAAAAATGTATTAAAACAAAAAGAAATCAAAGAAATATGAGTGCCAGGTAAATTCCTGAGCCATAAACTTTGCTAACAGAGTCACCATTATCACAGATAAAGGCCGCAATATTCAATAATTACAGGCACAATCAAAGTTTTAACACCTGACTACAAACACTCTGACATCATCAGACTTTGACTTACCATCAGCTGGACACAGAGAGGTCAAAGGTCAATTTACTTTATAGATGAACATCTTGCCCATGCTATTATCTGTAGGAGTTAAGGACAAATATTCACACACCTTGAGAATCTCTCCTTAGCTTTCTGTATGTATAGTGGTCTGGGATCACATTTTGGCCCCTGTCAAATTTCTACAATTAATTAACTTTCCTTGTCCAGCAAGTAATAGCGACAGGAAAATGACATGGTATCCCCTGTTGTCTGAAATTTAATTACCACAAACTTCCTCCAACTCGGGCCAGAGATTAAAGTAAACATGGACTCTAACTTCTACTTAAAAAGGGTCACATTCAAGTATGTCAATATGAAGGATGCATCTCAATTATAAATCATACGATTAATTGTGTATGCTATATATCAAGTAATTTCGTAATTTGGAAGACTGCCAAGTAACATGGACCACTTAACTTGTTCCGCTACTTCAAAGGACAACAGGCCAGATTGTAAATGATCGCTGGTAAAAACTGAAGATGGACCAACCAGGATTCAATATAAACAACACTATCACACACTGTATTGTGGAAACTCTGCAAAGCACATTGACACTTCATTAATCTTCAGGTCTGAAATTTGTCTACAAAGCATTGGAGAAAATGACATATTGGAAATAAAGAATTCCAGAATTACATTTTGGATAGTATGAGGTTTCTGCAATGTAGACACAAATGGTTAATTGTTAAACATATAGAAGGTTATGTTGTCAACTTGTAATACATTTTAAGACAGGCAAATTTGTCACATTGTAATATATTGTAGGACAGGTCAATGTGTGACATTGTAATACATTGTAGGATAGGTCAACATGTCACATTGTAATACATTGTAGGACAGGTCAACATGTCACATTGTAATACATTGTAAGACAGGTCTACATGTCACATTGTATTACATTGAAGGACAGGACAACATGTCATATTGTAATACATTGTAAGACAGGTCTACATGTCACATTGTATTACATTGAAGGACAGGACAACATGTCACATTGTTATACACTGTAGGACAGGTCAACGTGTGACATTGTAATACATTGTAGGACAGGACAACATGTCGCATTGTAATACATTGTAGGACAGGACAACATGTCTTATTGTAATACATTGTAGGACAGGCAAAAGAATGCCTCCATGGACTAAATGTCTGATATAAGAGACCATCTTTATGAAGTATATACCTGTTATTACTCTTGTTGTAAGAGGCCATCTCTATGAAGTAAATACCTGTTATAAGAGACCATCTCTATGGAGTATATACCTGTTATAATAGACCATCTCTATGAAGTAAAGACCTGTTGTAAGAGACCATTTCTATGAAGTATATACCTGTTGTAAGAGACCATCTCTATGAAGTATACACCTGTCATAAGAGACCATCTCTATGGAGTATATACCTGTTGCAAGAGACCATCTCTATGAAGCAAAGACCTGTTGTAAGAGACCATATCTATGAAGTAAATACCTGTTATAAGAGACCATCTCTATGGAGTATATACCTGTTATAAGAGACCATCTCTATGAAGTAAAGACCTGTTGTAAGAGACCATTTCTATGAAGTAAATACCTGTTGTAAGAGACCATCTCTATGAAGTAAAGACCTGTTGTAAGAGACCATTTCTATGAAGTAAATACCTGTTGTAAGAGACCATTTCTATGAAGTAAATACCTGTTGTAAGAGACCATTTCTATGAAGTAAAGACCTGTTGTAAGAGACCATTTCTATGAAGTAAATACCTGTTGTAAGAGACCATTTCTATGAAGTAAAGACCTGTTGTAAGAGACCATTTCTATGAAGTAAATACCTGTTGTAAGAGACCATTTCTATGAAGTAAAGACCTGTTGTAAGAGACCATTTCTATGAAGTAAATACCTGTTGTAAGAGACCATTTCTATGAAGTAAATACCTGTTGTAAGAGACCATTTCTATGAAGTAAATACCTGTTATAAGAGACCATCTCTATGAAGGAAATACCTATTATGCTTAAAGTTAAAACCTGTCAATAGTGACCAATTTAGCATAAAATGCAGGAATTCAATATCGATTCTTTAGGGTAAGAGGCGTCTAATTTGTCAAAAAATTGTCTCTCATCAAATCAACCTCTAGATTTAAGTTTCTCGATTATTTGAAAGGCTGACAGCAAGGGTGGGCTCTTTTCAATAAATGTTACACTACAAGACTACCTAACTCAAGACATATCAATAAACTAGGAAGGCTCAACACCGTTACTTTTTTCCAATAGCTTCGTATTTATGTGTACATTAAGCCTTATTTTGTGCGATATATCTAATATACAAAACTTAACTAATGTGTTTAGGCACCTTATTACTTACTGCCTCCAAAAAGAAAGAAAAAAAAGGGTAGCTTTTGTGCAACACAAAAATAACGAACTAAACAGGTACAGGATATATCCATTTTTAACATTTTTTAATTTGGTTTCTGTATACACACAATGGTACGTCATTTGATTGTCTATGTATATATATATATATATATATAAAAAACCGCCACAGACAGAATTATTTTTATTTTGATATTGATCTGCTTTGCAGAAAAGGGCAAAATTCTCATCATTTTCATGATACTTAGAAAAAAATTTAATTTCAATTTTTTCTTTTTTTTACTCTGGCTGGAAAGCTATCTGTTAGACAAAACAGACAATGGGTGTTTTGTGGGACTCATTATATGTTATATAAATAGGAATAGAGGAACCAAACAGTGGAAACAATCACACCAACCACTACAACAAAACACAATCCCCGGGTCAAGTTACCAATACTCTGGGGTCGGCCATCTTGTAACCAACGGCAGCCCATTTAAACAACCTAATGAAACAATCAGGAGTGCTAAGTTCTATTATCAATCCTATTGCAAGCAGAGGGCAGTCCTGATTGACAATTGAGTAAACCTCGCCAGTCGATGAGGCCGGGAATTAAAGCTTCAAATCAGCGTTTCTTCATTTTTGGATGCAAATTTATTAGATTTTGGTATGAAAGTGCTTGGTTAAATCCCAAGGGCCCACAGGTCATTTTTGCCACAGATTTTAGCTAACAAGTATTGAATTTGTACAACTCGGCACATATCAAATCTATGCCACTGTAGCCTGCCCCATAATTGTCATTAACTCCTGAATAAATTTGGGCAAGGGAAGAGTTACATACAATCCTGTCATCCTGGCTTGTAAGGCAGACGGACAAAACACAGACCCAAATAATGACAGGGCTTCATTTCAACAGCGCTGGTTGCCTAATTACGATGGCAAGAAAAACAAATATGGTGGACACGACAAGAAAGCGATTACATATATGACATTTTTCTTCAACGAACCCCTGGGAAACTGGATATGGACGGTTCTACGTCTAATCACGGTCCCTACTCTTACCATCAATCATTCGGGCTAGGGATAATAATGCTCATGATAATTGGCTCAGTTAATTCCTTCTACTAGATGTATACTGACTTACACAAGAGAGAAAGTTGAGCGGTCTGTATTGAGTTGAGGTAGACATGTAATTCTATATAAAATTTTATTAGCCTTTTGCACGATTTGAGCTGCATTTTTTAATTAAAATCGTCTCTGGTTCCAAAATCACAAAGTAAACTAAAATTTGATCTGTGAACAGTCGTCTTTGTTGATTGGTCGGATTGAAACTGAAGATAAATGTCTATGTGGGGGCTACAAATAGGAAATCAGGGGTAAGATTCTATCCATGTCCCCTTGGTAACTGTCGACAGTATACAAGCTCAGCTTGATAAACATTACATTTCTGTTATTGTCACTGTTCTTTACTTAATGTAAATCACATTGAAAAGTAATTGAGAAAGAGAAAAAAATTAAAGTACATTAAACTTTAAACTGGGTTCAGGAAAACAATTGGAGGCATTAGAAATGGATACAAAAACGGCGGTGTCCTTTGGGATTAAAATTGTCTGGTTTTGTTCAAGGAGTGGGTTGGCATGGGGATTGGGCAGTGTAGGGTTGAACGAAGTGGGGCTAGAATGGTGTGGGGCTGTTTTCAAGTTAAGGTTGTGTACTTTCCCATATAAGGGCAGGTTGTGTCATGTGGGATGAAGCCAGGTGTGGTGTAAGGAAGGCATGGGGCGATGGGGTTGGCTATGATGGTATGGGTTGGTGCTGGATGTATGGTTGGTGTGGGTTGGTGCAGGAATGGGTTGTGAAGTGCCATTGGTGATACAGGTAGCTGTGTTTGGGATGGTGTGTTGGGCTCTGAAATGTGGTTGATATTGCTGTTAGTTGCTTTGGGATGGTGTGTGTTGGTGCAAAATGAGTATAGAAATGTCACAGGTGTGAGTGCAGGAATTGGCTGTGAAGTGTGGTTGGTGTTAGTTGGGTTTGAGAAGGTGTTGGTTGGTGCAGGAATTGGCTGTGAAGTGTGGTTGGTGTTAGTTGGGTTTGAGAAGGTGTTGGTTGGTGCAGGAATGGACTGTGAGTGTGGTTGGTGTTAGATGGGTTTGAGAAGGTGTTGGTTGGTGTAGGAATGGGCTGTGAAGTGTGGTTGGGGTTAGTTGGGTTTGAGAAGGTGTTGGTTAGCGCAGGAATTGGCTGTGAAGTGTGGTTGGTGTAAGTTGGGTTTGAGAAGGTGTTTGTTGGCGCAGGAATTGGCTGTGAAGTGTGGTTGGTGTTAGTTGGGTTTGAGAAGGTGTTGGTTGGTGCAGGAATGGACTGTGAGTGTGGTTGGTGTTAGTTGGGTTTGAGAAGGTGTTGGTTGGCGCAGGAATTGGCTGTGAAGTGTGGTTGGTGTAAGTTGGGTTTGAGAAGGTGTTTGTTGGCGCAGGAATTGGCTGTGAAGTGTGGTTGGTGTAAGATGGGTTTGAGAAGATGTTTGTTGGCGCAGGAATTGGCTGTGAAGTGTGGTTGATGTAAGTTGGGTTTGAGAAGATGTTGGTTGGCGCAGGAATTGGCTGTGAAGTGTGGTTGGTGTTAGATGGGTTTGAGAAGGTGTTGGTTGACGCAGGAATGGACTGTGAGTGTGGTTGGTGTTAGTTGGGTTTGAGAAGGTGTTGGTTGGTGCAGGAATGGACTGTGAGTGTGGTTGGTGTTAGTTGCGTTTGAGAAGGTGTTGGTTGGTGCAGGAATTGGCTGTGAAGTGTGGTTGGTGTTAGTTGGGTTTGAGAAGGTGTTGGTTGGCGCAGGAATGGACTGTGAGTGTGGTTGGTGTTAGATGGGTTTGAGAAGGTGTTGGTTGGCGCAGGAATTGGCTGTGAGTGTGGTTGGTGTAAGTTGGGTTTGAGAAGGTGTTGGTTGGCGCAGGAATGGACTGTTAGTGTGGATGGTGTTAGTTGGGTTTGAGAAGGTGTTGGTTGGCGCAGGAATTGGCTGTGAAGTGTGGTTGGTGTTAGATGGGTTTGAGAAAGTGTAGGTTGATGCAAGGGTTGCAAAGTTTGATTTGGGATGGTGTGGGTCAGTGCAGGAATGAGTAGAGAAATATCCTAGGTGTTGGTTGGTGCAGGAATTGGCTGTGAAGTGTGGTTGGTGTTAGTTGGGTTTGAGAAGGTGTTGGTTGGCGCAGGAATGGACTGTGAGTGTGGTTGGTGTTAGATGGGTTTGAGAAGGTGTTGGTTGGCGCAGGAATTGGCTGTGAGTGTGGTTGGTGTAAGTTGGGTTTGAGAAGGTGTTGGTTGGCGCAGGAATGGACTGTTAGTGTGGATGGTGTTAGTTGGGTTTGAGAAGGTGTTGGTTGGCGCAGGAATTGGCTGTGAAGTGTGGTTGGTGTTAGATGGGTTTGAGAAAGTGTAGGTTGATGCAAGGGTTGCAAAGTTTGATTTGGGATGGTGTGGGTCAGTGCAGGAATGAGTAGAGAAATATCCTAGGTGTGGGTTGGTGCAGGAATGAGCTGTGAAGGATGGTTTGGTAATAGTTGGGTTTGGGATGAGCCAGCAGTGCTTCTGAGCCCCCTTTGGAGAGTCAGGAGTGGGGAATCATCTGTCCCCTCATTTGTTAAATTTCTAATCCCCAAAATCTAGGTATGCTTCCAATCACATTTTAGTTAAATTCCAAGTAAAAATGATTTGAACAAATTGTTGACAGAGAGACCATAGACAACCGATGGACCACGAATACCAAAAGTATGGTGTAAGTTCACTTTGTTCCTTTGGACCAAGTAGGCTAAAAATTCAGAATTATTTTGGCTGCAGAAAAATTAATCCGTGTATTTCATAAAGCAAGCTGTTTATCTGTAATGTATTTGTGAATGTATAATTTACATCTGAGGTGGGTTATTATTATAAATGAGAATTATCTGTATGAATCCTATTAAATAACATGCCTAATACTGGTTTATTGTAGTAATAATTTCTGTTACAGTCCACAAGTTTTTATGAGCCCTTAAAAATGCTCCATATTACCAGCTGTTAATATTTAAAATCAGAATATATAATGGAGTATGAATGTATCTAGCTAATTACAAATTTTTTTACAAGTTTTAATTGTACAAAGCCTTCTGATGTTCTACAAATATAACCTCTTTGATAGGATCGTAACATTTTTCATTTCAAAGTTGTCATTAAATACGTATATTTATTTCACAAATACACATTATAAAAAGGTTAAGTTCATTTTTAAACATTTCTATATAATAGTAGACCTAGCTAGAAGAAAAAAAAAGATTTTAATATAATATCCTATATTTCTAACGAAACCACAATTTCAATATAACCTATGTACACTGCAAAACAAATGTATGATATATATACCTCTTACGATGACTAGACTAGTAAATTTTCCAAGCTTATCAATACATTATTAATGCTTCTATATCATCTTGGCCCATATATTCATACCACCATAACAATGAAAAATATTGCAAGCAATTTACAGTACCTACTACAAGTAAAACAAAGGGCAGTAACTCCGTATATATAGTACAACAAGAGACCTGGTACATTGATATAAGTTATATATATATATATATACATGTAACATTTGTTGATTCCAAGGGTAAAACAAAACAAAAAAAAGTTGAAAACAAAACTTTGCCATGGTTGCCATTGGAGTTTAGACTGATCAAAAATTACAACTTCAAAAAATAATCTTCCTGAACACTGCAGGCATATTATTTTTATACAGGAGCTTTACTCATGTTTTTAATTGTTTTTCATGTTTTGTGTCATGGACAGACGTCATTTACCTCCCCCCCTCCCTCCACCAGGTAATTTTTGTCCCTTTGTCTTTGAAAATATTGACAACACCGCATACAATACCATGTCTTTAATGAAGAGGGATATGTGTATCTTAGGTTACTTTATATTGCTTATGGTATTCTCAAATGGACAATTAAAATACTTAAAACAAAACTATGACCTTGAACATGGAGCCATTATGACCTTCACCAAGACATCAGTCACCTTCAAAAGACAGTATATCACATTGTTAGATTTTTTATTTGATTTCAAACATTTAAATGGAAGAATCTGCTGACAATGAGTGGTCCCTTAGTCTAAGATAATGACTGGTCCCCTAGGCCCCAGACATAGATCATTACCAGGCCCAGCGAGGCAAATTTTAGTGTAGGTTTCCATGTAAGCTTGACATGTTCCGAATTTTTTGCAGAGTTCTGATAATTGCTCTCAATGCAAAGGCCCATTTCTCTTCCAAAATCCATTGCATGATGTATAAACACCTATTGTTCAAACTGTCAAATTTCTCGCAGTAGATCTGGTCCGAGGCCGTCCGTCTCGTGACTGACAGACAGTCCGATCATTTCTTACATCGGCTGATGGTAGCAAAACACATATTCCCATTAATTTGATCAGTAGGTTTCTTTGTTCAAGAAAAGAATTTTGCATATCAAAACCCATAAATGTCTTCCATTGTTTTTAATTTGATCGTAATCATGGTCATTGAAAAGTTTGTTGCTGATTGTAGATTCACTTGAAAACTTTCAGACTAAATAGCAGGTTAGAGAATAATCGCCCAAATTTCCATATCACACAGTCTGTCTATTACATGTAAAAAAACATACCATTTAATTTTTGTAGGTGATTCATCCTTGTGTTTTATAATCAATATATTTTGGTATACGGCCTCTGTCGGTCCTGTAAAATCATTTTCAAAATGAATATAGATAGCCATCCAGCATCTTAATTACTTTAAACCTGTGTCCCTTGGAATGGCACTTGGCTTAGCCTGGTATCAATAAATCTTCATTTGCAGCCCACTTTGATCGCCTGAGTGTATGATGACTTCATATTTAAGTATAGTTTTTGCAAGATTCTTCGAAAAGGAGATGGTTATAGAAAAGTATATAGGTGTTCCCGATGAACTAAAATGGTAGGTTGTCATGATATTTCATACATACAAATTTCCCAGGACCTGTCAAAAAACTAGCAGTTAAGCCCAAATTCTCCCAACACTTGTATTGGTCAATATGGAAATCGGAATATCACTTTATGGAAAATTCATTTTTCTTCTCTTCAAATTTTCGTCTTGAATTTTTCATAAGCATGTCTGGATTGGTAACTTTCTGCTTGTAAAGTATCGTAATTACAGGCCTGCATCAGTCTGAATCATATCATTTATACGTAGACAGTACTTACACAGATATGGTCAACAATATTTATATGTCATTTGGTTGGAAGGACAGCACCACAGCATTCACCTAACTATACCTTCAAAAACACACGGATGAACTGTAGCAATATTATATAAAAATGTTTCATTAATTTAAAAACAACAAATAGTCGGTATGTAAAATGAAATTCAAAAGAAAGAGAGAGAGACAGAGAGAAAGAGAGAGAAAAAAAGGGATGAAAACGGTACAAAACAAAAAAAAAACAAATATATAAAATGAAATTCAAAAGAGAGAGAGAGAGAGAGAGAGAGACAGACAGAGAGACAGAGAGACAGAGACAGAGAGACAGAGAGAGAGAGAGAGAGACAGAGAGAGAGGGACAGAGAGGGGGGGAGACAGAGAGAGAGAGAGAGAGAGAGAGAGAGAGAGAAAGAGAGACAGACAGACAGAGTGAGAGGGACAGAGAGAAAGAGAGGGGGGAGGGAGAGAGACAGAGAGAGACACAGAGAGAGAGAGGGGGAGGGAGAGAGGGGGGAGGGAGAGAGAGAGAGAGAAAAAGAGATGAAAAAGGTACAAAACAAAAAGAAAGAACAAATATGTAAAATGAAATTCAAAAGACAGTGACAGAGAAAGAAAGAGAGAGAGAAAAAAAAGTTCTATATTATTACTAACCCTTCATATTCAAGCATATTCTCTCATTCTGATAAGTTTAAACCTGAAATCATCAGTAAGACTTTATTACATCTGTTAAAATATGGAATCATCTGCTAGAAAGCGAAGATTTAAAATTTCTTGTTTTAAAGCATCATTCAACTAACAGAGGTTTATACTGTGTATTTTTGGGGGGAGGTAAAACCTGGCATGTGTTATATTGCTATCGGAATTTAAATTTAGAGACAGTACAAAATTTTATAACTCAAATAAACCAAAACATGAAATGTTTCACTTTGAACTAACCATTCATCTAAAACCCTTATTCCGTGTGAATTGACAAAGTCGTCTATTTGAAAATTGACCACTGTAAAATCTACAACAGAACAGATTTTTGTTGGTATGTATTTTTTTTATTTTTTTAGACACAAGTGAACACGGTACAAATGGAATTAAGGGTGTATCCCACTCTATTTTACTGTAATTAGGTATCACTCTGATGATGATATATAATTAGAATTAAGGGTGTATCCCTCCCAGTTTTACTGCGGTTAGGTAACAATGTGAAAAAAGTGACATTTTCATTGTAACTAAACACTGCAATGGTTAAATGATAAAGCTATTATCGCACCACAATATCGCTATGCTCTCCGTTACACACTTTACAGAAATATATTGTACGTTTCCGGTTGCATATCATTAATATAATGATAATCTCGCTGTTTAGATAATAGGTTGAGCAATTTAACAATTATTATAAAATATACACATATATATATATATAAACTAATGTGGAATTTCCGACAAACTTCCAGAGCCACCAAATTCAAATGTCTGGGACAAATCGGGGACATCCGTTTAACAGGGAAGGTCAGACACATTGAGACCCTCATTATCAACTTTTAAACACTTGACTTTTTAATGACATTTATTATTCATAAATTGCTAGAGCTAAATGAGGAGAACATGAATATTCTATCTCATTATAGAAGACATCGTGTGTATGTGATTGATGCCACAACAGGCTCCACTTCCGGTGCTCTGCTAGTCTATCTCATAACAACCTTTCATTAAGTTAAACTAACTTGCATGTGACAGAAGTTCAACAATTATGCAAATGAGCACCATTTTGACCAGGATATCAGAAATTTACTTGGTGAGAAAAACTGTTTGTATGTTATGTCAAATCCAGGACTTGTTTAAAAATGATTACCACAATTTTACAGAGTTGGTATTGATGTGTATTGTGTTTGTCTGTACAGCCACGACTTCAAATGTCAACATCACATGGGTATTAGATGTATAGAAGTACCATCATCACATGGGCATACGTAGAAGTTTTCTGAGATTTTGTCAACACAAAACATCACAGGGATATACAACTTTGTAGAAATCTTTAAAATCAAGAATATTGACTACATCCAACAAATTCTTACCTTTAAGAGTATTAACCTTCATTTGACCTTAAATTCTTGTGTTTCTTTACTGACCATTCTCATTTAAGGCTGTATCTGACCCTTACTGAACATTCTCATTTAAGGCTGTATCTGACCTTTACTGACCATTCTCATTTAAGGCTGTATCTGACCCTTACTGACCATTCTCATTTAAGGCTGTATCTGACCCTTGTGTTTTTCTCACTGACCATTCTCATTTAAGGCTGTATCTGACCTTTGTGCTTCCTTTCTGATCATTTCCTTTTAAGACTGTATCTGACCTTTGTGCTTCCTTTCTGACCATTTTCTTTTAAGGCTGTATCTGACTTTTACTGATCATCCTCTTTTAAGGCTGTATCTGACCTTTACTGATCATCCTCTTTTAAGGCTGTATCTGACCTTTACTGATCATCCTCTTTTAAGGCTGTATCTGACCTTTACTGATCATCCTCTTTTAAGGCTGTATCTGACCTTTGTGTTTCCTCACTGACCATTTTCTTTTAAGGCTGTATCTGACCTTTGTGTTTCCTCACTGACCATTTTCTTTTAAGGCTGTATCTGACCTTTACTGATCATCCTCTTTTAAGACTGTATCTGATCTTAAGTCATCTTTATTAGGACAATGAGAGTTTGACCTCAGAACAGGTGCTAATGAATCACACCACCTTTACCTTCGAATACTAGTACCAGATGTAAAAAAGGAATAAGGAAAATAATATTGTGATATTGTTCTAAACAATAAGATGTCCTTGAATTGATGCTTTTTTTACAATGATAGTTTTGAGTTATTAATCATTAATAAACGTTTTTATATATTGTACACTTCATGTACAAGGACTTAAGATGAGACACACTAGGAAATATCAAATTAAATAGTTTTTTCTTTTGTAATTGAACGTAATATTTAATGTTCAAAATTCAAGAACATTTACAATACGTAAAAAAAATATTTTTGAAAAATTTAAACAAAGGTTAAACATGGCAGTATATATCACCATAGAAACGGAGACAGCTGAATTTTGTCTGGTTAGAAGATAGCAAATGAAGGTTTGTTTATCACATATCTACTCCATATCCTCATCAAACTTCACAGCTAAAATAGTACATCAAAAATCATCTTCTGGTATCTACAGTAATCACTTTTGGGATAAATTTATAGTTTTTCATTAAGATCGTACTCTTCCCTGGTTTTAATCAGGCATAATCTTATAGTCTAGATTAATGCCATATATCACATTTACATCACAATTGTTATTTTTGATAACCTACAGAAAAAAATATCTATTTAAAGTTTTCATCATGAAAATCTTGATCTGTAATCATTATATAAAGATCTACAAAATGACTATGTTAATCTGTATTATATTGTACCAATCTGTATAATATTTATATAGATTTGTATAACAAGTATAGCAATCTGTGTAATAATTATATAGATTTGTATAACAAGTATATCAATCTGTATAAGAATTATATAGATTTGTATAACAAGTATATCAATCTGTATAATATTTATATAGATTTGTATAACAAGTATATCAATCTGTATAATAATTATCTAGATTTGTATAACAAGTATATCAATCTGTATAATAATTATATAGATTTGTATAACAAGTATATCAATCTGTACAAGAATTATATAGATTTGTATAACAAGTATATCAACCTGTATAATAATTATATAGATTTGTATAACAAGTATAGCAATCTGTACAAGAATTATATAGATTTGTATAACAAGTATATCAATCTGTACAAGAATTATATAGATTTGTATAACAAGTATAGCAATCTGTGTAATAATTATATAGATTTGTATAACAAGTATAGCAATCTGTACAAGAATTATATAGATTTGTATAACAAGTATATCAACCTGTATAATAATTATATAGATTTGTATAACAAGTATAGCAATCTGTACAAGAATTATATAGATTTGTATAACAAGTAGATCAACCTGTATAATAATTATATAGATTTGTATAACAAGTATATCAATCTGTATAATAATTATATAGATTTGTATAACAAGTATAGCAATCTGTACAAGAATTATATAGATTTGTATAACAAGTATAGCAATCTGTATAATAATTATATAGATTTGTATAACAAGTATATCAATCTGTATAATATTTATATAGATTTGTATAACAAGTATAGCAATCTGTACAAGAATTATATAGATTTGTATAACAAGTATAGCAATCTGTATAATATTTATATAGATTTGTATAACAAGTATAGCAATCTGTACAAGAATTATATAGATTTGTATAACAAGTATAGCAATCTGTACAAGAATTATATAGATTTGTATAACAAGTATATCAATCTGTATAATAATTATATAGATTTGTATAACAAGTATATCAATCTGTATAATAATTATATAGATTTGTATAACAAGTATAGCAATCTGTACAAGAATTATATAGATTTGTATAACAAGTATAGCAATCTGTACAAGAATTATATAGATTTGTATAACAAGTATAGCAACCTGTACAAGATTTATATAGATTTGTATAACAAGTATAGCAATCTGTATAATAATTATATAGATTTGTATAACAAGTATAGCAACCTGTACAAGAATTATATAGATTTGTATAACAAGTATAGCAATCTGTATAATAATCATATAGATTTGTATAACAAGTATATCAATCTGTATAATAATTATATAGATTTGTATAACAAGTATAGCAACCTGTACAAGAATTATATAGATTTGTATAACAAGTATAGCAACCTGTACAAGAATTATATAGATTTGTATAACAAGTATAGCAATCTGTACAAGAATTATATAGATTTGTATAACAAGTATATCAATCTGTACAAGAATTATATAGATTTGTATAACAAGTATAGCAATCTGTACAAGAATTATATAGATTTGTATAACAAGTATAGCAATCTGTACAAGAATTATATAGATTTGTATAACAAGTATATCAATCTGTACAAGAATTATATAGATTTGTATAACAAGTATAGCAATCTGTACAAGAATTATATAGATTTGTATAACAAGTATAGCAATCTGTACAAGAATTATATAGATTTGTATAACAAGTATAGCAATCTGTACAAGAATTATATAGATTTGTATAACAAGTATAGCAATCTGTATAATATTTATATAGATTTGTATAACAAGTATATCAATCTGTACAAGAATTATATAGATTTGTATAACAAGTATAGCAATCTGTACAAGAATTATATAGATTTGTATAACAAGTATAGCAATCTGTATAATATTTATATAGATTTGTATAACAAGTATAGCAACCTGTATAATAATTATATAGATTTGTATAACAAGTATAGCAACCTGTATAATAATTATATAGATTTGTATAACAAGTATATCAATCTGTACAAGAATTATATAGATTTGTATAACAAGTATAGCAATCTGTACAAGAATTATATAGATTTGTATAACAAGTATAGCAATCTGTACAAGAATTATATAGATTTGTATAACAAGTATAGCAATCTGTACAAGAATTATATAGATTTGTATAACAAGTATAGCAATCTGTACAAGAATTATATAGATTTGTATAACAAGTATAGCAATCTGTACAAGAATTATATAGATTTGTATAACAAGTATAGCAATCTGTACAAGAATTATATAGATTTGTATAACAAGTATAGCAATCTGTACAAGAATTATATAGATTTGTATAACAAGTATAGCAATCTGTATAATAATTATATAGATTTGTATAACAAGTATAGCAATCTGTATAATAATTATATAGATTTGTATAACAAGTATATCAATCTGTATAATAATTATATAGATTTGTATAACAAGTATAGCAACCTGTATAATAATTATATAGATATGTATAACAATTATAGCAACCTGTATAATATTCATATAGATTTGTATAACAAGTATAGCTATCTGTATAATAATTATATAGATTTGTATAACAAGTATATCAATCTGTACAAGAATTATATAGATTTGTATAACAAGTATAGCAATCTGTATAATAATTATATAGATTTGTATAACAAGTATAGCAATCTGTATAATAATTATATAGATTTGTATAACAAGTATATCAATCTGTACAAGAATTATATAGATTTGTATAACAAGTATAGCAATCTGTACAAGAATTATATAGATTTGTATAACAAGTATAGCAATCTGTATAATAATTATATAGATTTGTATAACAAGTATAGCAATCTGTACAAGAATTATATAGATTTGTATAACAAGTATACCAATCTGTACATGAATTATATAGATTTGTATAACAAGTATAGCAATCTGTACATGAATTATATAGATTTGTATAACAAGTATAGCAACCTGTATAATAATTATATAGATTTGTATAACAAGTATAGCAATCTGTACAAGAATTATATAGATTTGTATAACAAGTATAGCAATCTGTACAAGAATTATATAGATTTGTATAACAAGTATAGCAATCTGTACAAGAATTATATAGATTTGTATAACAAGTATAGCAACCTGTATAATAATTATATAGATTTGTATAACAAGTATAGCAACCTGTATAATAATTATATAGATTTGTATAACAAGTATAGCTATCTGTATAATAATTATATAGATTTGTATAACAAGTATAGCTATCTGTATAATAATTATATAGATTTGTATAACAAGTATAGCAATCTGTACAAGAATTATATAGATTTGTATAACAAGTATAGCAACCTGTATAATAATTATATAGATTTGTATAACAAGTATAGCAATCTGTACAAGAATTATATAGATTTGTATAACAAGTATAGCAATCTGTATAATATTTATATAGATTTGTATAACAAGTATAGCTATCTGTACAAGAATTATATAGATTTGTATAACAAGTATAGCTATCTGTACAAGAATTATATAGATTTGTATAACAAGTATATCGATCTGTACAAGAATTATATAGATTTGTATAACAAGTATATCAACCTGTATAATAATTATATAGATTTGTATAACAAGTATATCAATCTGTACAAGAATTATATAGATTTGTATAACAAGTATAGCAATCTGTATAATAATTATATAGATTTGTATAACAAGTATAGCAATCTGTATAATATTTATATAGATTTGTATAACAAGTATAGCTATCTGTACAAGAATTATATAGATTTGTATAACAAGTATAGCTATCTGTACAAGAATTATATAGATTTGTATAACAAGTATATCGATCTGTACAAGAATTATATAGATTTGTATAACAAGTATATCAACCTGTATAATAATTATATAGATTTGTATAACAAGTATATCAATCTGTATAATATTTATATAGATTTGTATAACAAGTATAGCTATCTGTATAATAATTATATAGATTTGTATAACAAGTATAGCTATCTGTACAAGAATTATATAGATTTGTATAACAAGTATAGCTATCTGTACAAGAATTATATAGATTTGTATAACAAGTATAGCAATCTGTACAAGAATTATATAGATTTGTATAACAATTTATGAAACTATTTTACATATTCATAAATTTTTCAATTATATCACTCGATAGTTTTCTGGGTATATTGCTCAGTCAACAGCCAAGGTCATTTTGAGGTCTCATTATGATAACTGGTGGCTACCTCAGAGAACAACATAAGGGAGACCCGTCAAATGATGCTAGGAGCCATATGGGTCAAAAGTCTGGCCCAAGGATACACCCAGGGCAACACAGATCAGTATGGTTCACATTTTCTTGACAAAACACAAATTGCCACAGGTAGGGAGCATCAAACTCTAACACCTTGACTCTTCATCCAAGGTTGAAATTGGCCAACACTTTACGGATTATACTATTACATCCCGGATACAAATGATTAATACTCTATATATGATGAATGTGTAGACATGTCTATTGATCATGCATATCTGTATAACAATACAAACGAATCTCGAGATATTCTATACATATAGAACCTATATAGATACTTATATATATAGATACTAACCAGTCTTCAACATGACGTAAAGTACAAAGCCGTTATAGTAACTACCACACTACTTTCTGAATTTAAGAAATGGTTCCCAACCACAATGAAGTTTGAGACCAAATTTAATTGAAATCTATTCCAGCATTAAGAAAGAGTAGTGTTTTGACTATTAACTTTCCCATTTGTGGGGCCCTGCCCTAGGGGTCGAATTAACTTTCTGAATGAAAGAAATGATATCACACCTGCAATAATGTTTTAGACCAAATTTAGTTGAATTCTAACTACGCATTAAGAATGGGGTAGTATTTTGGAGCAAAATAACTTCCCATTTTCTGGGCCACACCCCCAAGTCCCTAGGGGATGAATCAACTTGCTGAATTTAAGAAACGATTTCCCAGCCTCAATGACGTTTTCAGACCAAATTGGTTTAAATCAATTCAGGCATTAAAGAAGAGTAGCGTTTTGAAGCAAAGTATTGTCTATCTTCCCTTTTGGGGCCCCATCCCAAGGACCCTAGGGGTCGAATCAACTTTCTGGCTTTACTAAATAAATCCTCACCCTCTAGGATGTTTCAGACTAAATTTGGTTGACAAAGGCGTCATGCAGGAGTAGTGTTTTAAATGAAAAGTTTACCAACGCTGGACAGTGGACGGCGGACAGTGGACAGCGGACAGTGGACGGCGGACAGTGGACGGCGGACAGTGGACCGAACAATAGGGTCAGATGACCTAATAATCATTAAATTCTTTCAGTCTAATTCGCAGCAAACTCTCAAACATGAAAAAAATCCTTCATCATCCTTCCACCTTACTCCAATACTTACTTTACATCATTCCTGTACATGTATTAACTGATATCCACCTTATTTCGAAAATATTACCGACATCTGGTTACTCAGTCCCAAGGAGAGAGTCAGTGACTTTACTTTTTGATTTCCAACTACCAAGAATACTACTATCCTAGAGTCTGTCCTCCTCCTGATTATAGCAGCCCAGGAAGTCAACATATTACCTCTGCCTCAAAATCAGGGAGTGTGCTTATTACATGATCGCATGGGTCATAACATATCACTCTGACTCAAAAATAGGGAGTGGGCTTATTACAAGATCCCATGGGGTCAGAACATATCACTCTGTCACAAAAATAGGGAGTGGGCTTATTACAAGACTGCATGGGGTCAGAACATTTCACTCTGTCACAAAAATAGGGAGTGGGCTTATTACACGACTGCATGGGGTCAGAAAATATCACTCTGTCACAAAAATAGGGAGTGGGCTTATTACACGACTGCATGGGGTCAGAACATATCACTCTGTCACAAAAATAGGGAGTGGGCTTATTACAAGATCCCATGGGGTCAGAACATTTCATTCTGTCACAAAAATAGGGAGTGGGCTTATTACAAGACTGCATGGGGTCAGAAAATATCACTCTGTCACAAAAATAGGGAGTGGGCTTATTACACGACTGCATGGGGTCAGAAAATATCACTCTGTCACAAAAATAGGGAGTGGGCTTATTACAGGATCCCATGGGGTCAACATATCAATCTGACTCAAAAATAGGGAGTGGGCTTATTGCATTTTGCCATAGTTTCATTGGATTTGAGTTTGAAGTAAAAATCTGTGGTCTTTGCTGTTTTTGTTGAAGTTGAAATCAGTTAAAATCTACTTAGTGCTCTTGGAAGAGGCTATTTAATTTCAAATTGAAGGATGACAGACAACAAAGAAGAACTTGGTACCGAACGAGGAAGTAATATAACCAATTGATGATAAAATACATAGAATACGCTCTGTTTGACCAATATGGAAGTAGAGGTAAAAATTCAAACATAGATTTGAAATAATAAAAGTCTTCAAAAACCTTTTAAAATCTGTCACGATTATTATATAGCTGATAAAGAAAACCGATAGCTAACAAGACATAAATGTAGGCAAATAACTCCGGGAAATCCTACAACACGTTGTAATTATGTCCCTTATGGCATAACCTGAAAATGATTGAACAAGAATTGAAAGTATCAACTTAAGAAAGAGCGATGTTAAAGCAGAACAGCAGGTTTGAGATACATATGGAGACAGTTACCATGTACTTTTATTGTCCCCTTTTTGGCTGCCTCATCCAATAATCTGTAATCAGATTAATTTTTCGTCTCCAGACTTGAGAAGGTGTCACATGGGTGTCAGACCTGGCTGGACAGTAAACAATTGTTGCGGTCCTCAGCATTTTAATTATACATGTCTGAGGAAATAAAAAGTCTCCAATATCCAAACTTGTTGGTGAAAGGAAGTCGAAGAGGCTGAATGAT
Source organism: Ylistrum balloti (assembly GCF_031769215.1). Lineage (NCBI taxonomy): Eukaryota > Metazoa > Mollusca > Bivalvia > Pectinida > Pectinidae > Ylistrum > Ylistrum balloti. Next base: position 665,761 of record NW_026782032.1, read on the forward strand.
GAGGTGAGAAGACAGCCAAGTCTAATGACACAAACCGCTAGTTAAATCTGGTTGTCAATTAAGTTTCAGAAGCACGTGAATTAGCATTTCCTGGGAAGATAGAAGTGATTATATACCCAAGTCAATGTCCTTGCCTTTGGGTGATGCTTTCAGATGATCAGCTATTTAATGCTATTCAAACCATAGTTATACTTGCAAATTTTGTTTTTTATCCTTAAATGACCTTTTTTTCCACTAGAATGTTTCTCTGTGGACATGAATATAACTCTCTAATCACTGAGTCAAAAATGTGATGCTCTCTCATGAAATCATTGTTCTTTGAGATCTTCCCACAGTTTTACAGGTAAATCAAGTTGACCTTTTGTTGTAAGGTCAGCTACAGGTAACAGGCTGCACTCCTAGTACGGTCATTGTAGAAAATGTCTATAAACACCGCCTGTTTTATAGCATGTATCAAACAATGAAAAGTCTGCTTTCATAAAAAGAAGATCTCGTCTTAATTTCTCTACACCTGAGTGAGTGGACAGAAACGGCTGGCTATTTCCCAGGCCAGCAAGTTAAGAGCTCATCAATTTCTGGTCATCCGGAAAAAGTTAGGCCAGTGTCATAGACAGGTGTTAATTTTGACATGCACGTAGCTGCAGGTATCCAATGGACACTGTGGGAAGGAGGCTAGGTTGTCACGGCGACAAAACCTTCCGCAACAAAACATATACAACTTTAATTAAACCTTACTGTGTTTTCAAAAGAAATGCATGCAATGCCATACTGAAAGGAAATACCGAGGTGCTTTTAAAGTAAAAGCGATTTTGAATCTTGTTTACAAAATAAAAACTGGCCACTGTGATGCTTTTAAATTTGTTTTTACAAAAAATCATACTCAATTTTCTCTTTTTATTAGAGTGTAGATTCGTACAGGACAATTGATATAAACGTTTATACATATGTATTGTTGTACATGTTCTATACATCAAAATTCAGAAGGCTAGATATTAATTTGACACGTCGACAATTGGTGTGTCTGTGTAATAAACTGTTAGGGCCACTTACTTCCTCGTTAGTAATTATGTATAATCATGGGATCAACTGGAACATGATATAGGTATAGGGCTCCACGCACATAAACTGTCTACAGCATCAAACTTACAGTGACAACCTGTGTACCACACAACCTGTCTAAACCACCAAACTTACAGTGACAACCTGTGTGCCACACAACCTGTCTAAACCACCAAACTTACAGTGACAACCTGTATACCACACAACCTGTCTAAATCACCAAACTTACAGTGACAACCTGTATACCACAAAACCTGTCTAAACCACCAAACTTACAGTGACAACCTGTATACCACACAACCTGTCTAAACCACCAAACTTACAGTGACAACCTGTATACCACACAACCTGTCTAAACCATCAAACCACCAAACTTACAGTGACAACCTGTGTACCACACAACCTGTCTAAACCACCAAACTTACAGTGACAACCTGTATACCACACAACCTGTCTAAACCACCAAACCACCAAACTTACAGTGACAACCTGTGTACCACACACAACCTGTATACCACACAACCTGTCTACAGCATCAAAATTACAGTGACAACCTGTGTACCACACAACCTGTCTACAGCATCAAACTTACAGTGACAACCTGTGTACCACACAACCTGTCTACAGCATCAAACTTACAGTGACAACCTGTATACCACACAACCTGTCTAAACCACCAAACCAGTCAGAACAGTGTGGACTCTATATTGTCATACTGTGGTCGGTGTGGGGTCTATATTGTCATACTGTGGTCAGTGTGGACTCTATATTGTCATACTTTGGTCAGTGTGGGCTCTATATTGTCATGCTGTGGACAGTGTGGTCTCTATATTGTCATACTTTGGTCAGTGTGGACTCTATATTGTCATACTGTGGTCAGTGTGGGGTCTATATTGTCATACTGTGGTCAGTGAGGACTCTATATTGTCATACTGTGGTCAGTGTGGACTTCACATTGTCATACTGTGGTCAGTGTGGTCTCTATATTGTCATACTGTGGTCAGTGTGGACTCTATGTTGTCATACTGTGGTCAGTGAGGACTCTATATTGTCATACTGTGGTCAGTGTGGACTCTATATTGTCATACTGTGGTCTGTGTGGACTCTATATTGTCATACTGTGGTCGGTGTGGACTCTATATTGTCATACTTTGGTCAGTGTGGACTCTATATTGTCATATTGTGGTCAGTAAAGGCTGTATATTGTCATACTGTGGTCAGTGTGGACTCTATATTGTCATACTGTGGTCAGTGAGGACTCTATATTGTCATACTGTGGTCAGTGTGGACTCTATATTGTCATACTGTGGTCAGTGTGGACTCTATATTGTGATACTGTGGTCAGTGAGGACTCTATATTGTGATACTGTGGTCTGTGTGGACTCTATATTGTCATACTGTGGTCAGTGTGGACTCTATATTGTCATACTGTGGTCAGTGAGGACTCCATATTGTCATACTGTGGTCGGTGTGGACTCTATATTGTCATACTGTGATCAGTAAAGGCTGTATATTGTCATACCGTGGTCAGTGTGGACTCTATATTGTCATACTGTGGTCAGTGAGGACTCTATATTGTCATACTGTGGTCGGTGTGGACTCTATATTGTCATACTGTGGTCGGTGTGGACTCTATATTGTCATACTGTGGTCGGTGTGGACTCTATATTGTCATACTGTGGTCAGTGTGGACTCCATATTGTCATACTGTGGTCAATAAGGTCTCTTTATTGCCTGTTGACTGATTCTGTTACATTTTTAGGTTATCTGCTTGAGAACTTGACCACTGTATTATACATCAAATTTACTATATTTTAATATATCTTTAACTTGCTATACTGATTTATAATCAAAATGTCAGGAACATATATGACTTTATAGTCCAATCAGTGCTCTGCCCATCAACATGTCTGTACCCAATCTCTGTTGCTTGTTAACTCTGAGCTCTGCCAATCAAAATGTCTCTATCAAACATGGCTATCAAGAGCTGTGCCAATCAAAATGAATTTACTATTGTGAAAGGCTTCATCATCATTGGCTATTTCAAAAAAAGATTAATTGATCGATCAAATTGTCATAGGAAGTTTTTTTAGTACAAGACCTATTGTAAAAATGTACCGTACAGTGTTTAATTTTGAGGTTGTCTCTAAGTTTGGGCTAATTCATGGGATTCCTAGATGTTTGTACATTAGTTTACAAGTTTACATCTATATATGGTCATAAGTAAGATTTCCTAATATTATCATTCACTGATAAATCTAATATTATAATTCACTGATAAATCTAATATTATAATTCACTGATAAATCTAATATCATAATTCACTGATAAATCTAATATTATAATTCACTGATAAATCTAATATTATAATTCACTGATATATCTAATATTATAATTCACTGATAAATCTAATATTAAACTTCACTGATAAATCTAATATTATAATTCACTGATATATCTAATATTATAATTTACTGATCAATCTAATATTAAATGTTTGCTGGGACTTAAACTTCATGCCCCCCCCCCCCCCCCCCCCGCCCACACACACATACATACACACACAAAACCCTGGTTATATTAAATATCACTTCAATTTTTTAACATTGATGCCCTACATTAGATTATAAATCACATTTTTAATGTTACAACTTTATCAATACTTATTATCATTAAATTTCTGAGATCCCTGGCCCCAATATATACTTTTAAGGTAACGAGACAGCACTATATTGTTGTATGTGTCTGTGTTTTTCTTCAATTTACAGAAAAAATAGGTTGCAATGTATAATTTCAAATTTAGCTGTGATCCGAGAGGCTAGAAAATGAGGACAATCTAGTCAGTAAATTTTCCACCATTGACTGAGCTTGCAATAAAGACATTCCTCTCACGTCAGATTTTTGTCTTGCCCCTCCTCTACAATACTCAAGTTCCCTCCCGTAAATCCACGGCCAAAAGCACAGCAAGCTTCCACACCTTCAATTAATTCCTTTTTTTTGTTTTAATGCTTTTTTAAAAATGATTGTGGCTTTGCAAAAAGCTTACTTAATAAAAATTCCATACATTTCTGTATAAAAGTGAAGAGATTGGAAACATAATATGCGTTTTTTTGTACCCAATGAATCATATAAAAACTCATGTAACTGATGTCTGGGAGCTCTCTAATGTATCAGGCTAGATGTATGCATTCACATGAACAGAAATTAGCAGAAATGTTATAAATAAACATATGTACTTTATAGAGGGGCAGATTTGGTTGGAACCTTTGAAGGATTACTTACTAATGAAAAATTAATTCAGGGCACTAGGCAGCAGTGAGAATACCTCCAGCATTGAGACTGGAGCCCTCTCTCTTGTAGAATGGGGTGGAGCTGGGTTCAGGGGAGCTCTATTATGGTGCTAGGCAGTAGTGAGCCTTTTCTCTCGTGTAGTTAGGGGTAGAGCAGGGTTCAGGAGAGGTCTATCAAGGTGCTAGTCAGCAGTGAGAATACCTCCAGCATTGAGACTGGAGCCCTCTCTCTTGTAGAATGGGGTGGAGCTGGGTTCAGGGCAGCCCTATCATGGTGCTAGGCAGTAGTGAGCCTTCTGTCTTTTGTAGGTAGGGGTACAGCAGGGTTCAGGGGAGCTCTATCATAGCACTAGGCAGTAGTGAGCCTTCTCTCTCCTGTAGATAGGGGTGGAACAGGGTTTGGGGAGCTCTATCCTGGTGATAGGCAGTCTAGAGCCTTCTTTCTCTTGTAGATAGGGGTAGAGCAGGGTTTAGGGAGCTCTATCATAGTGTTAGGCAGTAGTGAGCCTTCTCTCTTGTAGGTAGGGGTACAGCTGGGTATGGGGGATGCTCTATCCTGGTGCTAGGCATTAGTGAGCCTTCTCTCTCTTGTAGGTAGGGGTACAGCTGGGTATGGGGGATGCTCTATCCTGGTGCTAGGTATTAGTGAGCCTTCTCTCTCTTGTAGGTAGGGGTACAGCTGGATATGGGGGATGCTCTATCCTGGTGCTAGGCATTAGTGAGCCTTCTCTCTCTTGTAGTTAGGGGTGGAACAGGGTTTGGGGGATGCTCTATCCTGGTGCTAGGCAGTAGTGAGCCTTCTCTCTCTTGATTGCAATGTGAGAACCACCAACTGTCAATCAGAGAAACATCAACAGTTATTTAATGGTCTCCTGTACTGGTTCAGTACTGACATTATAGAAAAAAGATTGAATGGATCAAACTTTTCTTAGTAGAAATCACATGACATAGGAATCCCTTCTGAATCCCTCTCCATTTAGCATAACAACCCTATGCACAATACAGAAACAGAATGGTCCTTCTTCTGAATCCCTCTCCATTTATCATTACAGAACTAGGTACAAGACAGAGAGACAGAAAGATCCTTCTTCTGAACCCCTCATCATTTATCATTACAGAACTAGGTACAAGACAGAGAGACAGAAAGATCCTTCTTCTGAACCCCTCATCATTTATCATTACAGAACTAGGTACAAGACAGAGAGACAGAAAGATCCTTCTTCTGAACCCCTCTCCATTTATCATTACAGCCACACATATATGACAGAGACTGAAAGATTATCCCTCCTGAACCCCTCTCAATTTACAGTCCAATATGTACTATCATTACTTACAGGGAAGCATTCGTAGAGGGAGAATAGCCAGTTATTTTTATAAAATGCTTATCTACAAGGCAAAGAAGAGTAGAAACTGCATTCTCAACAACTTGCCACATACCACTAAGCCCTACCTACAAGGCAAAGGGGAAGAAAAAGAAAATTCTGAACTCCTTGTCTTTCACCACTACAGCCCTACCTACAAGGCAGAGAGACAGCTGGAGAGACAGATACTTGCAAGATTTTACTGGTTTTATCTTAAAAATGTTTTGCTTTATAAGTACAACATCTGTTTCTTTTATCACTTACTGTTTTTATGCAAAATCTTATACATAAGTTGCCATAGATACCAAGTATATCTATGTTACAAATTACATTATCATCAGGTAATTTACAGGATAGTTCATTTGTCTTATCTCCCCTCTATAGTACATTCACTTACAACACAACAAGAGGCCTAATGGGCCCGATATTTACGCACCAGTTCTTCAGTTTACAATCTGATTGTCCTTCATTCAAGTATAGTATCACACTGGCCAAAATATCAGCCCCAGCATTGGCTTCTTGGATATCAAAAACAGACCACTCAAAGTATTTTAAAACATTGCATTCCTAGAATCTTGAAAGAAAACTCGATAAGCCTCCATCCAAGCTTGCTACTGAACAAAATATATCTAACATCAAAACAATTTGTTCAATTGTTTGACAATATTTTCATAGCCTTTGCTTCCACAAATTTGGTCTTTTCTCTGCAAAGTTATCAATTCAAAAACAACAAACATCACATAATATCAGGTTAGGGCTTTAAGCTCATTTCATGGTGACTGATATGTTTTATCCCTGTAACCTATCATGGAAAAAAATGTGTAGTAGGTTTAAGGCGTTGAGAATGAAAGAGTTGAGGGTGGTGGTTTGGAATTTCAGACTGGTATAGGGCTATGAAGAAGTGGCTGATCAGTGTTGGAACTGGGCTGACTTAAAGTTTCACATAACCACTTGCGCAGAAGAGGTGTTTTCCTGAAAGGTTGAAAGGGTGTCGGGGCCACTTGTAGCACCTGTTGTAGCACAAGTATTTCCCAGTTACATCATAACAAATCAGGTCTATAATGGTAAGTAAGTCATATTGTAGAATAAGCAGAATATAGACAGTAAGGAGGCTGTAAATCTGTATCCAGGTCACATTGTATATATATATACGTATATATAGAAGTTGTGGCCTATAACTAGGTCACATTTATATATTTATATAGAGGCTGTAAACCTGTATCCAGGTCACATTGTATATATATATATATAGAGAGAGAGAGGGAAGTTGTGGCCTGTAACTAGGTCATATTGTATATATGGAGGCTGTGGCTGTCACATTTTCTGTATAGAGGCTGTAACCATTTACAAGGTCATAATGTATAAAGAGGTTGTACCTAAGAGTCTTTATGCTACTAGTTTATGCTTATATATAGACTGTAACCTGTAACTAGGTCATGGTATAGACTGTAACCTGTAACTAGGTCATGGTATAGGTTGTAACCTGTAACTAGGTCATTGTATAGGCTGTAAACCTGTAATTAGGTCATGGTATTGGCTGTAAACCTGGGCCTACAATGCCAGGAACTTGTGATGAACAGTATGACTGTAACATTGGTAGTGTTATTACAATAATAACAGAGTAATTTTTGACAAAGACGGCATATCACAAATCAATCCTCATACTTAACTCATTTTGAAAAAGCATTTCAAATGTCTGTCATGTCATAGAGGCAACCAAAGAATTCTTGTCACTTTCTTCTTAAAACAGAATGGAATCTTTGATTGCAGTGACATCTTTCACCATCAACTGAAAAATCATTCGTGGCTATGGCTGTCTAGCAAGTTTTTAATGCCACAGATAGATGTTTTTCATAAATGTACTTCGCACATGTGGAATGTCTAAATATAAGAACATATTCTCAAGTTGTCAAGAAGAAACAGCAAGAATGACTTAAGACAAGACAATATTTCCATCCCTTCAGTATCAGCCATCTTCACTTTAATTAACAGGTAACCATGGACACCACTTGGGTAACTAAATATATATCTATATATATAGAAGTCAACTATCATTTCCAAGTCAAAAACCCTTTTATTCTTCCAGTAATTCTGGTTTGGTATGAATTTTTCTGCAATAAAACATGACATGGTTTATTCCTAGACGATTTTGACTGGCTTCTCCACAGAAGACTATGGTAATTACATTTTAATTCCTCGATTTCATGTCATCCATCTTGACATGTTCCTACTTGAGACAAAACCTTGGTGTCAGTTGTCATGGAGATATGTAATTTTCCCCAGACCCCAGTACACCTAGGTTTGACACCTTTCACTTTTAGGTATCAATTAAGTAATGCTTTACAACTAAAACTATACATCTTAGAGGTGACCTTGTTTAGATCATTGTGCTCATCAAGTCGCCATCTTTTCATTCTTTATCTTAAAACCTGAATGTCAAACCGGAGTAGATGCTTTTAAATCAGTCACTTTATTTTCTGTTTGTTCCAGTCTTTCACATTTATTTGGTGTATATTTTTATAACAACGCCATATATACCTCTGATATCAGTAGTGTTGGGTCCGTGACCATGCAGAAATCTATATATAATGGAAGATGCTAACTGCCACCATAGCAGGGCTTTAGTAAAACAATTTAAATTTCACAATCAGTAGCAAGGTAAATTTGTGTAAAGTTCTCATACAAAATCAATTGTTATACCCATGATTTAATTTTCTGTATTTATGACAAATAGATTATTTAACTACATAATATTTCAAAATTCAAATCCTGTTATTTTGATCATTAATTTTAAACACAGAAAAGCTAGTATCGACACATTCAATGTAAATCTGTAGCACCACATCCCCAATACCAAAACAATGAATACAACAGGCAACACTGCTCGGATGAAAAATGGACAATAATGATATGATGAACAACAGACAACAATGACATGATGAACAACAGACAACAATGACATGATGAACAACAGACAACAATGACATGATGAACAACAGACAACAATGACATGATGAACAACTGACAACAGTGACTTGATGAACAACAGACAACAATGATATGATGAACAATTGACAACAATGACATGATGAACAATTGACAACAATGACATGATGAACAATTGACAACAGTGACATGATGAACAACAGACAACAATGACATGATGAACAATTGACAACAATGATATGATGAACAACAGACAACAATGACATGATGAACAATTGACAACAATGATATGATGAACAACAGACAACAATGACATGATGAACAATTGACAACAGTGACATGATGAACAACAGACAACAATGACATGATGAATAATTGACAACAATGATATGATGAACAATTGACAACAATGACATGATGAACAAGTGACAACAATGACTTGATGAACAACTGGCAACAATGACATGATGAACAATTGACATCAATGACATGATGAACAACAGACAACAATGACATGATTAACAGACAACAATGACATGATGAACAATTGACAACAATGACATGATGAACAATTGGCAACAATGTCCTTATGAACAACAGACAACAATGACATGATGAACAATTGGCAACAATGACATGATGAACAACAGACAACAATGACATGATGAACAATTGACAAGCATGACTTGAACAACAGACAACAATGACAGGAACAATTGGCAACAATGACATGATGAACAATTGGCAACAATGACATGATGGACAATTGACAACAATGACATGATGAACAATTGACAACAATGACATGATGAACAACAGACAACAATGACATGATGAACAATTGACAAGCATGACTTGAACAACAGACAACAATGACAGGAACAATTGGCAACAATGACATGATGAACAATTGGCAACAATGACATGATGAACAATTGACAACAATGACATGATGAACAACAGACAACAATGACATGATGAACAACAGACAACAATGACATGATGAACAATTGATAACAATGACATGATGAACGACAGACAACAATGACATGATGAACAATGGACAACAATGACATGATGAACAATTGACAACAATGATATGATGAATCATTGCATCCATGTTGACCAACAGAGGACAACAAATGACAACGGTCTAACAACAAAAACTATTATCCTAGTATCCAGGTGGTAAAAAACATTTAAAACGCTAAGAACAAAAGACGGATTTAATGGTAAGAGGGAATAACTACGACAAATACAGTGTCTTTATTTATCTAGCTTGTTTATTTCATCTGATTGTTGAAAATACAGACATATCAGAATGCAAAAACAGGATGCTTTATCTGTAGTGCTAAGATGAGACACAACAGGATGTTCCACAATCACTTCAGCAAAAACAAGTAAAGCTCTATTTCAACCTGTTTGCTGATTACTTTATCAATTTTTTTTTTTTTTTACAAAAAAATTACTTTTACATACGTCAATCAATTTCTAAAGTGCACTTTGTATATATTAGTAGAGTATAAACATTCCAGAAATAAAGATGTTCTTTTAACTGTTATGGATTGTGAAGATATCACGCAACACCTACAAATTATATGTTAAAAAACCCAGCTAAATATTACATTATGATGGATCTTTTTAACCCTTATATCAAAGTGCACATGAACACATGGTTTAGAGGTGCAGATAGAGAAACTCCACTCCTCTTCTTCCTGTACAACAATTAATACCCATCTCTTCTTAATCAAAATTATCTTCCCTAAACTCACTAGCTCTACAGCCAAGATAAAAAACCTTTATTCTTCAGCTCATATAGAACTCAATGCTGAAAGACTGAAAGGCCGTAATGGTGGACGTAAAACCCGTTAAGGTTAAACCAAAATTAAAAGCTCATGTCAATGCAATTTCATTGTATGAGCACATTTAATTTCTAACGTAGAAAACACTCCAATCATTTATTTGAACAAACTAGATCAGACTTCACATAAGCAAGTCAAATATCATCTAGTTTTTGCTCTCGGATTCACAATTCATTAGAAGAAGAATTTGATACTTTGTACCTGAAATGTCTGGACTGCAGTGTCATGGATGTATATTTGAAATTCTAGCTAGTTACAAGCAAGATAATCAAAGTCTTTTTTCTTTTCATTTTCGGAAAGGTCTTTTTCATAATTTCCTAATTTTTTCATTCTAGCATGATATAGTTCTAGGTATTATGGTTTTATTATCACCCTTCATTAAAAGGTTTTAAACATTGAATTTATTTTTATATCAAATGTTGGCCACTTTAAGCAGACCATTTAGCAAGTCATAGTCCCACTTCATGACACATAGTCTTACAGTTCTAAAGAAGAAGTCCTCACAATCCTTATGACCTGGTTGCCATTATCTATAAGATTTTGATCCTTCAATACTGTTCCATTCTTCAAGACCTCATATGGCAGAATACATTTTAGAAATGAATTACTGAAATCAATGTTTTATTTTGGTGATAAAAATATTTCCAGAAAGGCAAGTGGAGATAAGTGTCCATCAATATTACTGGTTTAACAGTACCTATTTTAACATCCACTAAAAATAAAAAAAAAATTTGTACTACAGTATCCTTAGGAACAGACCAGAGAGAAATACCTCCAGTGCTGGCATAGTTCTGGGAATGTTGAAGATAAGTAAAATTGCATACTTTCATCAAATTCTTGGATTACTTCTACATCACCCATACCAGACCTAAGCCAGTACGTGTGAAAAAAGACAAACACTATACAGTTTACTATGGGAAAAATTAATGACCTTTTTATGTTAGGAGCTAATTTAGCATGCTTCTCAGCATGAAATGTAATTCTATTTTACACAGATAGAAATTATTCCAAAGCCTCAATAAGCTTCCACAAACAGCATCTGTGAAGTAACTGTTACATAATAAAGAAATCATTGACATCCCAGTATTTCATAAGTTTGAAATCTTCCAAAATGTGAAAAAATTACTAATGATAAAGACCATAACATATAATTTTCATATGAATATTCATTACTACTTCAAATATCTTCTCACTTATGTATATACAGATGAAGCCAAAAATCAAATTTCACTAAAGTTTTAAATTTAGTTGTGTGCAATGCCAGCCTATCAACATTCATAACATTTCAGTGTCAGACTATGACAGAAATGGCAACAACTGCCAAATTATCAAAATGAAATGCAATTATATTCAACAGATTCTTATAAAAAATTATTTGTCTCAGGATCAACTTAAGTACACATATGTTACAATGCCAAAGACGTTTTGTATTAAAAGCTCTGAATTTTATTTATCATCAAACAATTGTTTAAAAAGTTGTATCAACTTATATTCATCACTCCTGTTGATCAGACTTGTGCGACTAATACAGTGATTGTAGTAGGAATAAGAAACCCCGGAAAAAATGCATGCAATCTGATTTTATTAAGTTCAAAGGTCAAAATATAAGTTGCAGTGACCTATTTTTTGCATATGACATACACACTCCTAGAGATGTATCTACACACAAAGTTTAATATTTCTAAATCCTATAGCAAAGAAAATATCCTTAAAGAATATTACAATGAGGAAACACAAAGAAAGAAACCATGTGGTCAGCTTTATTAGGTTTAAAAGTAAAAACATAGGCTGCAGTGACCTACTTATTGCATATGACATATACATTCCCAAAGATGTATGAGGGACAGATATGCATAGATTTATCAGGAAAATAACTTCTTGTAACCTGTCCAAAAAAGAAATTTGGAATGACTCAAACCTTTATGACCTGTAAAAAGTCAAAGTTGAGATACTGGGGGCAGATTATTGATGGATTTCAAAGTACATTTTCCCCCCCTTTAAATCTGAATTTTTCATTTCTTAACAAAAATATATTCTTGTTTTTTACGATTGAGTGATGTATGTTTTAATCTCTTTAGACATTTAATTTAGCAGACACATCAAAAAATCACTCAGGAATCAAGACATGGGAAAAATGTGACAAGGAACAAATTCAGAATGCTTTCCTTTATATACAATTTAAAAAAAGAGTACATAAAACCACACTGACACAAATTATCTCCCTTTTGTCACCTGACACTGGTTGCCATAGAAATGCCCATATCCAACCATTGATAGGATTAAATAAGAATGGCTTCCCAGCCACTAAAGCTCGGGAGTTGTGATAATTCAATATTCAAATTTCATTTCAATCTATGATAAATTTCATTTTTTGCCAGTAGAATATACATCTTTCTCAATTTATACAAATGTAACCCATAAAAAGTGCTCGCACATGAATTATAAAATTGTATAGCTGAAACACGGATAAACAATAATATGTATGCACAATGTATACAGGCGAGGAAGTCATTATTTAATATAAACCAGTCTGACTGGGTACCTCCAAAAAACAATCGGACTGGTATTACATCTGCCAAAGCCTTCTTATTTAAGTATTGATCTTCTTCCTCGACGATTATGAATTCATTTACAATATAAGCTATGTCTAAATCACCCACGATTGTCTGCGTTCACCGGCTTAACGTGTTCCCAGATGTACTTTTCAGCTCTTTAGAAATTACATACATTTTTTTTTTCTGTTTTACACAAACTTTTCAATAATCTTTAAAATCTATTTTTTTGCTAATCCTGACATCTTGTGTTACTATTCTCTGTTGGCAACAATCATTTATTGGAACTTTGTTGTAGATACCTTCAGAATTTACTGCTAACAAAAATATTTGCACTTGTCTTTAATATCCTAAATTTATCATTGGAAAAGATGTTGAGATAAATATTAAATTCAATTAAAAAAAAAAAAAAATTAGATAGAAACACAAAACAGTCAGTATCCCACATACAATTATATTAGGAAATATAAGCCCTTAACATAGCACTTGTAACAGAGCAAACCATAGCCTTAATAGAAATCTTATATACAATTTCTTTCTGCGCCGGAAGTTTAATTATCATTACAATAAGTACTACATAAATAAAGTCATACCTATTTTTCATATCTGTTGTCACTTAATATCATGGTCAGTAATAATCCTCATCTGGGTCTTTGTTAAGTTTGAATCCCTTAACAAAACTAATGATGTCCAAGTCTGGGTGCAATGCATGCTTTTTGTCTATAAATACCTTGAGTGTTGTCCGAGAGAAGCATGCGTCACCGGTGATTATCCAGTAATGGTGGCCGGGCGATGTGGAGTTACTGGAAGCTGGCCCTGAAGTGGCATACATACATCAATATCAGCACGATTACTAATTAGTGTGTAGTATTACGCAGTCTGATAACTTACATATCATTAATATTAAAAATCCAATACACACACAACATTAGATATATGGAAATACTATTCAAGGCCCTGTTTTTATTTTCTCTCTCCATCTTTTATCTATAATGAATTCCAGTAAGGTTCAATGCCTGAGCTTACAATATTGGCAATTTTATCAGATGCGGACAAATCAAAGATAGGCACCTTAATTACAGCTCCTTGTTTGCAGTAATGATATGTATGGAATAGAAATACATCTAAGCTCAGGCAATCTGCATGTATTTTCCATATTGCAAACAATCCATAATTTGGAACATCAATCCCACAAGGAAAATATGGCGGCTATTTAATTTGCATACAAAAATGTGTAATGGGATAGAAATGAAACCATTAGTAGAGAATTTTAGTGATACAAAAGATGCAGGTCTTAGTAATTAGTCAAAGACCACACGTACATCTGCCAATAAACATAAACACCTCGTAATTCCAATCATTCGTGATAAGAAAAATGCACATGCATTCCTCTTCTGCTATGTCACATTAGAAGATGCTGTATTCATTTTGTAAGAAAATACATTTCTTTTTTCTTCTCTGAAGATTTCCATAATCTGTCCCTACTAATTACCGTGTTCGTTATGAAAGGGTATGAAAAAATAATCTTATATCAACGTTTAGATTTGAACCAAGACCTCTGTAACAATGAACTACTGCAGAGACCACCAACAATCTAACATGGCTGTCGCTACATCAAAGAGAAAACTGCAGATGTTTTCCTCGTAATATCCTTGTAATGTATAGAGTAAAATACATACCGATTAATGATCCTCTTTCTCTTTAATTAGCAGTCTCGTTTACTTTCTGATTTAAATACATGTAATATTCATTATTCAGCATTTGGAGCAGATCAGATCCTACAATTTTGATGTTACAAGTGATGAAATCAGACTGTCAGAAAAGATTGAAGAAATACATGGGATTACAAGATTATGAGTTTGATGTCTTGGAGAATATTTTTACAACAGGCCTTCAAACGCATACTTGTCTGTTATATAACTATATAAACTGGACATGCTATATTGAGATAGTATTTGTTTAGTCAGAAGTAGTTTAGACATGTATGTGTCCATTTTTTTTTTGCTCATTATAATTTCATCACATCTGTTTTCTGGTTTGTTGATATACTTCAGTAAGTCTTTAAAAGTTTACCTCATTCCACCTTCTATATACCTATCTATATATCTATCTATACACTGATAACTATATACATGGTCCTGTATTGTTTTGTACTCTTGCCTATAAACATTCAAATTGTAGGGAGCTTTACTTTGTCTCAGCCTTTTAAGATCTCCTTAAGCTTTCTACCTTCTACCCTCTGTTCTCTAAGGTCCTTCACCTACCAGCCTACACTAAGGTCCTATACACAGAAGCCTACCCTGATATATCTAATGAAGTCCTATACACATCAGCCTATATCTATAAAGGTCCTTTATATAGATGCCTACCAGGTATGTCTACCAAAGTCCTATACCTATCAACCTATACCTACAAATGTCCTATACCTATCAACCTATATCTATAAAGGTATTATACACACAAGCCTATATCTACTGAAATCCTATACACATCAGTCCATATCTACCTAAATACAGTAAACATCAGCCTATATCTCTTTAAGTCCTATATCTATCAACCTATACCTATAGAGGTCCTATACATAGACTTTTCAGGTATGTCTACCAAAGTCCTATACCTACCAACCTGTACCTACAGATGTCCTATACATATCAACCTACATCTGTACACAGAAGGTTATGTCAAGTGAAGTCCTTTACACAAAAGCCTATAAAAGCTTGTACTGTCTTAGATGCTATATTCATCAGTGTATATCTGCTGATATCCTACACCTACCAGCCTATATCCTCTCTCTACTGAGGTCCTATGTCTATAGGAATCTATGTTTAACACCTGTATGCCCTTGGAAGTAATTTAGAAGATGATCTACCAGACCAACCTGTATATTTTCAGTGAGTCTGACAAACTCCAGACAACTTGTGACTCTAGCACACAATGTCTAGCAATCTACAAATCAGCCCACATTGACTTATTTTAGAAATTTCACATAAGGGTGATGACCATCATAAAGTCTTTTTCAAAATGCCTTTAAAAATAAATCTTGCCAGCTTGAAACATGTATAGAAACCATGACGATGAAACAATTACTATCACCTTCCATGTACATACCGCCATCCAATTCTTTACAAATCTGACAGGTCCTGCCGTTTTTTCTCCTACAATTGACAATTAGTTCTTAATAATGGTGTTCAATCTTTGGGTGATGTTCCTACATTTATAATTTACACATCATTGGAGGTTTAGGGAATGGTTTGTTAAAAAAAAATCTTAAGCAATTGGTTTTTTTAGTGCAGGTAGATAGGAAAACACTGTAACCCTCATACAAAGGTGATTACACCGAGGTTGTCACGAGCAACGGGTACCATGTCTGCCTAACCTTCTTAATGTCTACATCATGTGAAAACCAGATATAGATAATAAGAGACCCAGAGGACCTGTATCATTCACCTGGATGATATAACTATAATGCCAAAATAATCGTTATGTGTTCTATAATCTGTGTTCAAAGAGTCGACGCATACAACAAATGATACAATGCATTTACGAAGTTATCATGATATTCTGTTTCCCCAGAAAAGGGTATTACACAGTATACATTGGCATTTATTTAAGGAAATTCTGTAGCAATCTAATCCTGGTACCTGCTGGCAATATCTCAGGATTCTAGGTCTACTGGAATGTGAAAATAGGATTCTTGAAAGTTTTTGACATATTTGACCCTTATGACCTTGAAAACTTGAAAAATATATTTCAACATATCAAACACCTGTGACACTGAATGTTGGTCAAGGTGATTTTTATGAGGGCATTTCCCAGCTCACTATCCTTGTTACCAAATCAAGTCTATTGGAACTTGAGAAGTCTAGTTTTAGTTTTTACCATACAATTGTATTTGACCAATGTGACTTTGAAAATAGGTCAAGGTCATTGATATAAAGAAATATCATAGCACTCTATCCTTCAGGTATCTGCTATCAAAAATAGCATGGCTCTGAGTCTATTGGAACTAGAGAAGAAGAAGCTTAGTTTTAAAAAATATGACACCTATCATCTTGTAACTAGGTCAAGGTCATTCATATGAGTAAAATTGATGTGATTCCACCTCAAATCAGTACTAAGTTGCTTATGGTTTTCTACAAGAAACTTAAAGTTGATGTACAAATGGATGGACAACGACAAACGACAGATCCTTCAGCTCACAAGACTATCATCCATTAGTTAGCTAAAAAACAGGGAAATGTGCTGAGATAGATTGTGACATGTTATCTGCTTTCATTTCCTTGTGTTTTAATTTAAGTGACGTAAACTCTGTATTCTCTATGTTTTTTTAATGTCCAAAGATATTACGCTAATTAAAAACAATAAATATGAAATTTCATATTTCTATAACTATTTACAATCAAAGTTTTTCTCCTTCCAAATCACAAGCAAGTCCAAAATTTCCCATAAAAATTCCATGAAAGTCTCATTATACTGGCTAGTGATAAGTATACTGGATACTACTGGAACTTCTGATAATCATAGGATTGTCAAGTATTGTTATATGAGAGTCATTTTGTCTAGAATATTAGCATCAAAAACCTTAACAAAAACACGACATCACTTTTATAGTTCTAAATCATTATAATACGCAGTACAAACATATGTAATACTTTTCTTTTAACTCTCAAGCACTTTCCGATTAAATTGTCAACACATCCAGGGAGCTCTATAAACTCCAGGTGTCATCCCAACCTATTGTGTTAACACATCCGGGGAGCTCTATAAACTCCCACTGTCTTTCCAACCTATTGTGTTAACACATCCAGGGAGCTCTATAAACTCCCACTGTCTTTCAACCTATTGTGTTAACACATCCAGGGAGCTCTATAAACTCCCACTGTCTTTCCAACCTATTGTGTTAACACATCCAGGGAGCTCTATAAACTCCCACTGTCTTTCAACCTATTGTGTTAACACATCCAGGGAGCTCTATAAACTCCCAGTGTCTTTCAAACCTATTGTGTCAACACTTCCAGGGAGCTCTATAAACTCCCACTATCTTTCAACCTATTGTGTTAACACATCCAGGGAGCTCTATAAACTCCCGGTGTCATCCCAACCTATTGTGTTAACACATCCAGGGAGCTCTATAAACTCCCACTGTCTTTCCAACCTATTGTGTTAACACATCCAGGGAGCTCTATAAACTCCCACTGTCTTTCAACCTATTGTGGTAACACATCCAGGGAGCTCTATAAACTCCCACCTGTCTTTCCAACCTATTGTGTTAACACATCCAGGGAGCTCTATAAACTCCCAGTGTCATCCCAACCTATTGTGTTAACACTTCCAGGCAGTCCTATAAACTCCCACCTGTCTTTCCAACTTATTGTATAAGCAAATTGAATGGATTCCTGTTACCCTGAGTGTCACCCCAACCTATTATTTTAACTTGTTCATGGGGCACTATAACTCCCAATGTCATGCCAACCTATTGTGATAGGATGTCCAGGATGGTTGTACCTCTCAGTGTAATCCTAACCTATGGTGTAAAAAGGTTCAGGGAGTTCTGTGCCTCTCAGTGTCATCCCAACCTATTGTGTTAACACATTCAAGGAGTTCTGTGCTTCTCAGTGTCATCCCAACCTATTGTGTTAACACATTCAAGGAGTTCTGTGCTTCTCAGTGTCATCACAACCTATTGTGTTAACACATTCAGGGAGTTCTGTGCCTCTCAGTGTCATCACAACCTATTGTGTTAACACATTCAAGGAGTTCTGTGCTTCTCAGTGTCATCCCAACCTATTGTGTTAACACATTCAGGGAGTTCTGTGCCTCTCAGTGTCATCACAACCTATTGTGTTAACACATTCAGGGAGTTCTGTGCCTCTCAGTGTCATCCCAACCTATTGTGTTAACACATTCAAGGAGTTCTGTGCTTCTCAGTGTCATCCCAACCTATTGTGTTAACACATCTAGGAATCCTGTACCTCCCATTCTCTTCCCAACCTAATGTGTAAACACATCTAGGAGTCCTGTGCCCCCCCATTTTCTTCCCAACCTATTGTGTTTACACATCTAGGAATCCCGTACCTCCCATTCTCTTCCCAACCTATTTGTTTAACACATCCTGGGAACTTTGTAAAGTTTATTGTCACCACATTGGCACCTAGTATTCTAGATATGTTAGCTTTTCGTGATTACTACAAATATAAATTAAAACTTAACTCACAAAACATCAGTGGTAGAGAGTATGACAAGGCTTTCAGAAAGGGTGACAAAAATTTCTTCACATACCTGTCCTCTTCGCAAACATCAGACAGAGAGAGAACAATAGCAACTCTGATATCAGAGCTTGATACCAAGTTATTAGTCAGTTATTGGAAAAACAGACTTTCCAACTTTCCTTTGAAAAAGCAAAAAAAAAAAAAAAACAAACAAATAAAAAAAATTTTCCAACAGTTGGCCCCTGTGTTATTGTTCACCTGGGTATTATGTGTTGAGGAGAGTGCAAAAACTGTCGAGTTTATCATGCAGAAACTGCAAATACACTACGACAGTGTTGAAAAATTTTTTTAGTTCAAGTCGTATAAAACCCAGAAATAGTGATTCTTCCTTCCTCACAGGTCATATAACTTAACATTAAATTTGGACTTAATTAAATATTTATATAGGTAAATGGGTTTATTCTTTTTCCCAAAGCTCGTCACATGCATATTTTCCTCGTAGGATAATCACGTTTCATGGGGACTGTAAATTATTCTGCCACGTATCTGTAGTTAAGACGTCCATCCTGGTCTGTGAATTCTCCACCCTTGAGACACACAAAAATCAGTTCAGAAGTACTGAAATAATAAAATTCTAGAGTTCCACTCTCTCTGTCGCCACGGTGAAGCATAAAGAAAAAATAGAGTATCAACTGCACAAAAAAAAGACTCAGTGTTTCATATTCTTTTATCAATCAGTAACTGTTATTATCATTTTTTGCATCTAGTCTAATCACTTTATTCTTTAATACTTACCTGTCTATAGTGGTGATCACACCTTTAATCTAACACCTGACAGACTACTTACCTGTCTATAGTGGTAATCACACCTTTAATCTAACACCTGACAGACTACTTACCTGTCTATAGTGGTAACCACACCTTTAATCTAACACCTGACAGACTACTTACCTGCCTATAGTGGTAATCACACCTTTAATCTAACACCTGACAGACTACTTACCTGTCTATAGTGGTAATCACACCTTTAATCTAACACCTGACAGACTACTTACCTGTCTATAGTGGTAATCACACCTTTAATCTAACACCTGACAGACTACTTACCTGTCTATAGTGGTGATCAAACCTTTAATTATTTATCTTCATTTCAAATATACTGACTCTAGACTCTTTGTAATCATTAACCAAATTGATAGAGTGTTATTTTCCATTAGTCTACCTGTCGAGGACCAAGACTGATTACACCCCCGTTGTATGTTGGTACTGAAATCAGTCTCACCTGTGTGGGTGGAGTCTTGGAATAGATTCCGTCACACTTAGCTGTCAGCTGATCCGAGATACACTGACAAGTGATACTTCCTCTATATCTTGCTGTTTTTAATTCCAAATACTTAATTTGATTAAGTGTTAGCCCTCTCCCCTCTCTACCCAATCTTATCATTGATCTTGAGTTCACATCAGGACCAAAAGAATTTTTCTGGGTTCATAATCGTCAGTCTATTGCTATCAAACTATGTGTGTGCGCTGAACCATGACCCAAAACTATATACCCATAATGATGGCAAATATCCCCAAGAAATCAAATCAGCTCCTTTTTTTCTATATCATTAAAAATTCAAGCATTTCTGTGCACTGGAGCATTGAAAATTAGCATACATTTATAAAATGTCCTATCTAAGATAACTAAGGAACCATTACAATATTTTATCAGGTGTGATGGTAATTTATGTATCATTTCTGCTTTTAATAACAAACTATTTACATAGAATTTTACAGCATTTTAAGAATATTTGCTTCCACATCTTTCCTGCTGATGTTTAATCTAAATTCACTCTCAATTCTCATTTTCTAGCTTAATACTTGACAAGGGCATTTTCACAAATTAAAAATATTTAGAAAAATACACGCCAGTGTTCCAACAAGGTCTACAGCCTCTTAAAACGACTTCGTTCTTCTGTATCAGGTGACATCTGTTGGCACATATTCGTAATTACACCTTTTAGTAAATTCTGTCGAGAAAGATTTTAAACATGCATTTTCCTGATTTTGATTAGTTGTATCTAGTATGTCTGCATCTAAAACTTCAAGAGCAAATATGTCAAAGACACATTCATTTCAATAAATGATAAAATTGAAAATACTTAAGACACTTTCTGTTAACAAAAGAAGGCTTACAAAAACTAAATTTTACAAAAGTTTTAGTAAAAACATGTGGTGGGTAATATATACAAGTTGCCGAGAGGTTTTTATTACTTTTATTATCATAAATGAAAAAAAAAACTACAAATGTACAAAAAATACTTTGATTTATGATATTTAGACAATATTTCTTATTACAATGATTAGTTAGGATGATATTCAATACGACTCTCTAGCATCAATTATTGGAACTATTTCCTGTGGGGGGAGGTCATCTCAGGGAAACTAGATCATGTGAGGGGAGGTCATCTCTGGGAAACTAGATCATGTGAGGGGAGGTCATCTCAGGGAAACTAGACCATGTGAGGGGAGGTCATCTCAGGGAAACTAGATCATGTGAGGGGAGGTCATCTCAGGGAAACTAGATCATGTGAGGGGAGGTCATCTCTGGGAAACTAGATCATGTAAGGGGAGGTCATCTCTGGGAAACTAGATCATGTGAGGGGAGGTTATCTCAGGGAAACTAGATCATGTGAGGGGAGGTCATCTCAGGGAAACTAGACCATGTGAGGGGAGGTCATCTCAGGGAAACTAGATCATGTGAGGGGAGGTCATCTCAGGGAAACTAGATCATGTGAGGGGAGGTTATCTCAGGGAAACTAGATCATGTGAGGGGAGGTCATCTCAGGGAAACTAGATCATGTGAGGGGAGGTCATCTCAGGGAAACTAGATCATGTGAGGGGAGGTCATCTCAGGGAAACTAGATCATGTGAAGGGAGGTCATCTCAGGGAAACTAGATCATGTGAGGAGAGGTCATCTCAGGGAAATTAGATCATGTGAGGGGAGGTTATCTCAGGGAAACTAGATCATGTGAGGGGAGGTCATTTCAGGGAAACTAGATCATGTGAGGGAGGTCATCTCAGGGAAACTAGATCATGTGAGGGGAGGTCATCTCAGGGAAACTAGATCATGTGAGGGGAGGTCATCTCAGGGAAACTAGATCATGTGAAGGGAGGTCATCTCAGGGAAACTAGATCATGTGAGGAGAGGTCATCTCAGGGAAATTAGATCATGTGAGGGGAGGTTATCTCAGGGAAACTAGATCATGTGAGGGGAGGTCATTTCAGGGAAACTAGATCATGTGAGGGAGGTCATCTCAGGGAAACTAGATCATGTGAGGGGAGGTTATCTCAGGGAAACTAGATCATTTGAGGGAAGGTCATCTCCAGGAAACTAGATCATGTGAGGGGAGGTCATCTCAAGGAAACTAGATCATGTGAGGGGAGGTCATCTCAGGGAAACTAGATCATGTGAGGGGAGGTCATCTCAGGGAAACTAGATCATGTGAGGGGAGGTCATCTCGGGGAAACTAGATCATGTGAGGGGAGGTCATCTCAGGGAAACTAGATCATGTGAGGGGAGGTCATCTCGGGGAAACTAGATCATGTTAGGGGAGGTCATCTCAGGGAAACTAGATCATGTGAGGGGAGGTCATCTCAGGGAAACTAGATCATGTGAGGGGAGGTCATCTCAGGGAAACTAGATCATGTGAGGGGAGGTTATCTCAGGGAAACTAGATCATGTGAGGGGAGGTCATCTCAGGGAAACTAGATCATGTGAGGGGAGGTCATCTCAGGGAAACTAGATCATGTGAGGGGAGGTCATCTCAGGGAAACTAGATCATGTGAAGGGAGGTCATCTCAGGGAAACTAGATCATGTGAGGAGAGGTCATCTCAGGGAAATTAGATCATGTGAGGGGAGGTTATCTCAGGGAAACTAGATCATGTGAGGGGAGGTCATTTCAGGGAAACTAGATCATGTGAGGAGAGGTCATCTCAGGGAAACTAGATCATGTGAGGGGAGGTCATCTCAGGGAAACTAGATCATGTGAGGGGAGGTCATCTCAGGGAAACTAGATCATGTGAGGGAGGTCATCTCAGGGAAACTAGATCATGTGAGGAGAGGTCATCTCAGGGAAATTAGATTATGTGAGGGGAGGTTATCTCAGGGAAACTAGATCATGTGAGGGGAGGTCATTTCAGGGAAACTAGATCATGTGAGGAGGAGGAAACTAGATCATCTCAGGGAAACTAGATCATTTGAGGGAAGCTCATCTCCAGGAAACTAGATCATGTGAGGGGAGGTCATCTCAGGGAAACTAGATCATGTGAGGGGAGGTCATCTCTGGGAAACTAGATCATGTGAGGGGAGGTCATCTCAGGGAAACTAGATCATGTGAGGGGAGGTCATCTCGGGGAAACTAGATCATGTGAGGGGAGGTCATCTCAGGGAAACTAGATCATGTGAGGGGAGGGGGAAAGGATCATGTGAGGGGAGGTCATCTCAGGGAAAATAGATCATGTGAGGGGAGGAGATCATGTGAGGGGAGGTCATCTCAGGGAAACTAGATCATGTGAGGGGAGGTCATCTCAGGGAAACTAGATCATGTGAGGGGAGGTCAGGGAAACTAGATCATGTCAGGGAAACTAGATCATGTGAGGGGAGGTCATCTCAGGGGAGGTCATCTCAGGGAAACTAGATCATGTGAGGGGAGGTCATCTCGGGGAAACTAGATCATGTGAGGGGAGGTCATCTCAGGGAAACTAGATCATGTGAGGGGAGGTAATCTCAGGGAAACTAGATCATGTGAGGGGAGGTCATCTCAGGGAAACTAGATCATGTGAGGGGAGGTCATCTCAGGGAAACTAGATCATGTGAGGGGAGGTCATCTCAGGGAAACTAGATCATGTGAGGGGAGGTCATCTCAGGGAAACTAGATCATGTGAGGGGAGGTCATTTCAGGGAAAGTAGATCATGTGAGGGGAGGTCATCTCAGGGAAAATAGATCATGTGAGGGGAGGTCATCTCAGGGAAACTAGATCATGTGAGGGGAGGTTATCTCAGGGAAACTAGATCATGTGAGGGGAGGTCATCTCAGGGAAACTAGATCATGTGAGGGGAGGTCATCTCAGGGAAACTAGATCATGTGAGGGGAGGTCATCTCAGGGAAAATAGATCATGTGAGGGGAGGTCATCTCAGGGAAAATAGAACATGTGAGGGGAGGTCATCTCAGGGAAACTAGATCATGTGAGGGGAGGTCATCTCAGGGAAAATAGATCATGTGAGGGGAGGTCATTTCAGGGAAACTAGATCATGTGAGGGGAGGTTATCTCAGGGAAACTAGATCATTTGAGGGGAGGTTATCTCAGGGAAACTAGATCATGTGAGGGGAGGTCATCTCAGGGAAACTAGATCATGTGAAGGGAGGTCATCTCAGGGAAACTAGATCATGTGAGGGGAGGTCATCAGAGGGAAACTAGATCATGTGAGGGGAGGTCATCTCAGGGAAACTAGATCATGTGAGGGGAGGTCATCTCGGGGAAACTAGATCATGTGAGGGGAGGTCATCTCAGGGAAACTAGATCATGTGAAGGGAGGTCATCTCAGGGAAACTAGATCATGTGAGGAGAGGTCATCTCGGGGAAACTAGATCATGTGAGGGGAGGTCATCTCAGGGAAACTAGATCATGTGAGGGGAGGTTATCTCAGGGAAACTAGATCATGTGAGGGGAGGTCATCTCGGGGAAACTAGACCATGTGAGGGGAGGTCATCTCAGGGAAACTAGATCATGTGAGGGGAGGTCATCTCAGGGAAACTAGATCATGTGAAGGGAGGTCATCTCAGGGAAACTAGATCATGTGAGGAGAGGTCATCTCGGGGAAACTAGATCATGTGAGGGGAGGTTATCTCAGGGAAACTAGATCATGTGAGGGGAGGTCATCTCGGGGAAACTAGACCATGTGAGGGGAGGTCATCTCAGGGAAACTAGATCATGTGAGGGGAGGTCATCTCAGGGAAACTAGATCATGTGAAGGGAGGTCATCTCAGGGAAACTAGATCATGTGAGGAGAGGTCATCTCGGGGAAACTAGATCATGTGAGGGGAGGTCATCTCAGGGAAACTAGATCATGTGAGGGGAGGTTATCTCAGGGAAACTAGATCATGTGAGGGGAGGTCATCTCGGGGAAACTAGATCATGTGAGGGGAGGTCACCTCAGGGAAACTAGATCATGTGAAGGGAGGTTATCTCAGGGAAACTAGATCATTTGGAACTTATCAAACATGTACATGTTGTTACTTAACATCTTCACGATACAAGTGGGTACACTTTACATAATGACTGGGAGGTGGGTACACTATACAATGACTGGGAGGTGGGTACACTATACAATGACTGGAGGTGGGTACACTTTACAATGACTGGGAGGGGGGTACACTTTACAATGACTGAGAGGTGGGTACACTTTACAATGATTGGGAGGTGGGTATACTTTACAATGACTGGGAGGTGGGTACACTTTACAATGACTGGGGGGTGGTACACTTTACAATGACTGGGAGGTGGGTACACTTTACAATGACTGGGAGGTGGGTACACTTTACAATGACTGGAGGTGGGTACACTTTACAATGACTGGGAGGGGGGTACACTTTACAATGACTGGGAGGGGGGTACACTTTACAATGACTGGGAGGTGGGTACACTTTACAATGACTGGGAGGGGGGTACACTTTACAATGACTGGGAGGTGGGTACACTTTACAATGACTGGGAGGTGGGTACACTTTACAATGACTGGGAGGTGGGTACAATTTACATTGTTGGGAGGTGGGTACATACACTTTATACAATATCTTGGCAATAATTACACTTTACAATAGCTTGGCAGTGGGTATACACTTTACACTACCTGTGAAATGGATGCAATACCAATATATTTACAATTGCTTGGTAGTTGGTACAAGAGTACAGGTATACAGTACCTGAAAAGTGCTTACGGACTTACCAATAGAGGGTACACGACTGACTCTGTTTACTATGTGTCATGAATGAAATGTTTTAAAGTACAAATTTAGCCTGCAGTGTTACTGAATGTACTTAAAAAATTTCTAATATCAATCAGAACATGCTACGCTTGGCGGAATTTTCAACTTTTTCCTCCCTGCCAATAAAATTTTACATTAGTAAGATTACTCAGTCTGTTAAATGGGAGGATATCTTTCCTTAGTTGTTTAAGAATGATTTAAACTGCTTTAAATAGCAGTAAACCACCACAAAAACTCGATCAAGATCTTAATTCGTAAATTGTTTTCCTTCCGAAAGATTTTGCTGTAATTAGTAAGTTGAGCAATAATCAAATAGAGAAGAAATTCCTATCAAACATATATTCCCTGTGCTCAAAATATATCACCATATTAGCATCATTCAATGTTTAATTATCTTCAGTAAATCATTTTTTTTTAAAGTTTTTTTTTTAGTTATCTTCATTAATTCTGCTGTGGATTTTTTTTTGTATTGATCTGATGACAATTTTCTTAAACTGCAGTGTTAAAGACAAAATATTAAAACATTCATTATTGTCTCTCCACCTTAATCAGGTTCAGTTTGTTTACCTACCACATCACCCACAGGAGAGGTTTCCTCTTTGATCATTCAAGCGTGACATTGAAGGTGAAATCCAGTAGGTCACTTCTTGTCAGATTTGTGACCGAAACTCATCAACACAGTGGGATATATCAATCGCCACTGGACATCAGTGTGGTCAATTTATCTACCGTAATTAACATATATGTGTCTTAAGGACTTGTATCATATTTAAAAGGTAAATATAGTATTTACTGTAATTAACATCATAAATGTATTTGAAACTTACATTATATTTAAGTGGTAAATACATTTACCATAATTAACACCATAATTGTCTTTGAAACTTACATTATATCTAAGTGGTAAATACATCTACCGTAATTAACATCATAAGTGTGTTTAGAACTTACAATATATTGAAATAATTAAGATGTTTAAACAATTTTTTTTTAAATTACAAAAAACTATCAGTATTAAATCTAATTGACAAATGTTCATTTCAGAATGTCAGCAAATAAAGTAATGTATTTATCAAGCAACTGATCGTGAGAAAGAGAGAAAGAGTAAGAAAGAGTAGGAAAGAGAGAGAGAAAGAGAGAGAAAAAGAGACAAATGATATCTCCACATTTAATAACATATGTACATGTACACACTATGTATCTCACATATGTACGGAGAGAGAGATGTACAGTCTTAATATTCCACATACCGGAGGCTATCATACCTTTCTACTTCTACCAAATTTATATAATGAAGCTTTTTAAGCAATATCTTTACCTCTGTCAATGTCTAGAATGACCTTGAAATTCTTACAGAAACCAGACCACCATATGAATGCAACAACAGAGAGAAAAAAAAATTCTAGAAATGAAAGGCCAGTACTTAAATATGATGAAAATATTTACATTGTAAACAGGTAAGTATTAGTCTATCAAACAGATTTTTTTTTCAAATTCCTGGAAGAAAACACTTAGTTTTAAGTACATTTCATGGATAAATATTTTCTGATTTTTAAATTCTTATAATGGAATTTGTTTAAAAAGACAAAATACATTTTTGTTCCTTTTTCTCTCAAATTTCTAATATTGTCTTCATTTTGAAGTATTTCATGGTTAAGAAGTCAAAAACTCAATAAAGCCTATCTTCTACCTATCCTATCAAGGAGTCTAGGTAATCATTTTAACAATATATTAAAAAGAAATGACAAATTAAAAAAAAAATCCTAACCATGTGCCTGTCTACATAGACTTATAAAGTTCTGCAAGTCCTCAATTTCCGTCTATATCATTATCCTAGGTAACTTCACTCTGTAACCTTTTTTGTATGTCAGAGCTCTTCATGGTTGGAGGAAAGAAATGAACCAAACTTCATATGTTGTGTGCTTACTCAATAACACTAACAAAAACTATAATTATTTTTTTTCGCTACATATGCATTCATCAAACTAGGCTATAAACTAGGCAGTGTTATTGTCTTACCAGGAGAGATGACAGAGGGATAAAAATGAATTTGGTAATATATGGGATGGTGCCTCAGTGCCAAAGGGTAATTTGTCACCTGTCTTCTCTAACACAAACCATATATACTGCATGTCCTACCAAATTGTTTTGGATTTTATACTATATTTCAAATATATCTCAAAACCAGAAGAGTGGTTCTTCAAGCCCCCAGCAAGGTCACAACAATGTCATCTGGTTCTACAAGCCCCCAGCAAGGTCACAACAATGTGATACGTTTCTACAAGCCCCCAGCAAGGTCACAACAATGTGATCCGGTTCTACAAGCCCCCAGCAAGGTCACAACAATGTGACCTGGTTCTACAAGCCCCCCGCAAGGTCACAACAATGTGATCTGGTTCTACAAGCCCCTAGTAAGGTCACAACAATGTGATCTGGTTCTACAAGCCCCCAGCAAGGTCACAACAATGTGATCTGGTTCTACAAGCCCTTTAGAAAGGTCACAACAATGTGATCTGGTTCTACAAGCCCCCAGCAAGGTCACAACAATGTGATCCGGTTCTACAAGCCCCCAGCAAAGTCACAACAATGTGATCCATTTCTACAAGCCCCCAGCAAGGTCACAACAATGTGATCTGGTTCTACAAGCCCCCAGCAAGGTCACAACAATGTGATCTGGTTCTACAAGCCCCCAGCAAGGTCACAACAATGTGATCAGGTTCTACAAGCCCCTAGTAAGGTCACAAAAAAAAATGGTCTGGTTCTACAAGCCCCCAGCAATGTCACAACATTGTGACCTGGTTCTACAAGCCCCAGTAATGTCACAACAATGTTACCTGGTTCTACAAGCCCCCAGCAAGGTCACAACAATGTGATCTGGTTCTGCAAGCCTCCAAGCAAGGTCTTAACAATGTGATCTGGTTCTACAAGCCCTCAGCAAGGTCACAACAATGTGATCTGGTTCTACAAGCCCCAAGCAAGGTCTTAACAATGTGATCTGGTTCTACAAGCCCCTAGCAAGGTCTTAACAATGTGATCCGGTTCTACAAGACCACAGCAAGGTCTTAACAATGTGATCTTGTTCTACAAGCCCCCAGCAACATCACAACAAATTGATCTGGTTCTACAAGCCCTTTAGAAAGGTCACAACAATGTGATCAGGTTCTGCAAGCCCCTAGTAAGGTCACAAAAAAATTGTCTGGTTCTACAAGCCCCCAGCAATGTCACAACATTGTGACCTGGTTCTACAAGCCCCAGCAATGTCACAACAATGTTACCTGGTTCTACAAGCCCCCAGCAAGGTCACAACAATGTGATCTGGTTCTGCAAGCCTCCAAGCAAGGTCTTAACAATGTGATCTGGTTCTACAAGCCCTCAGCAAGGTCACAACAATGTGATCTGGTTCTACAAGCCCCAAGCAAGGTCTTAACAATGTGATCTGGTTCTACAAGCCCCTAGCAAGGTCTTAACAATGTGATCCGGTTCTACAAGACCCCAGCAATGTCTTAACAATGTGATCTTGTTCTACAAGCCCCCAGCAACATCACAACAAATTGATCTGGTTCTACAAGCCCTTTAGAAAGGTCACAACAATGTGATCTGGTTCTACAAGCCCCAGCAATGTCACAACAATGTGACCTGGTTCTACAAGCCCCAAGCAAGGTCACAACAATGTGATCTGGTTCTGCAAGCCCCTGAGTAAGGTCTTAACAATGTGATCTGGTTCTACAAGCCCCTAGCAAGATCTTAACAATGTGATCCGGTTCTACAAGACCCCAGCAAGGTCTTAACATGTGATCTTGTTCTACAAGCCCTAAGCAAGGTCTTAACAATGTGATCTAGTTCTACAAGCCCTCAGCAAGGTTCCAACAATGTGATTTGGTTTTACAAGCCCCCAGCAATGTCACAACAATGTGACCTGGTTCTACAAGCCCCCAGCAATGTCACAACAAAGTGGTCTGGTTCTACAAGCTCCCAGCAAGGTCACAACAAAGTGGTCTGGTCCTACAAGTCCCCAGCAAGGTCTTAACAATAAGATCTTGTTCTGCAAGCCCTCAGCAAGGTCACAAAAATGTGATCTAGTTCTACAAGCCCCCAGCAATGTCACAACAATGTGATCTGGTTCTGCATGACCTCAGCAAAGTGACATTAATGTAAACATTTTGAAATTTTTTGACTACTTCCCTTGTTGAAATAAATCAGTACTCACCACTTCTTTTGTTAGGTTAAATCATAATTCACAACTTTTCTTGTTTGACCCAGTCAGTATTCACAATTTTAGTGGCTGGACCAAGGTCAGTATTCACTATTTTAGTGGCTGGACCAAGGTCAGTATTCACAATTTTAGTGGCTGGACCAAGGTCAGTATTCACAATTTTAGTGGCTGGACCAAGGTCAGTATTCACTATTTTAGTGGCTGGACCAAGGTCAGTATTCACAATTTTAGTGGCTGGACCAAGGTCAGTATTCACAATTTTAGTGGCTGGACCAAGGTCAGTATTCACTATTTTAGTGGTTGGACCAAGGTCAGTATTCACAATTTTAGTGGCTGGACCAAGGTCAGTATTCACAATTTTAGTGGCTGGACCAAGGTCAGTATTCACAATTTTAGTGGCTGGACCAAGGTCAGTATTCACAATTTTAGTGGCTGGACCAAGGTCAGTATTCACAATTTTAGTGGCTGGACCAAGGTCAGTATTCACAATTTTAGTGGCTGGACCAAGGTCAGTATTCACTATTTTAGTGGCTGGACCAAGGTCAGTATTCACAATTTTAGTGGCTGGACCAAGGTCAGTATTCACAATTTTAGTGGCTGGACCAAGGTCAGTATTCACTATTTTAGTGGCTGGACCAAGGTCAGTATTCACAATTTTAGTGGCTGGACCAAGGTCAGTATTCACAATTTTAGTGGCTGGACCAAGGTCAGTATTCACAATTTTTCTGACTAGACCAAGGTCAGTATTCACAATTTTTCAGACTAGACCAAGTCAGTATTCACAATTTTAGTGGCTGGACCAAGGTCAGTATTCACTATTTTAGTGGCTGGACCAAGGTCAGTATTCACAATTTTAGTGGCTGGACCAAGGTCAGTATTTACAATTTTAGTGGCTGGACCAAGGTCATTATTCACAATTTTAGTGGCTGGACCAAGGTCAGTATTCACAATTTTAGTGGCTGGACCAAGGTCAGTATTCACAATTTTAGTGGCTGGACCAAGGTCAGTATTCACAATTTTAGTGGCTGGACCAAGGTCAGTATTCACAATTTTAGTGGCTGGACCAAGGTCAGTATTCACTATTTTAGTGGCTGGACCAAGGTCAGTATTCACTATTTTAGTGGCTGGACCAAGGTCAGTATTCAC
This sequence comes from Ylistrum balloti, assembly GCF_031769215.1. Classification (NCBI taxonomy): domain Eukaryota; kingdom Metazoa; phylum Mollusca; class Bivalvia; order Pectinida; family Pectinidae; genus Ylistrum; species Ylistrum balloti. Next base: position 697,433 of record NW_026782032.1, read on the forward strand.
AATTTTAGTGGCTGGACCAAGGTCAGTATTCACAATTTTAGTGGCTGGACCAAGGTCAGTATTCACTATTTTAGTGGCTGGACCAAGGTCAGTATTCACAATTTTAGTGGCTGGACCAAGGTCAGTATTCACAATTTTAGTGGCTGGACCAAGGTCAGTATTCACAATTTTAGTGGCTGGACCAAGGTCAGTATTCACAATTTTAGTGGCTGGACCAAGGTCAGTATTCACAATTTTAGTGGCTGGACCAAGGTCAGTATTCACAATTTTAGTGGCTGGACCAAGGTCAGTATTCACAATTTTAGTGGCTGGACCAAGGTCAGTATTCACTATTTTAGTGGCTGGACCAAGGTCAGTATTCACAATTTTAGTGGCTGGACCAAGGTCAGTATTCACAATTTTAGTGGCTGGACCAAGGTCAGTATTCACTATTTTAGTGGCTGGACCAAGGTCAGTATTCACAATTTTAGTGGCTGGACCAAGGTCAGTATTCACAATTTTAGTGGCTGGACCAAGGTCAGTATTCACAATTTTTCTGACTAGACCAAGGTCAGTATTCACAATTTTAGTGGCTGGACCAAGGTCAGTATTTACAATTTTAGTGGCTGGACCAAGGTCAGTATTCACAATTTTAGTGGCTGGACCAAGGTCAGTATTCACAATTTTAGTGGCTGGACCAAGGTCAGTATTCACTATTTTAGTGGTTGGACCAAGGTCAGTATTCACAATTTTAGTGGCTGGACCAAGGTCAGTATTCACAATTTTAGTGGCTGGACCAAGGTCAGTATTCACAATTTTAGTGGCTGGACCAAGGTCAGTATTCACAATTTTAGTGGCTGGACCAAGGTCAGTATTCACAATTTTAGTGGCTGGACCAAGGTCAGTATTCACAATTTTAGTGGCTGGACCAAGGTCAGTATTCACAATTTTAGTGGCTGGACCAAGGTCAGTATTCACAATTTTAGTGGCTGGACCAAGGTCAGTATTCACAATTTTAATGGCTGGACCAAGGTCAGTATTCACAATTTTAGTGGCTGGACCAAGGTCAGTATTCACTATTTTAGTGGCTGGACCAAGGTCAGTATTCACAATTTTAGTGGCTGGACCAAGGTCAGTATTCACAATTTTAGTGGCTGGACCAAGGTCAGTATTCACTATTTTAGTGGCTGGACCAAGGTCAGTATTCACAATTTTAGTGGCTGGACCAAGGTCAGTATTCACAATTTTAGTGGCTGGACCAAGGTCAGTATTCACATTTTTTCTGACTAGACCAAGGTCAGTATTCACAATTTTTCAGACTAGACCAAGTCAGTATTCACAATTTTAGTGGCTGGACCAAGGTCAGTATTCACTATTTTAGTGGCTGGACCAAGGTCAGTATTCACAATTTTAGTGGCTGGACCAAGGTCAGTATTTACAATTTTAGTGGCTGGACCAAGGTCAGTATTCACAATTTTAGTGGCTGGACCAAGGTCAGTATTCACAATTTTAGTGGCTGGACCAAGGTCAGTATTCACAATTTTAGTGGCTGGACCAAGGTCAGTATTCACAATTTTAGTGGCTGGACCAAGGTCAGTATTCACAATTTTAGTGGCTGGACCAAGGTCAGTATTCACTATTTTAGTGGCTGGACCAAGGTCAGTATTCACAATTTTAGTGGCTGGACCAAGGTCAGTATTCACAATTTTAGTGGCTGGACCAAGGTCAGTATTCACTATTTTAGTGGTTGGACCAAGGTCAGTATTCACAATTTTAGTGGCTGGACCAAGGTCAGTATTCACAATTTTAGTGGCTGGACCAAGGTCAGTATTCACAATTTTAGTGGCTGGACCAAGGTCAGTATTCACAATTTTAGTGGCTGGACCAAGGTCAGTATTCACAATTTTAGTGGCTGGACCAAGGTCAGTATTCACAATTTTAGTGGCTGGACCAAGGTCAGTATTCACTATTTTAGTGGCTGGACCAAGGTCAGTATTCACAATTTTAGTGGCTGGACCAAGGTCAGTATTCACAATTTTAGTGGCTGGACCAAGGTCAGTATTCACTATTTTAGTGGCTGGACCAAGGTCAGTATTCACAATTTTAGTGGCTGGACCAAGGTCAGTATTCACAATTTTAGTGGCTGGACCAAGGTCAGTATTCACAATTTTTCTGACTAGACCAAGGTCAGTATTCACAATTTTAGTGGCTGGACCAAGGTCAGTATTTACAATTTTAGTGGCTGGACCAAGGTCAGTATTCACAATTTTAGTGGCTGGACCAAGGTCAGTATTCACAATTTTAGTGGCTGGACCAAGGTCAGTATTCACTATTTTAGTGGTTGGACCAAGGTCAGTATTCACAATTTTAGTGGCTGGACCAAGGTCAGTATTCACAATTTTAGTGGCTGGACCAAGGTCAGTATTCACAATTTTAGTGGCTGGACCAAGGTCAGTATTCACAATTTTAGTGGCTGGACCAAGGTCAGTATTCACAATTTTAGTGGCTGGACCAAGGTCAGTATTCACAATTTTAGTGGCTGGACCAAGGTCAGTATTCACTATTTTAGTGGCTGGACCAAGGTCAGTATTCACAATTTTAGTGGCTGGACCAAGGTCAGTATTCACAATTTTAGTGGCTGGACCAAGGTCAGTATTCACTATTTTAGTGGCTGGACCAAGGTCAGTATTCACAATTTTAGTGGCTGGACCAAGGTCAGTATTTACAATTTTAGTGGCTGGACCAAGGTCAGTATTCACAATTTTTCTGACTAGACCAAGGTCAGTATTCACAATTTTAGTGGCTGGACCAAGGTCAGTATTTACAATTTTAGTGGCTGGACCAAGGTCAGTATTCACAATTTTAGTGGCTGGACCAAGGTCAGTATTCACAATTTTAGTGGCTGGACCAAGGTCAGTATTCACTATTTTAGTGGCTGGACCAAGGTCAGTATTCACAATTTTAGTGGCTGGACCAAGGTCAGTATTCACAATTTTAGTGGCTGGACCAAGGTCAGTATTCACAATTTTTCTGACTAGACCAAGTCAGTATTCACAATTTTAGTGGCTGGACCAAGGTCAGTATTCACTATTTTAGTGGCTGGACCAAGGTCAGTATTCACAATTTTAGTGGCTGGACCAAGGTCAGTATTTACAATTTTAGTGGCTGGACCAAGGTCAGTATTCACAATTTTAGTGGCTGGACCAAGGTCAGTATTCACAATTTTAGTGGCTGGACCAAGGTCAGTATTCACAATTTTAGTGGCTGGACCAAGGTCAGTATTCACAATTTTAGTGGCTGGACCAAGGTCAGTATTCACAATTTTAGTGGCTGGACCAAGGTCAGTATTCACTATTTTAGTGGCTGGACCAAGGTCAGTATTCACAATTTTAGTGGCTGGACCAAGGTCAGTATTCACAATTTTAGTGGCTGGACCAAGGTCAGTATTCACAATTTTAGTGGCTGGACCAAGGTCAGTATTCACAATTTTAGTGGCTGGACCAAGGTCAGTATTCACTATTTTAGTGGTTGGACCAAGGTCAGTATTCACAATTTTAGTGGCTGGACCAAGGTCAGTATTCACAATTTTAGTGGCTGGACCAAGGTCAGTATTCACAATTTTAGTGGCTGGACCAAGGTCAGTATTCACAATTTTAGTGGCTGGACCAAGGTCAGTATTCACTATTTTAGTGGCTGGACCAAGGTCAGTATTCACAATTTTAGTGGCTGGACCAAGGTCAGTATTCACAATTTTAGTGGCTGGACCAAGGTCAGTATTCACTATTTTAGTGGCTGGACCAAGGTCAGTATTCACAATTTTAGTGGCTGGACCAAGGTCAGTATTCACAATTTTAGTGGCTGGACCAAGGTCAGTATTCACAATTTTTCTGACTAGACCAAGGTCAGTATTCACAATTTTTCAGACTAGACCAAGTCAGTATTCACAACTTCAACTGTTTCTTGTAACATTAAGTGGTATTTATTTAGCTATGGTGACAGTTATAAGTACAAAGATGAGTCAAACATCTCTCTGACCCTGATGTTAGGTGGCCACATAACCGTGGCAACTGTAAATCGTCAAGATTTGTTTTATCATCACTTATCTCCTACCTGACAGTAAACAACTAGTAATTTCAATACATTCCATGCAGTTAGTACTTAGTTTTTTTTCTGTCTCTCTCTCTTTCTCATATACATAAACCATATGCAAAGATAATGGAAAAAGTTAGAACTAGAAATTAAGGCTAAGCGTCGATGAGTTTCCCGGCATTAATACCAGTCGTTATCAAACCCAGTAGGGTAAGTCCTGTCAAAATGCTAAGAATGATGGGAATAGTTTTTATTTTTACAATTTTATCTGATTGTAGGTAGGATTATGAATAGTATCTGAGACATGGCATACATTGGCAGGCAACAGTTCACCAGTTAATTACATTCAAGTCCCCATGATGTTTACCGATCAACATGCACATACAGGGTTCTCCCCAGAAAACCTCCACATTCTCATTCTGCAGCTGTTTTCTAAACTAATCAACACATGGCGCTAGTCATGATAATTGTAACACGTGGGACATTGTGTCAAAACCTTACTGTTTTGTGTGAAACTTTTCATCTAGTAATTAAATTAATACCATGTATGATATTTTCAAAACCAATTATTTTTTTCCAACATATTTCTATGTTGGGGCAGATAGATGAACATTATTTTTTTTTACTATGCCTTGGATATAATCTGTCACTTCACAAACATTTCACCAAACAGAGGAGAAATTGGTTCGATGTTCGCCATCAAAGTTCACATGTACTTTGACGGATAAAAATTCTGGCTACTTTTCTGTACACTTCTCTCAATCAATATCTTTTATTAAAACAAAAAGACCTTGCATGACTTCAGCTAAACTCTTGTTCCCAGATATTTTTTGGTACTATTGAATCTAACCCCAGACTTGATCAGTACAGACCCTAGGCAGAACTGGCCTGTGTCTCTAGGGCAGAGATATTTTGATTCCTGAACTGTGAACTGCATGTACTGTGGTAATTAAAGCGTACTCTGGTCTAGTATTGACAGGTAAGATTGATAAGTAATTTGCATATAAGTAACATCAGTAACACACAAATCCCTACTACGTAAAAACATAAGGAGCCAGCCGTTTAAGGAGTGCGATCTAGTGAAACCAAAAAACTAATCCCACCCAATTAAAAGTTTCTTTCTAAAAATACATTAGTTACAAAATTACCCTATAGACCAAGATTTACATATATATTGAATTTTTGATTTCCATGGCGATAAAAGGACGTGACAAATAGGAGTGAAGAGTTTCATTTTAAAAACATTTGGGGTGCTGGGGGACTAGAAGCCTTTCAGTGGTACCTATTACAAATTACCATGGACATGCTTACAAGGTTTTATAGCAGACGACAGACTTCCCGATCTACCGATGACTTCATCTCCAAACCTGGAAGCCATGTCAAAAAATCTCATTATTATAAAGCTGACATGACAATCCTTAATACAAAGAAATGGACTCCTCTTTTGTAAGGATCCAAATCATGTCGAAACAATATGGTATTGTAGACCAAATGCCATTAACATTATCTACATGTCAGCTGAGGTTTTTTGACAAACAGTGACATGGTTTGTGAGTCAACAATATCTTAATGTTGACAAGGTATAAACATCTGTATTCTATAGGGATGTTGATCAGATGTAAATGTCAACATTGTGTAAAGTTGATGACAGGATGTAAATGTCAACATTGTATCAAGTTGATGTTAGGATGTAAATGTCAACATTGTATCAAGTTGATGACAGGATGTAAATGTCAACACTGTATCAAGTTGATGACAAGATGTAAAAATGTCAACATTGTATCAAATTGATGACATGATGTAAATGTCAACATTGTACCAAGTTGATGACATGATGTAAAAATGTCAACATTGTATCAAGTTGATGATGTGATGTAAAAATGTCAATATTGTATCAAGCTGATGACAGGATGTAAATGTCAACATTGTATCAAGCTGATGACAGGATGTAAATGTCAACATTGTATCAAGTTGATGACAGGATGTAAAAATGTCAACATTGTATCAAATTGATGACATGATGTAAAAATGTCGACATTGTATCAAGTTGATGACAGGATGTAAAAATGTCAATATTGTATCAAATTGATGTCTTTGTAAGAGAATATAAATTGATGTCTGCAATGTATTAAGTTAATAGATGGTAAGTTCTTCAAGCATTCTCTCCATCTTTTCTTTTATATACAATAATACAACATTTACATTGACTTATAGGAATGGAATAATTGTACAGCATTCTTATGAAAGTTGTACCTCTCATCAATAGTCTGACTTGTACCTACCACTACAGGGTTCTGAACTGCACCTTCCACAACAGGGTCTGACCTGCACCTACCAGCCCCTACTCACAGAGTCTGACTTGCAACTACCAGTACAGGTTCTGACCTGCACCTACCAGTACAGGGTCTGTCCTGCACCTACCAGCACCTACTCACAGAGTCTGACTTGCAACTACCAGTACAGGTTCTGACCTGCACCTACCAGTACAGGGTCTGTCCTGCACCTACCAGCACCTACTCACACAGGGTATGACCTGCACGTACTTATACAGGGTCTGACCTGCACCTACTCACACAGGGTCTGACCAGCACATATTCTTACCAGTACCTACTCACACAGGGTCTGACCTGCACCTACCAGCACAGGGTCTGACCAGCACTTACCACATATTCTTACCAGTACCTACTTACACAGGGTCTGACCTGCACCTATCAGTACAGGGTGTGACCTGCACCTACCAGCACAGGGTCAGAGCAGCAACTACCAACAAGGAGTCAGACATGCATCTACCAACATGAGGTAGGGACCTACATCTACCAGTACGGGGTTGAATCTGCACCTACCAGCACAGAATTACACCTGCACCTACCATCACTGAATTACACCTGCACCTACCAGCACAGCGTTGGACATGCACCCACCTGCATAGAGCAACAAATCATACTGAAAACTGAAAATGTGATTCCATCTTGTTGACAGACATTCCTTACATGATATTTACATCAAAATATCTTGTATTACCAAGAGAAGATATCAGATTTTACTAAAACATTCTGTTGTAGGAAACAAGTCTACCTATCACCTGCCGGGATATGAAGAAATAGTTTTGACACTGAGGCAGAGAATACAATTGGCACCTAATGCCAAAAAGGATCAGCCAGCATTTGTGTAGACCAAGACGTGACACGAGTTCGTTAATTCTGATTAAATCAACAACAACAGAGTGATTTACATATCACCATTTGACTACATTAAAATATTCATGAAAGTTTAAGAAATTGATAAGACAGAAATTTTTTATTAATTCATTATATTATATGTACTATACATTCAAATTATCATATGTATTACCTATTTAACGATTTCAAATTCTGTAACATTTTCATAAACAATATGCTATCTAACAATCTAAAGAGAGAAATCTTTCTCAAATTTTAGCCCAGAACTTTTGTAAAATAGGTTTTCATAAAAAATGACATGAGAATAAGATATGAGAAGCTATTAACAGTCGGGTCGTAATCAAGCTGAGGATCTAAACAGAGTATATACAACACAATATCTTATTTCAGCTAGGAGGCTACATCTCTCGGGAGTGCTATCTACTTTATCAGTGCAGGACTCCTGCCACTAACACAGATATATCGTCCATATGTTTTGATTTGAAATAGTTACTTAGATAATGAGCTAAATTTTAAGTGAGAATGTTCTAATTTGAGACGTTTTCTTTCTCATCAATTTTAGTACATCTTAGTTTCCGACATTATTCATGATAAAACTCCACATCTGATGGCTATCTGGCTCCATTGGATAGAAAGAGCTGATGTTTCGGCCTCAAAAATTAAATTTGATGTGTATTTAATTATGTGCGTTGCCAACAGAGGTTACACACGGGTTTCTATATCTACTCTGTACAATACTTGTTCTAATGACATCTTTAAAATTGAATTCGGAGATAATTTATTGTTATGGTAAAATTGAAATGACAATGTAACATTTTCAATCAATACCTGGAATGGTTCCCCATCACAGTATACAATTTTGTAAGTTGTATGGTATACATGGTGTAATTACTAATTTGATATATATTTTTAGTTATTCCCTCCGTACGTACGTGTGTTATATGTTTTATAAGAGTTGGTAAATTATTGATTTTATTGTTAACATGAAATCAATAGTAAACTTGAAACACATATACATATAGAAATGTCAAACTTGTTTCTTGAAAACTAAACCTTTAAAAGCTCATAAAGTTCTACAAAAAACATCAAACTATTATAAGAAAGAATGCAATCTGGATTGAAATTTAAACATGACCTCTAAAATTGTAACAGAATATTTGAATTTTTTTTTACTGTACTTTGAAAACACAATATCATTTACCAAGGGTTAAGAAAATAGTGTAATACATTTTTAAGATAAAACTGTCTTAGGAAATTCAAAATTATAGGATAACAAGAGATGTACAAAATATAAGGACAATCTGTAAGACACTGAAACATGCAGAAAAGTTCGGAAAAACATCGGACAACATCAACCCTCCTCAAAAGATAAAGACTTTGAAAATTGATAAGAGAGCCTTAATGACATGATTTATATGATGGCTTAATAAGTGACAAAAAAGATAGTGGATTTTAAGACAATTTGTTTTGGCGGATCATTGAGAGTCAGAGATATAGAAATAGGAAACTTTCTACAACGTTTAGGGTCAGTGAAAATGGCATCTTTGAAAGCTCGAGGCAAATATCACAGAAGGTCCAGAGTTAAGACAAAAGTGTCTTGGAGGGCTTACACAGGGAATGTCATGCTTCCTCGAGGGCTTACAAAGAAGGAAAAGCTTTCTCTAGGGCTTGTAAATATGGAAAAGCTTTATCTAGGGCTTACAAACAAGGGAAAGCTTCCTCAAGGGCTTACAAACAATGGAAAGCTTCTTCAAGGGCTTACACTATAGGGAAAGCTTCCTCAAGGGCTTACAATAAAGGGAAAGCTTCCTCAAGGGCTTACAAACAAGGGAAAGCTTCCTCAAGGGCTTATAAAAATGGAAAGCTTTCTCTAGGGCTTGTAAATATGGAAAAGCTTTCTCTAGGGCTTACAAACAATGGAAAGCTTCTTCAAGGGCTTACAAACAATGGAAAGCTTCTTCAAGGGCTTACACTATAGGGAAAGCTTCCTCAAGGACTTACAATAAAGGGAAAGCTTCCTCAAGGGCTTACAAAGAAGGAAAAGCTTTCTCTAGGGCTTGTAAATATGGAAAAGCTTTATCTAGGGCTTACAAACAAGGGAAAGCTTCCTCAAGGGCTTACAAACAATGGAAAGCTTCTTCAAGGGCTTACAAACAATGGAAAGCTTCTTCAAGGGCTTACACTATAGGGAAAGCTTCCTCAAGGACTTACAAACAAGGGAAAGCTTCCTCAAGGGCTTACAATCAAGGGAAAGCTTCTTCAAGGGCCTACAAACAAAAGAAAGCTTCCTCAAGGGCTTACACTATAGGGAAAGCTTCCTCAAGGACTTACAATAAAGGGAAAGCTTCCTCAAGGGCTTACAATCAAGGGAAAGCTTCCTCAAGGCTTACAAACAAAAGAAAGCTTCCTCAAGGGCTTACAAACAAGGGAAAGCTTACTCAAGGGCTTATAAAAAATGGAAAGGTGCCTCAAGGGCTTACAAACAAGGGAAAGCTTTCTCTAGGGCGTAAAGACAATGGGACTTTTTTGAGTAAATGCAGTAAAATTTAGGTCTTTCTTTGAAGATCCAAGGCAATGAAAACTCCATGATGAATTAAAAGGATCAAATTAAACGGAGCCTTCTCAAGGTCATGTCATGTTTTGTCCTTATAGGTGGATAACGAATATCTCTCGAAGGCTTCATTAGAATCAATTTAATACTAATCTATAAATCTAAAATCAATTCAAACTCTGGCTGTACAACTGAAAAGGTCAGAAATATATAATGAATCATGCGTAATAGAAAGTTAACAAGGTATTCTTACTAACCGTTTCATGTTGGATTTTCTAAGATGTAATTTATATACCACTCATCCCAGAGTATGGTAACTGAATCAGAGTTAAACACAAACATGAAACATACACGTTATTTCTGAATTGGTAACTTAACATAAATTGTATTAAATATTGTGGGTAAGTTTGGATGTTTTCAAGCAAATAAATCTGGTTTTACTTTTATTCATTTAAGCAGCTTTCATTTCACAAAAACATTTAAACTTTTTTTTACAGTTTTCATTTTTTTTATTTTAGAGTTTTACCAAGGATTTGTAATAAAAATGGTATATTTTTCACAGATTGAGGACTAACAGAGGTTTATGGTTGTCCACTGTATTTACTTAATTTTCATAGTGTCTCTTTAGGATATTATCTCTCTTTCAAAACTTCTGTAAATTTGAACCCCTTGAAATGAATCACTTTTACAATATAGTCAGATGATTGCATTTCTGATAAAACTTCTCATATATGTATATATATATATATATATATGTATGTACAACAAAACTCATTTAAAACATTTTTGTTAAATCATCAAAATTTGAATTACAGGAAGTAGCCTATGTCAACACAGGCCTAGCGTCGTAAGGCTCACCAAAAACAGGCGTAAGTTTATGTACAACAATACAAAGAAAAGCTATTAAAAAGTTAATTTGATTTTGTTTAAGATAATTCTTATATCGACTAATAAAATAAACTTCGTCACATCTGCCTGGAGTTGTTTAATTTGCGTATTTTTCTGCATATTTCTAATGTTATCCATTAGAGATGTAATTTGTATGGGACGTAAGTTCTATTTGTAGAGGAACTGAAAGAAATTAAATTTAAACGAGATAAACATGAAATGCTATTATTTTCATGGGTGGCGTTTCCTATCTCTTCTCCCATTGAAATAAACACTCATAAAATCAGCCAAATATTTCATCTTCTTCCAAAACCCTAATGAGTTAACACTTGATTTTCTTTTCATACTTCATAATTCATTTATTTAAAGTGTATGATGAGAGAAGAAAAAGAAATATCAATTATGATTAACAAACTATATCCCTTCAACAGTGCCTCTCTAATCTTTCTATGCAGAAATGGTACATACTGTCTGAAGTTTTTTGCATTTTATCCATAATGAAGATAAAGCTTTTATCAGCTACGATAAATACATAAGTATGAATTACTAACATTAAGTCACCTGTGTTTCGTCAGATCCACAGATAACACAACATAAAATTTCGCCAAAACCCATAGAGAGAGTCGGTAATGAGAGATCGGGGAGATGGTTAAAAAGTTTCCAACTTTTATCAAATACTTCATCATATTAGCAGTCCTAGATTCTAAGTGCCCGATAAACTAATTTCTTGATGTTTTACAGAATTTTTAGATAATACGTGATCGAATTACCCTTTATATGCCTATCGGTGACATTTGCATGGTGTGGAATACCTTATTTTTAAATATTAATGTTTAATAATTTGAAGAAAAAGTGTTAGAATAGCTTTGATAAAGATCAATGAATAAGTATGCTGAAGTGGCAATGAAATGCCTTGAGGTACTTTTTTTGTCAAGAAAACAGTGAGGATGCTGGCTATCTATTTATCAGCATGGCCAATGCCCAAACCATGCAATGAGTGCCGTGAATCGTATTTCAAAGCAGTAGTTTAATTGGGCCCTTGGAGTTTTGGTTGGGCCCTTAGTTAAGGTGTTGTAAGTAGATTGCATGTGTAGATTTCCCCTCAGCTACTAACGAATGCATGTCTTTTGAATGAGGCATTGAAAAATCAACCCTGACAAGCAAACTATTAGAAAATTCCAAAAAAATGTCTAAATCAGCATAAATGTGTACGTACCAACATGATGGTTTTGTCTAGTTCTATTTACAGTGTAGGTAATTTGAATATTGTACGACTGACGTGATACGTTTAACCAAACATATACCTCCTACATGGCTCGTTCAATTTGCAAGAGAAAATTATTTGCATATCATAAGATCGCCATGAACACATTTTCTTCAGCAGAAACAGCTTCCATTAGTCGTAAGAGGCCATCTTCTCTATATCATGATATACTTAGGAATATCAATGTTCTTATAAAATTTTACAAAACTAAATTGATTATCAAAATAGTTAACAGAATTTTGAATATTAAAATAAAGTTTCATTACATTTTTTGTGTGGACTGCCTACTTTGTTTTTAACAATTAAAGTTGTAATTAAGAATTGAGGGAACTCTGACTTTCATAAGTGGAAAACCATGTCATTCAATATATAAGGACCCTGAGCAAAATAAAGGTAAGAATGAGGATAATGTTATCTTATCTGTTATACATTATAGTAACAATTTTATATAATTAATACATTGAACCATTTCTTCAAAGCTTTACCTGTGTACCTAAACCTTTATACAGTATAACCTGTCTTAACTGTATAACTAAACCTTTATACAGTATAACCTGTCTTAACTGTATAACTAAACCTTTATACAGTATAACCTGTCTAAACTGCATAACTAAACCTTTATACTGTATAACCTGTCTAAACTGCATAACTAAACCTTTATACTGTATAACCTGTATAACTGAACCTTTATACTGTATAACCTGTATAACTAAACCTTTGTACTGTATAACCTGTATAACTAGACCTTTATACAGTATAACCTGTCTAAACTGCATAACTAAACCTTTATATAGTATAACCTGTATAACTAAACCTTTATACTGTATAACCTGTATAACTAAACCTTTATACTGTATAACCTGCATAACTAAACCTTTATACTGTATAACCTGTATAACTAAACCTTTATACTGTATAACCTGTATGACTAAACCTTTACACAGTATAACCTGTATAACTAAACCTTTATACAGTATAACCTGTATAACTAAACCTTTATACAGTATAACCTGTCTTAACTATATAACTAAACCTTTATACAGTATAACCTGTCTAAACTGTATAACTTTGTACCATATAACCTGAAATTACAATATGTTGTAATGCCACACCTTCGCCTCAGACATCATGACCAACTTTTTTCTAACACAACTACTGTGCTAATGTTTTATTGTAATAAGCAGATCATGTGATCAAAAAATTCTTGATCCTTGAAAGGAGGTTTGCACAGAAAAGGTCATGTCATTTCAGTAATTAGATCACTATACTTGACTCGGTGTGAAACACTATACAATTTGTTTGGAGCAATTAAAAACTTCATTCCCACAAGTTCTCAATTTGATAGTTTCTTACTTAAGATAATCTCAAGTGACCAAGGATCATGGTATTTCTTCAACAGCTAGTCGACACTTTCACCTGAGGCCATTTTGTCTGTCAAACTCATTTAATTTTACTGAAGTAAAAAGAAGAGGGTCCCATTTATAAATAAGATTTTTATTTACTAAATCGAGATGACTGAATAAAAAAAGTCATTGGAGAGAATGAAGAAAGAATGGTTAATGAAATGCAAGTATTAAAGGAGTGAATAAGGACAAAGTGGTTAGATAACACATATAGACTATTCAAGGAAATAAGGACAAAGTGTTTATATAACACATAGAGATTATTCAAGGGAATAAGGATTAAATGGTTATATAACACATATAGATTATTCAAGGGAATAAGGACAAAGTGGTTATATAACACATATAGATTATTCAAGGGAATAAGGATTAAATGGTTATATAACACATATAGATTAGTCAAGGGAATAAGGACAAAATGCTTATATTACACTTATAGATTGTTCAAGGGAATAAGGACAAAATGGTTACACCTTTAAAGAATCTAAGTGAATAAGGATGGAGGGGTTATTTAATACAGATTATGAATGAATAAGGATGGAAGGGTTATATAGTTCATACAAATTATTAGAGTGAATAAGGAAAGAATAGGTTATTAAATATGAATTAGAGTGAATAAGGATAGAATGGTTTATGAAATGTGAATTAGAGTGAATAAGGATAGAATGGTTTATGAAATGTGAATTAGAGTGAATAAGGACACAGAATGGTTTATAAAATATGATTTGATTGATTGAATGATTTGAGACAGATAGAAACTATCGTGTTCAGATATGGGGATAATTATATTCTATCACTAGATATATATGCAGGTTCGAGCCAATGTCGGCAGTGTTGAACCCAGACAGAGAACCTGATAGCTGAGATTCCCTATCCATGGTTACAATCACTGGCTATTCACTAACATCTTACCTGAATGAATATTGTCTGTTTTCTGTTTAACAAACTACAGAGGAATATATTTGGAAAAACAACATAGACAAAAAGTATGGTAAACTAGGGTAAACTGTTGGTAAAAGCAGTTTAAAAGCAGGTTGAGAATCCATAAAGTACATTTATTCCATGTGGGAGTAATTTACTCAGGAATCTGTAAGTGCCATAGAAGAATGTATCCAAGTCATAAATAAAGAAAATTTGTACCCAGAATAAATCATTTTGAACATATTTGATATATACTGATAAATACATATCGGAATACTTGAATAAAACATTAGAATATTTCTTAGATTTCAGTTAAAATGACACAAGAAATTTTGTTAATTTACCAGAATTTCTAGAGACAGTCTGTCAAAATTTAGTCACAATTCCATTTGGACTAGTATTTCTTTTTAAAGGAGTTATTACAGGTGGACAAATGGACAGACAAATTAACAGACAGACAAACAATGGCCATGTTGTCATATCCTACCAGGAATGCTGTAAGTGTCCTAGTCAGAGGGACTGGGATTCCATTATTTTCTGAGGGGGTGGAAGGTTAGTCAGCTAGGTAAAAGTACATCTATTCCCCACAAACTATTTGTAGTATTTTCTGTATTAATTTTGTAATGTATCAAATATTGTAAGTGATATTATATTAGTTCTGGTTCAGCGATTTTCTTTGGAAATAGTTGGAAGCATGACTGATCAATTTATCGTCTTCAAGTGTAAGAACTGCATTCATCGAAACTTTCATAAGAAAAATTAATTCATGTATCTTTATACTCAAACATAAAGGTTGAATTCACAAATGAAAATGCTAATGATTAATTTTATGTGCTGCTTAAAAGTATTTAACATAACATATACAAAAAAGTGAAAAATGCTAATAAATATTTATCTGCTTTTTAGACTTTGAAAATATGATTTATGATTTATCATGAAATACACAGATATACCGTCCTGAGCAATCAGGGTATTGTGTCTGCTGTTGCTGTAGATAACATGCAGATGGCCTCTTGCATTGTGTTCAGTTATATCATAACCGCCTAATATAAGGAAACTCTACTTCAAAATGATCTTGGTTGTTCATGAGGTGATGAACTCAACAAACAAACAAAAAAAAAGCATAAATGTACATGTGGTGTTTTGAACAGTTACTTATGTTTTTACAGAAAATAAATGAAAGTCATTATTTTTTATCTAACTCTACTAACAAGATGCTTAAATGATATCAGAATTTGTCTTCAAAGTATCATTTTATCTGATATCCTTCAGTACTGAGCTATATAGGATAAATCTGCATACCTGAACAATTCCTGCCCCTAATGAAGACCACACTGCAGCGATATATTATGAAGTTTTATTACATTCCAATATATTGATGAGCCTAACTTTGCCTTAGGTGAGCCATTTATCCCTTTCCTGTACTTGTTTCCAAATATTACCGCCAGGTGTTACCTGGAGATGTGATTGATGGTGATATAACCATATCAGGAAGTCATTAGTATAAACATCTGATAGTCACTATTTCATAAGTACTCTTACTTAAAGTTGTACAGCTGATAATACAAGTAAAGTGAGTCACTCAGATATAGTCTTATCTTAACTTAGTGACCCGCCAATGATCTATACTTAAAGTTTACTATGTACAGCTGATAATACAATTAAAGTGAGTAACTCAGATACAGTCTTATCTGCACTAGGTGGCTCAGCAATGATCTATACTTAAAGTTTACTATGTACAGGTGAAAATATTAGAGTGAGTAGCTTAGAAAACACTATAATTTTAAATATTACTTTTATAACTAACAAATACTCTATATAGTCTTACTGAATATTTACTAAATAAAACTGACAATACAATTTTCTACAATTACTTAGATATTTGAACACACAGAATGAAATGCTATACTTAGAACAACAGTGACCTTGACCTTTGACCCCTGGATACGAGAAGCAATCTCAAGCAAAAACTTTCAGGGTTATGATAACTTCACTGGGAACCTGAGTTATTGACCTTTGAACTTCCAACATAATAACAATCCCAATTACAATTCAACAATAAGAAAGATTGACCTTTGGTCCTAAACTTTTGGTCCTAATCGTTATGCCAAATTTGCTCCTTATTTTAGATTGACTTTAGTCCTAATCTCACGATAAAATGTTGGTCCTAATCTTCAGACTGATCCTTTGTACTATTTTTTAAGTCAACATTTGGTCCTCAGCTTTAGCTTGACTCTTGGTCAAAAGTTTCAGATCAAATTTTGGTCCTAAACTTTGATTAATCCTTGTTCCTAATAGGTCAACTTTTGGCGTTAAACTTCAGTTTTGGGTAGTCTGGTGGTGCAGTGGTAATGCCTTTCGCCTTGCTGTTCAGGGTTCGATTTGTGGAAGGGACGAGTACAGGTAAAGGGTCATCTGCCCAACCACATAGGTTTTCCACAGTACTCCGGTTTCCTCCCATAATAAGACCCCTTGTGCACTTGCATCCAGGTCAACAAGAGTAATTAGTATAAGTTGAAACAACTCGTTTCACAATTTGTGTAAAATAAATGACATTTATATCACATTATTTTCAGTTTGGCTTTTGGTTCTAAATTTTAGATTGACCCTTGGTCCTAATCTTTAGATCAATTTTCTGTCCTAATCTTCAGGACTGCATTTGGTCCTAATATTAAGATTGACCTTTGGTCCTCATCATTAGATTAAACCTTGGTCCTACTCAAATTTCTGTCTTATCTTCAGACTGACCTTGGTCCTAATGTGATTTAAACATCCTAATCTTCAGACTGACCCTTGGTCCTAATGTTTAAATCACATTATGGTCCTAATCTTTAGATTGACCCTTGGTCCTAATTTTTAAATCACATTATGGTCCTAATCTTTAGATTGACCCTTGGTCCTAATGTTTAAATCCCATTATGGTCCTAATCTTCAGATTGACCCTTGGTCCTAATGTTTAAATCACATTATGTTCCTAATCTTCAGATTGACCCTTGGTCCTAATGTTTAAATCACATTATGGTCCTAATCTTTAGATTGATCCTTGGTCCTAATGTTTAAATCACATTATGTTCCTAATCTTCAGATTGATCCTTGGTCCTAATGTTTAAATCACATTATGGTCCTAATCTTCAGATTGATCCTTGGTCCTAATGTTTAAATCACATTATGGTCCTAATCTTTAGATTGATCCTTGGTCCTAATGTTTAAATCACATTATGTTCCTAATCTTCAGATTGATCCTTGGTCCTAATGTTTAAATCCCATTATGGTCCTAATCTTTAGATTGACCCTTGGTCTTAATTTTTAAACTGACCCTTGGTTACACTTATGGAGAAAATCAGAAAAAAAATGTATGACATATTTACATGACTTTGACCTTCAATCTTAACAATTAAAACGACTAATTCAAGATTGCCTTGAGAAGAATTTGTTTGATCAATTTATATTTGTCTGGTGAAGAAATTCTTAATGAAATTAGTCTAATATTTTCAGTCTTGGAACTGATGAAATTTGATCCCAAGCAAGTCCTTGTGGCAAAGTAGTAGTTTTGAGTTATCTAAAAAAGATGTCTTTGTACACACAAAGAGTTCAGACAAACGATCATTAGCTTCTTACTGTGACCAGACAAACTATTGTCTGAGTTTGCTAAGATGACTTATATATATATATAAATAAACAAATGCAAAGGATATATATATATATTTCTGCACATTATAGTTGAAGATAAAAACTACAGAAAAAATATATCTTTATGTCACTTCACCAGAAACAACTCCAAAAAACACATCAAAATAATTTTCTAAAATAGCAGAACTGTATCCTAAAATTGCAAGAATATGACAAAAGCAAACGTTTGATTAATTACAAGATACTCCGTAAAAGTTGGATGTTGTCCATATAGGTTTTTAAACCTGCTTATTTTCTGCTCATGTTTTCGCGTGGTAATCACAGTTGAGAAACATTACTGATGCACACGTAAGTAAATATGTTTTCGACATTAATACAATATCGTCTCCTAAACATTTATCCTTTTCTTGTGGATTGTTGAAACGCCACCCCCCAAAAAAACCTATCTCCTATTATGGCCTTGGGAAAACCTGCGATATTTGATGAATGGACAGACGGACAGAATCTTACTTAATCTATCGAGAACATAAAAATAATTATTTCTAGCAAATTCTAATTTCTCTATGTCACTTAATCACATAAAGAAGGAAGGTCTAGAGACAAAGCTGGAAATTAGAGCCCAGACAACCCTCTACAATTATCTACCACACAAACATTCCACGCTGATATATGGGCCCTAGAAAGCGAACTGAGCAATCTTGCATAAAGCCTTCTGACATTTCCAATATCATACTAGAAGTGATACTTATGAACATCTCTCCGAGTCGACGCAACGAGTTGGCGCTACACTGTCTCAATCCTATATATATACACTCTGGTAAGACAATCTACCTCCACAATAACGACTTTTACAAATGAAAAATCTTCGCTGGGTTGACTTCGGCAGCCATTTTCAAATGTGTCACATGCTGACTGACAAGTACACATTGTACCTACACGTAATCTTGTAACTGATGTTTTCGATTCCGTTTTTAAATTGACGATAAGAAGACTCTGCGATGCTCAAGACAAAACCAGTATAGATATTTTAATTCTTTTTCATTGTCAGAACACAAACCTATGAGGTTAAAGAGAAAAAAACAAATTAGACAGAAGGATTCACCAAAATGAGAATGCATGGCGATGAGCAAAATGGCCGCCTCGGTGTCAGGAAGCCAGCGAGTGCATGAACTCTACCAATACATAAGCAACTTCTGCTACTAATTCAGGCGGTTCTTAAACTACAATGACAGCTGGATATTCCAGGTCATTTAGTACATTCTGTAGTTTAATTAATTTCATGTGCCTAGTAATTTCTTTTTTGAGGTAGAAAAACAAAACATTATGCTAGGTCAATTACAAGGTTCAATTTACACAACAATGCACACTGCAGCTCTTGTACATATTGTAACCAATTAAACATGTTATTAACATTTGTCATTCGTATAGAGTCAACCATTTTGCAGCAGAACTATCCATTTGTACTCTTCTAAATATCAGATAATGATCAAAAGGTAAGAAAATGAACACCCTGTATTTAGAAGAATCATTGTTTTGTACTTTTACAATGGTCCTATATTTCGAGAACACTTGAATTACTTTCCTTTCTTCCTTTCTAGTACGAAACAGCAGACACTAAATGAACCTTAGATTAGTAATTTAACACTTCCTGTGTTTATATCCAGGCAGAACGTGAGAGCCAGTTCTTCAGATTTCTTAGAACCAATTCTCCGTCACTTGAAGTTCAGGAAGATTTCCTTCTCTTGGGTTTGTCGTAGAGTCTGATAATTTTTGTCCTCGAGAAACACATAATGAATTTTTTCTTTGTTACTGCAATGAGCGAAGGGGACTAACACAAACCATATTCAAAGTGGTAGAGGTGGGCTTATCATAGGACATCAGTACTTCTACTATAAATAGATGTGGTTGTGCCCAAGAACCAGGTTATTGCAGATATTGCAAAGTCTGTCCTGGAATTCAGACAAAGAGGCCCACGGCATGATCGGCCACCTGATCAATCTCAAAAGAACTTAAACTGCACACAGCGATAATGCTATAAGTTACATCAAATCAATCCCATTGTCAAACTCATCTATGATCTGTTCAGTTTTACTCCAGTTACCATGTCCACAAGGTCCGTGGTAATAAAAATGCAAAGGGCCGCAACTCTGAGAGTGAGGATAGATTCAGTCTCATTGTCAAAATCATTCAAGATTTTATCAATTGAAGACTTTGAACCAAGTTTCATCAATATCGTTTCAAATTTACCCAAGTTAACGAGAGTTCACAAGAAAAAGTTAATGAATGACAATGGACGAAGAATAATCACAATAGGTAACTATCACCTATGGTCAGGTGACCTAAAAATGCTGCATTGAAATTGACCTGAGATTGCAAGAACAAGAAAGAAACTTCATTATCTTTCAAAAATATCAGAAAAGATAATATTTTATGTATATACCTGTTTTGTAATCTCTTGTAACTTCTGTCTTGTATATGTAAAGTATGTCCACTTTTCCTTTTCATAGGAGTCTGTGAGTTTTGTTGACCTGTCAAGAAAGATGAACAGTGTATAAAAGCTGGACTTGTGGAAGGTTATCAAAACAAGGTGGCAACCTCCTTAGAGGTCAATAAAGGTAAAACTGATTCAATTTACCAAATTGGCTTCTCAGGACTGTTTATAAATGCCAATCCTATTTCTCAGATATCTATTATAACTCATCGTAATGCTATTCTAAATAAAGTTCAATACTTTCTCTCATAATGTTTGATTGCCTTACACAATACACCTACACCTTAACATATATCTCTGATGTTTACAATAACATATTTCTCCGATGTTTACCTTAACATATTTCTCTGATGTTTACCTAACCATATATCTCCGATGTTTACCTAAACATATTTCTCTGATGTTTACCAAACCATATTTCTCTGATGTTTACTTAAACATATTTCTCTGATGTTTACCTAAACATATATCTCCGATGTTTACCTAAACATATTTCTCTTATGTTTACCTAACCATATATCTCCGATGTTTACCTAAACATTTACCTATAACGCGTACCTTAAATGGACAATATCAATTATCATTAAATAGTAAAAGACAAAAAAGCACTTCGGTGCGCGCAACAGAGGTCATTTGAAAGTTATTCTAATGAAACAAACAGTCATTGGTAAGTTGTTTGCGTAGTTAATGGAGGTGATTTGAGAGATAAGATATTCAATGTGTTTCTACATTTAATGTACCAATCACCATTGGACTTTCTAGTATCAATAGGTAATGTTATCCTTATGTAAATAGCACACATTAATTCAGCTACTTTAAACTTTTTAAGACCAATCTAATAAAATACTTAAATTTAGTGGGATCAGCCAAGTCAAACTTCGCTAAATATCACAAAACTCATTATATTGAAATTACGGATATAATTTAATCTTTGAGCTTTTATGAAACCATTCCATGAAATTGCCAATTCAGCCATAAACGCTCAATAAATTTATACTTGATTTGAGATGAAGTATAAAAAGAATAATTCTGTGTCTCTCTCTTGTGACAATGTGTTAAAAACTTTATCCCTATCAGTTATGCGTTATGGTTGAGTTGTTCACAGCCACTGACACTTGTCACTAAATAACATACAATAGTGTTAAGGTATGGGAATGTCATCAAGAAGACTCTTATTTTTAAAAACTTTGAAGATGACCCCTGTGGTAAATTGAAGCTCGTCCGCAGGGCTGCCGTGAGCCAAGCGTCAGTAATGTGGATGAATGAGGACTGCGTGCTGTCTTGATTAATATAAGTTTGATGTGCCATTTCAAATTTATAAAATAATGGCCAAATCTCACATAATTCATGGGTTTTTATGTGCTTGGGAGATAGGATGTTTATGCGTAGCGATACATTCAGAGAAAAGCCTATGTCAATTAATATAAAATCGGGTTATCCATCCATTGTACTGAAGGGCAGTCAGCTTTAAATCCTTTTAAATTTCATGCAAATTTCTACAGATAAAAACTTTCCGTACAATTAATAAAATTCTCGATGAAAGAGTTTGGAGGATATAACAAGAAGTAAGTCTCACAAACGCTCTATTCTTCACAGAGTAATTATGAATTCATTAAACGATAAAGTTTGGTGGGAAAGATTAACACAGAGAAAACACATACTCACACGAATAATCTTACACCCTTGTGACATATGGTTGATTTTAACAATAGTTATGTTGCTATAGGTTTTCAGGTGAACAAAGATTTTTCAAAATGACAATTTTTTTATGATCCGTTACCGTTAATGACTTGGTGCTGTCTGGAACAGCGATTTCAGGTTGTCATGGTAGCTCAGTGTACCAAGCTTACCTCTGGTAATTAACCGGCACAGCTATATATGTAAAATAAAAGCTCGATTTCAAACTAACTACCATTTGGATAAAAAAAAATTAAAAATCTGATATTCGTCCATCTTAGCAAGACAATGAGTACCATAACTCAGGTAATGATATTGATATAGTGGTAGAAAATTAAAAACAGAATCAGCACACAGAAAATGAAAATGGAAAATGTCAAAATATAAACATAGTTAATGGTAGGTAAAAATTTACAGACACTTCAATTAGCTTACTATCTCTCCATCTGAGAATTTACTCCCATGAAATTTTATTTATGGTTGAAGGTGAACAATACCTTATGCTTTGATCATTTTCAAGATATATCTGTAATTTACACAGGTAAATGGTGATTATAATTAACGACAAGGTACACCTTTATACGTAGATAAGTATCTACAAATAACTAAATACTGAAATGAAATGCTGACTGTATACAGGATGTCAGGTCAGAATGTTGTCTGTCTGTATACAGGATGTCAGGTCAGAATGTTGTCTGTCTGTATACAGGATGTCAGGTCAGAATGTTGTCTGTCTGTATACAGGATGTCAGGTCAGAATGTTGTCTGTCTGTATACAGGATGTCAGGTCAGAATGTTGTCTGTCTGTATACAGGATGTCAGGTCAGAATGTTGTCTGTCTGTATACAGGATGTCAGGTCAGAATGTTGTCTGTCTGTATACAGGATGTCAGGTCAGAATGTTGTCTGTCTGTATACAGGATGTCAGGTCAGAATGTTGTCTGTCTGTATACAGGATGTCAGGTCAGAATGTTGTCTGTCTGTATACAGGATGTCAGGTCAGAATGTTGTCTGTCTGTATACAGGATGTCAGGTCAGAATGTTGTCTGTCTGTATACAGGATGTCAGGTCAGAATGTTGTCTGTCTGTATACAGGATGTCAGGTCAGAATGTTGTCTGTCTGTATACAGGATGTCAGGTCAGAATGTTGTCTGTCTGTATACAGGATGTCAGGTCAGAATGTTGTCTGTCTGTATACAGGATGTCAGGTCAGAATGTTGTCTGTCTGTATACAGGATGTCAGGTCAGAATGTTGTCTGTCTGTATACAGGATGTCAGGTCAGAATGTTGTCTGTCTGTATACAGGATGTCAGGTCAGAATGTTGTCTGTCTGTATACAGGATGTCAGGTCAGAATGTTGTCTGTCTGTATACAGGATGTCAGGTCAGAATGTTGTCGGTCTGTATACAGGATGTCAGGTCAGAATGTTGTCTGTCTGTATACAGGATGTCAGGTCAGAATGTTGTCTGTCTGTATACAGGATGTCAGGTCAGAATGTTGTCTGTCTGTATACAGGATGTCAGGTCAGAATGTTGTCTGTCTGTATACAGGATGTCAGGTCAGAATGTTGTCTGTCTGTATACAGTATGTCAGGTCAGAATGTTGTCTGTCTGTATACAGGATGTCAGGTCAGAATTTTGTCTGTCTGTATACAGGCTGTCAGGCTAGAATGTTGTCTGTCTGTATACAGGCTGTCAGGCCAGAATGTTGTCTGTCTGTATACAGGATGTCAGGTCAGAATGTTGTCTGTCTGTATACAGGATGTCAGGTCAGAATGTTGTCTGTCTGTATACAGACTGTCAGGTCAGAATGTTGTCTGTATACAGGATGTCAGGCTAGAATGTTGTCTGTCTGTATACAGGATGTCAGGTCAGAATGTTGTCTGTCTGTGTACAGGATGTCAGGCCAGAAAGTTGCCTGCCTTTATACACAATGTCAGAATGTCACAACTTCACGATTGTCAGTTCATTCAGAATGAAGGATCTCTTCCGAAGTGTTAAAATGTACTAGAATTATATTTTCAAGATAGTATACAAGAAGTACAAGCTCAAATGACTACTTTTGAGTAATTGTATTGTTTCTTGGTGTAATCATGCTAGAGATATCACGTCACAATCAGATAAGCACAGACTTCATAATATTCTATATTCTGTTTGATGCTCTGTGCCCCCTAACAGCTACAAACTTATTGATATGTTTGGTATGATATACAGAGAACTTTAAAATTTGGAGACATGAATTTTATGAAAATCATTTTATGTAAGAATAAAGACCAATTTGCTTGTAGATTCTTACATTATATTTCTTAACAAACAGAAATGGAAAATAATATCAATGGAAGCCATCAGACGGCCTCCATTAATCAGTTACAAGTCGACTCACAGGGGAGACAACTCTGACTATATCTTAAAAATTGATCTTAGAAAATTAGTTGAAGTCTGGGTTGAAATTAATTTCTGCAGTATCAGTACAGCAATGGCTGCCAGCCAAACTTCAAAGGTCATCACATGATATTAACAGAAATATGGAGCTTGGAATCTAAATTATTACTGTCAGGAATGTCTTCTATATAAATCAATACTAGTCTACTTTCAGGTGATGTCGATGTTACATAAACACCTCAGTGCCATTTGTAGTATTGTCCTTAACACAATTATAGTTCATCAATTATAAGTCTATAAGAACCCTTACATATAATCCATTATCAACATTGCTTTGAGAATATCCTGCCAATTCTAAAAATAGATTTATATGGTAATGGCTACATTCAAGGAGCTTTATTTTTTCACTAATTTTTCAGAAGAGAGTAAAAATCATAATGATAAGAAATTTTGAGAATAGAAAATAATTTTAATGAAAAAAAAATCTTTTTAGTGTAAACTTTTGATGAAATAAGACAATTAAGAGGCCAAATATGATGGTTTGACCAGTCTTCTGGTCCATATATCAGGTTGAATTCTTTTGTGAATACTTCTTCATCACTTTGTGAATACTTCTTCATCACCTTGTGAATACTTCTTCACCACTTTGTGACTACATCTTCATCACTCTGTGAATACATCTTCATCACTTTGTGAATACTTCTTCATCACCTTGTGAATACTTCATCACTTTGTGAATACTTCATCACTTTGTGAATACTTCTTCATCACCTTGTGAATACTTCATCACTTTGTGAATACTTCTTCATCACTTTGTGAATACATCTTCATCACTTTGTGACTACATCTTCATCGGTTAGCGAATACTTCTTCATCACTTTGTGAATACTTCTTCATCACCTTGTGAATACTTCTTCATCACTTTGTGAATACTTCTTCATCACCCTGTGAATACTTCTTCATCACCTTGTGAATACATCTTCATCACTCTGTGAATACATCTTCATCACTTTGTGAATACTTCTTCATCACCTTGTGAATACTTCATCACTTTGTGAATACTTCATCACTTTGTGAATACTTCTTCATCACCTTGTGAATACTTCATCACTTTGTGACTACATCTTCATCAGTTAGCGAATACTTCTTCATCACTTTGTGAATACTTCATCACCTTGTGAATACTTCTTCATCACCTTGTGAATACTTCATCACTTTGTGAATACTTCTTCATCACCTTGTGAATACTTCATCACTTTGTGAATACTTCATCACTATGTGAATACTTCTTCATCAGTTAGCAAATACTTCTTCATCACTTTGCAAATACTTCTTCATCAATAGAGGGACACTTTATCATTTCGTAAATACTTCATCACAATTCCTTGAAGGAATTTCAATCCCAACTTTGTGTAAATATTTCAATTTTTAACCACTATTTTCTATTTCTCAACAAAAACCTAATATTTTTTCATGGTATTGCATTCTTATGTATAATTATTGTTTATATTTGATCAGTAAAGAAAGTTGTGTTAGAATACCATATAGCAGGTTTGAATACACAATCAAATTATTATGTGAACAAGTCATGTCATGCAGCTGGAGATCACAGTGAGAACATCGGTCAAAAGAATCACCTGGTCTACAGGTCACTCTATCTGTTATCGCAATAAACTATTTTATTAACTCCTCTTATCTGTGTTTGATGAGGTAGCCCCATGTGCCCCCAGATCTGACCCATCAACTGATGGTTAGTCTACATGGTCCAGTGCATGACCCTTTGACCTCTGGCTGGATTTGACTGGGACTGACCACATGTCTGCTTCTATCACTACTGTCTGCTCATTAGCTGGATGGGGTCAAATTTTACACCACCATATAGCACATATACACTTGACCAACAAACATAAATTGACACCTACCTACAAACACTGACCACTACTTGGGGTCAGGCCCAGAGTAGAACACCTAATTAAAATACTTAATGCCAACAGAGTAAAGGAAGCTATTAACACATTCTTGACAGTAAAACTATCACTTTCAATAATTTTGATGTTCAAAATATTTTTTTCTCTTTAAAATTCCTGAGTAAAATGTGGGGTTTTTTCTGTAATGAAATTTCAAAAACAAGAAAGCATTTACATGATAACAGATATTAAATGTGAAAAAAGTGTTGATAATATTTAACATCTACATCATAAATGATACGAAACGTTTAAACATGAAAAAAGATTTATAACTTTCTTGTTGACAATAAAGAAAAGGCTGTAATTTACAATTTCCCTGATGACAATGAAAGGAATGTGTTCCCTGAAAGGAATGTGTTCCCTGATGACAAAGAGAGGAGTGTGTTCCTTGTTGATAATGTAAGAAATGTACCCTTGCTAACAATAAAAGGAATATGTTCCATGTTGACAAAGAGAGGAATGCATTCCTTGTTTATAATAATGAGAGGAAAGTCTTTCTGGTTAATAACAAAAGAATGTGTTCATTGTTTACAAAAAGAGGAATGTGTTCCTTGTTGACGGTAAGTGGAATGTGTTCCTTATTGACGATAAGTGAAATGTGTTCCTTGTTGACGGTAAATAGAATGTGTTCCTTATTGACGATAAGTGAAATGTGTTCCTTGTTGACGGTAAATAGAATGTGTTCCTTGTTGACGGTAAGTGGAATGTGTTCATAGTTTACAAAGAGAGGAATGTGTTCCTTGTTGACGGTAAGAGGAATGTGTTCCTTGTTGACGGTAAGTGGAATGTGTTCCTTGTTGACGTTAAGTGGAATGTGTTCCTTGTTGATGGTAAGTGGAATGTGTTCCTTATTAATGATAAGTGGAATGTGTTCCTTGTTGACGATAAGTTGAATGTGTTCCTTGTTGACGGTAAATAGAATGTGTTCCTTGTTGACGGTAAGTGGAATATGTTCCTTGTTGACGGTAAGTGGAATGTGTTCCTTGTTGACAGTAAGTGGAATGTGTTCCTTGTTGACGGTTAGTGGAATGTGTTCCTTGTTAACAGTAAGTGGAATGTGTTCCTTGTTGACGGTAAGTGGAATGTGTTCCTTGTTGACGGTAATTGAAATGTGTTCCTTGTTGACGGTAAGTGAAATGTGTTCCTTGTTAACAGTAAGTGGAATGTGTTCCTTGTTAACGGTAAGTGGAATGTGTTCCTTGTTGACAATAAGTGGAATGTGTTCCTTGTTAACAGTATGTGGAATGTGTTCCTTGTTGACGGTAAGTGGAATGTGTTCCTTGTTGACGGTAAGTGAAATGTATTCCTTGTTAACAGTAAGTGGAATGTGTTCCTTGTTGACGGTAAGTGAAATGTGTTCCTTGTTGACGGTAAATAGAATGTGTTCCTTATTGACGATAAGTGAAATGTGTTCCTTGTTGACGGTAAATAGAATGTGTTCCTTGTTGACGGTAAGTGGAATGTGTTCATAGTTTACAAAGACAGGAATGTGTTCCTTGTTGACGGTAAGAGGAATGTGTTCCTTGTTGACGGTAAGTGGAATGTGTTCCTTGTTGACGTTAAGTGGAATGTGTTCCTTGTTGACGGTAAGTGAAATGTATTCCTTGTTAACAGTAAGTGGAATGTGTTCCTTGTTGACGGTAAGTGAAATGTGTTCCTTGTTGACGGTAAATAGAATGTGTTCCTTATTGACGATAAGTGAAATGTGTTCCTTGTTGACGGTAAATAGAATGTGTTCCTTGTTGACGGTAAGTGGAATGTGTTCATAGTTTACAAAGACAGGAATGTGTTCCTTGTTGACGGTAAGAGGAATGTGTTCCTTGTTGACGGTAAGTGGAATGTGTTCCTTGTTGACGTTAAGTGGAATGTGTTCCTTGTTGACGGTAAATAGAATGTGTTCCTTGTTGACGGTAAGTGGGATATGTTCCTTGTTGACGGTAAGTGGAATGTGTTCCTTGTTGACAGTAAGTGGAATGTGTTCCTTGTTGATGGTTAGTGGAATGTGTTCCTTGTTAACAGTAAGTGGAATGTGTTCCTTGTTGACGGTAAGTGGAATGTTTTCCTTGTTGACGGTAATTGAAATGTGTTCCTTGTTGACGGTAAGTGAAATGTGTTCCTTGTTAACAGTAAGTGGAATGTGTTCCTTGTTAACGGTAAGTGGAATGTGTTCCTTGTTGACAATAAGTGGAATGTGTTCCTTGTTAACAGTATGTGGAATGTGTTCCTTGTTGACGGTAAGTGGAATGTGTTCCTTGTTGACGGTAAGTGAAATGTGTTCCTTGTTAACAGTAAGTGGAATGTGTTCCTTGTTGACAGTAAGTGGAATGTGTTCCTTGTTGATGGTAAGTGGAATGCGTTTCTAATTGATGGTAAGTGGAATGTGTTCCTTGTTGACGGTAAGTGGAATGTGTTCCTTATTGATGGTAAGTGGAATGTGTTCCTAATTGATGGTAAGTGGAATGTGTTCCTTGTTAAAAGTAATGGAATGTGTTCCTTGTTGACAGTAAGTGGAATGTGTTCCTTGTTGACGGTAAGTGGAATGTGTTCCTTATTGATGGTAAGTGGAATGCGTTCCTAATTGACGGTAAGTGGAATGTGTTCCTTGTTAAAAGTAAGTGGAATGTGTTCCTTGTTGACGGTAAGTGGAATGTGTTCCTTGTTAACAGTAAGTGGAATGTGTTCCTTGTTGACACTTGTGGAATTTTATCACAATGATAATGGAGGGAGTTTCTTATTTACCGACAATGAAAGGAATACTTATCATACACTTCCTCGTTTAATCATATTGAAAACATTTCCGTATATTTTGATCTTTCAGAAATCCTGTTTTACGGTAATGACCAATCCTGAGCATTTTTCAAATAACTGTACTCAAGATGTACCACACTTATACTTACAAAATTAATTGTACAATAGTTTAATATAATAGTGATCCCTACCATAGATATTTTCTCTACTACCTTGTCTTAGTAAAATGGTTTTCCTAAGCACAATTATTGTAGACTGCATGGCAACAAACACTGGCACATGGTGTATCTTTCTTATACATTTCTTTGTGATTATAAAACAAAAAAGTGTTTGCAGTGTTAGATTCAAAGATTCCCTCTGGCATAATAACATAAGCAGTGCTGATATAGTGTAAATCTTACTCAATCAATTGACATGTTAAGCTGGTAATACTCACAAAACTAACACATAGCCCTGGTAATTAATACAATAATGTTACTGTAACCCCTATCACTATTTTCTAAATGTTAAATGCTTTCTAAATCTAATTTCATTAAATTAAATGATAAAAAAATGCATTTAGAAAATATTTATGAAAAAAAAAAAAAAAATAACTGAAAATTTTTTTTTTAAAAAGAGGTATTTTACCCTGTGGAAGTCAGTGGTAAATAAAGACTTTGTGTAGGTCTATACTCATCAGCCAAGTCAAAAACATTAATTTTCATCACCACAACAGCAAATCCAAAACTCTCGCGAAAATGAATCAATATATTCCCAACATTACATAATTACATAAATTGAATTAGATGTTATTGAATTTTCTAAAAATGTTTTCCAAATTAGATACCTCAGATAAATACAGAAAGGATGGAGTCACAAAGTTTAAATGCATTTAATTGGCAATATTTACATAAATTGCCTATGCTATATTAGTATTGAACATTTATGTATCAGGTGACTTTGAGGCCACAAATCTCTCCTCAAATGTGTGTTTCATTTTTTTTTTTTTTAAATATCTTAAATGAAAATAAATATTTTTTTTGATAATTTTCTTTTTTTTTTTTTTGGCAAACTGTAGTAATTATAATTGGTAAATTAACACTGAGAACTGTCACTCACGAATCGATGAGCAGAAATAGGAATTTCAGCAAAGAATTCCTGGATCTGGAAAAAAAATCCCAGTAGAGTTCCTCATTACAATCAACGAGCTATCTTGTGGGCTATAAACGTCACTAGGGCTTGCCACTTTTTCCTTGTGATGAGCGACCGTCTCCTCCTGGGATTGTTTTCTGATTAAAACATGCCTTCATTAAACAATTAATGTTCAAAATAATTTCTATTTCACCGATGTATTGGTAAGAGTACATCTGTGAGGAAGTTTCTCTCTTAATTAGGTATATTGTATGTATGGACAACAATATCATATCCACATGCATTCAATCATGTATAAAGATGTCCCGTTTTTGCTGGCAGTATTGACCACGACAAGGTATATCAATAATAAAAGTCAGCTGTGCCATCTACCTGTAACATCCTTCTATCGTAATCCAATCAACTCTAAGGTGTCTTTTTAATTCTTACTCATACTTCATCCTCATTAAAAATTCTTTTTGATTACAAAAATCTTAACACTTATTCACTAAAGTACTTTTATACAATGATCTATGGTTGATAATATTTTTTTTTCTTGTTAGTATCCTAACAATAATTTGATCAATAGACAATCCAATGTCTTAAAATTATTCTTCTGTGAATACTGTGAATACAGTTATAATCGTAATGTTAATGTGATTTTATTGATGATTTCAAAGGAAATCTGGATTAGAAGACTTCCACCCAAGGGAGATAATTTTATTTTTTTTCTCATGATGAAACAATGCCAAGATTAATCTAATATTGATCCTGCTCTTGTTATCAAAATTAAGGATAGTTTGATAATCCAAACTTGTCATTAATCACATCATGTATCAGCTGTGTTATCTTTAACCCATACTCCTGAAGTTATCAGTGTCCATGTTTCTACTGTAGAAATAATAGTGTGTAGCAGGGGAATTTTAACTTGACATTTCTTGGAAATTAGTGAAAAATACATTTTATTTACTCAAAATAATCGAGCTTTTGGGAGACCAGAACCACTCTAAAATCTGATTAATCATTCATAAAGATATAAAGTCTGGTTTTCCTACAGTATAAATCACATGTATAGACAAAATATCATGCAATATATTTGGTCTTTATAGATTTTAAATTAAATATATACAAAAATCTACAATCCAAATATATGTCTTAAACTTTAGCTTTTGCAATACCTAAACTCCCTGTTCAGACATAAGAATGACTTCAAATATGTTAATATTATTAACAAAACCCCTTCGCTTCAAATCTGCAAAACAAAATGGTTTTTAATTCCAGATTTACTAGTTGTATTTGTGTGTTAGACAAGTACAACATTGCTACCTTGATTTTACTAGAATAGCGTTAGCCTAGGTGTAATTATCTAATGGGGCCTTGTCTGATTTGGTGGTTGACAGGCTCGACAGCTTGGCCAGATCCTACATGACCGTGTGACAGGATTATGTCAGCACTAATGACCCGCTTGTTTCTCTTTACTTACAACAAAAGGTGGCCATGACAGAGGTGCTGCCCTACACCATCACTTCATGTCCCACCAACTGTGACAGTCAGAATGATTGTCACTCTTTTCCTCTCATCCAACTTAATCAAATTAATGTTCTCAGCTTTTCTTATCTCAGGACATCTTTTTATAACTCTCCATCGAGAATATTAAACATTTTTAAAAATTTTCTACAAGGTTAATATATTTAATAGACTCTATTTTATATTAATATATTAATTAAAATAGATTTCTTTGGTTATTAATTATAAATACCACAGCTTACCTTCCAGTAAAGCATCCCAGGTCTTTAAACAGAAACAGGAGATAGACTCTATGATAAATTGGTCTTATCATGTGACAAGTTCAGTTTAGTCTAAAGGAAGGCTTTCTGAAGACAGGTGTCTTTTTATGGCATGTTGGAATGGAACATCTCCTAAACGAATCAAACAAGACAAAAAGTTTTCTTCGTTGATAGTGATGTCTCATGACACATGATCAATAGTTACAGGTTTTATATTCAATTTTCAAATTTGTAATTAGTGTTCTTAACAAACAGTTTATCTGTAATGACAGGCGTTCTCTATCAAAAGTTTATCTGTTATGACAGGTGTTCTCTATCAACAGTCTAACTGTAATGACAGGTGTTCTCTATCAACACTTTATCTGTAATGACAGGTGTTTTCTATCAACAGTTTATCTGTAATGACAGGTGTTCTCTATCAACAGTGTATCTGTAATGACAGGTGTTCACCATCAACAGTTTATCTGTAATGACAGGTGTTCTCTATCAACAGTTTATCTGTAATGACAGGTGTTCTGTAATGACAGGTGTTCTCTATCAACACTTTA
Organism: Ylistrum balloti; assembly: GCF_031769215.1. Taxonomy (NCBI): domain Eukaryota; kingdom Metazoa; phylum Mollusca; class Bivalvia; order Pectinida; family Pectinidae; genus Ylistrum; species Ylistrum balloti. Next base: position 730,045 of record NW_026782032.1, read on the forward strand.
TCTGTAACGACAGTTGTTCTGTAATGACAGGTGTTCTCTATCAACAGTTTATCTGTAATGACAGGTGTTCTCTATCAACAGTTTATCTGTAATGACAGGTGTTTTCTACCAAGTATATCTGAAATGACAGGTGTTCTGTAATGACAGGTGTTCTCTATCAACAAAAGTTAATCTGTAATGCCAGGTGTTCTCTCATGAAAATTGAGTTTAACTGAAATGATGAATGATGAAAAAAATCATACATATGCAGTTGTCCTTCAAGACCAGTTTTAACAATTATAATTGAAGTTGGCTATCTTGGCCCTTTCTTTTGAATCCTACCTAATTAGCATGTATATATCATGTCCAAAATGGGTTAAGTCACTTCTAAAATACAACAATTTTATAAAATGATACAAAAGTTTATACATGTATATGTAAACAGTAAATATATGTTGTGATTCTGCGCTAACAGTAATTACTTTTATCTAGAGATGAATCTGTTTTTACATACCTTCCCCATTTAAATCAGAACAGTGATCTCAGCGGATCCTCTTTTAATTGATGGCAATATTTTATATTTTTCACAATTATGAATAATTTATAACACTCAGAGATAACTAACACAGATAAATCCTGTATTGTCAAAATAATTTATACAAACGTAAAATTAACAAACCTAACAGCAAATTTATATGTTGACAGGATACTCCTTACATTTTCTCCAAAATGGGGGTTTTTTAGACGGGAGACATTGTCAGTGATAATGTGTCAACTGCGCCCACCCACCGAGAGTGTCATGTAGTGTTCTTCCTGTGATCAAACCAACACAAATCTCTACCTAACTCTTTCCCTAATTATCCTAGATCAAACCAGGTTAACATGTCTGCAGCTTCAAAGTTTATTTGCAAATGATGACAGAGGGTCATTTCTTAGTATACAAAGCAATTTTGATGTATTTGTAAATTCTCAAACATTCTCAATGATAATATTCAAAACAATGTTCAGTTCAAACAATTAACACAACCTATCCCCATGACAATGTTCAGACCTTCCCCATGACAATGTTGAAACCTTCCCCATGACAATGTTCAAACCTTCCCTATGACAATGTTCAAACCTTCCCCATGACAATGTTCAGACCTTCCCCATGACAATGTTCAAACCTTCCCTATGACAATGTTCAAACCTTCCTCATGACAATGTTCAGACCTTCCCCATGACAATGTTGAAACCTTCCCCATGACAATGTTCAAACCTTCCCTATGACAATGTTCAAACCTTCCCCATGACAATGTTCAGACCTTTCCATGACAATGTTCAAACCTTCCCCATGACAATGTTCAAACCTTCCCCATGACAATGTTCAAACCTTCCCCATGACAATGTTCAGACCTTCCCCATGACAATGTTCAGACCTTCCCATGACAATGTTCAGACCTTCCATATGACAATGTTCAGACCTTCCCCATGACAATGTTCAGACCTTCCCATGACAATGTTCAAACCTTCCCCATGACAATGTTCAGACCTTCCCTATGACAATGTTCAAACCTTCCCCATGACAATGTTGAAACCTTCCCTATGACAATGTTCAAACCTTCCCATGACAATGTTGAAACCTTCCCATGACAATGTTCAAACCTTCCCATGACAATGTTCAAACCTTCCCCATGACAATGTTCAAACCTTCCCTATGACAATGTTCAAACCTTCCCCATGACAATGTTCAGACCTTTCCATGACAATGTTCAGACCTTCCCCATGACAATGTTGAAACCTATCCCCATGACAATGTTCAGACCTTCCCCATGACAATGTTCAGACCTTCCCATGACAATGTTCAAACCTTCCCCATGACAATGTTCAGACCTTCCCTATGACAATGTTCAAACCTTCCCCATGACAATGTTGAAACCTTCCCCATGACAATGTTCAAACCTTCCCATGACAATGTTCAAACCTTCCCCATGACAATGTTCAAACCTTCCCCATGACAATGTTGAAACCTTCCCCATGACAATGTTGAAACCTTCCCATGACAATGTTCAAACCTTCCCCATGACAATGTTGAAACCTTCCCATGACAATGTTCAAACCTTCCTCATGACAATGTTCAGACCTTCCCATGACAATGTTCAGACCTTCCCCATGACAATGTTGAAACCTTCCCCATGACAATGTTCAGGCCTTCCTCATGACAATGTTCAAACCTTCCCCATAACAATGTTCAAACCCTCTCAATGACAATGTTCAGACCTTCCAAATGAATATGTTTAAATATTCCCAATGTCAAAGTTCAAGCACTCCATCTGACTAAGGTCCAATTTCCCCAGTGAGACCAATCATACCTTTTCAATATAAATATTCTAAATCTTAAATAAGTGACAAGTCAAGCCTCTCCAACTCATTCCTTTTCTTTTCATTTTCTTTTCACTAACTTGCTTTTTATGAATTACTTTTCCTCTTTTTATCTGATCAGTTTCATCATGGACTATAATAATCGATGTCCATTTTAAAACCAATAGGACATTTTCCTGATTCTAATTTGAAACAACTTAATAAATGCCATTGGTAACTAATGGTTTCCATGCCAACACCATTCAAGAGGTGTTAGATCAGTAAAGTTGGTATTTTTTAATACACAAGGGATATAATTAATGCAATTTCTCCCATCTATCTATTTTCTTTAACTCTGATGGTTGTTGCCAATCCCTTCGAGACTTGACCCTGGTAGTAAGCGCTAAATAAATTACTTTTTTTCAGGCACATGTATATATATATGCACCTCTCTGTGGCATTAACAGAGGACGTTTATTTATTTATTTTTTTTTAAAGTATTTCAAAATTAGACATTTCATTATAAAACGAGAAAACTGCTGATTTCATTTTCTGTGGGATTCTCTTTAAATATATATATTCCTGTGAGGGTACAACATGATCAAGAAAGTGTAATTAAGTGAAGTCAGTAACACTGATATCTACTAACACTAAAGAGTACTTGTGGATTTCTCCTGGTCTGAATTAACTACACACAAAAAATCGAGAACTAATTTAAATACTCTTAAGTTAATTTTATGAACCTTGTCCTTGCACAAGGGAAATACGTAAATTATAATTATCGAAAATAACTGTGAAACAGAAGCCCGGGGAAAGGACTGGAGAGTTTTCGTGATTAGGAATAGGATAGTCTATCAGTAATTATAACTATACTGGCCAGCAATAAAATAATCAGTACTTAGGCATAGTTAGAACCCTCAGTTGACTTTTCTGAAGAAAAATAATTCAAAATTGTAAATGCCCCGTCTTAAGAGCGACAAAAGATCTATGGAATAGGGTGTTTGGTTTTGTGCCAGGCGGAGACAGCTGACACCACTCAGTCATTTACTCTACTTCAACTTGTCTATAATTACTCGCCAAAATATTAACATTACAGTGAAAAGTAATTGACCCTTATAATGAATACAAATTATAGCCTACCAAAATGTATTTAAAACAAACCAAAACAAAAGAATTAAAACCTTGAAATTTTTCTGATATTTAACGTCTAATGTTTGGACAGTCAATAACATTTCGATCTTTATGATTAATTATTTACATTTAACAAGCTGTGCAAAATAAAGGAACAGGACTACCCTTGTGTAAAATGTTAACAAAAGACTGGTTTTATAGAAAATTATGAAAGAGATGGGTATTAAATAGATGATTTTCAGCTAATGTTTTTTATCAAAGGTCATCTTTCAATTGAAAAGCCAATCTGCTTTTATAAAATTCACATACTTCATGGGAATTATTTTTTCATTCCTATTTTGGAATAAAAGAGTCTGATTGAAATCTTGAGTTTAATTACCTACCAGCCCGAAGATAAACATATCCATTAATTGTTTGCAGTTAGCTTTGTACATGTTTAAGATGTGACTTCCAATCTTTACCTTTCCTTGACAAAGGTAGACGGGCGGCTGACGGTAAAGTGGTTCAACGTGCTGCTCAATAATCCTGCTACTTTAGGCTAGATTTTGAATTCTTTCATTTTGGAATATTTATTATGCCTATATACATATAATTAGGAGTGTTTATGACACAATTCATTGATTGTTACTGCCAAACCCAATCTAGACAGCTAGCGTCTTAAGAGTGCACCCAAAACAATCAGCCGATATGTCAACTAGCTCAGATGTTGATATACAAACATTGTAGCCATGTCAGTGTCAGCCAGACCTTTTCCCTCTTAAGTATATTTGAAATCTTTTAATCCACAAAATTTGTAGTATCTGAACTAAAATACGTTTCTTTATCTCAAGGAACGTAACACCAATCAAATTCTAGTTCTATTTGGTTAAAACACGTGCATACAGGAAGTTAAAATGTGGTTGTAGACCAAGAGCGTTGGATAGAAAAAAAAAAAAAATGGTAATAAAGGACGAGATGGATAGTTTAAAATACTGAGAGGTATTTATATTGATTGTTTACAGGGACGGCTAGACAGACGCATACAAGGAGATTTATCATTTTACGGATGCACAGACAGAATTGTAGTATTTGATTATCTTGGAGCAGGTAGCAAGATATGCAGACATGCACAGACAGAAGACAGACTATTTGCTGCATTTTAAAGTGGAAAAGGCTGACATAGTATACAAGAACAGACAGAAGACAGACTAGTTACAGTAGCAACGGTGGACAGACATAAAGTTACAGACAAAAGACAGACATGCTGTTGGCCTTTATAGTCAGGGAAATGATCTGATAGTGTATGACTATCAGAGGACGGGTAGACAGAATTTCATGTAGAGTCCGTCAAATATATACACATTGATATTGGTATCTGATTATTAAAGTATATATGTGCCCCTTTTTTCTAGAGAGTTCCCATGTCTATGAGATCCACTCTGCCTGTTACAAGGGAGCTAACTGTAGCACCCAACATATTATCTGTATATTACTGGTGTCCCCATTAGATGCCCCAATATTTACACTGTCAATGACAATCTTGATTTCCGGCCTATTATTGCCCATTTTATGTATGTCTTTCAACCAGGACGGATAGTTACCAGTGTCAGGTTGATGAATAAATCTATTTATCATCCTATTTTAATTTTATGCATAAGCCCTACAGTTATTGAAAGTTCCACCTGGCAAATGTTGTCAACAGCCAACAGTGTCAGTTAATGACAAACATTCCTATATCTTAAGTTTCACTCCAAATTAAAAAGTGCCTTGCATAGATTTCCATTTTTCTGTTCAATAACAAGACTGTGGAGATGAAAGGGCTAATTTACTATGGTAACAGTGCTACAGGTAACAAGACACCTGCCAATGAAGCCCCACCTTGTCACTCTTCCCTAATCACCACCAGGTAAAAACAGGCTTTTTTGACCAGTTTACCTGTGAATTGGAGAAGAAAGAAAAACATTGTAAGCTAGAGATTTTATCCATTTATCACCAGAGAGGGACAACACATGGCTATACCACCAAGAGCTCATGTCAGAAGTGAGATGGGTTCCGATTTATTGCAACGTTTTTGGACACGGTTGGACAATGATGAGATTTTCATAAGTTGAGTTTAGCATCCCCTGTGGCTTACTGTTTAAATGCAGTCTATACATCATCAGTTATCTTGAGCTTCCAGTTTTCACTGGGCTACCCAATGTGCCACTCAACGCCTTTAGATAAGGGGCCAAAATGGCACCGGGGCTATCTCTCTACATCATCATTAGCAAACACTATGTTTCTACTAACATGTTACAAATGCTCCCACTAACATCCAAAGCTCTGTACTTATTCACAGCAAGTCCTTTTTTTCTTTATCGACCAAAAACTTTTCCTTTAAGAATTTTTTTTCAGAATATATCAATATTTAATTTTACTGGACCATTCCTTAGCACATGTACAATGGCATATACCCTATAATCTATACAAATCTGACAGGAAGCATTTTTATTTTCTTTTTTTTTTTATTTCCATCTGTTTTCCATCTTGGACTTAAGACCAATTTGATGATAGTGTCAAAACACCAAGGCAACCTACAGAAAAGTCTCCAATTCTCTTTTACTGATAACATCTGATAAGGCCACGGAGTGACATGTCTACATTTATAAATACAGTCCACATGAGTTTAACAGACCCTGCATGTTAATTATCAAAATGGATTCTCTAAGTTTTGGCCAGTACTTACAATAAGAGGTTCGCAACTATTGTTATCTCCCCTTGATTTGATTTGACTGTGTCAGTCTAATGCTTGATGGTTTGCACAATCACAAGATCACACCAGTCTGAATCACTTCTCAGTTTGACAGGTATAGACAATGTAAGTGTATATCATGCCTAAAGAAAAAAAAAAAAAAGAAAATGGACAAAATCTACCTGAAATCAATTACTATATTCAAACAATACAAAAAAAAAAATTCAAATGAATTTATCACATTCATGACCTGCACATAACAAAAAAAGGGAAAAAAATCCATTATTTGATGTCTATGAAGCGTAAAAAATGTGTTCTAATGATACAACAGGAAAGAGAACATAAAAAAACTACAATCAGTATTGTTATTATCTAAAAATAACAACAATGGATAAATACCGCGATCTCGTTAGATTAATTGATATCTGCTACGATTACTTATTTCTAGTTTTATAGTTATCACAGAGATCAAAGCTTTTAAGCCGACAGTTCAATGTTAAATGAGGGGGACCTTTAGGGCCCCTCATCAGTCTCTGTAGTTTGTGTCAGATATGATATTCAGGGGGGCCTGGATGGGGTGGTCTTATTATCACTTACTGCTCCCTACCTGAATCCGCTATAACACCAAACGGCCTAGATTATCTTCAGGATTGTGTCATTTGATTGGTTGATGTGTACAAAGAAGGAAAAAAGATTTTGGATTGACCTGTCAGACGATAGTTCTATCTTATCAAGACCTAACTTTTGTTTTAATACCTTTTTTTGATAAAACAAAGTTCAGCGCCATGGATTCAAAAACATTTAAAAACTTAAAGTTACTGTCAAAATAAATTTTTTTGACTACTCATTTCTTTCGTTATCATCAACACTGGTTCAATCTTACAAGGTCTTTATCATAAACACTGGTTCATCTTTACAAGGTCTTTATCATCAACACTGGTTCATCTTTACAAGGTCTTTATCATCAACACTGGTTCATCTTTACAAGGTCTTTATCATAAACACTGGTTCAGTCTTTACAAGGTCTTTATCATCAACACTGGCTCAGTCTTTATCAACAACACTGGTTCAGTCTTTACAAGGTCTTTATCATCAACACTGGCTCAGTCTTTATCAACAACACTGGTTCAGTCTTTACAAGGTCTTTATCATCAACACTGGTTCAAACTGTACAAGGTCTTTATCATCAACACTTGTTCAATCTTTACATGGTCTTTATCATCAACACTGGTTCATCTTTACAAGGTCTTGATCATCAACACTGGTTCAATCTTTACAAGGTCTTTATCATCAACACTGGTTCAATCTTTACAAGGTCTTTATCATCAACACTGGTTCAATCTTTACAAGGTCTTTATCATCAACACTGGCTCAGTCTTTATCATCAACACTGGCTCAGTCTTTATCATCAACACTGGTTCATCTTTACAAGGTCTTTATCATCAACACTGGTTCAATCTTTACAAGGTCTTTATCATCAACACTGGCTCAGTCTTTATCATCAACACTGGTTCATCTTTACAAGGTCTTTATCATCAACACTGGTTCAATCTTACAAGGTCTTTATCATAAACACTGGTTCATCTTTACAAGGTCTTTATCATCAACACTGGTTCATCTTTACAAGGTCTTTATCATCAACACTGGTTCATCTTTACAAGGTCTTTATCATCAACACTGGTTCATCTTTACAAGGTCTTTATCATCAACACTGGTTCATCTTTATCATCAACACTGATTCAATGTTAAACTGACTTTATATTTGCAGATTTTTATCATAGACACTTGTTCAATCCTTACAAGATCTTTATCATTATTTTTGGTTCAATATCTATGGGGCTTCATTACAAACACTAATTGTAACTTTAAGACTTCATCGTTAACTGTGGTTTTATCTTTATAAATAGTCATCAAATCATCATTTGATACTATGATACCCTCTTCCACAATCTCCCATTTTTTCTAGTACCATCAATTAATTCTGTACATGGAGTAGTAACTGATATTATTGTCCATGTTATAATGTTTGCCTTTATTTGAATTGTTCCCTTGTGTTAATTTACTAACCAGAATCTGTAATATTGTATTTTGTATTGTCCTGAGATAGTGACAGAATTATATCTGTGGACAACACAAGCCATACCTGTATATATCATAGTTATGTATCTGGTGTCGGGTTGGCCATTTCAGAAACTAATGAGACAGACTAAGCTACAATGTAACACATCAAGAAGAATTGTTGTGTTTCTATAGCTTGCGTGGCAACATTTGGCGAAATAAATATAATCTCATTTACTTTTCCTTGTCTTTCAACTATTTTTGTATTTTACAACAGATTAAAGACATGAGTAACAATAATGGACGACTCTTTTTCCCTATAAGCTGGTGCAGCAGATTGGGGCCTGCGACCCTGACTCATACCAAACACTGGTAACAATGTACAACTTAATTAGCGTACTAAAATCTTAAGAAGAAATAATTCAAGACAGCAGCTTGGGTCTAAATTTGGCTATACACAAAACCTCGCAGTTTAAATGTCAGCAAACTGTTGAATAACTCAAAACACATTTTTATGGTGTTTTTAATTTCTAATATAGTACAACATCTGGAGGGGCTGCAAAGTGGGGAGAGGAGAGTGTAAATAACGGGGAATTAATGGTATAAGTAAATCTCCAATCAATCAAATACGTATAGGTTTTATAATATCCTGATATCGGCCGGAGTGTGAACAGTTTAACATGAACCGTATATATCTCGAAATGGGCCACAGTAAGGGATATTTGAAAACCTGCGCACAAACAACAGTCAATATAAATCATTGTATTGTGGTTTCCATATAAAACCATACTGAGGCTGAAATGAAAAACACTGTTTAATAAAAGTTAAAAGAGAAAAGAAAAATGTTGTGAATATTTGAAAGATTCAATTGTTACCATACTAAAATTAAGTAAAGAAAACTCAATGCTATTTTGCAAATTATCATAACCATTGTTAAATCACTGTTTAAGCTGAGGAGAAAGGTAGGTAGAATAAATGATTTGTATCAGAAGAGGAATCATAAGCCATCCAATCTGTATTTCATACCTGTATTTATTGTGTGATTGTCAGAATATTATCAAGGACATGATGAAAGCAACATGTGTAACTGTCCTAAACAGTAATAGTTACAAAACAGGGGCCCTTCATACCGTCAGTTATAGGGTAATGAACCCTAAGTTCCACAGTTACAAACCCAGAACATGTTAACACCAACAATTACAGAGTCATCTTCAATTGAAACCAACAGGTATAGAGTAAGCAGCCCTCAACACCAACAGTTACAGAGTTAGCAGCCCTCAACACCAACAGTTACAGAGTTAGCAGCCCTCAACACCAACAGGTACAGAATTAGCAGCCCTCAACAACAACACTTACAGAATTAGCAGCCCTCAACAACAACAGTTACAGAATTAGCAGCCCTCAACACCAACAGTTACAGAGTTAGCAGCCCTCAACACCAACAGTTACAGAGTTAGCAGCCCTTAACAACAACAGTTACAGAGTTAGCAGCCCTTAACAACAACAGTTACAGAGTTAGTAGCCCTCAACACCAACAGTTACAGAGTTAGCAGCCCTCAACACCAACAGTTACAGAGTTAGCAGCCCTCAATTCCAACAGTTACAGAGTTAGCAGCCCTCAACACCAACAGTTACAGAGTTAGCAGCCCTCAACACCAACAGTTACAGAGTTAGCAGCCCTCAACACCAACAGGTACAGAATTAGCAGCCCTCAACACCAACAGTTACAGAGTTAGCAGCCCTCAATTCCAACAGTTACAGAGTTAGCAGCCCTCAACACCAACAGTTACAGAGTTAGCAGCCCTCAACACCAACAGTTACAGAGTTAGCAGCCCTCAACACCAACAGTTACAGAGTTAGCAGCCCTCAACACCAACAGTTACAGAGTTAGCAGCCCTCAACACCAACAGTTACAGAGTTAGCAGCCCTTAACAACAACAATTACAGAGTTAGTAGCCCTCAACAATAACACTTACAGAATTAGCAGCCCTCAACACCAACAGGTACAGAATTAGCAGCCCTTAACAACAACAGTTACAGAGTTAGCAGCCCTCAACACCAACAGGTACAGAATTAGCAGCCCTCAACAATAACACTTACAGAATTAGCAGCCCTCAACACCAACAGGTACAGAATTAGCAGCCCTTAACACCAACAGTTACAGAATTAGCAGCCCTTAACAACAACAATTACAGAATTAGCAGCCCTCAACACCAACAGTTACAGAATTAGCAGCCCTTAACAACAACAATTACAGAATTAGCAGCCCTCAACACCAACAGTTACAGAGTTAGCAGCCCTTAACAACAACAGTTACAGAATTAGCAGCCCTTAACACCAACAGTTACAGAATTAGCAGCCCTCAACACCAACAGTTACAGAATTAGCAGCCCTTAACACCAACAGTTACAGAATTAGCAGCCCTTAACACCAACAGTTACAGAATTAGCAGCCCTTAACAACAACAATTACAGAATTAGCAGCCCTCAACACCAACAGTTACAGAATTAGCAGCCCTTAACAACAACAATTACAGAATTAGCAGCCCTCAACACCAACAGTTACAGAGTTAGCAGCCCTTAACAACAACAGTTACAGAATTAGCAGCCCTTAACACCAACAGTTACAGAATTAGCAGCCCTCAACACCAACAGTTACAGAGTTAGCAGCCCTTAACAACAACAATTACAGAGTTAGTAGCCCTCAACAATAACACTTACAGAATTAGCAGCCCTCAACAACAACAGTTACAGAGTTAGCAGCCCTCAATTCCAACAGTTACAGAGTTAGCAGCCCTTAACACCAACAGTTACAGAATTAGCAGCCCTCAATACCAACAGATACAGACTCAGAAGTCCTCAATATATGACCTATTTCAGGTATTCATTAGCAGAGCATGAAACTGCCTTTTCATCTTACCTGGGTGTATCTGTGTATATTTGTATGTATGATTCACTGTTTTTGCAACCAAGTATATCACCAGAGTAACAATATGATCTACATTACTGACATGATAGAGAAACAGTGACAGTAGTTATGTATATATTAATGAATATACCTCCTGGCAGCCACAAGTGTTCTCGAAGGTAATTAGCTTGATTCATTAATACAGGGTGGGACTTCTCAAATCAGTGAAAAGAGATTGTCACTGATGGCCAGCTTTAAATCTGTCACAAACACCAACTACATTGATCTCCTGTACTCTACAAATGTGATGCGAATTATACAATTTCAGGATCCTAATGATAAGACTAATTAACACCATCATACAGAAGAGACAATGAAGTATTGAGGCAGTAAGCAGGATGTGTGTGTGAATAATATATTGAGGAATATCATATTACCTTGATGGAACTCAAAACACATATCAGTGCTTTAGGTTACCATGGATGCTAAACCAAATAGACAATACATAAGGCAAAAGAAGATAAAAAAACAGTAGGAATGATAGATACTAGAAACTAAGGACAAATGTGCAACATACAAGTAACATATGAATCAGAATTACAGGCAAAGGGAAACACACAAATCAGAACTATGACAAACTGGTGACACACAAATCAGAACTAAGACAAACTGGTGACACACAAATCAGAAGTATGACAAACTGGTGACACACAAATCAGAACTAAGACAAACTGGTGACACACAAATCAGAACTATGACAAAACGTTGACAGAAACCAGAACTAAGACATAAGGGTAACACACAGATCAGAACTAAGACAAACTGGTGACACACAAATCAGAACTATGACAAACTGGTGACACACAAATCAGGACTAAGACAAACTGGTGACACACAAATCAGAACTAAGACAAACTGTTGACACACAAATCAGAACTAAGACAAACTGGTGACACACAAATCAGAACTAAGACAAACTGTTGACACACAAATCAGAACTAAGACAAACTGGTGACACACAAATCAGAACTATGACAAACTGGTGACACACAAATCAGAACTATGACAAAACGTTGACAGAAACCAGAACTAAGACATAAGGGTAACACACAGATCAGAACTAAGACAAACTGGTGACACATAAATCAGAACTATGACAAACTGGTGACACACAAATCAGAACTAAGACAAACTGGTGACACACAAATCAGAACTATGACAAAACGTTGACAGAAACCAGAACTAAGACATAAGGGTAACACACAGATCAGAACTAAGACAAACTGGTGACACACAAATCAGAACTATGACAAACTGGTGACACACAAATCAGGACTAAGACAAACTGGTGACACACAAATCAGAACTAAGACAAACTGTTGACACACAAATCAGAACTAAGACAAACTGGTGACACACAAATCAGAACTAAGACAAACTGTTGACACACAAATCAGAACTAAGACAAACTGGTGACACACAAATCAGAACTATGACAAACTGGTGACACACAAATCAGAACTAAGACAAACTGGTGACACACAAATCAGAACTATGACAAAACGTTGACAGAAACCAGAACTAAGACATAAGGGTAACACACAGATCAGAACTAAGACAAACTGGTGACACACAAATCAGAACTATGACAAACTGGTGACACACAAATCAGAACTAAGACAAACTGGTGACACACAAATCAGAACTATGACAAAACGTTGACAGAAACCAGAACTAAGACATAAGGGTAACACACAGATCAGAACTAAGACAAACTGGTGACACACAAATCAGAACTATGACAAACTGGTGACACACAAATCAGGACTAAGACAAACTGGTGACACACAAATCAGAACTAAGACAAACTGTTGACACACAAATCAGAACTAAGACAAACTGGTGACACACAAATCAGAACTAAGACAAACTGGTGACACACAAATCAGAACTATGACAAAACGTTGACAGAAACCAGAACTAAGACATAAGGGTAACACACAGATCAGAACTAAGACAAACTGGTGACACAAAAATCAGAACTATGACAAACTGGTGACACACAAATCAGGACTAAGACAAACTGGTGACACACAAATCAGAACTAAGACAAACTGTTGACACACAAATCAGAACTAAGACAAACTGGTGACACACAAATCAGAACTAAGACAAACTGGTGACACACAAATCAGAACTATGACAAACTGGTGACACACAAATCAGAACTATGACAAACTGGTGACACACAAATCAGAACTAAGACAAACTGTTGACACACAAATCAGAACTAAGACAAACTGGTGACACACAAATCAGAACTAAGACAAACTGGTGACACACAAATCAGAACTATGACAAACTGGTGACACACAAATCAGAACTATGACAAACTGGTGACACACAAATCAGAACTAAGACAAACTGGTGACACACAAATCAGAACTAAGACAAAATGGTGACACACAAATCAGAACTATGACAAACTGGTGACACACAAATCAGAACTAAGACAAACTGGTGACACACAAATCAGAACTGATACAAACTGGTGACACACAAATCAGAACTAAGACAAACTGGTGACACACAAATCAGAACTATGACAAACTGGTGACACACAAATCAGAACTAAGACAAACTGGTGACACACAAATCAGGACTAAGACAAACTGGTGACACACAAATCAGAACTAAGACAAAATGGTGACACACAAATCAGAACTATGACAAACTGGTGACACACAAATCAGAACTAAGACAAACTGGTGACACACAAATCAGAACTAATACAAACTGGTGACACACAAATCAGAACTAAGACAAACTGGTGACACACAAATCAGAACTATGACAAACTGGTGACACACAAATCAGAACTAAGACAAACTGGTGACACACAAATCAGAACTATGACAAACTGGTGACACACAAATCAGAACTAAGACATAAGGGTAACACACAGATCAGAACTAAGACATAAGGGTAACACACAGATCAGAACTAAGACAAACTGGTGACACACAAATCAGAACTAAGACAAACTGGTGACACACAGATCAGAACTAAGACAAACTGGTGACACACAAAACAGAAGTAAGACAAAAGGGTAATACAAAATTCTGGAACAAAAGGGCAATAAAAATTATTTTTCCACAAAAGTCAGAAAATATTGTTCTACAAAGCAAAATTTCATTCCTGTGTAGATATTTATTCTTGCAAATGAAATGTCAAACAGGAAAATTGTCTCTAGTCGATTTTACATGAATGACAATTTATCATAAACATTTTCATTAAAAACCTTAAAATAGAGAACTATTTTCTATTGGAAAAATGAACTGCCACTACATTGTCTACAGAAGCCAATCATCCCTACAAATTATACCGAAGTATCATGATTGGTAATTAAGCAGTGGACATAGAAGAACTGATTAATCAGAAGACTAGAAAATATCTGTAAGATATCAATGCCCCCTGCACCCCAAAGGCCTTGACCTTTGACCCCTGAAACAAAACAATGTCTAAAGTATACTCATACTTGATTTCACCGTGAAGTTTGATAAAATTAAATAAAAAAAAAAAAAAAAAAATGAAGTTGCTAAGTGTTTTAATTGAAGCAGTTGATGATTTTCTTTATATTAAGTACCACTGACCTAGACCTTGACCTTGACCTTGACCTCCTGAAACACAATGATGTTCAAAGTATACTCATAATTGCCCTTTGCATAAAATTTGTCCAGAATATGTTACATGGAATTGAGAAGGGACGGGATATGATGGACAAGGGCAATACTTGGTTGGTTGGTTGGTTGGTTGGTTGGTTGGTTGTTTGGTTTGTTTGTTGGTTGGTTGGTTGGTTGACAAGCTTTCCATCTCTACCATCTCTACGATTCTTCCCGCGTCTGGGTATGATCTCATTGACTAACGACAGTGTTCTGATGGCTAATCCCCAACCCCCCCACATTTGATGGGGAGTAGCAGTATTGGTATAATATTCATTAAAAAAATTAAGTCCTTAAAAATGAAGAAAACTACGTTTTGAGTGATCCTGATTTTGATAAACCTGTGGCAATACTTGATCTCTAAGGTAGATAACTGGTGTTATTTCAACATTCTACACTGAATTAATACAACAACTTTTCTTTCATTAAGAATCTGTCTTCTGTCAGTAAAAGTACATAATGATTCATCAAAGTTACATAATGATGTGCACACCTGTATGTCAGTAAAATCTGTACTGTAAGGTTCCTGGTTATTACCCTAAAAAATATACATGGAATTTTGTCAAAAGTCTCTAAGATACGAAGAGATTTCAAGAGTTTCCAATATTGAAAAATTTACAAAGTTAAAAACAAAATCAGGGTAGCTGCCAGAAACATTTACGGGAGTACTCCTTTTACAGGGGAGAGCTGTTATCATATCAATTATACTACCCATCATCAAATGGGAAAACCAGATTCTGTTTATTTTGAGTGACATATTGAACAAACGTTAATGATAAGGACTAATCTTTGTTCTATAATCAAAGAGAAATATATATAAGTTATAAACAAATTAGATAGGTAGTGTTGATATAATTAACAGACACAACCTGAATCTGTCACCATTCCGTTTTCTCAATTTCCCATTATAACATTTTTGATTAGATACATAAATAATGATTAGCTATTCAAACACGATGTAACCAGCGATATTTACTGAAGCAACGAGAATCAGAAAGAAAAATCTCCAAATCAGCGAACTCGTTTCTGGGATAGGTACCTATGAAAAAACAATTGGCATGCAGTGTTGCCAGCCAAAGTCTACACATATCTCTACTTCATTAGCATTTTAATTAACACGGCACATGCAACCCTCGTCATTAGATAACAATTCAGTGGCAGCTAGCTTATATTACAGAGATACAGTGTTCACAAACAACGCCCAAGTCTGCAAGGCCTATTTCATTGTATACATATAGAGGTATGTTTTTGCCTCTTTTCACCCAAGTTAATTACAACAGTGGCAGTTACCCTCTCTAGATACAAACTTGGTCCTAACAGCACATGCTGTTGACAGACAAAATAATCTATCGCACAATCTCGTCTCACACCTAGCCTCCCCCCCTTTCTCCCCTGACTACCTGAAATAATTATATTCGGTAAAAATTGACTAGACAGGATGAACCTAATTAAAGTGGGTGTCAGACCAGCGTGAAGATGTTCCAACACTATCAATAACTCTACCCAATTGTAATTACGACACATGCCGAGCTAAACCGCCATCTTTGTCTGTCCTTATTTCCTAACCTTACAACACTGACAGCCATCCACCAACCTGACGTTGGGCTATTGATCTTAACAGGGGGTATAACTCAAAACTGACCAGCACATTCATGCGATTACAAGCTTGTCTCGCATTCAAATCTGTTTGAAGAGATGTCCATTTATACGACTTAACAGTATAAGAGTGAGGCAGGTGGTCTCTCATCATTGCAGGTTGTCTCTCAAGACATCCATATCCTCTAGCAGAGTTACAGTGTCTGTTCTTGATCACTAAAGCAAGATGGTCTCTAAGGATGTGTTTTCTCAGGACAACTCATCTCTAATGACAACTGTTTTCAAATAATTTCTCCTTACATGATAGCTCTCAAAAATTAAGGTTTCCCAAGGCATGTTCTTGGTTTCTTAGGACAGGACAAGACTCTCAGGAAAACTAATCTCTTAAAGCAGGTAGTCTCCAATCTAAACAACTGGTCTCTCAGACAGGTGGCCTCTGGTGACAACTGGTCTCTTATGACAGGTGATCTCTCTGGAGAACAGATCTATTGAATTAAGACTAGGAATTCTCCTAAAGGTGCTTAAATGTCTCAATGAATGATGATCTCTAAAGACTTGTTCTTGGTCTCCTAAGACAGGTGGACTCTTTCAGGACAGCTGACATCTTTAGACATGTGGTCTCCCAGGACAACTAGTCTCTAGATAAGTTGCCTTTCAGAACAACTGGTCTCTCAAGACCAGTTCTTGGCCTCTAAGCCTCTTAGGGCAACTGGTCTCTTTAGACAAGTTGTCTCTTAGGACAACTAGTCACTTATGACAAAGATGCTCAAAGGAGGTCAAAGTCTCTCATTAATCATGAATCATCTCTCAAGACCTGGTCTTGGTCTCTAAGAAAGGGCAACTGGTCTCTTTAGACAAGTTCTCTCTCAGGACAACTAGTCTCTTATGACTAGGAATTCTCAGTCTCTCAGGAATCAGGAATCATCTCTCAATACCTGGTCTTGGTCTCTAAAGATGGCATTTAAAGAGGATAATATGCAGTATATGGTAACAAGCACTGGTTTCTGATAAGTGATAGTCTCCTGTCAGGACGTCTGATGGCTCATTACAAAGATATCAAAACACATCCGAGAAGTTAAGTTGTCTCCCATTGCAATAGAACAGTTTTAAGATGTGATCTTTTGTGACAAATAGTTCCATTGAGATTGCTGGTCTCTCATGACAGGTATTTAGGTCAATCTGGGGATAATCTATTCTGATATTACACTGTTCCTTCAGGATTGCTGGTCTCTCATGACAGGTATTTAGGTCAATCTGGGGATAGTCTATTACAGTACCTAGCATGTGTGAAAATTTCCACATAGCTAATCAATTGCTGCTTTAAAGAACTTATGAATACTTCTTTTTCTTAAGCACAATGATGCCTGATACATGAAATTCTAGAAGAAACCATGGTACATTAAGCACAGGAGCTTGTAATAGCCATATTCATCCATTAATAAGCCCATGTTTCATAATAGGCCCATCAAAATTAATTACAATTTGATTTGAGAAGTCAACAAAATGCTACATTGTAGCCCTGTTATAAGCCTGTTTATCTACTTTGAGTCTGAAGTTACAAATATTAATTGGTCCCTGGTTTCATTTTATGATAAATATTTTAAGTTTTTCACTAGAAATCAGCAACCCTTCTGTTTGGATTTTCTAAACTATCAACAAATATTGCCTGATATCCTAAAAGGAATCAACACAAGATATTCAGAGAATTCAAGAGTACTTCCAGATGACCTTTTTGCCCTCTTTAGAAAAAAAATATTTCCGATCAATAGGTATGATGGTTGACACGTGGGTGATGAAGAAAAGGTGTTGATTATCCGTTCAGAAGTCACAATAAATTCCTTTGTTTAGCTTTGAAGAATTTGTTAATTAATCAAAGACTTGAAAAAATCAATAAATGACATGCCCTCATTAACATCTGGTTAATCAATATGAATCATACAAAGGTCATTTAAGGTCACTTATTTTAGGATACTTGAGTACAAAAGAATGTAAAACAACGAACAGTCACTGATTATTATCATGTAATGGTCAGTCGAGCTAATTTTCAACATCTGATAGATACAGAGTAGGCAAGATTATAACATCACACAATTTAATGGTCAATTGACCTAGTGTGACCTTTGAGCAAATAAGGTAAACTTTACTTGCTGTTTCTAATCTGCAATAAGCACAGGAAACTAATGACTGACTTCTCGTATGAAAGTCCCCGGTGGGCTTATTACAGGACAAATTTTGTTTTCAATGGGTTAAATACCCATATAACATCCCAAGTGACATGAAGAAGGACAACACAACAATATAGTGTTGTTTTGTAATTTCATTGAACAGGTACATTTAAGGGTGGGCTTATTACCAGGCAATGGCGTATTGCCAAATGAATGTGGTAGTATGCTAACCATTTCTCTGATTTTGTTTATGACCATGACAGATAGGACTTCAACAAGTTTTTATTTCATATCAGATTTATGAAACAAGTCTAGAATTTTTTGTTTTAGTGGGCAAAAAGTCTAAGCTGCAAGACGAATTTCATATCATTCTATATGTAATGAAAAATATTTAAGGTACTTTTTATCACTGAAGTCAGAAAATTTCATTTTGACAAATTTATAAGTAAAAATGTGAAGGAGAAAATTGAACAGAGGCAGCCATTTTGTTGTGGAATTTTCATTTCACGCACAGCAAATGAAAAATGTTCTAAGGTATATTATGCTTGTGACATACATATATATATGTGAAAAAATTACATGGATTAATTCACCGAATGACACGTAGATTGTGTGACAATTTACATTATGTTAAGATCTGTAACCAAAGAATGATATTGATTAGTTCTTCAATGTGATCAAAACATTTTATTTTTCTAAAAAATTATGATGGTGATACCTTGATTAGTTTAGAAATTAATGTGACACAAAATTGTTCTGATGGACAACACTATGAAACACGTTCCAACAGTAAACAAGTCATGCTGTTGTTGAAATATCAGGGTCTGATCAGTTCATATTGTAACTGTTAGAGCAACGAGGAATGAATAATGTCCATTAAGAAAGAACAAATATTGGAAATATTTCAAAGACCAATAAAAAATTCATGTTATCATTTTTTTCTAGATTAAGAAAGTGTCCTTCACTACATGTGAGTCATCACAGGGCAGTGTTGTGTCCCTTATCTCAAACCAACCTGTTACAACTAGTCAAAATCATTATAATTTTCACTAAATTACATTTTACGCTAAAAAAAAAAAAATATAAAGGAATATGACTGCTGTAATTTTCCTGATCAACAATAGCACAGCCATAAATATGGCCGTCTCTTGTAAAGAAATTGGGCAACAAACTTGACATCTCTCGGGAGTGTGTAACAGTGAACCTTACTGCGATATAATCAGGGCAGTGATCTCCTAATTCCTATTGGTGTTTCAGAATAAAAATTTGTGGATGTGCATGTCCATGCGTTTATGTGCATAATTCTCTGGAGACAGAGTCTATGGGCCACAGCTAGCAAAGTACAGGATCAATGGTCTGTGTTCACACAATTAGTATACAGCACCATCTACACAACCCTCCACTAAATTAATTTCTGTATCTTATATAAATGGGTATATTAATGAAATCAGATGTTGCAGGTGTTTAGTATCCATTTCAAGTTTCTTGTGTTTCAACAACTGACGAAAGCCATTGGCAGCCTAAATGTCCCTAGATGACCATTGGACAATGGCTGCACACACAATATCTCTACATAGCTCACTGACCAACTAATGCGCCATATGCCCTACCAATTATATATAGACTTGAGAAACTGTACAACTATGCAATCTGACACCTGTTGACTCTCTCCAAATCCATAAAGAGGGCAAAGCCTTGTAACACACACAACTGACCAGAGCAACTCTGTTGGTAAAGCTACAAGTGATTGGGACAAGGAACACCAACATAAGTTATATAAAGAAAATTGTACAGTTTCTAATATTTAACAGATAAAAACCAAAACAAACTATTACTCATTCAAAAGCCAACAGTTAAGGGTGATAACATTCAATTTCCTAAAGTTTGTCGAGGAAATGTAAGGTCAGCTGGACAACAATGACAAAGGCAACATAACAAAGAATCAACAATAATAATTCTTTTTTTTCTGTCGCTATGACAACAGTTTCCAAGAAAGTTTTGTCAGGACATGATGAATCATTGCATCAGTTATCCCGGAAAAGGACGAAGAAAAACAGCTAATAACCCTGAGATAACTGTTACATTGCTGTCAACAGCCATCCTGCTGAGACTTAACAAATCAAAGGCTACCTACTAAATGTAGCACTTAACACATTAACAATCACCTGATAAACACCTACCCACGTAACTATTATCATGACAACTGTAAAACATGAACAACATTCCATAGGTCAAAGGTTAAATGAACAACAGTCAACAGGTAAACAGTACCTGAGGAAAGCGGTTATCCAAGTTAAAATTAGCATGTCAACAGTAACATGAACAACACTCCATAGGTCAAAGGTTACATGAGTAACATTCATCAGGTCAACTGTTACCCGAGTAACATTCATCAGGTCAACTGTTACCCGAGTAACATTCATCAGGTCAACTGTTACACGAGTAACATTCATCAGGTCAACTGTTACCCGAGTAACATTCATCAGCTCAACTGTTACCCGAGTAACATTCATCAGGTCAACTGTTACACGAGTAACATTCATCAGCTCAACTGTTACCCCAGTAACATTCATCAGGTCAACTGTTACCCGAGTAACATTCATCAGCTCAACTGTTACCCGAGTAACATTCATCAGGTCAACTGTTACACGAGTAACATTCATCAGCTCAACTGTTATCTGAGTAACATTCATCAGCTCAACTGTTACAAGAGTAACATTCATCAGGTCAACTGTTACCCGAGTAACATTCATCAGGTCTACTGTTACCAGAGTAACATTCATCAGGTCAACTGTTACCTGTGTAACATTCATCAGCTCAACTGTTACACGAGTAACATTCATCAGGTCAACTGTTACCAGAGTAACATTCATCAGGTCTACTGTTACCTGAGTAACATTCATCAGGTCAACTGTTACCTGTGTAACATTCATCAGCTCAACTGTTACACGAGTAACATTCATCAGGTCAACTGTTACCTGAGTAACATTCATCAGGTCAACTGTTACCTGAGTAACATTCATCAGGTCAACTGTTACAAGAGTAACATTCATCGGGTCAACTGTTTACCAAGGTCAACAGCTACACAAGCAAAACTCATCAGAGAGATATAATAATATTAATACAATAATTTTTCTGTTTTAGAGAAGGATATACTATACAGACTTTGTCTAAACATGTCTATGAGAAGGATACACTATACAGACTTTGTCTAAACATGTCTATGAGAAGGATACACTATACAGACTTTGTCTAAACATGTCTATGAGAAGGATACACTATACAGACTTTGTCTAAACATGTCTATGAGAAGGATACACTATACAGACTTTGTCTAAACATGTCTATGAGAAGGATACACTATACAGACTTTGTCTAAACATGTCTATGAGAAGGATACACTATACAGACTTTGACTAAACATGTCTATAAGAAGGATATACTATACAGACTTTGTCTAAACATGTCTATGAGAAGGATACACTATACAGACTTTGTCTAAACATGTCTATGAGAAGGATACACTATACAGACTTTGTCTAAACATGTCTATAAGGAGGATATACTATACAGACTTTGCCTAAACATGTCTATGAGAAGGATATACAGACTTTGTCTAAACATGTCTATGAGAGGGATATACTATACAGACTTTGTCTAAACATGTCTATGAGAAGGATATACAGACTTTGTCTAAACATGTCTATGAGAAGGATACACTATACAGACTTTGTCTAAACATGTCTATGAGAAGGATACACTATACAGACTTTGTCTAAACATGTCTATGAGAAGGATACACTATACAGACTTTGTCTAAAGATGTCTATAAGGAGGATACACTATACAGACTTTGTCTAAAGATGTCTATAAGGAGGATATACTATACAGACTTTGTCTAAACATGTTGAAGAGAAGGATATACAGACTTTGTCTAAACATGTCTATGAGAAGGATATACAGACTTTGTCTAAACATGTCTATGAGAAGGATATACAGACTTTGTCTAAACATGTCTATGAGAAGGATATACAGACTTTGTCTAAACATGTCTATGAGAAGGATACACTATACAGACTTTGTCTAAACATGTCTATAAGGAGGATATACTATACAGACTTTGCCTAAACATGTCTATGAGAAGGATATACAGACTTTGTCTAAACATGTCTATGAGAGGGATATACTATACAGACTTTGTCTAAACATGTCTATGAGAAGGATACACTATACAGACTTTGTCTAAAGATGTCTATAAGGAGGATATACTATACAGACTTTGTCTAAACATGTTGATGAGAAGGATATACTATACAGACTTTGTCTAAACATGTCTATGAGAAGGATACACTATACAGACTTTGTCTAAAGATGTCTATAAGGAGGATATACTATACAGACTTTGTCTAAACATGTTGATGAGAAGGATATACTATACAGACTTTGTCTAAACATGTCTATGAGAAGGATACACTATACAGACTTTGTCTAAAGATGTCTATAAGGAGGATATACTATACAGACTTTGTCTAAACATGTTGATGAGAAGGATATACTATACAGACTTTGTCTAAACATGTCTATGAGAAGGATACACTATACAGACTTTGACTAAACATGTCTATGAGAAGGATATACAGACTTTGTCTAAACATGTCTATGAGAGGGATATACTATACAGACTTTGTCTAAACATGTCTATGAGAAGGATATACAGACTTTGTCTAAACATGTCTATGAGAAGGATACACTATACAGACTTTGTCTAAACATGTCTATGAGAAGGATACACTATACAGACTTTGTCTAAACATGTCTATGAGAAGGATACACTATACAGACTTTGTCTAAACACGTCTATGACAGGACTACATTATATAGACTTTGTTGTAATACCTGTCTGATTCCCCAATCACTTGGCTGCTCTCTACCAGTGGTGTTAGTCTCATTACATAACATAATTGATGTGTATTATTTTTTATTCCTGTACAGATGATGAGTGTAACATAAAAAAGTCAAAAGTAGTCACCTTTACTGTCATTAAAGTCAAGAAACACACACACTGTTGTCAAAACCATCCCTCTTTTGACAGGCCCACATGGCAGTTATATGCAAATTTTAATCCAATCAAATGAGAAAATATTCATGACATCCAGCCGTCACCCCATCTTGATCCAAATGAATTGTATGATAATGAAACCTACTGTGAAAGCAATATGAACTCCATTCCCAGTTACACCGTTTCTTCTGTCAGCCCCACTTTATCTTGTAATTAAAAAAATCCAAGCTTCCACCTCATTTCAAGACATGGATGAAAAACTTCTACTTTTCATACTATTATAAATGCATGGGCTATTTAGCTGCACGATATCAAATCATTTTACAGTTTGACAGTTAGCATTATTTCTTAGGCACACATTGGCCTTCTGTGTGAAGAAAAAGTCACTTTACAACATGACAGTTGCTCTATTTAGAAAAAAGTCCTCCTATTGCTCCTCTTTAGCAGGAAACATGCAACATTATGCAGATTCAATCAAAGAAAATATTGTAAAATTCTAAAAGATCTGACATCATGTTAAAGCTTTGTTGTACGACCAGAATTGTGAAATGGCTGAATATTAAATTTGTATTGATAAATTTTCGCAACTATGATTTACACCTCGGCATAGAGTATTGTACTTTTAACAGTTCAAATTTTTATGTTTTTTTTTTTACTTAAGCAATTGCCCTATTTCAAAACGGTTTCCTTGTATCATTTTCCGAGTTAATTGTAGAGAATTTCAGCAGATATTTAATCATATTTTCTATAGTAGATTAATTTTTGTGGAAGACATGAATGCACGGAAGCTCGACATAATACGATTAGCACTTAGTGGCCAACAATCATAAAGACAGGGCTGTAACATATGGCCAGGAAAACGAGAAAACGGTACTGGGAGAGGTAGAAATCAATTAGAGATAATTAAAACCTACATAGAGTGACAGCATCAGGAAGCTGGGGCCCTAATGAGCTTGATGCATCTTGTCACACAATTATCGTCCTCCTGAGCCTTTGTGCTAAAAATTAACAACATTCTAGGTATAAAACTGACACCGAAAAAAATGTCTTTTATGCTACAAAACAAAGGCACTGTTTCCTGGATAAGTTTCTTACTTAATTGCAGATAATCATCTCTAAGGAAGAGTGTACTTGTTACTTACAATGACAAGCTAACACAGCCTCTGTCTGCACACTGAAGTGCCCGCCCTCCAAATCAGCCTGTGGACAGTGCCCTCTTATTCAGCTCTGGACCAGTTAGTACCCAGTGTGTCTCCCGGTGTAAGTGCCCGCCCTCCAAATCAGCCTCTGGACAATGCCCTCTTATTCAACCTCTTGACCACCTAGCAGCGAGTCTGTCTCCACATTTAAGTACCTGCCCTCCAAATCCGCCTCTGGACAATGCCCTTCAATTGAGCGTCTGAACCAGTTAGAACGGTATCCGTCTCCACATTACTGCCCACTCACTAAACTGGCCTCCCAAAATTGCCCTGCTATTCAGCTTCAGGACCAGTATAGACACAGTTTCAGGACTGGCTTAATCACATGAAATACACCTACAAGGCGAGGAAAATCAGCACTCTTAAATATCTTAATACACACAAACTGTTATAGATACAGTAAACTATAACAGACTTTATATTCAGTATGATCTAATATTTCTTTCATTATAAATTGTTAATTAATTAATCAAGTAATTAAAACCCGAGGTTTATGAAATAATTTGACTGTAAAATGATTATCATTCTTTTACTTAACAGTAAATTTGGTCCACTGATATAATAGTCTTGAATATATTTTATACTTTACTGATAAAATTAAAAAAAAATACCGATATAAGGAATTACTTGAAGGTGTTTTATTTTGCCGAAGCAGACATTTTATTAACAATTTCAGCTGGACTATGTAGTCAACAGCATATAATCAGAAAGACATATTAACTATGACTGGTAACTTATGTGTCCCAGTACTAACATACCCTACAATGTTTTATCGCAAAATATACCATGTCACCCAGTATAACATTTCTTTTATATCTTACCAGCTATGAAATTTAAATTACCTAACACAACACAACTTAAAAAACACTACTACAGAAATAAGACATGACACTTGATTGTGATCCAGTTTAAACTCTCTCCAGCCTGATACGGTTAAGTAAGTGGGATAGTAACATTTCAACAGTTATATTAAGTAGCAAGAAACCTAAGAACATAAATGTAAACATCTAAGTTCATAGGACACACGAGAAAGTTAGTGTTACATTATAGCTTTTAGCAGACAAAGACAAGAGGCCCAATGGACCTGTAACCTTGATCGTGATAAATTTATTATAGGTCATCTAGATGTCCCTTACAATAAAATTCTTCTTGATCAAAATCTAAGTCTAGATTTCACTAGACTACCATCATATGTGTCTGTTTTGGGATTTCTTTTACTGTTGTTGTTTATGTACCTTCCTGCTAGCAGCCTCAGAAGTAAAAAGCATGTACCATTTACTTTTGAATTCTTGGACTTTTATCAGAAATTTATACAACTGACCTCTAAAAATTGGAAAACTGGGTCAATGTCATTCATTTGAATAACCCTGTAAGCATTTCAAGCCAGCGATGTTGTTTGACCAATACAGCACAGGCTTAATATCATATGACCCATGTTCAATTTATGATGCAGAAAGTGACTTCTGAAGTGGGTCATGCGACTCCTTTTGACCTGCAAGTCCAAATTCTCTCAGACTTAAAACTAGGAAAGACTATGTGCTATTTTGTTATTCAGAATATGTCATTTAAGGGTTTTGCTCACAGTAGAACACTGATTTTGAAAGAGATTCAAGACTTTTCATTAGAACAAACTTGAGAGTGCATGTTATTTACAACAGTTGACGGTATCATAATCCTAAGGTCATTAGTAATTATATGTCATTTAAAGTGTGACATCCAAATATACAGGAGATGACAAGAAAAGTGAGACAAATATAGTTTACGGTTACTGAGATATAAAGACTAATTATTCAGTTATCTCCCTTGTTGTACACCAGCTAGACGGTTCACTTACAATATCACACCAAGCAAAGATGATGTAAAATTATGTAAGAGTGAAAATTAGATACAAAAACAGATCAAATGCTTGTCTACCTAACTACAATCTTTCAGAAAAAACAACTTCATTGTTCCTTTTTTTTTGTTTGTTTGTTGTTGTTATTGTTGTTTTTGTGTTTTGTTTTTGTTTTAAATATTAGACAGAATCCATTATATTGTTAGTAAGGTAGTTCCCTATGAAAGAAATGGTACCAGGAATGATGAGACGTGCCACCATTTTACAGGGATTGATGTCCCTTTAAAAGATCTGTAAGAAGCAAGTATGTACTAGGAAGGGAAGTCACAGGTAGGTGACAGACATAAATCAGACTACCTGTTGAAGATTTAAACCATCTGATAAGGAAGACCTGTCGCTTTGAGAAGCGGGTATCACATGACTAGAAAGCGTGGGTATCTGCTATCTACACCGGCTCATTTTCCACCTTCTTTCAAGTACAGGTGACTGGATCAGAAATCAAGCAGAAATCTATTGATCCAGTCTGTTGCACACATTGTGCAATTATTTGTAACTGTTGAACATTTGATGGGCACATGATCTGCAGTAAATGTCCTTCAATTGTGATATCCTATGATGGTAGATAGCTTAACCGCACATATGTACTTTTTTTTCATCGCACACAGATACTTTTTTCCCCTTTAAAGTACCGTGTTACATATTTTCTCAATCATTCCTGTGAAATAAAATACTGTTACAAACATTTAAAATTTACCAGTAGCCAAAATTAAAAGGTCAACATTAAAAAAGAGTCTACCAGAAATCTTTCCAAAACCAATTAAGGGTTATCAAAATAGGAGAGCATTTACAATGATGAGACTGTCAACACTGACATATATATCTTTGATGGGTGACAGAGGTCACGCAGGCTACAAAGATAAGCACCCATAGCTGAGTGCACACAGTAACAACCGCCAAACAGCCAACTGGACCTAAATAGTCGCCTTTAGCATATTAATAGTAATTTCAACAGTTTTCTTCAAGATTCAAACCAATAAGTCTCCCTCCTCTTTCTCCCTTTAAATTATAAGGGGTCCCTCTTTGAACAAGCATTCCAAACCGTCTCTTAATGCTTGCGATTCCATTTGTTCAACCCATGTTAAAATACCCACATTGGTGAGTCCCTGTTGCAGTACTATCCTTAAAGCCTTGCCAAAATCCCAAGATAATATTCCCACATTGGTGAGTCCCTTTTGCAGTACTATCCCTAAAGTCTTGCCAATATTCCAAGATAATATTTCCACATTGGTGAGTCCCTGTTGCAGTACTATCCCTAAAGTCTTGCCAATATTCCCACATTGGTGAGTCCCTGTTGCAGTACTATCCCTAAAGCCTTGCCAATATTCCCACATTGGTGAGTCCCTGTTGCAGTACTATCCCTAAAGTCTTGCCAGTATTCCAAGATAATGTTCCCACATTGGTGAGTCCCTGTTGTAGGGCTATCTCAAAAGTCTTGCCAAAGTCCTGTGTTAATATACTCACAATGGTGAAAGTACAATTACAAAATGTCTATCTAAGTAAAATGGTTCCTGTAATATGTGCAATTACAACTTGTCAGTCAAATCCAGGACAACCCAAATAACCCTCTCCAGTCTAGCTGAAGATACCACCCCAACAACCTTCAGTCCCGCAAAGAATACCACCCCAATTACCCTCTCCAGTCCTGCTCAGGATACCACCCCAACAACCTTCTTTAGTCCCGCTAAAGATACCACCCCAAGAACCTTCTTTAGTTTCGCTACGGATACCACCCAAATAACCTTCTTTAGTTCCGCTAAATATACCACCCAAATAACTTTCTTTAGTTCCGCTAAGGATACAACCCCAATAACCTTCTTCAGTCCTGCTAAGGATACCACCCTAATAACCTTCTTTAGTTCCCCTAAGGATACAACCCCAATAACCTTCTTTAGTTCCGCTAAGGATACAACCCCAATAACCTTCTTTAGTTCTGCTAAGGATACCACCCCAACAAACTTCAGTCCCGCTAAGGATACCACCCCAACAACCTTCAGTCCCGCTAAGGATACCACCCCAATAACCTTCTTTAGTTCCCCTAAGGATACTAACCCAATAACCTTCTTTAGTTCCCCTAAGGATACCACCCATAAAACCTTCTTTAGTTCTGCTAAGGATACCACCCCAATAACCTTCTTCAGTCCTGCTAAGGATACCACCCTAATAACCTTCTTTAGTTCCCCTAAGGATACCACCCCAATAACCTTCTTTAGTTCTGCTAAGGATACCACCCTAATAACCTTCTTTAGTTCTGCTAAGGATACCACCCCAACAAACTTCAGTCCTGCTCAGGATATGATACCAATAACCTTTCTTTTTATCGCAATCCCAACAATCTTTAATGGATTGCAGAGGTAATTTCTTTTTGTAAACACTGAAAGAAGCTATTAATCCCATAATGTAAGAACATCCCTATAAGTGTGACAGTCTCCTAGGGATGAAGGGCTCACAACTAACAGTTCACTTCCCAAACACCTCAGTCCCTACAGATATTTAAGGGACCAACTTAACAACCTCTACCAGAATTTAAAAAAGACCTCTTTTCTCTAAACAGTGCCTTTACTAAAGGGCATGAAGGATTCCCTTTCTGTCTCTGTCACTACAGGACATGAAGGAATCCCTTTCTGTCTCCCTCACTACAGGACATGAAGGAATCCCTTTCTGTCTTAGTCACAGTAAGACATTATGGAATCCCTTTCTGTCTCCGTCACTACAGGACATGAAGGAATCCCTTTCTGTCTCCCTCACTACAGGACATGAAGGAATCCCTTTCTGTCTTAGTCACAGTAAGACATTATGGAATCCCTTTCTGTCTCTCTCACTACAGGACATGAAGGAATCCCTTTCTGTCTCCTTCACTACAGGACATGAAGGAATCCCTTTCTGTCTCCCTCACTACAGGACATGAAGGAATCCCTTTCTGTCTCCGTCACTACAGGACATGAAGGAATCCCTTTCTGTCTCCCTCACTACAGGACATGAAGGAATCCCTTTCTGTCTCCCTCACTACAGGACATGAAGGAATCCCTTTCTGTCTCCCTCACTACAGGACATGAAGGAATCCCTTTCTGTCTTAGTCACAGTAAGACATTATGGAATCCCTTTCTGTCTCTCTCACTACAGGACATGAAGGAATCCCTTTCTGTCTCCGTCACTACAGGACATGAAGGAATCCCTTTCTGTCTCCCTCACTACAGGACATGAAGGAATCCCTTTCTGTCTCCGTCACTACAGGACATGAAGGAATCCCTTTCTGTCTCCTTCACTACAGGACATGAAGGAATCCCTTTCTGTCTCCCTCACTACAGGACATGAAGGAATCCCTTTCTGTCTCCCTCACTACAGGACATGAAGGAATCCCTTTCTGTCTCCCTCACTACAGGACATGAAGGAATCCCTTTCTGACTCCCTCACTACAGGACATGAAGGAATCCCTTTCTGTCTCCCTCACTACAGGACATGAAGGAATCCCTTCCTGTCTTAGTCACAGTAAGACATTATGGAATCCCTTTCTGTCTCCCTCACTACAGGACATTATGGAATCCCTTTCTGTCTCCCTCACTACAGGACATGAAGGATTCCCTTTCTAACAGTCTCCCTCACTACAGGACATGAAGGAATCCCTTTCTAACAGTCTCCCTCACTACAGGACATGAAGGAATCCCTTTCTGTCTCCCTCACTACAGGACATGAAGGAATCCCTTTCTGTCTTAGTCACAGTAAGACATTATGGAATCCCTTTCTGTCTCCCTCACTACAGGACATGAAGGATTCCCTTTCTAACAGTCTCCCTCACTACAGGACATGAAGGAATCCCTTTCTGTCTTAGTCACAGTAAGACATTATGGAATCCCTTTCTGTCTCCCTCACTACAGGACATGAAGGAATCCCTTTCTAACAGTCTCCCTCACTACAGGACATGAAGGAATCCCTTTCTGTCTTAGTCACAGTAAGACATTATGGAATCCCTTTCTGTCTCCCTCACTACAGGACATGAAGGAATCCCTTTCTAACAGTCTCCCTCACTACAGGACATGAAGGAATCCCTTTCTGTCTCTGTCACTACAGGACATGAAGGATTCCCTTTCTAACAGTCTCCCTCACTACAGGACATGAAGGAATCCCTTTCTGTCTCCCTCACTACAGGACATGAAGGAATCCCTTTCTGTCTCCCTCACTACAGGACATGAAGGAATCCCTTCCTGTCTTAGTCACAGTAAGACATTATGGAATCCCTTTCTGTCTCCGTCACTACAGGACATTATGGAATCCCTTTCTGTCTCCCTCACTACAGGACATGAAGGATTCCCTTTCTAACAGTCTCCCTCACTACAGGACATGAAGGAATCCCTTTCTAACAGTCTCCCTCACTACAGGACATGAAGGAATCCCTTTCTGTCTCCCTCACTACAGGACATGAAGGAATCCCTTTCTGTCTTAGTCACAGTAAGACATTATGGAATCCCTTTCTGTCTCCCTCACTACAGGACATGAAGGAATCCCTTTCTAACAGTCTCCCTCACTACAGGACATGAAGGAATCCCTTTCTGTCTCTGTCACTACAGGACATGAAGGATTCCCTTTCTAACAGTCTCCCTCACTACAGGACATGAAGGAATCCCTTTCTAACAGTCTCCCTCACTACAGGACATGAAGGAATCCCTTTCTGTCTTAGTCACAGTAAGACATTATGGAATCCCTTTCTGTCTCCCTCACTACAGGACATGAAGGAATCCCTTTCTAATAGTCTCTCTCACTACAGGACATGAAGGAATCCCTTTCTGTCTCCCTCACTACAGGACATGAAGGAATCCCTTTCTAATAGTCTCTCTCACTACAGGACATGAAGGAATCCCTTTCTGTTTCCCTCACTACAGGACATGAAGGAATCCCTTTCTGTCTCCCTCACTACAGGACATGAGGGAATCCCTTTCTAATAGTCTCTCTCACTACAGGACATGAAGGAATCCCTTTCTGTCTCTCTCACTACAGGACATGAAGGAATCCCTTTCTAATAGTCTCTCCCACTATAGGACATGAAGGAATCCCTTTCTAACAGTCTCCGCCACTAACACTTTTCCCTCCCTCTTCCCATTTTCAGGCCATTATTGAGTGCCTACTTTAGGAATATATTCCACTCCCTTTTATGGTGCAGTCAACATTTCTTTAGGGTTTTTGAAGGAAATTCCTTCCTGCTTTCCTTTCGTTTCCGATCTCTCACTCTTTGAAGGATTCCCCAAATAGCCCCTCTTCCTCTACCACAGCTGGCTAGTCAGTTTTTTTCTCTGTGTAAACATTATCTATGTACTGGAGGATGCTCTGTAGTACAGGTGGCCCCTACACACCGACAGTCTCACTAACCTCGTGGTATTTGATTCATAAAATTTTGTCAATGTAACAGAGAATCTGCTCATCCCTGCAGGTTTGTAACTGAGCCAAAATCTCTATAAAGATCCTGCAGTCTGCACACGTGTCATCACACCCTTCACTTTACTCCCCCTCCCCCAAACATCAGCCTCCTATCACTTAGGGCTTTAAATTATATACGCACCTGCGAGTTCAGAAAGAGTTACAGAGGCATGCTTACCTGTGCCGGTCTTGTCTGTAAACTAAGGGTTGATCAGCAGGTCTAATGACACAACACACTTGACATTAGGCAGGTGTAATGTCCATGATTATTTGCGTGAATTATGGATTGACCTGTCTTCACGATTCAAGTTCACAGGGTCTATCGGCCAGTACATGCAGAGATCCACACGACAATACTATAAAGGGTTGCTAAATTCATGTAACACAACATGTAAATTTTTAAGATCCAATCTGTAGTTATCAATCAGGTAACACTATGCACTGGCCTATATTTTAACAGTTCTGCCACCACTTTTAATCATGTAGGTCACCTCCATACCTTAATGGTTAAAAATTTGGACAGGATTATCATAACCCAGCATACACCAGGCATTGTTTATC
Organism: Ylistrum balloti; assembly: GCF_031769215.1. Classification (NCBI taxonomy): domain Eukaryota; kingdom Metazoa; phylum Mollusca; class Bivalvia; order Pectinida; family Pectinidae; genus Ylistrum; species Ylistrum balloti. The sequence continues at coordinate 762,772 of NW_026782032.1, forward strand.
CATCAAGCCTCACTGAGTATAGACTAGGGACTGCAATATTATAAAAAGTTTCGGACCTCAGAATACCTAGTGCAGGTAACATTCGCATATTGTTTTCTACGTTGCCTAATGACTGCTTCTTTGTTAAAAAATGAAAACTAATTAAACACAACATGTGATGCTGTAGATCCTGATCAGTAAAGCGTTTTGTTTTGGCGGTGCCCCGGGTCAGTAGCCACACCTCTTGACGACGCACCTGAGCCTGAATATCTCCCATCCGATCAATTAATTCAGCACCACTGACATCTCCAAATTATGCAATTAAAATTTCTCTCTGATTGTACCTGAAAAAAGCTACCTGTATGTTTCTGTGCATATCATATATCAAGTTAAATGTCCATTTAATCTTGACTCCGATTCAAGGAATAAAAAATAATGAGACATGAAACTAAATAATATGTTCGTGGATAACATGAACAGATTTCTTATTGATGCACATTGGTGGTGTGTTATCAGATACATAATAAAGAGGCAAATGTAATTTTGAAAAATTCAAAGTAGTATGTGTTGGTAAGCTTTTGAACAGCTTCTACACATACAAATATCTACCTCATTACCTTAAACTGTCCTAACAATTCCCTTCTATAGTCTGAAGAAATTTTTTCTCAGGTGCAAATCCAGGTGCATAATGACATTTCAGTTTCAGTAGAAAATCCTTTTGCACTGCAAATTAATTTTTTTCTCGTTAATTTTGAGTGATTTTTAATGTGCCATTACCTGTTCTCAGGTGTTAAACAAGTCTAGCATCTGTATAATGAACTATTTATTACGACATTAAATTACGCGACTAAAATCAAACTGTAGTGACCTTTCAATAGTGATGACATCATCTGAGTGGAATTATAATTCCACCTCTTCTAACAGATTCTAAATTATATTTAAAGCATTAAGTTAAATATCTGTTAAAGCTGGTAGAGTCAAGTGAGGTATTTAACTAGTTTCATTGATTAACTCACCATTAGAGCCAAAGTTATTCAGCTGATAAGTTCTGCATTTGCCCAATTAGTGGTTCATAAAACTATTAAGAGATACGAGTTTAATTTCCAACAGCAGGTAGGCGTAGGATGGTAAGAATATTTGGCGGGCTCTTGAAAAATTACATAAGCGTTCTTACACTTTATTAGAGAGAGGGCTTACTAAAACAGTGGATGAGTCCATATGAGAAAGGAGCTTTGGACAGTAGATGGGAGACTTGGACGGTGAGTGGGATATTGGACAAGAAGTGGAGAATGTTTCTATTGTTGGTGGGAAGTCAAAGGTGAGGAAACTGGACAGTGAGTGGGAAACCAAGATAGAGGGTAGGGAATTTTGACTGTGGGAAGGAGACTTGAGACTGAAAGTGGGGAATTTTGACAGTGGGTGGGAAATCCTGATTGTGAAAAGGAGATTTAAACAGTGTGGTATGCAGAGTTTTGACAGTAGGTCAAAGAGTCTTGTGGGTCAGAGAAAACTCAGTGTGGAAAGAAGAATAAGACAGTGGTGTGGAGAGTCACGGCATTGGGTGGGAGAATCTTGACTGCGGGTGGGAAGTATCTGAACTGCAATTGGGACATTGGGACTCTCAAAAGAAAACCTGATAGTGGATATGATATTTGACAGTGGGTGGGGGATATAGAGAGTGGGTGGGGGATATAGACAGTGGGTGAGGGATATAGACAGTGGGTGGTGGATATAGACAGTGGGTGGGGGATATAGACAGTGGGTGGGGGATAAAGACAGTGGGTGGGGGATATAGACAGTAGGTGGGGGATATAGACAGTGGGTGGATATAGACAGTGGGTGGGGGATTTAGACAGTGGGTGGGGGATATAGACAGTGGGTGGGGGATATAGACAGTGAGTGGTGGATATAGACAGTGGGTGGAGGATATAGACAGTGGGTTGGGGATATAGACAGTGGGTTGGGGATATAGACAGTGAGTTGGGGATATAGACAGTGAGTGGTGGATATAGACAGTGAGTTGTGGATATAGACAGTGTGTGGGGATATAGACAGTAGGTGGGGGGATGTAGACAGTGGGTGGGGGATATAGACAGTGGGGGATATAGACAGTGGGTGGGGTATATAGACAGTGAGTGGTGAATATAGACAGTGGGTGGGGATATAGACACTGAGTGGGGATATAGACAGTGGCTGGGGGATATAGACAATGAGTGGGGGATAAAGACAGTGGGTGGGGGATATAGGCAGTGGGTGGGGACCACTATGGATAATATAAAGATCCCAGTTTACAAATGACCGCTGTCTCTAACTTCCCCTAAACCTATACAATTTAGATCATTATAACAGCACAGTACATGTGACGTGTCAACAGAAAATATCAGAAAATCTACCTCTCACTTCTATAGTTCTTGAGGAATCCTGTCACAATCTAGATATACATATGTTTATCAGAAAATCTAGCTCCGACATCTGTACAGACACAGTCACTATTGTTGTCCAGCTTCCATTAACCGACCGATTTATATAAAATATCTCAATTATACTCCAAGCTTTTATAATCTTTCTCCAAACGTATTAGCACTTGTTCAAGTTTAAATGTGTGAAGTGAATAATTTTACTTTATATAAATGACTCCACTTAAGGCTGACAACAAACCCTTTTAAAAAATGCTCAACTTGGCCATTTCACATTAAGTCAAATAATTAATAACGGACCTCTGATACCGGTTATCATAAATACTTTAACAGTGATTATATTTTAGTACGCTGTGTTCTGTAAATATTGAGCTACAATGATTTTACTAATTCGGCAAAATGTAATACTGTATAGTTGTTTAATTTTCCAGGGATTAAATTTTGTGTATGTAAAAATGTTGTTATCCATGCGCCAATGCATGTAACATGCATTTCCGTATAATTTGATCTTTTATTAAATGTTTGCTAGGTATTTAATTTTGTGCTTATCTTTGATGACCTTCGAATATACCGAAATTTAATATCCCGAAAATATCTGTACAGTATTGTGCATTGATTTTTATTGTGGCAAATTAAGTTCATATACAGTAAGTAAATTTGATATGTTTGGCAATTTAAACAATCAAATGGTATGAATTTATCATAAACTTTGTATCCCATACGAAAAAGTGAACAGGAACCACTGCACCAAATATGGTTACGCCAGACAAACGGAGATCGGCGACATATTGAAAATAATCTTATTATGTTTCTAATGGAAATATAAGCATTCAGGAAGTATATTGCCACATTCTGAAAAAAGTTACTTTCAATTGACAGTAGCTTTGTCCAATGTTATTCTCGACTCTTTCATTTCGTGTGTTTGCATGTCCCTATCTCACAGATAAGAATATATTACATTTTATACACAACCAAAACGCATTGAAAACAGTTACCTGTTTATTACACTTGCAGAATATACAATGCCGTAGATGATAGCATAAAAGGAAATGAAAATCAAAACTTAACTTTGGCGTATCAGGGGCTACTCACTCAATAAGCTAACTATATACAGTATAAGAAGCTTTTAAGTGATTTAAAAGCTAAGAGCATCTTGAGCAATTCAAAAAAACCAGACTTAAGCGATTTAAGAGCTGGTATACTAATACCTCTTGAGCGATTCAAGAGAAATAGACATAAGTAATTTAAGAGCTGGTAAGACAGCACTCTTGAGCGATTCAAGAGGCTAGTAAATTTAGTTAAAATGAAAATGCTATAAAAACAAGTTGATAAGCAGTCATAATAAAACATAAGTCTAAAAAAGTATTGGGGGAAAAATTCCCCAGGAATTAAGACATCATAATAGGACATAGTGTAAAAAGAAATGAGGGGAAAAAATTTGTTTTTTCCAGTAGGCCACTGCTCCTAGTTCTTGAGCGTTTCAAGATAGACCAGTAACTCCTAAGCGATTAAGGAGAAGTGGGTCAAGGAAATCTTGAGCGATTCAAGATAGACCAAGATAGACCTCCAGAGCGATTCTGAAGAAGTAAAAGTCCACTGCTCCCAGTTCTTGAGCGATTCAAGATAGGGCAGCAACTCCTGAGCGATTCAGGAGAAGTGGGTCAAGGAAATCTTGAGCGATTCAAGATAGACCAAGTTAGACCTCCAGAGCGATTCTGGAGAAGTAATAGTCCACTGCTCCCAGTTCTTGAGCGATTCAAGATAGGGCAGCAACTCCTGAGCGATTCAGGAGAAGTGGGTCAAGGAAATCTTGAGCGATTCAAGATAGACCAAGCTAGACCTCCAGAGCGATTCTGGAGAAGTAAATAAGTGATTTAAGAGCCACAAGACCAGTCTTGAGCGATTCAAGAGAGGTCAAGTAAGAAAAACTATAACTGATTAACAAGTTCAGAGAATTTAGACAAACATGAACAAATTAAAGCTAACAGAAGTATTGGGGATAAAATTCCTGAAGAATTTCCACCCAAATAGATCGAATAAGTAATTAATTCCCAAGACTTAAAACCCTTGATAAGCAATCATAACTAGATATAAAGACTATGGAGGGAAAAATTCCCAAGGAATTAAAACTGAGACCCTATCAGAGTGAGTAGCCCAACTTAAAACAAGATACACAATTCATAATTTAAATAAACAACATGAAAACAAAACGAATGACAATGAAAGAGAGTGAAATACGAGAACAAACATACTTCAGTCTACATAAAACAAAACTTTCAACAAAGACAAATAAAAGAGAGTAATAATATGTGAGCAAAACAAAAATGAAAAATGTTATTTCTACATAAAAAGGAGTAGCTGGGGAAGGTGGGTGGGTAAGCGACAAACAAACACCACCATTCATCAGAAAAACAATACTCAAGTCTGAAAACTGCAATACAGCATACCCCTCTAGGGGTAAATGGTGATTGGTCAATAATCCCCAAAATACCCTAATTAGCATATAAATGTAAACCTAGCTTCATTAGATAGCCTTACACAGGCCCTGGCAAAACAAACCCCTCAAGAATTAAACAGATACAAATGAAAAATTAGGCACAAGATGTGTAAAGCCAAGAAAACAAGGAAAATAAACTAAAACAAAATATATATCAGTAAGATTAAAATGATGAAAGGTACAAAATAAAGTTGTATATAAACTATAATTTAACATAAGTTAAATTATCATTTTATACACAACCAAAACGCATTGAAAACAGTTACCTGTTTATTACACTTGAAGAATATACAATGCCGTAGATGATAGCATAAAAGGAAATGAAAATCAAAACTTAACTTTGGCGTATCAGGGGCTACTCACTCAATAAGCTAACTATATACAGTATAAGAAGCTTTTAAGTGATTTAAAAGCTAAGAGCATCTTGAGCAATTCAAAAAAACCAGACTTAAGCGATTTAAGAGCTGGTATACTAATACCTCTTGAGCGATTCAAGAGAAATAGACATAAGTAATTTAAGAGCTGGTAAGACAGCACTCTTGAGCGATTCAAGAGGCTAGTAAATTTAGTTAAAATGAAAATGCTATAAAAACAAGTTGATAAGCAGTCATAATAAAACATAAGTCTAAAAAAGTATTGGGGGAAAAATTCCCCAGGAATTAAGACCCAAAAATGGAACGAAACTAGGAATAACAAAATTACTAGTGAGTGAGTGCCCCCAATACTATAATCATAATAGAAGTAAGGTAGATGCACTATACACAAGGTGAACACTTGGTATACATTTAGTAATGATGGATAAATAAAAATAGGTGAAACAAGTACAAGGTGAACACCAAGACATAAAACAATACAAAATTAGTTCAACAATGTCATATTTCTTTGAGCATCAGAAATAACTGAGGGATCAGTACGGATATAGCGGATATAACAAGTGGAGGACCATCTACCTAAGGTTTGAATGACATGGTCCTCGACACCAGCTGCTGCTGCTGACGTAGCAGCGCCAATCCGGAAAGAATGACCATTAAAAAAAAAAATTGATGATCCACACCTATACGTGTCAAAGTTTTTTTTAACAAAGAAATAAATGACGGACGTGTTAAAGGTTTAAGGTCAATAGCATTGTCCACAAAAAGAGGAGATAAAGGGGTTGCTCCTTGATTAAAACGAGTGGTGAGAAAGGTGTTCATAGTAGACACCGGAGATAAGACAGGATTCTCAAATATTTTAATAACAACTCCTTTCCCAAAAGGGTCAGTTTTTGAAAAACGCAAACACAAGTGAAACTGAGACCTGTCAGGCAACACAGTAATGTCTCCGATACGAATGAAAGTGTTGTCATTAATGGCACGACAAGTAAATTCACCACACCTTAGAAATCCGTAGAAAGCAGTTTTGAAGACACACTGTAGCATAAGGTCTGTAAAGGGCTCAAAGATTCCATATTTGCTGGTAAGCGCATTACACATTTTTAATAAAACATCACAAGTAATAGGAAAACGTTTGTTCGTATGAACAATGGAGGATTTCTGAATTGCGCGCAAAATATATGACAAACGAGGTGTCCTGACCAAAGGGTCTCCGAAGTTGGAACGAATGTAGTGAAAACGTACTCCCGCCAAGTAAAGCTTAATAGTGTCAAATTTGAGTCTCAAGGCATGCTGACAGTGGGTAACGAAACGGATAAGGAGGTCCTCACAAATGGCAGGCAGAGAGTCCTTGGGATAAGCAATGCCCTGCAGGAGCACAAATGATAGGAAACAATTGAGCCCTGATTGGTAAGTAGCCATGGTCCTTTTGCTCAAAGCTTTATTCCACAAATTGTTGACTTGAGAGTTTAGCTCATCATCAAAGCAGACATTGGAAGACACGGAATTGGGAAGACATCTGCCTGGGGCGCCAGCTGCCTGAATCGTTGCATCTGAAAGCGAGAAATAGCATCGGCTATATTATTCTGACGACCAGGAATGTGAACAGCATGAACAACAAAGTTGTTGGTGGCGGAATGAAACGTAAGTCTACGCATTAGGCGCATTATGCTTTTAACTTTAGAACGACCTTTGGCAATAATTTCCACAGTAGAAGAATTGTCACAATGAAAGAGTATTCTTTTCCTGTGCCACAAGTGGCCCCATAAGACACAAGCCATGACGATCGGGTACAGTTCAAAAAGAGCCATAGATGCGTCTTTTTGTTTGATGCAGGAGGGAAAAATCCCCTGAAACCACTTGTTGCCGTATATTCCACCAAACCCATGTAGAGTAGCATCTGTATAAAGGTGCAAATCAGCCGATGAGGTGACTTGGTCATCTAAGAAAAAGGAAACACCATTCCAATTCTTTAAAAATAAAGACCACATAGCTAAATCAGCTCTGCACTCCTCTGTCAGCTTAACATAGTGATGTAATTTAATAACTGTTGTGGATAGGGCGATTAAATGGGAAACAAATGAACGACCTGGTTTCACGCACCGACTCGCAAAATTCATATGACCTAGCAAGCTCAAAAGTTCCTTTTTAGTGCAAGATTTCTTGTGCTTGAAAGAATCTAGGATTAGACAAATCCGCTCAATTTTATCCAAGGGTAATCTTGTCTCGTTGGAATGTGAATCAAGCAACACCCCGAGGTACTCCAACCCAGTACAAGGGCCAACTGTCTTATGAGCACCTATGGGAATGTTCAGGTTATGAAAAATAGCGAGAAAGCGTTCCATGGTAGCAGTAGCATTAGCGCGAGCTGGTTCGACCACTAAGAAGTCATCCAGAAGGTGAAGTATGTAATTAATGTTATAATTAGTACGAGCAATCCAACAAACAGCTCGAGACAGGGTATCAAACAACTTTGGGCTAGAACGGCTTCCAAACACAAGTCTAGTGAAAAAATAAAACTTCTTATTCCACTGAATGCCGTGATAAGACCACAGTTCTGGTTTAATAGGCAGCAACTTAAACGCATCAGTAATGTCTGTTTTCATTAGCCAAGCGTCTGAGCCCAAGTTCTTAATAATACGAACAGCATCGTCAATAGTGACGTATTTTAAGGAACATGTGATCTTGTCTATGAGGCTGTTAAGGCTGGGGTTAAATTCATCCTCGTGTGGGGCAGACAAATCCACTATGAGACGCTTCTTCTTTGAATATTTATGTTCCGCCAACCCAATGGGATTAATCCTGTACTTAGTAAAAGGTATGCTGTCAAATGGGCCAATAAGATAGCCCTTTCGAAGCTCTTTATCAACTAATTCTGTTACACCGTTAGGATCATCCAAAGCTGACTTGAGGTTTTTGCAGATAATGGAATTGGTTGGCAAATTTAGAAAACCTGTATCGAAACCATGAGTTAAACCGTGAAGGAGATGAGAAACAAATTGTTTGTCAGGATGATGAAAGAGTTCTGATCTTAAAGCCTTGATGTTAATTGGAGTAGTAGCAGTAAAAGGAACACCACCGAAATGTCTGGTTATCTTTTCTTCATAGGAGGCTTCGTTAACTCTAAAGGGCAGGCTTGCCTGGAATGACCCCCCTTACAGTTCAAACAAACGTGCAGGAAAAAGCATGAAGACATGTTGCATCCTGAAGAACTATTGAAATTATTGCAAATCTCGCGTCCTTCATGAAAAGTTTTGGCACGACCTTTAGAATCTAATGATGCAGAACCTTGATTGCGGGTGTTGTTCGTCTTACCGTTCTTGGAGCCAAAGCCCGAAGCATGACGGGGTTTGTCGCGTAGATTTGGACAGAAACTAGTAGTGTGGAGTGTGCTGTCACATCCTTCACAAGCCAAGGGTTTAGAGTTAGCAAAAATGTTACAGAAAAGGGTATTGTCGCGTACTGACCAGTCTATAGGCACATTGTTGTAACGCAACTGAGCCGCTGCTCGCATGGAAAACTGCCTGTGATATTCATAAAACCCAGCAGATTGATAGCGGGTGGCCATGTCCACAATATCTCTCTCATACAAGTCCAATTCAACACGTCGCGATGGATGGGCTGAGCACATGACCTGTTTGTACACCCCAAAGGACAAAATAAATTCACTTAAAGTAAGTGTTTTATTAAGCCGAATGTCAGGCTTTTCAGAGGTATGGCAGCTAGGATCGCTTTGTCCACTAAAATATGGGATGAGTAAGGCCGCAAGATTCACATCGCGCCCTGTAATGATCTGCTGACGGAGGGAGGGAGAAATAGTCTCTACTAATGGTAAGGACTCGGCTGCAAATCCAAACCTTGTCCTAGAACGAACAGAACTCTCACCTTGAGGTGTAGATTCGCCAAGACGTCTGTAAGCCGACTCCAGCGTGTATTCCTGATTTGCATGTGATGGGAGCATGTTGTTTCTGTCGAACATATTTGTGGATGCCGCCCTATCCAAGTGTGAGGTCGATGCGATGGAAGTGAGCTGACTCTCGCTACCTGCCGCTGCCGACGTTAACAGCCCCGTACCACTTCTAGACGAATTGAAAGTATTTTCCAACCGTAAATAACTCTCCTGAAGAGTAGCGACACTGTCAGCTAAACTGGACACCATACGATATAAATGTCTGTTGCTGTCAGTATTATCCCCCGAGTTACTATGGGCGCCGCCATCTTGTGTGCCGCCATCTTGGCCCGTTGAACTATGGGATCGCGCACCTGCTCCCGTGACGCTTTGCACACGACCCGTAGAATTAATAGCGTCTCTCAATTTTTTTGCGAGAACCATCCGCTTGTCACTTGATTTGAAAACGATTCCTCGGGATTTAAGTTCTTCTCTTAAATGTGAAAGCGTCCAGTTTTCCAAAAGTTCGGGATCGTATGGCGCAGCTCGACGAGAAGAGCGTTTAGGCCCCATATTGCACAAACAAAATACAAATCTTAGGCCTAATATAGCTCAAACACCCACGCAAAAGTCACGGCCTATTTCACATACGCAAGTATGTAAACACACATGAACGGTTTCCGTAGGTATGAGTCAACACAGAATAAAGTAGCGAAGAGGCGAAATACGAAACTTGAGCACACAAAGGTTGGTTCGTAGGACAGCAAAGCTCGTGTGGTTCTTAGTACAGAGACCGAGTAACGCACATTTGGGATCGAACAAACACACACGAACGGGATAAACGCAGATAGGTGAAATGTAAGTCCGTATCAAAGTAAAAGTTCAAAAAACGACGATTGAGACACAATCACATTAAAATACCGTAATTAGAACAATTCGTCGTAAGTTCAGTGATGAGGTAGGTCCAAGCAAACTTCGTGTCGTCGAGAATAATGGCGCCAAGGCCTATTTCACTCCTTGAAAGTTACACTTTCAGACACAGTGAGTATCGACGATTATAATTCTAGTATCAGTATGCAAAACACCTCAGATTATGATGATTAATGTCAGTATACAAAACACCTCAGTAACGTTGGCAACGTAACTCTTAAAGAGTAGAATAATTGAAGATATAAGCGACAAACAAACACCACCATTCATCAGAAAAACAATACTCAAGTCTGAAAACTGCAATACAGCATACCCCTCTAGGGGTAAATGGTGATTGGTCAATAATCCCCAAAATACCCTAATTAGCATATAAATGTAAACCTAGCTTCATTAGATAGCCTTACACAGGCCCTGGCAAAACAAACCCCTCAAGAATTAAACAGATACAAATGAAAAATTAGGCACAAGATGTGTAAAGCCAAGAAAACAAGGAAAATAAACTAAAACAAAATATATATCAGTAAGATTAAAATGATGAAAGGTTCAAAATAAAGTTGTATATAAACTATAATTTAACATAAGTTAAATTATCATACTGTAATTTCAATATCTATAATTGTTTTGATGATATAGTGTCACCTCAGTTGCCACTATTAACTATTTAACTGTTATTTTATCATACTTCATAAATATATTTTACCTAAATGCATCTTTAGTTCAAACAGCATGTCGGTATATACAACAATGTACTGGTACTTAATGACATATTTT